>NC_085934.1:11500000-12125000 GCF_963556715.1 Cydia fagiglandana
ACTATCCAGAAGGGAGAGATATCTACTTAGCATGTCCTTCTGTGGATGAAAATGACAAAGGTTTAGCAGAAAGGATTAATTTTTGTGTAAAATCCACCCATTTGGCAATAAATATTGAAAAAGAGAACCAAAGAGCTATTGACCTAGCTAAATCTAAAGATGTGGGGGGTTATTTAGTGAGTTCAAAACTTAAAGACTGGCTCATATCCAGGCAAAGATACTGGGGCACTCCAATACCCATCATACACTGCCCTACTTGTGGCCCAGTCCCTGTGCCATATGATCAGCTCCCATTGAAGCTGCCAGAACTTAATTATGCAGAAACTAGCAGCAAATCATTGGCAGATCTACATGACTGGGTCAACTGCAAATGTCCACAATGTAGTGCAAGTAGTAAGCGAGAAACTGATACTATGGACACATTTGTTGACTCTTCATGGTACTATTATCGTTTCCTGGATCCTAAAAATAACAAAGAGCCGTTTAATAAAGAAAAGCTTGAGGGGTGTACACCTGTTCAAATTTACATTGGTGGGAAAGAGCATGCAGTGCTGCATTTATACTATGCACGCTTCATGAGCTACTTTTTGCATTCTCTGGGCTGGACTGTACATGAGGAACCATTCAAAAAACTATTAGTCCAGGGTATGGTAATGGGACAATCTTATAAACTAAAATCATCAGGAAAATATATACCTTCAGAAAATGTGGAAAAGATAGGAAATAAATATATAGAAAAACATACGCAACAACCTGTAGTTGTGCAGTGGGAAAAGATGAGCAAATCTAAATACAATGGAGAAAATCCTGAGAGATTGTTGAGTACATACGGCTGTGATACGACGCGCCTATTAATATTAGCAGATGTCCCTCCAGCAACTAGCAGGCACTGGTCTGAAGCTAGTAAGTGTATTATTTTATATAAATATACCTAAAGTTGCTATAACTGTAGTCTGATCTATAATCACACCTACCTAGCTATATATTTTGTCTGTATTTCTGCAGACCAATTTTATAATCCATTTAATGTATTTTCAGCCTTTCCTGGAGTCCTTAATTGGCAGCATAGATTATGGATAACTGTTCGAGATTTTATCAAACATAGGAATGATGTCACATTATATGAGCAAAATAATATTACCAAGGAAGAGTTTGAGAAAATTGACTTCAAATTGTGGGATTCTAGAAACTACTTTACAGCTAACACTTTATACCATTTCAAGTATACTCACATGCTCAGTGTTGGCATATCGAGGCTGCAAGCCTTAACTAATGCATTAAGGGTAATTTTGTAATTTATTCTATTTTTCTAATGTTATGAACAACTCTTAGTAATGCTAACTATAAACATGATTATGAATAATGAAGGTCACGGCTGGCCAAAAGACCAACGGTAATCAACTAATCATAAGCATTTTTTTATATACCTACTAAACTTAGTATTGAATATTTTGCCTTTAATTACAGAACAGAGTTCCTCCAGAAGTAATTGCTAAAAGCAAAGAATACGAATTAGCATTGGCAACTCTAATAATAATGCTGTCACCAGTGGCTCCACATTTCTGCTCTGAACTTTGGGCAGGATTTCTTTCAGCACCAAAAAGGATATCTCAATCCTCCCCTTTGATCAACTGGCAGGAGAATGTATTGGGACAAACATGGCCTAAGGTTGACGACCACTATAAGCTGTCGCTTTTATGCAAGGTACAACATTTTTTCCTATTTAATTTTAAGATATAATACTTATACTTAGTATAAGTGAGACACATTTAGGTGAAACATCCAAACTACATAGAACATAAGATGAATACAACCAGGCGTGGCTCACTCCGCGATTTCGTCGCTTTGCTACAGGTAGCTAAAAGTACATTCGTTCGACCCCAATTTTGGGGTTTGCCATAAGCCGCGCGTGGCGCTGTCGCCACCTAGCGGCCATATCGGATCGTGACAGACGCGTGTTGTTAGAGAGTGAGTCTTCTGTATCTAGTACTATTATTTATTCTGTGATACAACTTAAATAAGAAACACGTAAAATCATTCGTCGATATAAACGGGCTAAAAAGATGGCGTTCGATAATGTTAATCAGGATTAAGTACCTACTTAGATATCAAATTACCGTATTAAATTTGAATTACGTAATTGGACTGCTTAAATATAAAATAACAATTTTATACCTAATTTAGTTGTGTAAACTGTGTGTAATTTATTTTCCGGCATATTTTATATTTCTTTTTTTGTCCGTTACCTTCCGTGACTATGTCTCACTTGATGGTCTTATCGAAAGATCAGCGCTGGAAGTCGCCAGCCACATGCTGGGATGGGGCCATTTCGTGACACTTTATTTTTCACTATGTTTTTTCTATGTATGTCTATTGTCTGTGTTTACGAATAAAAAACTATTCTATTTGCATGTTTGTTCTAGGTCGATGGGGTTGATAGATGTGAGTTAAAAATAGCAGCTCCAGTACTTGATCGCCTTGGCCAAGAGGAAGCTATGCAAATGATGCTTGATCAAGCTGACGTGGCCTTTCGCGTCCAAAGAGGAATCATCAAAACTAAATACGAATTGTTCCCCGGAAGTCGTGCTATTTTAAATCTTTACACAAATCGGAGTGCTAAGAAAAAAGAAATTAATACAGAAAATAAAATTGCCGCAGGCTGAAGAAATACCAGTCGTAGTTTATTTTGATCTCTATTTTCATTTTCACCGTCACGAGGCAAACGTAGGTAAGTCACTTTTTTACGTGAGGACGTTTATTGCACAATATACCGTATAGTGTGTCCCAAGAATAGGATAGGAATAGGTAGTCACATTGAAATTGAATGTAATTTATAGTAAAGATAATTGTGTCCCCCGACCTTAGAGCTACAATAAATACAATTATCTTAGGGTTTATAATATATTTACAACACCATAAAATAATAATACTAGATTTAGTATCAGAATAAATTAAACCTATGACTTTGATTGCACTTCAGAGGGTTGGTAATTATCATCTCTTCCTTGGTTTTTTCCCGCCAAATATTTCTTCTTTGTATCTCTGTATATTTGCCATCGAATCCTGTGGAGTAAACGTACGTATTTAATAATACTTTAATGTATCCGGCTCGAAGGACCATTTTATTAGTAAGGTCTAAAGAATGAATTCTCCACTATTTATTTTAGGAACGACTAGTAGTTACCCACGACACAAGTCTTAACTAGTAAGCTTTATTTGTGTAAAATTGTCCCTTTAATAGTAATTTATATTCCCGTACATATTTAATTAGCGTGAGTCTTTCGAAAGAGAGGGAACATTTTCAATACATAAAATGTAGGTACCAGCATAATGAATGAGACTTGATTTCAGCAAATACCTTTTTCGCTTCTCTCCACTCCAGCTGGCGAAGACGTTGTAAGCCTTTCAAATTACGTTCAAGTATTTTGAGAAACTCGGCTCTAGATATTTTAGGCGTTGGCGTCGTTCCATTGTCGGCGGGGTCCGGCGCTGGCGCTGCCGTCACTCCTGGCTAAGGACATACATTTTACACGTGTTAGGGCCCTCCCACATCTAGCGTCTTTCGAGCGTCGGCGTCTGGCCAGCGCTATGGAAAATGATGTCGCTGCGCAGTTGCGTCGACGTTGCGTCGAGCAGCGGCCATAGAGTTGTAGACGCCGACGCTCGAAAGACGCTAGATGTGGGGGAACCCTTAATCCGTTGAAGTAGACGCAACAATACCGACTTACCTACATATCTGAATTAACCCAAAAGATTTATAACTATATTTCTATCAGTAATCATTACACCTTTATAATGTTTTTTGATAAAACTTTTTCTTACATTTATGAGCAAGGTTCTTGCTTGTGACCTGGCTAATATAAATATGTATACTAATTAGAATTAATTTTTGATAATGAATTTCGGTTATGTCCTCAGCTACTTCGACGAAAGGAAAATAAAGTAAAAAAAAGCCCAGGGTCATCAAATATTTCGTATCGTATATCATAAGAACATAAAATGAAATCATGATACTTAGTCTAACCGTGACCGCGGGAAACCACTAACCTGGTCGTCAGTAAACTGCCCATTCACCAAATCCGATATTTGATTGTATGCGCTTTTTGTGTCGTTGACTTGCTGAAACCAAAAATGCATTTTGCATTATTAAGTAGCGTCCAAGTCTCGTCCTCGAGTCAAAACCGAAACGAAACTGTTTTTTTTAATTCGTCGCGCTCTGAAATGTACTTAATGAGTCGCTTAACTTCAACTCGGGTAAAACCATCAGTCAGATTATGCGACTTTGGTATTATGAAAAGGGAAAAGGTAAGCAGCAAATATCTACCTATAAAATACCCTAAGTAATACTTAGGGTATTTTATAGGTAGATATTTGCTGTAAGTAATACTTAGGGTATTTTATCTTCTAGCCGCCTAGAGACCTATAAAAAGGTCTCCTGTTCCATTATAATTTGAACTTTGTGTTGACAAAATAAAGTTTCATTTTGCCTGACAAGGTTTGACGTATGGGTGGCTAGAGGATATAGGTAGATTTTTGCTGAGAGGGTCAGGTTTGACAATTTCATTTTGTCTTAGCCTTGTATCAAAATACATATTGCTAAGTGCTCAAGCAAACTCAAGGAAACTCAGCAAATATGGGTGATAATAACTAATAAGATTTACCTCCAATATCACATGGAAAATCGTTCCGAAGAAGCCCCATTTGGGTGTCTGTGCGACGCGTTTTCGCGCTTGTACAGCTTGACGAATAGTGCGGTCCTTTGCCGGGGATTCATCCGCAGATGGCTGAAAATAATAACACACAGGTAATATTTTAATTTGCGTCATTAACCCATCGTGGAATGGTGTTCCGGACATAACAGGCGTGTGCGGTGCCGAACCCAACACGTAGAAGCTGATGGAATACACCGGGTAGTTCGCGTACGGTTTATAAAAACCACACTACACTAACCTTTTACCTTTATTTTAGTAGGTATTTTGGCACAGCAGAATGAGATCGCACGCTGCCTTTTCACATAGCGTCCATCATCATCATCACCAGACTGTTAACATCACATTGCTAGACTCAATGCTCCCAAGGAATGTTTGGGACTTTACACACACACACACACACACACTACACACTATAGTCAGACCGTAAAAAGTCTGCAGCGATTTTGATAGCCAACGCAGTGCAAGTGTCATTTTAAACGTTAAACTTCTATGAAATTATGACGTATATATAAAACTTACACTGCGTGGGCTATCAAATCCGCTGCAGAGTTTGTTTGGTGCGACTATACGAATTTATTTGCGACCTAAAATATTACCGAAAATTTTGTACTTAAGTCCCGAGAAGGCCTCCCTGTTCGACCACAGCGCTTCACCTTGTTTCCCTATAAGTGCGGGGGTTGTTGCCAGTCAGTGCAGGAGATCTTGTGCACGACTATGTAACTATGATATACGAAACCTTAAACCTGTGCTGTTATAAGAACTCTGTAGATTTGAATAGTACTTATTTACGAACTGGTTGTGCAGTGAAGCAAGGCACCGCAACAGCGATGATGGTGATTGCTGCCAGCACGGTGACCGCGCGTTTACCTATCGTCATCTTTGATCTGCTACTCGAACCGACCCTTTTTCTGAAACATATTGAACATAAGGTATTATTATGTGTGTTGTACCTTCATGTATAAGGGTGGTATTTCACCTGCCCAATGTCATTGCATCTCACTCTTATCATTAAGCAAAATGTGAGACGCAATACACAATACACATTGGATAAAGAAATTGCATAGGTGGAATACCACCCAAACCGACGTCAGGTTAATATCTGAATCGGGCTTTTGTTCTCCCATTGACGATTTGCGCCGAGTATACAGGGTGTAATCGTTAAGTGTAGCCAGGCGACTTATTCCGTAAATTTAACAGATATCAGAAAACTTCAAATTGATATCGGAAGTACGTTACCCAATGAGTAAAATTACATTAATAACTTTTTTAAATAAAAGCAGAAATATCCCAAACATTAACTTCAAACCCTCCCATACATTTAGTAGGTACGACAACTCATCCCTCAACGAACGTTAGTGTCGTTATAATACATCTTTTTATTGTTTACTCTACTTCACCTCGTTTGCATGCGTCAGTTCGGTACTTTTCGACACCTTCCTAATGAACCTAATTAACGTTTTAAGCCTAAAATCATGCTATTCTAATTATCAAAGATTTAATTTAAATATACTATTAGCCGTTACTGAATGCTGACCGAAGGTCTAATTAATTAGGTGCACGCATGCATACCCTATGAACCTGTGTGCTTAATGAGAGATATTGATTACTGGCTATGCAAAATAATTATTATTCGACGATGCAAAGCTGACGTCGATAGAAATAAGCGTGAAAACTGACGCCATTTAATGTTCGCAATTATTTTTAGCGATATAAATTATGTACAGGGCCGAATGGACTCCCGTTCGCAGCAACCACTGGCATTTCACTATGTAACAGGTTTTAGTTTTACGTTGACGGATTTCCTCGTCAGCCCATGTTGCGTCGACTTTAAGGTTTTTATTTTAACTTCATTTAGAAATCTCGTAGCATTTTGGCGGCAGCTTATTTCAGACGACTGCAATTAAGATCCATAATAAAATTAATAAACGTTCATTAAGCAGCAATTGGCTATAGGTAGGTACTACACTACCTACCAACAGTCCTAATAGGTATACCTACTTATATTTAATCGTGCAGATAAGTTTTAGCGATTCGTCGTATTTTAATAAGATTGGCCTAGGAGTCCAGCAATGAATGGTTATCTACTTATTTACTACCTTCACTCGAAATACAAAAGGTGAGGGATTATTCCATCGCAACATGAACAAATAATTAAGTAGGTATATTAGTAATAATAATTCTGGGACTGGTTTAGTAATTAGGTAAGTAGGTACAGTCTAGTGTAAAAATATGGGTGTACAAATCATCTCAAAAATATGTCCCATAGCTCTTAGAGCGGTTTCGCACTACGTCTGATCCGAATCCTTTTTTTTTTATTATGAATGGGCTTACTCATGGCCACAGATCCGATCCGAACCCGTGAAAATGTGGTCCGTAGTAGCCATAGAATCATTTTTATGGTAAGTTACGCACTAGAATTCTGGAATGACGGAGATCGGATCTAGCGCGTATAACTTACCATAGCAATAGTTCTATGGCTACTACGGACTATATTTTCACGGGTTCGGATCGGATTCGGATCGGACGTAGTGCGAAACCGCTCTTATGACAGCAAATTAAGAACTATGGGACATATTTTTGAGTAAGTTGTCTACACCCATATTTTTACACTTAACTGTACATTATTACCCTGTACCTACATGTTTAATCCAGTATCTGACCAGGAAATACTTAAAGCGACCACAGACATCATGATCTCTGCAACATTACGGGCTTCATTGCATCACCGACACCGGTAGACAGTAAGTATCTATATGCATAATTTACCTTATCTCACAGACACTTTTCCCCATTGTTTGATACTTGGGTACTTCTTGGTTGATCAACTTGATCAGACTCACATTAACGTTGACAAATGTTACGTAGACACGCAACTGGAACCGCTCATTGTCGTTTATTGATGCATTGCATAGGTAAATAAGTTAACGAGGGCGCGTTATTAGATTTCTCAGGTAATGAACATTTCTGATTTAGCCTATTTATTTTTAATATGTTCATTGTAAGTAGGTAATTAATAATTAGTGTCGTTAAAGTCATACGACATTATCCAGTACATAATCATCATCATCATTGGCCTTTGAGTCTATTAATACTGACCATACAAGCAGTGTCAGATAGGGAAACAACGTTTTTCGTGGCTGTGTGTATAGTAGGTACATAATACAACATTGAAATAACTGGTGAGGAAATTTAGGGTCTGAAACGTTTATAAAATAAAAGTAATCAAATTCGGATGTAGGTATCCTAACTCTCATTAGGTACCAGTCAGTTAGGTACAGTCGACGTCAAAGATATGTTTACACTTTTGCACCTTACTCATACTACATATTTTTGGGACTAAATACTAGAATAGGGGAACAAATTCGACAGTAAAAAGAGATCTACGAAATGGTGAAATATAAGTAGGCATGGTAATGATTGCAAAAATGACCCGATGAACGGTAGTACGGCATGGATGCGGCACGCCCCGGGTCGGTTGCAATGCTCGGCCCGGTCAAGTATATACCGGTGACCGCAATTCATTCAACTTTGAGGTGTGATGTCACATTAAGTACGCCGAGTATCGCGCGCTCTTAAGTATGGCCGAAGGGTGTGATATTTCGGCAGTTCCGTAGCTGAATTCTACAACGGGTATTGCTTCAGAAAACTGTCGCCTAAACGATTTACTACAGTATTTTTTACTACCTACCTATTATTATTGTAACTATGTTAGTCTATAAGATAGACCTTATACTTATACCTGAAAATAAACGATTTATTTATTTAAAGGTATATTTGGGTAACACAATACAATCTACACCAATAATCCCTATGTACTTAGACTTAACTACACCAAAAATACCCTCAAGCCCTCAACTAATTTATTTATATAAAGTATCTTTGATCTAGACACGCGGCAGCGTGTCAAGCCAAGTTCAAGCAAAGGAACTGGCTAGCCAGCGCCAAGTGTAATATTACACGAACCACTTGGTGCCACTTTTGACCCTTCTATAACTCAAAACATCTTGAACGTAAACACATAAAACTACGTGTGTTTAATTATATCCATAAGGACATCTAGAAGCCCAAATTTCATGAAGCTAGCTCAAACGGTTATAAAGATATGAAGGTCAAAAAGTCGTAAATTTTAAGACTGACTGACATACCTATAGTACCTAAACCTAACCTACTTCCAGATGACCTAGAAGGATGAAATTTGGAATCCAGCTCAATTATTGTGTGAAAGCGTAGGAAAAAATCTAAAAATTAAAAAAAGTTATAAAATAGGGGGGGTCCCCATACAAAAAACCATTTTTTATTGTGACTGACATATAAGTACCTAAACCTAACCTACTTCCAGATGACCTAGAAGGATGAAATTTGGAATCCAGCTCGGTTATTGTGTGTAAGCGTAGGAAAAAATCTAAAAACAAAAAAAAGTTAATAAATAGGGGGGGTTCCCATACAAATTTCTTTTTTATTGTGACTGGCATATAGTACCTAAACCTAACCTACTTCCAGATGACCTAGAAGGATGAAATTTGGAATCCAGCTCGGTAATTGTGTGTAAGCGTAGGAAAAAATCTAAAAATAAAAAAAGTTAAAAATTAGGGGGGGGTCCCCATACAAAAAACCTGTAATACGCGCTAAACAACCGGCCAACGGTGTGTCGTTGGCGGCGCGCGGCACCACATAATTAATACAAAGAACAGAAGTAAAAAACATGCAGCGGAAACACAAGAAAAAACATTAAATCTCAATACCTGCCTAGTTTTCTTTACAAAAAGTATTGATATCCCATCAAAAACATAAATGTAAAAAAGGAGAGCCAAGTTCAATACAAAAATTATGCTTGGCTGTGGGGTTCGCCGCAAAAAGAATGGAGATTTAAATGAGTGCCAAGTTCTATGCAGTTAAGATCTCGCATTTTTTTTAAATAACAGCAATTGTTATAGGTATCCAATAAAGCAAAGAAATAGAGTTTAATACTTGTTTATAATGTTATTTTGTTCCTATAAATACATATTTGGATTTTGCATAGAACTTGGCACTCATTTAAATCTCCATTCTTTTTGCGGCGAACCCCACAGCCAAGCATAATTTTTGTATTGAACTTGGCTCTCCTTTTTTACATTTATGTTTTTGATGGGATTATGATTAAGTAATAGATAAGTATTATGTCAATAACTAAATATTCGTAGTAAGAAAGAAGCTGATTTGACAATTAATTAAAGCGTAGTTAAGTTCGCTTATCTGAAATAAGTATTTACCTACCTATACAACATACCAGTTACTTCGCATCAAGGTGACAAGGTTATTAAAATTAACAACAGCTAACTAAGTTTTCTTATACTTATGGTTACCCGTACCCGTACTCTTATATCAGAAGCTTTCCTTCAAATTTCAAATAGGAGGTGACTTAGCCTTTCTTTGAAAGTGAATTCAGATAAGTACTTATTGTATTCTAAAGGACTCATATTTTGCCTGGTATCGCCCAAAATAGTATGGGAATACCCTGTACAAGTGCACCAGTCCACGAACAACCGGAACAACAAATAAATCCTAACGACATGCACATTCACACTTATAAATCACCAAAAAGCCCTTGGCACGTTTCACAATGACATTAACACACGTTCACTAATATGCACGTTTACCTATCGAAGAGGTGGTCCGAGGATTTAGCAGAAAGTTCGAAGGCACCGGCGGCGCGCGCTGCGTTGCTTGCACTGTCGTTGTTTACTATTGCCAGCCAGCTTTACCAGGGATAGGATTCCAACTAATTATTGTACCTCGGCGATTCCAATGCTCAGACAAACCAGTATAAAAGCACTCTTCGCTTACGTATAGTTGTTAAGGTACCTGAGATCACAAGGTGATGGTGTCTTTCGATGTGCGACTCGCCTGCGCTCACTCGGTATGCATCGCAGTACCCGCCAAGCTACCACTTTCGGGCCAAGGCCACCGCTGGATTGCGAAGTCTTCGTTATGTCAGTTTGCGTTCTACTTATGCAATACTTATACCAATTCAATGCAGTTCGATGGGTCATTTATTAACTCACTAATACATAATCGTTACTTTATTAACCTCTTGTCTGTGTATGCTAATGATCCTGACTGCCGAATTTTAACTAGCTAACTTTTGTCCTACAATATAAAATGGTTATTTCGTACCTACTTAAATCAAATAAAGAAACATTTATTTTGTTACCTATTCTAAATAAATCATAAGTTAGAGCACATAATAAGCAGTTTGATTTGACCCGATTTTTTCCTTCGAATGGGCACTGTTCGGAAATTGAAATATAAAAAAAATAAATGGTGGTGGCTTATCTTTCCTGACTGCATAAGAATAGGTAGTTCTATTTATTTTTATTCACATTAAAAATCACACGGCGTACCCCATTTGCATTTGTTGAAATGAGATGAAATGGACCACGGATTTAACTTCGGGGAATGGCTAAGGGTCGGTAACCAAATTGTTTGTCATCGTTAAAGACTCGCTAAGTCACATAATAAATAATGCTAAGTTTTATTGTATGGAAACTTCGAGCAACACCGGCTTCCGAAGTATGGAAAGTTTCATAGTAAACCGCCGCGGCGCGCCGGGTGACGTTGATCAGTCTGTCAAGTGCGGATGGTGCAACTGGCACTAAGTGTAAGTACATAATTAAAAAAAGAAACAAATAAAATGATGCATGTAGCGTTGCTGTCGAGCATCATATTTAATTCAATTCAAACAAAGAATTGAAAACTATTTCATATTGAGGATATTTATAAAATCATTCCAGAGCGAAATTATTGAATGAGCATGATTTACATTTTAATGTTTGCATCGACTCCATGGCTCACTCTCCCGAGGCCTGTCTACAATACGTAGAAAAAAATTACGGCACACATTCCACACATGGTTTTGCTCACTTTAACCCTGTATATACCTAGTGGGATCTGAAAGGCTTAACTTATCTAATAAAGTAAACTGGATGCAAAAAAATATGAGGAAATTCTAAAATTAAGCTTCAATCAAAACTATTTTCATAATCGGTTGAGCCGTTTAAGTTTTCGCAATCTGCAACTTTCTTACTTAAGTCGGTAACACAACAAAACCGGACCATTTAGTCTACCGTTTGCACGTGCAATACATGTAGTAGGTATAGTTGAATTTTTTTAAGCTGACCGTTTAGAACTATGAGCCCCCGTAGTCTTAAACGGTCAGCCTAAAAAATTTGAACTATAGGTATAATACAACATAGATACCACCCAACACAGCTCGTGTTCACAACAGAAAGCTAGCTTAAGATCGGTTTTCCTAAGCGGTGCCGTCATTAGCGGCCGTCTCCATACTAAATAATACGGCTAAATATGGATGTCGTAGTATGGAAACGGCCGCTATATGACGGCACCTCTATCCTAGGAAATTAGAGCAGTAATGCAGCGTAAATATACATCTTGCATAGAACGGTCGCCGCGCCGCCGGGCAACCGTCAAAAAACACCAGTCAGCTCTAATGGATGGATCGAGGACTCATTCGTATAAACGCGGCCGCATTTTTGACGTTGGCACCGTAATTTAGTAGCGTGTAACAATAAGAGCGTTAATGACTACGTTCCGCAAAACTTACTTCTAAGATATGTTGTAACTAATTTACCCGTGAATGAGTCAGGTAAGTTTTATTAGCTCCGGTTCGCTAAATTGCTCAACGAAAATGTAAAGCACTTAAACTAACAGTGTCGAAAATATATACGTATCTATTCGGTAATTAGGTATTTTTATATTCCTATTTTCCCTAAAATGTAATCTATGTATGTATTATTCGTATTGTTGCGTAATTTTCGAAGGGTAAATCCACCTAACTTTGTCCACATATAAATTGTTAAAAATATCAACCCCCTTCGATTTGAATTTCATACCAATTGTAATAGTAGAGTAAGTTATAACTTTATGACCTATATATTCAATTCACCTGTCAGAATTCAGAGTAAAGCAAAATCAGCCTATATAAAAGATGTCATCATTTTCCTACTGTTGCCCAAGCGGAACCTAAAGATTTGAGACCAACAAATACCAATAGGTATTTGTTGGTCTCAAGTCTTAGAATAGTACTTCTTACAATAGTACTTTTATTTAAACCGGAAAGCAGTATGTCCGTTCCTCAGTTGCAATAACAATCACAACAGTAATTGTTAATGTGTATATTGTCAAAGAAACCTTCATTTTGTGAAGAAACTGCTAACCTTTGCTCTGTTGCGACAACTTGTTAGGCCAGTGATAGGTACGACAGGTTGTGTTTTGACATGTGGCGTACAACAGGTTAAGGCTGCAACTACGACTGATTCAGCTATTTCACACCTTGCAATGAATAGCAATATAATTTTCACGTTCGACTCTATCTCACACTTCAATATATTCTTACTTCTATGGCAATTGGTATATGTAGTATAGGTGCATACTGTGAGTGTGTATCGCATATAGTTATACCATAACTTCGATACCAACCTAGCTTTTGTCTATAGCGCCTATAACTACTAAGCTTTGAGTCGGATAACGGCATAAATACTGACGTATTAGGAAAAATACTCTAAAGTATCCCTGAATTCGGAGTAAAAACAGGATATAGGTAAGTAATGGAAAATGAAAGTGTTGATATTAGTTGGATTCTTTCGTCTTCTTCATTTATTTGGTCTAGGGATATGACAGATACTTACATTAACTAGTACCAACTATAGTACCTAACGTTTAGATAATAGATATTTTGACAAATAGTAACAATCAATATCTACTTTAGCATATACAGGGTGTCCCGTAAACGAACAATAATGCGATCTGAGTCATGACCATAATAGAGGAACTCATAGCATAACATCGCACTCGACGGGGCATTACGCGGGCATAATATAAGTTAGTAAAGTTAACAACACACAATAAATCAACCAATTTTCGAGTTGTCGGAATAAGGTATTTGTACTAAGAGCTTGTAGCCGGGGGGACTATTTCACCACGCTGACAATTGACACCTGACACTGATATTTTAGTGTCCATTTCCAGGTCGTTAATAGTAACGATGGTAAAATTTTATTAGTTACACCAGTCAGCAATGTTCGGCGAAATGTCAATTATCATACGTATGACGTAGGTAGGCCTAGGCCTAGCGCCTGGAATTAAAACTAAGTATATTATCATAATGACGCACGACAGTTATTTATTTAGCTTTTAGCTCCAAAAATGTTTATACACATTATGTTGGCAATTAGACTGATTTAATTTTGACGTTAGATTCTTAAATTAGAGTGTAAATAGTATGTACAGCCGCCATCAGATATATCGGAGCGCCCAAGGTGTTCACAATATCTGAACACGCACTCTAACGCCCTGACAATAGAGGCGTGTTTAGATATTTGTGAGCACCTTGACCGCTCCGATATATCTGATGGCGACTGTACGTTACAAAAAATAATAAGTACATGTACTTGCAATTTTTTTTATGTAAACCTTAAATAACTGACGTGCTCGCAAAATCCCTCCTCGAGTGCGATTTATGCTCATTATATAACGATAAGTGTCCAATTTATGTTTTAAGTGACAGTAAAAACGTTATGCACTCGTTATTATACTAATCATTATAATGATTTATAATGTAAAGTACTACATAGGTAAATTTACAGTATTTTCTTGCAGGGTCAACTATATCTGCAGCTGATAACTGCCGGCCTAGCCAAGATTACAATCGCTATCGCTTCGACAACGAAAAGCTTTATATCTCCCTATCACTCTTCCATATTAGTGCGACAGTGACAGTTGCGTTTCCATCGCTACGGAGCGTAAGCGATTGGCATCTTGGCTACGCGGCCAATACACACTGAGGACCGACATGTTAATAGTGACTTAATATAAGTTTTCTTTCACTCTTTGTACCTATTATCGATTGTTTATGGGACCCCATGTATACTCGATTTCTGCGTATCAACATTTACACTTATCTAATCCTTACTGAGTGCCCTTTTTAAGAAAAAGGTAAGGAATTAATTAGAAATCGCTCTTATCGACCACTGAAACTGTAAGTACCTTTTCGTTAAAAACATCACATGTACTTATGCTATACAAAATTGTTTTCTTATTTAGTATACAAGCCGTATGCCAAATTTGCTTTTTTTCTTCTTCGCGAGGTAAGCCTTTAAAATTTGAATGCGTTTACATACTTATTCTATCACTATGGCGGTGCCAGTTTATAACGGCTGCATAAGATAGCATTTATACTGTTTTGTTTTTTTTTACTATGACTTATGTTCATTAGAATAGGGAAAATCTCCATGTTTCAGTTTTTTGATGAACTTTTAGCTAGTTAAGTTCATCAAAAAACCAAAAACATAAATAAAGAAAAAACATAAAAAACTAAAATTATCAAGTAGGATAAATCCCCACTAATATTACAAATGCAGTAGTAACTGTCTGTCTGTTACCTCTTCACGCTGAACTAAACCGCTGAAGCGATATAGACTAAATTTGATATGGAGATAGTCTGAGGTTGAGGACCGAGGAAGGAGGCTAGTTTTTATCAATCATCATTCCACGCAGACGTAGTAATAATATATTAGGTAATAATTTCCCTTGAATTCAGTTATTCAATGTAAACTTGAGTGTGATTTAATTGTATGCCAGAATTTGAACTTTATTGCTAAGTCAATAAGGGTCGTAATAGATGATTTTACTTTATGCTCTAGAACATAACAAGCAACTTTATGCCGCTTACACGCGACTTAGAGGTCAATTTTACGAGCATGACACGTAAAAACATAGTTTTGAAGAACGTGCGCTCCATACATACAACCATACCCCATGTTATTTTTATGATTAGAATTTTTCTAACCTCAAAAGTAGTGGTAATAAACTTTTTCTTTCGAAATATAGGGTTCCGAAATATATGTGATATCTAATATTGAGATACAATAATATATAATGTGTATCCTCGTAATTCAGTGCCGAGTTTCTCAGATTTAATTTTGGAAGAATAAAGTTACCACTTCTTCTTAGGATACAAAAGTTTAATTTGAAAAAAACACGGACTACATAAATATAAGTCACAAGATCAAGCTTACTGTTAACCTAATTAGGAAGCGACCAGCTCCATCTTCCTATACTTCTTCCTGAGCGTGGAGACGGGGTCCTTGAAGAGTATGGGGTCGAGCCGCAGCACGGAGCGCACCAGCGGCATGTAGCCCCACGCCGCCGCGAACGTGTTCAGGCAGGATTGCCGCTGCACGAAGTGCTCCGGGTCGCTCCATGAGGACCTGCGACCAATGTGGATTTTAGTCATAGAGTATTTTAACTCCATACATCAGTATTCTTACCAAATCGTGCGTTATTTTCGTAGTCGACATCTAACGTCAAGTAGTGGAACTATCAGTACCCCTACTTGACACCAGATGTCACAAGTGTAGCTACTGACTAAAAATGTACTACTAAGGATCGGTTTTCCTAGGATACCGGTGCCGTGCCGTGATATAGCGGCCATCTCCATACAAATACTACGACATCCATATTTAGCCGTATTATTTAGTATGGAGACGGCCGCTATATGACGGCCCCGCTATCCTAGGAAACTAGAGCATAAGACTAATATTATAAGCAGAAGGGGTTGAAAATAGACTTCCAGTTAATCCGGTTTTAATATTAGCAAAAAATTGTTGAGCATCAGAGTTTTCGTTCTCCGAGACATCTATTGGCAACTAGCAGTACTGATAAATTCCTGCTACGGAATAACGCGAAATAAGAAAACCGATGTATGGAGTTACATTTTTCTTTACTTAAATTATTCTATGCTTGAGCTAACTACGTCCGATTTAAGGTCAAGTAGATAGTGACGGCTAAAGTGGCCAAATACATCGTAACACATCTTTGTTAACATAGAAACAACCCCCCCGAAATGCAATGGCAACTTTGGCCGTCTCTATCTATTTGATGCGAACCGTACAATATGATAACAGGTAAACAGCTTTGGAACGATTGGTTTCGATAATTTTTTTTTACGCAATTACTTTTGGTTGTTGTTATTACCAGCCATCGCCCTTGTTACCTAGGAAAGAGTTGAATAGTTGTAAGGCAGTGACCTGTACCGGTGGTGCTTGTAGCGGCGGCGCTGCGCGAGCTTGAGCGGCGGGCGGCGCGTGTAGTGCGCCACGAGGCAGTTGAGCAGGATGTCCTCGCAGTTGCGCGCGCGGCGCACGGCCTGGCGCAGCGCGGGCGGCGCGGCGCCGTACGCGGCCAGCCACGCGCGGTGCACCAGCGCCGCGCCCGGCAGCACCAGCGAGTACGCGCCGCCCCACTTGCTGCTGTAGCCCCATGCGTTCTGTGTACAGGTAACGACACGTTATCGTGCACCCCAAATACAGCTTTTTTTTAAAGCGATTAAAAAGACGGTTACTAGGCTTGGCTGCCTGTTATTCTAATTTAATGATAGAGACGCGTCAGGAAAGTGTTGGTTAAAAACCTCACGCACGACTGCACATTTCTAATAGGTTTTCCTGTCATCTATAGGCAAAGAACTATTTTCAGTATATTTTTCAAAATTTTAGACCCAGTAGTTACGGAGATAAATGGGGGGGGGGTCATTTTTTGGCTATTTTCTTAAATAACTTCGAACCTATGTATTTTAAAATTATAAAAAAAATATGTCCATCTTTGGGTCAGTAATTTACATAATATGTGTACCAAATTTCAACTTAATTGGTCCAGTAGTTTCCGAGAAAATACGCTGTGACAGACGGACAGACAGACAGATGCACAAGTGATCCTATAAGGGTTCCGTTTTTTCCTTTTGAGGTACGGAACCCTAAAAATCAGCAAACATTATAAAGCCAAAGCCTCACCCTAGAAGTGTAAACGTGTAAGATGGCCCTAATTCATTATGGAATTATTTTCACAGGTGGAAGCCGAAGCCGAGTCACGCAGCCGGAAGCAGTGCATCACCCAGTGAGAATACCATCACCGTCGATACCGCCCACAGCGGCATTTGGACCCTAATTAAATACTAGGAACGTTCAAAATAGGCGTAATAATAGCTTAACCTCTCATATACACACGCGAAATATGAAGTAAAAATTGTCTGCTAGACCGTCGGACTCTATTTGAATACGATGAAGGTTCAAAATGGGCGAATAACCACAGAATAAATAACAGTACTACCGTACAGAAAGGAAACTTCCTACAAAACCGAAGTTTGACAGCGGTTCAGGGTCGAAACATGCTGTCCCTTTCTAATATATGGCACTATCCCTTTCGGCTAATTAGGGTTGTCAAAATTTAAGTCATTATCTTATTTGTGGTCGTGCACGCAGGGGAACATCGAGTTATGTCAATCCTAATAATTGCTCGGAGGAATGCTGAGCCGAGTTTGGCCGAAGTCAAGAGTTTCGCACCCCTAAAATAACGCACCTTAGCCTCATCCCAGAAGTGCGAGCGCGCCGGGTAGCCGACGATACGCTCCGGGAAGTGCTTCCACACGCGGAAGGCGAAGTCCAGCTCCTCGGCCAGCAGCGGCGCGTCGCCGTCCAGCGAGAACACCGCCGCCGTCGGCACCGCCCACAGCGGCTGCCAGCGCGCCGACACGCCCTCCCTGATACACACAACGAAATGTAGAACCCGCTTAACACGATTCTGATGGGACCAAGCAAAAAAAGGGAAACGGGAAATCGTATTAAACGTGAAAAAAATGTATGAAAACAGGCCTAAAGTTGCAGGCTAAAGTCGTATTAAACGTGATCGTATTAAGTGGGTTCTACTGTATTACATTAGCCTCAGTTTCCTACAGATGTAACGATGATGGACCTAAAGCCGAGAGTACTGTTACTATTGCTGCTAGTTAAAATTGAACCCTGTCACTGAGCCAGATAGGTGAGATAGGTGATCATATGAGACTCGAGAAAGCGGTTTGAAATAGAGCTTTCTAACCCAAGGACTATTAGCCCGATTCGAACTTTAAGATACTTACGTCAAATATTACGACTAGATAGTCGGAGTAATTAACAATGGAGCCGCCATTAACAGGCGTTCCCCTCTGTCGAAAATAGGCGGCCAATGGTCAACCACATGTCAACCATATGTATGGACTGACGTTTATCTGACATGACGTACCTATACATTTGATGTGCCCCTCCCCCGCAAAAAACGGCAGACTATTTTGTACCGAAAATTTTAGACATGGCGTCTCCATTGGTTATATCAGTGTTGGCCGAAACGTTAGTGCAATTGAAAATGTTGGCCATTAACCATTATAAATTGAACCTTAAACCGTAACGGACGATTACAGTTTACGATTCAATTTATAATGGTTATTGGCCAACATTTTCAATTGCATTAACGTTTCGGCCAACACTGGGTTATATCCTCTAAGACTAGATACGATATGGATAGGGTTTCTTCAAACAAAAACGTCACTTTTGACACTGACATATCTAATCCTTATCGTATTTAGTCGTAATATTTGGCGTATCTTAAAGTTCGAATCGGGCCGTATGTCTCGATTAGTCTACACAAGTTATCATATCGAATATATCGATAGGTACGTTGACATAGTAAGGGAGGGAGAATACAAGCGTCTACTGAGAGAGTCCAGTCCAAAGTCTATGTTTTCGTTCTCTTTTATTTACGGCGAAAGATAATAAAGAAATGTTTGAATGATTAGTTACCCAGGATAGTGAGTAGTAGCATCTATGACGAGCACTGGCAGAGGGTCGCGCGGGTCGCCCGCCGCGCGCGCCAGCGACTTCAGCGACGGCGCCGCGCGGTCGCTGTCCCACACTATTACCACCTGTTACACATACACATACAGTCATAATATGTGACGTTATCTATGAAATGGGACCTTATTGTCGATGGCGCTTACGCCTCATTATATAAATACAATGCCGCGCAACGCTGTGCGTTGTAAGCGCCATCGACAATAAGGTCCCTTTTCATAGATAATGCCCCATGTATTACTTATTTTTCTAATCACAGGATCATCGTTCAAACTAAAGTATGGTCAGCCAAGAAAATGGTCTACCACTTTCTTGGCGGACTATACTTATGTAGGCCCAAAAAGTTTAAGAGGAACTATGTCGTACTATTACGACCCTTTTCATTGGTAGTTAAATGAATTTATTCTAGATGGTCAAGCAAAACTTGTCAGTAGAAAAAGGCGCGAAATTCAAATTTTCTTATTATGGGACGATAACCCTTTGCACCTACATTTTTTAAATTTGGCGCCTTTTTCTACTGACAAGATTTGCTTGACCAACTTTAAGTTATAGGTACGCTCAGGTACGTACCACCACCACCACCACGGCCACCACCAGGTACAGGTACGGTCAGGGGTACCAGGTACGGCCAGGTAGGTAGTTATAGGTAGACAAGGAGCTATAATAGTACGCACAGTGCAGGCAATAACGGACGGTATAGAAGTACTAGGTGTGTGAGTGTCGTATGTCGGTACACTACCTTCTCGGCGTGCTCGCTGGCCGCGATGCTGGCCAGCAGGCGGTGCAGCGCGGGCGACGTGGCCTGCGCGTACAGCAGCGCGGTGAAGGACGTGCCCGGCGTGGGCGGCGGTGCGGCCTGCGGCACATCGGGCGCCTGTCCGAGAAGTCACTTATTTTTAAAAGTTTTATTAAACAAAAAAGATAGCAAATGTAATTCGTCGAGTAGATGCTCTCTCATGTAGAATTTAGTTGTGCCTAGAGTGGTGCATATAGGTTAGGCGCCAGGCGACGGGCGTGACTACAAGCACAATAAATAATAGTGTTAGGTACAAAAGGTTCACTCTCGAACAAAATGCGTCTATTACGAGAGATATGACCGTAAGGCGCGCAAGCGCGAGCAGGCGTCCGTTCTGCACCGGTGCGCGGCAAGTACTAATGCTAGACACTAAAATTAGTGTGAGCCACATGTACTTGTAGCGACGCGGCGAAATCGCGAAGTGAGCCATGCCTGCTAGAAGGAACAGTGGCGGATTGGCAGTCTTTGCCGCCCTATTAGGCCCCAGGCCCTGTAGCCGCCCCATTCAAGGCACCCATAATATTGACTACATTTTGAGTTATTTCTTGTTACAATCAGCGAATTTTTTGTCACAATTTGCCGCCCCTAAATATCTTGCCGCCCTAGCCCCGGGCCTACTGTGCCTTGGGCAAATCCGCCACTAAGAAGGAAGCTCGTGAGTCACCAAAAGTAGCAGCCGTGGTGCTGTGGTACAGTAACGGCTGCGTAGTTGTAGGCTGCAATTAGGGTTTCTGCTCGAGAATTCCCGAGGCGAGAAATCTCGAGAAATTTGTCCTAAGTCGAGACGGGAAAAAAATATTCAATGCCTCGAGAACTCGAGAAATAAATCTCATGTGATAAGTAAAAAGAAAACACGCGTATAACTCATGATGTGTCTATAATGTTATGTTATTTAACTACCTAAATAAATATTTAGGTAGTTAAATAAATATGAACAATGTTTTTATTTACATTTTCAGGTAGGAACCTACTTACTTACTTAATACATTTATTACCAACCAAATAAAAAACTACCTTGATCCGTCCCCTATCGTTCTAGCTTTAACCGATTTTCATGTTTTGAAACTTTTGAACTATCATGATTCATGACATTCATGTAGTGTCTTTTTATTGAAAAACGCTTTAAAAAATATTGTAACGAATTATAAAACCATGTAATAAGTGTAATAGCAAATATTACAAAACTAAATTACTATTGATAAATCAAATCATCCCGGTATAATCCTATTAGCAAAATATTAGAATTTTAGCAGCTTTATTGTTACGTTGAGTAATTACGAGTAATTAATAGTAAGTAGTAAAACTTCTGTAATTTTTGTCACATCGAGTTAAATTTATTAACTTGAATATTGCTGCCTCATAAAATACCATATTGTGGTTTGTTTACATTTTGTTGAATACCTAAAGAAATACACTATAGTTTTGTTGTTGTATTTTTGATTATTAAGTGCAATATATGGTGACTAAAAATGCACCATATGTTTGATTATTGATCTCACCTACGAGTCTGATTTGAAAAAAAGCAAAAAAAATTAATTAACATGGTGTTTTTGGAGCTTTCAAAATTTCTCGAGATACTCGAGAAACTCGAGAAATCTTGGTCGAGAATTCCCGTGCCTCGAGAAATTAAAAAGGTCGAGAAACCAGAAACCCTAGCTGCAATGAGACTCGTGCAGTGTACCTGGAGCGGCTGGGGCGGGGCGGGCGCGCGGCGGGGCGGCGGCGGCGCGGGCGCGGCGCGGGGCAGCTGCGCGCGCGAGTCGCCGTACGCGGCCGGCGAGCCCAGCGCGCCCGGCCAGCTGTTCCACACCAGCGCCTCGCGCTGCCGCGACCTCCGCACCATCAGCACGCGCTCGAATATTATCTGACCGAATAGATCGAACTGATAATAATGTTGGAACGGTACTATACCTAGTGGTATGGCACTCGAGTTGCAAGCACACTTGAGTAAGTGAAAACGCGGCGCCGCTATGAAAACCAAAGAAGAAATCACATAAAACAAAATACTATGGAATATTAACAAAGATGTTTGTTGTCCGTAAGTTTTTTTTATAAAGAAAACTTTTTAAAACTTTAATGTGCTCCAAGATAATAATAAACTAATTAAATAAGAGAAAATACCCAGGAAATACTTACTTCTATTGTTGTGAAGGCAATTTTTTCAATGGAGGAAAAATATTGCTCCCATAATAATTGAGTTTGCTGCCGCAGCGCGAGTATGCGCTCGGGAGACACCGACCGCACCAGTTCGGGCACCTACCAGCAGAAATACACAATACTATAAATTGCTATAAAATAAAATGTTATTGGAGTTCCTACTGCAATTGTTATTTCTAGTTATCCACTCATCAAAAGTTTTAGTGAATGTTTTCATTTCCTATGACCTGCAACAGTAGGCGCTCGTCGGCCCAGATGACGGCGCGGCGCCAGTCGATGCGCTCGTCGAACGGCAACCGCCAGCCGTTGCTCAGCAGCACCGGCACGCAGCCCGCCGCCAGAGACTCCAGGAAGCGATACGAGCCCAGACGTCTCCCGCGAGCCACCAGGCAAAATGTGGAATTTGCCAACAGCTGCTCATAATCAAATCTGAAACAATCAGGGTTCATAAATTCATTGTTTTAGAAAATTTGGCGCTGGCAGTGCACATATTTAGTAAAGATGAAGTAGACAAACTTACTTATCATATTCTCGATTATCTTCATCACATCGTTCATCCCTTAAATGTTTCCATGACTTTCCATGTCGGCAAGTTGTAACCAGAACCATGTTATTACCATCATGTAGATGCCACAAGGAATTTCTTGTTTCACTGCCTATTCCATGCACATAACGTTTGCCCTTAAATGCCAGTAAATGCCGTCTCGGTGCCGGGAAGGGATTGGCAGTGGCTGCAGCGGGCGCTCCACCATGTTCAGGATGTTCCTTATGGAATAATGGAAGAGAAATATCAAATCCTTCACGAAAAATCGACTCAGATGCACTAGCGCGTGCCAGTATAGCTTCACCAGGCTCAAAGCCCAAAGCACTTTCTGAATAATCAGGCCAAGTACCAGCATATAAGTTAAATATCAAGTGGTTACGACCATTATTCCAATATGGGAGCCTTGACAGACGTGCTGCAACATCAGGAGCATGTTCTGGAGACAGTGGGTCAGCATCCAGTGTGTCCACAGCTGGCAAGAACAGACATGCTTCATTAGGATCCCTTGTTGCATACTGAGATTCTCTTATAACTGATAATACTTTTCGATATGATGCACTAACAGGCCCATCAGTAGGGTAGACATAAATTTTTGGATCATTTCCACACTTTGTAAAATCAAAACAGGTTTCCATGCGACAAGGCCTTGGTGCAGAATGTGGTCTTCTCTGTTCTCTTGGAGGCATCTCTGACAGTTCATCTAATGTGGCATATGAGGGCAGCTGGTCCAAATAACTGCTTTGAGCTGCATCTGATTTTATATGTTGATTGCTGAAGTAGAAATATACTAAAAATGCACATGATATAACAAGTGTCATATATCGCTTCTTTGCCTGCATTTTATCAACCATAGCAAGCAATAGAGTTCAAATTAGGTTTCTAATATTCTATTTATAAGGCATACTGATAAGATCATCCTCAAATTTCCATGAGACCTTATTGTTGCCAATTGTAATGCCTGCAAGAAAAACATTTTACTTAATAGTGTGATTTTGCTGCTGCTGCTGAAGGTGGTGTGAACTGTGAAGTAGCAAATTTAACCCTTTATAAGGCATAAGGGTGTCAGGAACTATGCAAAATTGAACTCTATCACTTTGAAATAAAGTTCTAAATACAGTGGGAAATATATTCCCTCAGCCTTATAAAGGCTTAATAAAAGTATTATCCACCCTAATGCTTGCACAATCTTTTTTATTTAAGTTTTCAAAATAACTAACCCACAATCTTACTTTTCATCAAAGATAGATATTCAAGAAAACATAAGAAACACATTAGCAAATTAAAGAGTTCCTTGTTTTCACTTCTCACTCAAACACAGGAAATAAACTAGTAAATAAAAACAATGGTATACTGATGAAATACATACGGAAGGAAAGAAAAAGAATTTACGTTTATAAGTTGTAAAACAGATTTTTATATATGTATAATTTTTTAGATAGGGCAAATACCATAACAAAACCCAGCACTTTACTGAAGGAGTGTAAATGTTTTAACATTGACTTACATTTTTAATGAATTTCCGAATAATGATCTCTTTTCCATGTCCAATTTTAAACCATGCACAAAGAACACTTCAAATAAACATTGCACTGGTAAATAACCAGTACCTAACGAAGTAGAAAAATTAATAACATTTACTTATTTATTTTCCTTGATCGGAATGATCGGCTTGATCCAAATCAACAAATTATGATATGTCAAAATTGTCAAAGTAGCGCCTCTATACTTGCTCTATACTTGCTCTATACACCCTACGATAATTGAAAAAATCTGCTCGTGTGTGATGTACTTTAGTAATGCCGCAATGTAGCGAATGTAGATAGCGCAATCGCAAGCAATTTCTGGCACTGGCAACACTGAATGACGTGACGGAAAAAAAGACGCCGGCCCGGTGATGGCGATTTTTCCCCAAGTTAACCATTAAATTTTGTGTTACAAAACTGTGATAGCAAGTTTAATTTTGAAGATTTGGGATTCGTTCAAAAGTTTTTTATGAATGTATGTATGTTAAAACATTTGTCCTAACATATCTTTCCCTATCCACACGTTAGACTCTTCTTGCTTGACGCCATTTTATATCCATACCTCTGGAAAGTAAATGCTTTCTTCATGTCTCCCCTTTTATAATAAACAAGTATTAAACTACGACTTACTAGTCCTTAATATTCAAGTAATTGTCTTAAATGTATCAATTAATTAATGTAACTGTGTATTCCGTCTGTTACCTTACATATTATAGTAGACAGAAAACGTGTCACCTTCTAATGTTATAATTATAAAGTAGTTATTTATTATTGGGCAGATGTCATCTCGAGGTCGCGGATACGGTGGATACAGTGGGCGGGGCAGCTACAGTGGCCGAGCGAACAGCGGATACCGTGGCTCTTACCGCGGCAGTGGTGGCCGGGGCTCGTACGAGAGCCGCGGCGGACGTGGCGGCAGCTACTCCTATAATAATGAGTCCCGATACAGCAGCAGCGGTGGCAATAGATACGCCCCAAGCAGGGATAGGATTGAAGATTCCTATAAAAAGTCTTATAGATCTGTAAGTTCTTTATTGTCAGTTGTATACAGTTGAACTTGCTTTATGATTTTGATTACATTAAGCCTACTTATCAATATATGAGTCATAAGGTCAAATCCACAAACAGCATTTGGATCCTTTAAGAGTGCCAAGAATCCAAATGCCACAGAGGATTCCATTGTATAAGTTTGATGTTTATTTTCATTCTAGACCAATGTTTTTCAAACTTTTTCATGACCCGACCCCCTTAGTACAAACATAATCTTTCACTGTATTGTTTTAAGGCTGGCAGACGCTTCGCGAACCACTGCTCTAGACAAACATAAAGAAATAGTTTATTTTACCGGGTTCTCTTTAAAATAATTATATATTTGTTGTTGGTGGCTGAAGATAAATATTTACATTGTGATATTTTTAACTTCTTCCTAGTACGGCTCACAGCAGCACCCTTACTCTTAAACATTATTCACAGGAGTCAACTGGTTATTCCAATCGGGATTATGGTGGCCGATCTGGATCACCTGAACGGAAAAGGATAAGAATGGAGGTTTGTATACATTATAGTTAATAAACATTGATATGAAAAGGTAGCAATCTTATATTGATGACTTAAATAAAGAATATATGAATGAGGAGCAGACCAAACTGTTTAAACCATGGATGTCAAACTATAATGGAGAATTTGATAAGAGTTTCAGGCAATAGAGAATACAATGAAATTGAGTATCTGATGCATTATAGTATGATGTTAACATCAATATGTTAGTGCTAATCAATATTAGCACTAAGCCATGAATGAAGTCAGAAAGTGATATTGGCTTCCGATTGTGATATTGGCTTGATTTTTGCCTAGTAATTTACTCTAGACAGTTTTTACTTGGATATAATCTAACAATTGCATACAATTACAGAATAAGCAGATGAGAATGTCAAAAATTACTGAAGGAGATATAGTGTTGACAAATTATTTACCCACTTGTAAGAGAATGAACTGATGAGGATTGTTACACATGCTATAGGCAATATCTTCAACACAATCCAATTAAAATGTACAATATTTCAGCACATTTGAGAATGCTGTTGTCAGTTTGAGCTTAACCAGCAAATGATGCAGGAAATTTACTTATTTCAACAATTGAACCATTTTGTGGTCACATCTTCCAAATCTGCCTATCTTGCTGTCAAACATCTACCCATGATTTGAAGGGATGGAAAAATACACCACTTATTCCGTTTTGCAATATAGAGCAATACAAGTCCAATGACACTGATATTCGAGGTGCAAGCTAGCCCGTCGAGCGCTGACAGTCGACACCATGAGCCGCCAAACACTCCACGGGCTAGTGGCAACGTACAGGGTAACCCATTCAATGCTTCATTCCCAGAAATTTACTGTAGAGAAAACAAAACAGGAGAAATGCTTTATGGCAAAAGATAAAAACATATATCTCATTCTTGTGCCTTAATTTAATACCATTTGGTTTTGTAAAACGTGTGGCGAAAATAGAGAGAATTGTGTACAGGGGTCCGGCGATAGACGTAGCCACGAAGGCGGCGGACACTATGGCGGGTCTTACAGCGGTAGACAAGAGATGTACAGCGAACGGCGCACGTTCAGTGGCGACGACAGGAGGCGCTCGCCCAGCCGAGAGTACCGCAAGGCGAGCGCGATGGGCCCGCCGCGCGAGCCGACCCGCTCGGCGCCGCGCATGCGCGCCACGCGCCGCTCCTTCCGCGGCCGCACGCTGCGCTCGCGCGCCACCTACCGCGGCGCCCCGCGCTCGCGCCCCTCCTATAGGCGATTCGAAACCAGACCGCTGGGTTACACCCGCGCGTTCAGATCTATCAAGGGCCGAAGGTAATATGATCCCCCGACTATGTTTTCGTTATTTTTGGTTTACCCGAACTATCTTTATATTATTTGTTGGGATGAAAAACTGACAGTGACATGCCCCGATAGATGCGTGGGCCGTTGTGAATTTATGGATGTGATGTGTTGGAGAAAACCTTCCACAGATTGGGAATGAACATAGTATCTATGAGGCCCATGATGTATGCCTAGGTTTACAGGATTAAGAACTTAGATATACTAAGAAGAGTATGAGATGATACTGCAAAAAAAGATGTCATCAAGGTAACTCCAAAATACTGGTATAAAAAGCAAAGACAAGCCTACTTTTAGTATGAGAAATTACACATAATAAAATAATATAATGCATAAAATAATACTTGTAGTACTTTTGTGATTATGGTTATTACATCAAATTACACTTTAACAGCTCTGTGAAGTCTAAGGAAGATGAGGCCTCGTCAACTGAAGAAGACTGGGATGCTGATGACAAGGACGAAGCCATCGAGGACAAGAAGGAATCCAAGATCAAGTCACCTAAGGTAGTTGCTACATCTTACTCTTGCTACTCTATATAGTTACTTATTGTAACATGCATAGTATTCATTTGACCGCACTCCACGTTCATGGCTTTAGATAGGAAAATTGGTTTAATGAAATACACCTAAGTATTTGATTTAATAAAATTTATAGGCAGAAGACGACGTGGACGGGTCTGACGGGGAGGTGGGCGAGGCGGGCGACGACGGGGACACGGACAAGGAGCCCGACCTGCCCGAGGCGGAGCCGCGCAAGCGGCCCTATGTGCACCTGCTCTGTGTGCACTGCAAGGACAAATCTGCCACTTTCGGTGTAAGTACACTATATATTCTTTACAGTCAGGCCAGCTCAAATGTCCGTTTTTATGATTTGAGTGTTTTAATTTAATTAACCACTAAGGAGTAGCTTAAAATAATAAGGCAATTACTTGATCATACACACTTCAATAGCAATTAGTCACAAGACTACTACATATTAGAAGTATTAGAACAAATTAAATTATTTTCAGAAAAAAAAAAGTTTTTATTTCAAGTAGAAACACTACTGTATAAATTACAAACTGAAATAAATGTCATATATACTAAGGAAAAGTGACCAAGGCCTCCAATGCCCCAGGCTAGAATCAAACCTGCGTCCTCTGCTATCGCGGCAAGTGCATTGGTATATGTTTCAGTTTTTAGTCACAAGACTATTAGAAATAGTTTTAAACCTGTAGCATCTTGCAAATGTAACAGTAAATTAATTCAGTCCACGTTCGTAATAATTAGACCACTACACATTGATAGGTTTCATGCAACTAAGGAGTTGCAGTGCCAGTTAAAATGAAGTTTTTACAAAGTGCAGTAATTCCATAGGGGTACGCCAAGCACCTGATGTCGAGCAAGCACCGCGCGGCCATGAGCGCGGTGGCTCGGCGCCACAAGATGCAGCTGCTGCGCATGCGCGTGGCGCAGCGCGAGGCACAGCGCTCGCTGGAGGCCACGGCCGGCGCCGACCTGGCCGCGCACACCACCTTCTGCCTCGTGTGCCGCCTCAACCACCGCACCACCCGCCTCGCGCACAACCAGAGCGACACGCACCGCGCCATGAAGCGCTTCCTCATGCCCTTCTGCCGCGTCTGCCGCCTCTCCTTCCGCTCGCCCATGATCTACGAGCACCACATCTGCTCCCTAGACCATCTCAAGGTGACGCCTCCATATCCATCTGACCTTCCGACCCAAAAGAAAGACGGGCTTTATTATGATTAGTATTCTGTTTTTATTTTCATTAAGTACAACTGGTAAATATAATTATTTCATGCAGTTCCGACCCAAGCTCCAAAGAAACCAATTGGTTTCGAAGTCACATGCCTTACAGCTTTACTCTGGTAGTAAAGGTCACTAAATTGCAATTAGTTAGTTTCAATGTATGTATGTGTTTCATTTCTTGAGCATGTGCCGTCTTGACTTGGAATTTCTCATACTGATATCAATAATAAATAAATATTGTTATATTGTACAGAAAAAGGCGAACCGAACTATTCGCCGCGCCAGCCCAAAGGAAGCTCAAGAAGGCAGCGGCGACGAAGGCATGGATGTTGATTTGGATAACTTTATGACTCTCGACTCTGTGGGTGATGTTGATGGTTAGTATCTTAACATAATATTTAAAAAAACCGGCCAAGTGCGAGTAGGACTCGCGTTTCTAGGGTTTCGTACATAAGTCCGAGTCACGCTTGACTGCACATTTCTAATAGGTTTTCCTGTCATCTACAGGTAAAGAAGTAAATTGAGTATTTTTTCAAAATTTTAGACCCAGTAGTTTCGGAGATAAAGGGGGGAAATGGTAATTTTTTGGCTATTTTCTTAAATAACTTCGAACCTATGTATTTTAAAATTATAAAAAAAATATGTCCACCAAATTTCAACTTAATTGGTCCAGTAGTTTCCGAGAAAATAGGCTTTGACAGACGGACAGACAGACAGACGCACGAGTGATCCTATAAGGGTTCCGTTTTTTCCTTTTGAGGTACGGAACCCTAAAAAGCACTTACGTCAGTGTAATTTTCCGTTTTAATTAATTTTAACCATTCTCAGAGGTGGAAGATGAGGACTCTGGCACTGAGAAGAAAGATAGTGAGGCTCCCAAGAAACCCAAGGTGGAGATTAACATTGGCAGTGACCACATTAAGAAGTTAGAGGTGTGTATCAACTAACATTTTCATGTTCCTCTTATTTCATTCTACAATTCTGTACCAAGTTTCTAGCTAACATATGGAAACTAATCATGCATTCGCTCGTTTGCACCAAACCGTGAAAACTGTTTGTCTCCGTCTAAATTTGATTATACGGGAAGTTTCATGCTTAGTTGAGGCCAGGCTCCACTGGTGCGTGTAATGTATTTGTGTTGCAAATTAAAACGACGGAGCGTTGACTCTGCGACGACCGTGGGACTGCTCTCTTACATTGACAGGCCTTTTATTGCTGTTGGTGCAACCGGCTCTTAAGGCCCTGTGCACACCGGCTTGAGTGTGCGTGACGGTGCGCGTGCTCTAAAATGTTGGAACCGCACACGCACACGTCACGCAAGCGGTGTGCCGTCTCTCATATCATAAGGATCCGTATACCACTACGCCCCACGAGCACGCCACAAACACGCAAGCCGGTGTGCACAGGCCTTAAATCCATACAATCTTCGCACACAGTACACCAAACATCCTTTTTAACGTCCATCTGACCTATAGGTATATTGTTTTTAATTTAACTGGTTTTGTAACTATGATGACGTAAATAAATGTATTTTCACCACACCAACTCGGAAAGGCTTACTTTCCACTTCAAAAACCGATAGCAAAGTTGCATTTTATTCACATGTGAGACAAAATAATGAAATGCAAATTTTGAGTCGAATTCTTATGTTTGCTTGTAGAATTGAGTTTTAAATGACGATTTTGGATGATTTATATTTAATAACATTCATTTGGATTTGATTTGGTTTGATTTTATTTTATATTTTACATTTAATATTTGCTTCGGATTGATGTAGTGAAAAATTTTGTATAACCCTCGTGCTTTGAAACCCTCGCAACGCTCAGGATTCCATTTTTCGAACCACTCGCTACGCTCGTGGTTCAATTTTGGAATCTTTCGCTTGCTCGGGTATCAATATTAGCACGAGCGGTTAAACAACAACTTTGCCCCCTTGTAAAACAAATAACTATTTCTTTCTTTCAAACGTTTACGTGGAAATACAGCACCTCTTTATAAGGCACCTAATATAATAATTATTAATATACATACATGGGTTGACGTAGGTGTGGTGGTGCGAGCTGTGCCGCGTGTACCTGCCGCGCACGGAGCCGGGCGGCGCGGAGGAGGCGGAGACGCTGCGCCGGCACTGCCGCCTGCGCAACCACCTCGGCCGCTACGTGCAGCACCGCGACACGCGCACGCTGCGCAAGCACGCCGAGCGCATCCACCGCCAGCTGCACCAGCAGCGAGGTAACTACTCGACGCTATTACTATCTGTAGTTCGTTTTTTTAGCATTAGAGAAAAGGTAAACAATCTTGACATGTCTTATTATTATTGAAAATGTCTGAAAGACGCTTTTAAAAATTAGTTTATATTACTTATGAAAGCAAAAAAATGTAAATAGTGGTATATGATTAATTATAATTGTTACGTATTTGTTGTGATTTATTTTAAAAAAGTGCTTTTTAATAAAAAGACACGGCAAGATCGCTTACCTTCTTTCTAATGTTAAAAAAACGGACTATACACGAGGACCACGACACGCACGCACGCTCACGCCCACGCTGACCGTCTTACACTATGTTTTACTCAATGTTAGTGTTGAGCATTCACGACGTTCCGTGGCCTTCGGGGTGAGTGCAATCAACCAGAACTGAACTGCCTAAGGGCTCATACGCACTGGCTGCAACTGCGGCACGTGGTGTACCGCCGCAATAGCTAATCGAAGGGTAGCGTAAGCATTTCAAATTTTTATAGAATAGAATAACTAAATAGAATCTTTTAATTTCAGTGGCCTATTGCATAACAATTTGTAACTAATAGTAACATAGCTATTTTTCATATTTATTTTACTATAAAGAGAGCTCTGCTTTATATTACTAAGTGCATAGTTACAATTTTTTGTGCCTTTGGTTTATTGTTTTTAATTTTATTACTTACTGTTTGGCGCACTAGCTAATTAACACTAACTAGCTTTTAATGTGTGTTAGAGCATTTAGTAATTGGAGACGTCATGGCTGTCATTTTCTGTTCTGTACGAAACAGTCTGCCGATTTTTGCGGAAGGGGAGGGATTTCAAATGTATTTCTAATTCTATATGATTTGTACATAATGTACAAATAACCCTGTCAGTCTGTACAAAAGTTTGCACAATTGTGCAAGTTTTTCGGCAGAGAGGTAGACTCTTAATGGCGACTCCGGTAATTAAATGCTCTAAGGTAATGATATAGTTGGAATAATCGATATCTGTTTTATTAGCTGAGGAAAACAAAGAGGCCAATGAAGACGATGCTGCTGAGAAAGTCAAAATTGAGAAAACTGAACCTGCTGAAGAAAAGAAGAAGATTGAAAATGGCGACTCTGTTAATGCTACAGGTACAATTTCTTAATATTAAAAGCCTTTATTAAAAACAAGTATTTACGGTAGAACCTTCATTTTCCGAAACTCGGTTGTCCGAACGCTCACTTAGTTTTTAGTTTATCCGAACTTTATTCGGGTGTTTCATTTTATTCGAATAATTATATATATATTTATGGTATGAAAAATAATACACTTATTTTTATTTTATTTTTTAAGGAGAAGACAAACTGTGGGCCGATGTGGATAAAGACATTGGTGATTTGTTGCGCGAAGTGCGTCCCACAAACGAGGGCAGCGACGACGACGAAGATCTTGGGAGGTAGATTAGTGTTCCAATCATTATCTTTTAACCAATGTGCTTTCACGTATAAAATGCCGCACAATTGAAACAGGCAAATTATCATAGAAATGCGAGAGAACCGTTAAATTTTGACAATCTATTCACATCATATATGGCTCCTACTAAGCGTTATCTTCTTCAGCTGTTGAAATAACTGCCAGAATGTCTGTGGTACAAAAAAAACCTGTTACATTGTTAACTGGCCTTAGTTATAAACACCTTTGACAACCCTTGTAATTTTATAAATTTCAATAATCATAATTGAAGTATTTTAATTTTGACTTTAAATTATTTCATAAACAGGTATGACAAATTCAGGAAGAGTGATAAGAAAGGCAAAGCTGATGGCGAAGAAACAGAGACCACTGTGGCAGAGAGTCTTGAGAAACCTAATAATGAGGTTACTACCCCAGCCTAACTTCATTTTGTTTGCACAAACTATTCTCCTATACATGAATTCAAAACAATTAGTTATAAGTGACGAGATGACAAGCATTCCGAATTCCCTTGTCATTTACTGTTCCGCAGTGAACCCTAAAAGGCACTGTGTATTATATATTCAAGTTAGAAATTTTCTAACTGTAAAGCTATTGCAGTCTGCTTTGATTAGAATTAAGTACTATTTTAGTTCTTAGTATTGTCTAAGCTAGAATATAGGTTTTAGTGTAGTACCTACTAAAGAATTAGTTTTTTTTTGTTATTTACACATGTCTATCAATTGTACTGTACAATGTACATCAAGTAAGGCATTCTTTTTTTTAAATAATTTTCCATTTTGTTACTATTTTAATAACAATAACAATTGAAATATATATTTACGTTATGCATTACTGAAGATATTGGTAACACAAATGGAAATTATTTGAAAAAAAGTAGCCTAGTTAAGTACTTTTAAAAACTTGAGACCTATATCTATATTAATGTAACTGGATTATTGTATGTTATTGTGAAATAAATGTATTCAGAATTTCAGACTTATTGTGAATTTTATTTATCAACATGTCTATTTTCATCACACAAGCTCGTGAAGGCTCTTTTTATTCTTGAAAAACTGATGAAAAAATTGCATTTTATCCACAAGAGTGGGAAAGTAAAGTTGATGTACATTGAGTTGTTTTCTCCTGTTGACTGCTTGGTAGAATTTAATATCGCTTGGATTTGTAATGTTCTATAATATCAGCTCTGCTCAGAGTTGGGCAAAAATTTACTTGAATAAGAATAAGAATAAAAACAGAAATTTTATTCTTATTCCAATCGATTTGAATAAGAATTATTCTTGCACTCGTTATTTTAGAATAAAATTAAAGTGAATAAATCATGCCACTTTTATTTTAAATTAAGAATAAAACACGGAATAATTATTCCAGTAGTAGTATTATTTTAAATAACGTTTTATTCAATTAAAATGTTATTCTGAATTAAGCTAACTTTTGTAGTACAATTGGTTATAGTTTATAAAATGAATTTCACCCCTCTTTTCAATGGTCGAATTGATTTGATTTTTTTAGCGTAAAAATATTTTATTTTGATAGAAAGGTAAATTTTTTTTGGAGCATTTGATGAAAATTTGATAATGAAGCTACATAGAAAGTAAACTACGATATTCTATGATGGTTCAATGTATATTCCTTTGCGTATTAAGTACATATTTAGTTTATTATTCCTATCAACCTTAAGCCTTGAGGTCTTACGTATAATATCTCTTTCACACCTACGGAAAGTGAATGAGAAAGTAAATTACAGCAGATAAAAAAAGAGTCCGATACTTATCGCTAGATTTGTAGCATGAATTGTATGTAGTATTATTTGGCAACATATACAGGGCGTCCCACGGCGATGCCACATGGAGGGAAAGTACCTTAAATATCATAGATAGCATATTTTGCTGAAAGAAGACTTCATTTTATTTTTAAAACTTAGTAAAGTTGCATTCATACTTTTTTAATTTTTTTTGAAAAAAAATGTATGGAAAAAAATTATCGCGTCATTGGAGGTGTACCTTAATTATTGTAAATGAACATCTTACTGAAAGAAGACATTATTTCGATTTAAAAAAACAAGTTGAATTGCATTTTAAATAATTTCATGGTTAAACCGGGAATCGAACCCGCTACACGAGTAAAAAAAAATACCTTGTACCAAAAAAAATATTCTCACATTGAAGCCTTTCCATCGGTATGACAAAGCTACAAGGTATTTCTTTTTCTCGTGTAGCGGGTTCGATTCCCGGTTTAACCATGAAATTATTTAAAATGCAATTCAACTTGTTTTTTTAAATCGAAATAATGTCTTCTTTCAGTAAGATGTTCATTTACAATAATTGAGGTACTTTTCCTCCAATGACGCGATAATTTTTTTCCATACATTTTTTTTCAAAAAAAATTAAAAAAGTATGAATGCAATTTAACTAAGTTTTAAAAATAAAATGAAGTCTTCTTTCAGCAAAATATGCTATCTATGATATTTAAGGTACTTTCCCTCCATGTGGCATCGCCGTGGGACGCCCTGTATATATAACAATAGGTTTAAGTCGTGGTTGTTGAACTCTTTGTTAGCACTTGCTAAACACATGCGCCTTTTGCTAGTAATTTAAATATTATCCCTACCAACCTATAACCCTTGCTCTTAAGTATGCTATTTCTTTCACACCTACGGAAAGTGAATGAGATAGTAAATTACAGCAGGTAAGAAAAAGAGTCCTACGCTTATCGCTAGATTTGCAAAAAGTCGCAGGTCGCAGCATGAATTGTATTATATTATTTGGCGTGTTTGTTTCCACTTGAGACCGTCATTTATTACTCATTGGCAACAACAATAGGATTAAGTCGTGGCGTGGTGAATTGTCAGCATATGCAAAACACGTGCAGCAGGCGGTGTGTCAAACGATTTTAATACCTAGTGTTCATTTCCGTCTAATAATAAATGCAAATATTAAATATCAGAAGAACTTTTAAAAACACCATAGGTCTCGGTAGAGTTAGACCGAGAAAATTCTGCAGTGATTTTGATAGCCCACGCAGTGCAAGTGTTATTTATACGTTATAATTTCATAGAAGTTTGACATTTAAAATAACACTTGCACTGCGACGGGCTATCAAAATCGCTGCAGACTTTTCTTGGTCTAACTCTTGTAACTCGGACCCTGAAACTACTAAACATAATTCGAAAACAGAAAAAAATCATGAGTGTATTCCCCATTTGTTCCTGCCCCACGTGACCGCCGCGATACATGAGGCATATGGGAATGATTTTTATGAAGCGCCTATTCACATTTGTGCCCTGCTGGGAGAAATAAGAATACGCATCATCAAGCTCCTCATCATACCTTTAAAAACACCTTTTTTATTTGTTACATTATTTTAGGTACAGTGAGCTATTCAAGAGTTTCGCTATCCACCACCCGATCAGATCAGCTGAATTGTACCTGATGATTTAGTTATCACATTAAAAGCAATACGGGTACCAATACCAAGACTATGTGACAGTAAATTAAATTTGTAAGATTTTATTCCATAAAAATAGGTATAAATTAGAGAAAAAACTACTATTACTTACCTCTATCTATACGTAACGTCTAAACGGCACTCAGACTAGATTTTTAATCCAGGAATATTATTTAGAATATAAAATCATGATTACATTCATTTGATTAAGAATAAGATTATTCTTATTCAATTTTTTCACACGAATTATTCCCGACCAAAATTATTTGAATAATTTTGACGGAAATAAAATCAACGTGATTTTATTCTTAGAAATTCTTATTCAAATAATGATTTTATTCTTGAATGCCCAACACTGGCTCTGCTAAATAGGTCATCGTGATTATTTAAATTAAACGAAAGATATTTAAAAAAGGGGGCCGCTACGTACTCTATTTTATATATAAGTACGTTTTGAATACATCATTACATCAAACTAAGTTTTGCTGGATTCGTCAATTTATGCGACCAAAGTGAAAACGGCCGTTTTTGTTCATAGACCGACGAATATAAACTAAGGTCGCCTCCATAAACTCGCGAACTAAATTGACATGAGTTTGACAAATAAAATGATACCAGGAATAGCAAAGAAAAAATAGTCACGGGTATATGTCGATAAAATGATATCGATAAGTAAAATATTGCACTTACTACCCATGTCATAATTATAAAGGGGTCACAAACGATTTCGATTAATATGAATGTGACGAGAAAAGTGGTTAATTCGATTGTAAGATTGTGTCGTTACCAATCAAATCAGGAGGTGCGGATGAGAAACTGACAAATTTCAGTGTCATGTTAGTGTGCAACTTGCCGTTCTTTATTTCAAGAGCTCGGTTGTCGCCATAAATCTAAAATTGGTGATTTAATTTTATACATGTGGCCGGTAGATGAGATTGATCCATAATTATTTATACTTGGTCAAACAGATCTTGTCAGTAAAAAAGGCGGCAAATTTGAAAAATGAAGGCGCGATGGGATGTCGTCTCAAAGTAAATTTGAATTTCGCGCCTTTGTCTACTGACAAGATTTGCTTGATATTGACCTAATTGTCAACTTAAACGTCCAGTTTAGGGACTGGTCTTCACAATCGAAGCCATAGGGATACCGAGGCGATTTAATTTTTGCGTCCACACCACTCGAATTAAATGAGAAATTAATCACATTATACGAAATATTTCCCCGTCTGGGCCGGCCTTTTTTGTATTTTGAGCCAAAATCACTTTTTCTATGTTATCACCTACAACTTAATTGTTACTCTAGCTGTAAGTGAAATAAAACAAAATAAATATAATAAAATATTTATTTAATTACAATATGTTTATTAAATATCCTTGTCTCTATTAGGTACTATAAAATTGCACAATTTTGGAAATACCGACATTCTCTAATTCAAACTTTTTTGAAAATATCGATATGAACAACACTGGCCAAACTGTGGTAGAGTCTGGCTACTGAAATTTTACCTAAACTTTTGGCGGGAAATTCAAAAAATTTTGGGCTGGTCACACTTTGTGTAGCAGGAATTATAGTTTTGATACTCGACAATATTTATGATATTCTGTGTACAAGTAAGGTACCTAAGGAAATAAGTTAAATAAACATTTACGTGCACTCAAAGTCAGATCACATAATTTCTACCACTATTTAAAGTACAGTCAACGACAAACACCTAATGTTTACGTTCCAATATTTAGATTTTATAGATATTTTTCAGAACTTTTATCCGTTTCTTTGTACACTTGTCATATTTATGAGATTCAGGCATTAATAAATTCACGTACTTAATTCAAAGTAATACGCAAATGTTAGAACTAGTACTTATAGTATCAAAATATTTATAGAGCACCAACCTCCTTATTTGTTTACATTTGGTTAGGAGTTGTAAACATAGCAGTTTTTCGTTATACAACGCTACACGTCGACTTCGCACATTGTCGTAATTATTTACGAGCTTAAATAATAGTTAGCGAACCTCACTCAGGATAGAAATTATTAATATTATTTAAAATAAACCCATTATAAACCGCAAACAATTTGAATGAATGACATAAATTGACAACTGACTTTTAGCTTTTTTTAAATCATAGACAATTGGTGATACAACAACGAAATATCTGTCAACAATTTTTGGTTAGCCAGACTCTATCATTTGTGCACATTGACCTGTCAATTTAGTTCGCGAGTTTCTGGAGGCAACTGTACAATAGTTTGATGTATTCAAAAGGTACTTAAATACAGTACGTAGCAACCCTTAAATTTAAATAATCTATGAATAATTACGATTCTTTAGATATAAGTTACTCTATGTTCTTTAGCAGTGGCGCTAGTGTGCTCGTTGATGGGCTCTTGAGGAGTATTTTCCTCGCGTTCGTGTAGGCACAATAAATAATAGTACTACCGTACAGAAAGGAAACTTCCTACAAAACCGAAGTTTGACAGCGGTTCAGGGTCGAATCATGCTATCCCTTTCTAATATATGACACTATCCCTTTCGGCTATTTAGGGTTGTCAAAATTCAAGTGATTATCTTATCTGTGGTCGTGCACGCAGAAGGAAGTCAAGTGGTGGCAACCCTAATAATTGCTCGGAGCAATGCTGAGCCATAGACATAATATATATATAGACGTAGTCTCAGCGAGCTGTCACTGTTGCCACTTTTGTTTAGTGTACGATTAACAATGAGGCCCACGTTGCTGTAGCCATGTCGATAAAGTCATATCGATAAACTATCGACATTTCTTGCAATTTTAATTTTACTTCAAAGGCTTAACGATACCTAAAATGACCAAAAACGCTTTTATTCTTTAATGTGGTTATCAGATCACAATTTTATAGTCACGCCCCAGCAGGGAACCAAGGGAAAGTTCAGATATTTAATTAAAATACATAAATACCTCCTAAAATAGGTGTTCCGCAATAATTGAATTATATTATTATATTATAATATATTCATTATCCATTAGCATTTCAATAATGTTTATGTTTAACGAAGATATTGAAGCTTCAATTAATCGCTATTTCGTTCCGCTGTGTAGCGTTTATCGATATATAACATGATTAAAATCGACTTTTCACATCCCTAAAAGAGCACACATATACGCTTTTACGCACACATACACAGGGTGGGCGCATCAAGAAAGGCAACACTTGATTTGAAGTCCGCCTTGTCAACAGTATGGTCGTCCTTTTTTGACAAACGGCATTTTAAAAGAGCGAGGTGAGAGAAATGATACTAGTTGCTGCGTCGTGAAAGAGAACAGAAAAGGTTGGGCCCTTGTGCTGAGCCGAGCGGAGCCGAGTTTGACCGATCTCAGGAGTTTCGCACCCCTGGTGTAGGGAAAAACGGCCGTACCGAACGAAACAATCATCTCGTGTCTCTTTCACATATTAACCTACTTTTGCAGTTATTATTTTGAATTTTTACATAAAAAATTGATGTTGGCTAGATAGAAAAAAAAACATCTCTTATTTTCATTTAAGACTCCGTCACACAGGCGCGTGAGCGTGGCACGCCGCTTTTACATATATAAAACGCGCCTGTGTGACGGAACCTTTACGCTACGTCTTACGTAGGCGAACAACGCGCGAACGCGGCGCGGCGCGGCGCGGCGAAAGCGGCCGCCGCCGCGCCGCGCCGCGCCGCGCCGCCTGACATTCGCGTGCAAATCGCGCCGCACCGCGTTCGCAACAAGATCGCTTACGTAGGACACTTCTATGGGCATCAAAGGATTGATTTCGCCGCGCCGCGCCGCGCCGCGTTCGCGCGTTGTTCGCCTACGTAAGACGTAGCGTTACTCTGCATTCGATAGCAGTAAAATTTTAATCAGAAGTACCTATGAGTACTTTCAGAGTTATTGAGGAAAAACCACAGAATAACTAATAGTACTACTGTACCAAAGGCACAGGCCGGGCAATTGCGAACGGGGCCCGATTTCTCTTACAAGGGTCGTTATCCGATGGCCGGGTCTAATATACGGGGTCCCTTTGTTTCCCATAAAGTTTTAAGTCATAATGTAACGTTTGTCATATTATCGTTAGTCATAAAACTGAAACCGTTAACTTTTCAGGATTTTCGTAAGGCTATTCTATAGATAGGATAGGTTAGGTTAGGTTTGTTTTATGGCAATCCTGAAAAGTTACGCGTTTCTGAGAAAAACCAATTATGACTAACGAAAATTCGGACAAACAATACATTATGGCTTAAAACTGTTTGGGAAACAATAGAGACCCCTAATATACACTATGGGACTCTTTGGGCCGGGCTGAGTTTACAGTTTCACGAAATAACCTCTCGAAGGTTAACAAATATTTCGCTCATCCATAAATAAGAGCTGTAAATACAAATAGTTCGTTTGCTACTTGCGCGGGCACATTACGTGACATTACAAATAACGTGCAAATTCAGCCAAGATACCGAATGGATCGGCTAAAAAGCAAAAGAGCATACAGGACATATGTACGGAGATTGGCAAAGGAAAAAACCGGACAAGTGCGAGTCAGACTCGCCCACCGAGGGTTCCGTACTTTTTAGTATTTGTTATAGCGGCAACAGAAATACATCGGTGAAAATTTCAACTGTCTAGCTATCACGGTTCGTGAGATACAGCCTGGTGACAGACGGACAGCGGAGTCATAGTATTAGGGTCCCGTTTTACCCTTTGGGTACGGAACCCTAAAAATGGACCGAGGAATGATTGGGAACAAAACTATAGAAAGGAAACAAAGTATCTGTTTAGATTTTATGTATTAAATCACTTCTTTGCCTTAGGATCTTTAACAGCAGTAGGCGCCTTAGTCACGTCATCAGGGTTTTCAGCAGCGTCCTTCAGCCTCTTGGCGCGGATACCCACCAGGGCAGCGATAGAGCGAGCCTGAAATATAAATACCATTATAACAGTTTTCCGAGTATGAATGAAACAAAAGTGGAAATCTGACCGAAGCGTCAGTGAGGGTCTGTGTTTTGACTTGGGTATCTGCTTTTGTATGTCCGGATGTTCTCATATACAGGTCGAAGCGCTGGTGGCCTAGCGGTGAGAGCGTGCGACTTGCAATCTGGAGGTCGCGGGTTCAAACCCCGGCTCGTACCAATGAGTTTTTCGGAACTTATGTACGAAATATCATTTGATATTTACCAGTCGCTTTTCGGTGAAGGAAAACATCGTGAGGATCCGGACTAGTCCCAATAAGGCCTAGTTTACCCTCTGGGTTGGAAGGTCAGATGGCAGTCGCTTTCGTAAAAACTAGTTGCCTACGTCAAATCATGGGATTAGTTGACAAGCGGACCCCAGGCTCTCATGAGCCGTGGCGAAATGCCGGGATAACGCGAGGAAGAAGAAGAAGAAGAATTCTCAACCGATTCTCAGGTAATTTTGTGACCAGATTCCATGATCATTATCAACACAGTCGCAATTCTCAACCGATTTTCAGGTAATTTTGTGACCAGATTCCATGATCATTATCACCACACCTTATAAAACAAAGTCGATTGTGATTTTTAAGGCCCCTTTGCAAAGGCAACGCAAGGGGTCTTTGTAGCATACTTTACGCAAGGTTATAGGGTGGTACAGATTATTTATTGTAGGGTGGTATACTTACGCCGCGGAGGTATTGGTAAGCCTTGAAGTTCTTCTCTTCCTCGGTGATGGCGCGCGCGACGGACTTGGGAGCTGGCTGCTGTACTGGCATCAGAGGGCCGCGCAGTTGAGTCGCCAGCTTGCGTTCTTCCTCGTTGGCTTCACCCTTCAGGACCTGGTTAAAATAACATTACATAAAGGATGTTACATAATCATTTCGACTCCGATGTCACACATGAGAAGATTTGCATTCCATTTTCACACTAACGAAAAAACAATAGTTATTTGTTTTACAAGGGGGCAAAGTTGTTGTTTAACCGCTCGTGTTAATTGTTACCCGAGCAAGCGAAAGATTCCAAAATTGAACCACGAGCGTAGCGAGTGATTCGAAAAATGGAATCTTGAGCGTTGCGAGGGTTTCAAAGCACGAGGGTTAAACAAAATTTGCCCCCGAGTGTAACACAAAATTTTTCACCACACCAACCCGAAGCAATTATTAAATGTAAAATATCAAACAAAATCTAATCAAAATGAATGTTATTAAATATTCATCATCCAAAATCATCATTTAAAAGTCAATTCTACAAGCAAACATAAGAAAACAACTCAAAAATTGGAATTTGATTACTTTGCCTCACATGTGAATAAAATGCAACCTTGCTATTCGTTTTTGAAGTGCAAAGTAAGCCTTTCCGAGCTGGTGTGGTGAAAAAATATTTTTCTTGTTTTTTCACTAGTCAGTTCTTGAAAATGCAACATAATTTATTCTACTATATATTTTAAGACAATATGTATATCAACAGAACTTGAGCAATTGCTCTCAAAAACACATTGTTTCACCTGTGAAACTGGTGATGAAGGCTATAATCATGTGGCAGTTTTACTGTTTTGGGAAGCAGTTTTTAAGAAATTTCATTACTTAACCTAACTTGACCTCTAGCCACACAGAGGGCTATAAAAAGGTCTCATTTTAATTTGAATCTTTAGTTTTTCAGTTAAAATTGCATGTGTCTTGACAAGTTTTGACGGCTAGAAGTTAAAACTAAATTGAATAAAGAATATTCCAGTGAAATTAAAGTTTATCATGCACCACAAGATTGCTGTATTTTTTAGTCAACTGTAAAACAGATCATCCCAAAAATATGTCCCCATAGCCCTTATGTCAGTGAATTAAGAACTATGGGACATATTTTTGAATAAGTTGGCTACACCCATATTTTTACAGTTGACTGTACTATTGGGGCTCCCAGGCCACTACATACTGGATTCTAGAGCCACTAAACACAATCACACAATACCATGTGAAGGAAATGCAAGTAACTTGCAGCTAAGGGTGGTATTCTACCTGTCCAATTTGTATTTTGTGTCATATTCTGCTTAACACTTTGACTACCGAGAACCCGCCTGGTAGGCACTCGTAATGTTTGCTCAGATGCCGGACAACCCGCCCAGCGGGTTCTTTTGTATGCAGATATAGACGACCGGTTTCTGGGGTAGTGCACTGTTTTTTGCCCGGTTGCGAAAGTGTTAATGGAGAGAGTAAGATGCAATGACTTTGGATCAATAAATTGGACAGATGGAAAACCTCGCTTAGAGATATTACCTTCTTGCCCTTAGGGAAGAGGATAAGTCTGGCACGGTACTCCTTCAGTCGCTGCACATTGATTTGGAGGGACTCTACAGACTTGTTGCGTCTGCGAGGATCAACAGCAATACCAATGGTTCTGGCAAAAGCAGGGTTCAGACCAGATGCCTGAAATAAAATACTTTGTAATTAGGTAATATCTACTTGTTATACCTAAAAAAATATGTAAATCTGTCCTAAAGAAAATTTGAAGGGGTAGTTCTTATTAAATTTATGATCATAAATTATTTTGAATATTAGTTCAGAATATTCAAAATAATTAATGATCATATAATTCAATCAGTCAATAGAATACTACAAAAATGTTACAGAGATACTTGTGGAGAAGAATACTTGTACATTGTACAAAGGCAGATGTGGGCCAAATTAAAATTTAAAACACTTATTATATTTATTAAAAAGTATTGTTACTAGTTTAAAATTATTAACATTTTGAACAAAAATCTGATTAAGAATTTAAAAAAAAACATTACTTAGAAATCAGAACTGTTTTGTATAGATATAGAACTGAATACTTTTTACAAACCTGCTTCAACCACAAGGTGTAATGCTGTTTTTAAGATTCCAACACATTGGTATTATGTTACTTTTTACTCAAATTATCCAACCTGGCAGAGGTAATTCACTACTATGTACTTCAAAGTAGCAAACAAAAAAAAAAGTCAAAACAACCAGATGTATTAGCCAACATTTTGCGGTTTTTATTGTATATCACAATATTTTATATAAACAGTACCTATTATTTACAATTTTACACTAACAGTAATAGGTACTAAATGCTAAAAAAAACGAACTATACAGATATGCAACAAAAAATAATAACCTAAAATCGAAAGGTCAAGCATATTCACTTTATTGCTTTGTTTATAGTTCTTCTACAAATATATGAGAAAAAGAACTTACCCTAATTTCTCGGAGGGTGAAGCCGCGGCCAGCGCGGACCTTAGTGTGGTAGCGAACAGTGGGGCAACGCACAACAGGTCGCAGAGGCCCGGCCGCGGGTCTTGGTGCAACGGCCTTAGCTTTCTTAATTCTGTTTTGTTTTCTGCGGTGTCTCCTAGCGGGTTGGTTAAACCAAGTCTTCACAAATCTTTGCCAATCTTTGTGGAAGTGCCCATTCGGGATCATATTATTTCCCTTACCCATTTTGGATGACCACTACTTTACCTAAAATAAATAATAAAGTAAAATATTATGGAAGATGGGCTATTAGATAGATATTATCTAAGAAACACTAATATTTCGTAAAATCATAATGTGATACATAAGAAAAAAACAGATTTAATTTCTAAAAACTAACCGGTGGCTACAACAAGTATGGGGAAAAAGACTGTCACATATGACACAATAACAAACGTCATATCAACATGACATTTCAGAATCTATACTCTATGACCAAAGGGCTTTACAGGGCTCTATAGACATTGCGACAAATAACATGTGATTGAATATTGAATTCATTGCATCTGGGAAAGATGGTGAACATTATTTCAAGCTCCATACAGGGCTATAACCACGAAAATCGAAGTTCGTAAATTGCGGGGATTTTTCTCTGTCACTCTAATTACGCCTTCATTGGAGTAAAAGAGAAAGATCCCCGCAATTTGCGAATTTCGGTTTTCGCGGTAGCCGCTCAGTTCCATATGCGCTTTATTGAACTTTGCTGCATTTTATCAATCGATTGCAGTTAGGTGTGTTTCACTCGCTGTTTATAAGTGGCAGCGGAGCCTTAACAAAAATAACTGGCATGAAAAAAAAAAAACGCACGAGGCAATTTAAAAAAAAGCTAGCGCTATTCCTACATTCGATAAGCATTCGATGCGTTTCTTTCTAGTATAGTCATAATGTATTTATTTAAAAAATAAATCATAAAAAAAAATTATAGAAAAAATAATTCTACCGTAAGGTCTGTCAAGCCAATAGAAAGAAGGCAAATTTAAAACATGTTGGCGCAAAGGGTTATAAAAATTTGAATTTCGCGCCTTTTACTACTGACAAAGGTGATTGACCGGCTATAGTTTTAGTATGTTGCAGATTATAGTCTGTCAAGCCATTTCCGTCAGTAGTGGCAAATTTAAAACATGTAGGCGCGAAAGGTTATCGCACCAGAAAATTTTCATTTTTTACTGGCAAAGTTGTTTGACAGACTTTATTTTCCTTTAATATTTTGTTTTTTCATCGAAGTTTGTTATATATATATTATGTTTATTTATTTACAGTACAAATGGTGATACTTTTCCGTACTACTGCGGTAATTCAATAATTAATTTTCTATTTTCTAGATAGTTCTTAACTTTAAAAACAAAATAATAATTACGTGAAATTTGTCGCAAGAAGACCTAATAATATCCCACCAGCTACCGCAGCTTGGCCACATATACGGGTAGCCATTTTGTATTTCACAAACGTCACCTCACCTTTTCCTTTGGTGAGTAAGGTGTGTTCACGCGAGGTTGTGTGTTCCATCGGGAATAGGTCACACAAACCTCAGAATTTCGTGAAATATTCTTGTAAAATAAAAAAAAAAACATAAAAATCACAAAAATCCAAAAAAATAGTAAAATAACAAAATTTTAAACGAGAATCATTCGATTTTAGTTAGGAGTACGTAAGCGTGCAACGTGGTCTAAGGAATGCGATAGTCGACGTAAAGAGAAAGTGAAGTTGCTCTTGATTACGGTTAATGTTCGACATAATACCGTCACAGTAAGATTTTCAAAATGAATCCTGGTCCGCCAAATTATCCCATGGCGTCATTGTACGTCGGGGATTTACACTCTGATATTACCGAAGCCATGTTGTTTGAAAAATTTTCAACTGCTGGTCCGGTTCTCTCTATACGCGTTTGCCGTGATATGATTACTCGTAGATCCCTGGGCTACGCTTACGTAAATTTTCAGCAACCTGCCGATGGTGAGTAACATTTTTATAACCTATTTTAAGTTGTACTTTAATCTTTATTATACTTAAACTTAACGTTTGATAAAAGATAGTCTACTTTTAGTATTGTTTTCCACACTTTGGTTTTAATTTTTTTAAACAGGGTTAAGAATTCTTCAGATTGGAGATTACTTAGTCATGTGTCTAAATCACAAATTCCAAACTATTTTAAGTCTTGCAATAAGCGTCTTTCTAGTTGGTTCTATTAAGAGTTTCATACTTCTCTACATATTAATGTGTCAAAAATAACATTCCTAGCTTGTAATATGAATTCTCAATTTCCGGAAATTACTGGTTTCTTCAATGAATGTAATCTTCGTCCTGTTGCAAGAGTTTCAATTGATTTGGTAATGTTCTTATCTATTTCAAAATACCTCAGTGTGATTGAGAAAACAATTGATTTAAACTGATATCCAGAGAAACATTATAATACAACCGCTACTCAATAATCCTACTCACTATTTCACCTTGAGTTCAATTGTAATTACCTAGCTTTCCCCACTCCATAATGTATCAAAGAATATTGCTGCTTAGGTTGATTTTGTCTAGTATACATAAGTTAATACATTAAGTACTATTTAATGATTACCTAATACTAATTATGTGCAATAACCACAAATGAGTGATCAATAATTTTAACTGATGTATTTAGGAAATCTTGTACATTAGTGCATGCATCTAGAACATCTGGAATGTAAAAATGCTCATAATTTATGTGTAACAGAACCAGTTTCTCTCGTCTGACTGCAATATAAATCTAATGTTTTTTAGTGCATGTATCTTTGCTTAATAAATATTCACACAGTATCCTATCTATTTTGTCTCATTTTAACATAACATGGTGCTTATTAGATTCATTCATCTTATTTTATGGTATAAGTAGGCATAATAAGGTTTTTAATTTTACAATTTGAAATTGTAATATAGTTTCTCATTTTCTTTTTTTCTCCATGAACCCATAAATGAAAGATAAATAATTTGTACTTTTTATTTGCTTCAGCTGAAAGAGCCTTGGACTCCATGAATTTTGACATGATTAAAGGGAGGCCTATCAGGATTATGTGGTCCCAGCGTGACCCTTCCCTTCGCAAGTCTGGAGTCGGCAATGTCTTTATTAAAAACCTTGATAAAACCATTGACAACAAGGCCATGTATGACACTTTCTCTGCTTTCGGCAACATTTTGAGTTGCAAGGTGGCCCAAGATGAAACTGGCGCTTCCAAGGGTTATGGCTTTGTTCATTTTGAAACTGAAGAGGCTGCCAACAAGTCCATTGAGAAAGTAAATGGTATGTTACTCAATGGAAAGAAGGTTTACGTCGGCCGATTCATTCCTCGTAAGGAACGTGAAAAGGAACTCGGAGAGAAGGCTAAACTGTTCACAAATGTATATGTGAAAAACTTTGGAGAAGATTTTGCTGATGAACTTCTCAAAGATATGTTTGAGAAGTATGGCCGCATTACTAGCCACAAAGTAATGTATAAAGATGATGGAAGTTCCCGTGGTTTTGGATTTGTTGCTTTTGAAGATCCTGATGCTGCTGAGAGGGCTTGCATGGAGCTCAATGGTAAAGAACTGGTTGAAGGCAAGCCCTTGTATGTTGGACGTGCCCAAAAGAAAGCAGAGCGTCAAAAAGAACTGAAACGTAAATTTGAACAACTAAAATCTGAAAGATTGACTCGCTACCAAGGTGTAAACCTCTATGTTAAGAATTTGGATGACACTATTGATGATGAACGTCTACGTAAAGAGTTTGCTCCATTTGGCACCATCACCTCAGCTAAGGTAAGCCACCAGTCTACTCAACCTTCTTTTCAAGGTCCACATTATTGTCAGTAGTAATGGGGTCTTAAACCACAAAATAGATTTGAACATACAATTTAAATACTCTTCTGAATACTAACTAGTGTATTGGTGACAAGATTGTTACACAGCCTTTCTCTATTTATTTTTTTAACCCTTTGACCGCCGTTGTCCGGTATAGAAGACAACGATAGAACGATACGCTGGCGCCGTCGTCTTGTATACAAGACACAAATTCAACCACTGAGTTAATGTGAAAATAATAACAATTGCAATTTCATTTACACTCGTGTTCATATTTAAGGTCTTTGTTTTTTCATTTATTTGCTTTTTAAGCCGCTATATAAATCCCTTCTTTTATAATAAGGCATTTAAAAAAATTGTTCCAATTTTCAACAATTTTCATGTTCCTCGTCGCCGTTGTCTTGTATAAAAGACAGCTAGGGATGGGAATGTTAACTCGATATGGGAATTTTTAAAGTAAATATAAAGTCAAAAATATGTTTTTATCTAAGTATTTGAACACTTGTTAATCGCCAATTTTTTTCAACGAATAGTAGGTATAACTACTTACTAGAATACGTAGAACGAGAGTCAGATAGGCATAACTATATTTAAAGTTCAGGCAGCTTCTTTAGTTCTATAAACTAGAGTCAGACAAGTAAATTTGCCCTTGTAGATTGTGGACTATTGAATTGCAGAAGAGATAAATAAAAAAAATAACTGATGTTATTTTATAGCTTAGTGGGAAGGGATACACCGCAGCGACCGCTTCGCACAAGAGTGGTACAGGGACATACCTGTTTATCAGACTTTAGTTTTTTGTTATAACATTGAAGTTAATGTGTAATTTTTTTATAACAAGTCGTTGAACGTTTTTTGGATAAGAGTTTACCTATATTAATGTAAACCAAACTGAAATTATAATGATAGATTCTAATTCCGGAATAATATCTTCACTCATTAAAAATTCAACCCACGTGTAATTTTCACTAAAACAGTTCCGGTATATTGACTTTATCGACACATGATGCGCAGCTTTAACGTTACGCCAATAAAGTTTACGTACCGACAAGCGCTTACGCCGTTGACCTAGAGACTATTATTACTTGATCCGCGCGGAAACAGTCCTTGTCGATCTGCACTGCGGGCAGTCCATGCGCGCCGTTGTCCTGTATAAAAGACTTCTCGTACAGCCTAGTGCGGCGATATCACGTCTTGAATCGACATTGTTTAGTGGTTGTTTTTTATGTTAAATCCCTATATTTTAAACATTTTCGGGTGTAAAACATATGTTTAATTTTGGCAATTTGGAATTAAATTAAAACAGGATAAGAACAAAGCTAAATTAAAAAGATTTTTATCATAAATTGTAAATATCGATATCACTATTTGCAATCCCTAAACTTTTTATTAGTTGTTTACTTAAAATTTGCTCTGGCGTGTGAGTGAGCGTCTTTGCGGACTAGGTCCGGCGGCCAAAAGGTTAATAAATTATTAACAGTTTTTTTTCTTAATAGAATACTTACTGAAATGACTTCTTAAAATGCAATTTAGGTAAAAGTCTAAATGCCAGCATAGAACCACAGCCAGACTCTCAGAGTCATATACAGATTACAGATTTTATTTTATTAAAGCCTTTATTTTTCTTTAAATAGTATTTCATTAGAAGTTTTCTGTTAATATTGTTGTTTCTTTTACTATATTAAGGACCCCTGTCAGGTATAAGCCTCCTCCATATCTTTCCACCTTTCTCGGTCTTCAGCCTTGATTAGCCAATTTTTTCCAGTGGCTATGATATCCCTGGACAGATTACAGACACCGAGTTCCAATATAAAAATATGGCATTAGCCAATATTTAAATCTATATTCTCAGCAGGAGTGTATATAGAGGTGTATATTAAGAGGCCATCAAATGTTATGTTAAAAGAATAAATAAAATTATTTGCATTATTTAACCAATAGCTGGGTCGACCCACATAGAGCGAGCATGTTCGAACTAATTATGCTAATTCTAATCAACACTGAAAAAATTCAAAATGATTTTGGATACAGGTATCATCCGTTATTGCAATTGCCTGACAAATAATAATAAAATATGATAGAAAATATATTGCATATAATGTTGCTATTTGGTAGAATTCAAATTTTCAATTTGCAGTATCTCTATACAACTAGTTGTGAATAAGACATTTCCATGAAGCTTCAATTTGAAATCAACCTTATCTACAACCTACAATTTGTTTTGCTATCCACAGGTAATGTTGGAAGATGGCCGAAGCAAAGGTTTTGGGTTTGTATGTTTCTCATCTCCAGAAGAAGCTACCAAGGCTGTCACTGAAATGAATGGCCGCATTGTTGGAACTAAGCCATTGTATGTGGCTTTAGCCCAACGTAAGGAAGACCGTAAGGCTCATCTGACGTCTCAATACATGCAGCGTATGGCTAGTATGCGCATGCAGCAGATGGGCCAGATATTCCAACCAGGTGGTGCTGGAGGATACTTTGTCCCTACTATTCCACCAGCTCAGCGTTTCTATGGTCCAGCCCAGATGACACAGATAAGGCCCTCTCCGCGTTGGACCGCCCAGCCGCCGGTTAGACCGAGCACACAGAGTGCTGCCTCTGGCTATCCAAACATGCAGGCGCCATTCCGTCCAGCACCAAGAGGCCCAACTCAAGCAGCACTGCGCACATCTCTTGGAGCAAGGCCAATCACAGGCCAGCAAGGTGTCCCTGCCACTGCTTCTATCAGAGCACCACTTGTCACCCAGAGTGGACGTCCTGCAGGGTACAAGTACACTGCAAACATGCGCAACCCTCCGGCACCACAACCAGCTGTACACATCCAGGGGCAGGAACCTTTGACAGCCTCAATGTTAGCTGCTGCACCACTGCAGGAGCAAAAGCAAATGCTGGGTGAACGTCTCTTCCCATTGATTCAAAGAATGCACCCTGATTTGGCTGGCAAGATTACTGGAATGCTTTTGGAGATTGACAATTCCGAGCTTCTTCACATGCTGGAACATGGAGAATCTCTCAAGGCTAAAGTAGATGAGGCTGTTGCTGTGTTGCAGGCTCACCAGGCTAAGCAGCAAGCCACCAAGAAGGAGTAATACCATTTACATATTGCTAAAGTAAATACGAAGTGACCAGCTTTTAATAGTATATTAAACAACTACATAGTTCTGTTTAAAGCTTGAATATTGAACTCAACTATTGTTAGACATGTCCCGCTCATATAAAAAAATATATAAAATAAAAATTGTAAAAATAAAAAAGTGGATTGCACCGTTCCAAAATATAACTTTATTAAGATTGTTGGGAGTGCAGTTCCGCAAACAAAAACATCGCAACTACCAATGTTTCTATATATTTGAAAGTTATACCACTGGGCTCTTTGACTATGTATTTACATTGACTAAGAAGTTTGCTTTTAGTTTTTTGTCATTGGAAATAACAACTTTTCTTTTTTATGTATCTCAGTTGGATTTTGGCTTTTGTTCTTGCATTATCTTTCTTTCTTTAATCGGTTGTACATTGGATTTACCTCGGATTGTAAACTTGGTCCCCAATGTCACTGATTGAATATTCCTTTGTAATTTGTTACATTATATTCTGTGGAATATTCATAATAAAAATGTTTTTTATTTATGCGCCTAAACTCCCAGTTTCCCCAAACGGTGGAACAGTGGCCATCGGATATATCGAAGCTGCCAAGGTGTGGCCAAAATATTATCTGAACAAATCCTCTATCAAGCGCATGCTTACTTGCTTAGCTCATATATTTGAGCACCTTGGCCATTCTGTTAGATTTGATGGCGAGTGTACATCTAGAATCCACAAATGGCTGCAGCAACCAAACCAAGTCCCTGGTGGTTCATGCTCATTTATTATTACTAGTTGTTACCACTCAAACATTTGGGTAATTCCCCCTAGTTGTCACCAGTAGCAACTGAAAAAAACCACTACTTTATGTCTTTAAGTATGTAAATAAAAGTTAGCAATATCTACCCTTAGGCCTGAGTTACACTTGTAAGTTTTACTTACGTAAGTAGGGACAAAGCTATTTGTTAGAATGAGATAACGATATTCATCTCTCATTCTGTAGTATAGCCGTGTCCCTACTTACGTAAGTAAAACTTACAAGTGTAACTCTGGCCTTAGTTGAGGGACTTGAGGGTAGATTAAAACATTACACGATCAAATGAGTAATGTACATTTATAAAGTAGCTAACACACTATCGCACCGCACCAAGGTCATTGTGGGACACACCCATAAGTAAGAGGGAGAAAGAGATATCGCTTTCTCCCTTTTACTTATGGGTGCGTCCCACAATGACCTTGGTGCGGTGCGGTAGTGTGTTAGCTACTTTAGTCAGGTTGTTCAGTGACTGGGCTATAACCGCGAAAATCGAAGTTCGCAAATTACGGGCATCTTTCTCTGTCACTCTAATCAAGTCTTCATTGGAGTAAAAGAGAAAAATCTCTGCAAATTGCGAATTTCGGTTTTCGCGGTAAGCCCTCTGGCTGGTCCAGGTGGTTTTGTATTTAGTTGGTTAACCTTTTCGCCGCCATTGCCTTGATATATAAAGTTGCTAACACACTATCGCACCGCACCAAGGTCATTGTGGGACGCACCCATAAGTAAGAGGGAGAAAGAGATATCGCTTTCTCCCTTTTACTTATGGGTGCGTCCCACAATGACCTTGGTGCGGTGCGATAGTGTGTTAGCAACTTAAAGTCAGTACATTTTGTGCCTCACACGCCACGACTTCATATCAAGTCGTGGTTTTGGTCAGGTTTGTTTACATGCAATTTTTGACATGGCGTTGATGATACTATTAATTCATTGACGTTGCGGCGAAAAGGCCAATAATTAATGATATGACTACCCGAAATTGTTTATTTCCTTTTATTTAAAAATACCTAAAACTAAATATACCATAGACTTATAATATATAGAGACGGTGTCTCAGCGAGCTGTCACTGTTGCCACTTTTGTTTAGTGTACGATTAAGCAAGGTGGTGTTAAATTTAACACCACCTTGCTGTAGCCATGTCGATAAAGTCATATCGATAAACTATCGACATTTCTTACAATTTTAATTTTACTTCAAAGGTTTGACGATATCTAAAATGAACAAAAACGCTTTTATTCTTTATTGTGGTTATCAGATCACAATTTTATCGTCACGCCCCAGCAGGGAACCAAGGGAAAGTTCAGATATTTAATTAAAATACATAAATACCTACTAAGATATGTGTTCCGCAATAATTGAAATATTTTATTATATTCTAATATATTTATTATTCATTAGCATTTCAATTTATGTATATGTTTAACGAAGATATTGAAGCTTCAATTAATAGCTATTTCGTTCCACTGTGTAGCGTTTATCGATATATAACATGATTAAAATCGACTTTTCACATCCCTAAAAAAGCACACATACACGTTTTTACGCACACATACACAGCCTGGATGCATCAAAAAAGGCAACACTTGATTTAAGTTCACCTTGTCAACAGTATGGTTGTCCTTTTTTGACAAATGGCATTTTAAAAGAGCGAGGAGAGAGAAATGATACTAGTTGCTGCGCCGTCAAAGAGAACAGAAAACGTAGGGGCCTTGAAATATACAGACTACAGGGCCCAGTTTTATAAAGTTACAAGTTACAGGTTACAAGAGTACAGGCTACAGGCACCTGTAATGCACTGTGTACGGCTACAGGTGTTTTATAAATACACATAGATAATTACAGTTGTAAAGCACCACGGTCAATCTCGATTACATGTGAAATTTACAGGTGCGAAGAACATCACTATTTAAAAAAAATGTCTGTCATAGAATTCATAGATACTCTGTGCTCTACTAAATGCTGTGTTATTGTTTGCTGTTAAGTATTGGAAAAATGGCCAGAAATGAAGGAGAAATCGAGTGGTTGAGAGCGGTGTTTGATGCCAAGGATATACTTTTCGGGCCGTTTTCAGATTCAGATTAAGTTAGATTTAATGAAATATTTACCTAATAAGTAAATAAGTACTGTTTCACATTACAATGTATCGTTTCGGTAGTGGCTCAAAGATAAGTACGCTGTGTATCGAAAATTATGAATAGTACACTTTACCATAATGTGAATGCACTATACTTAAATAAAGAGACGAATGCTAATAAATCAACGACAAATATCGGCACCAATCCCTTTCCGTTTCCTAGTAGATAAAATAAAACGAATCATCAATAAAATCAATATCAAACATATTGTCACTTCATTTCCTATTTACTATATATTTCAGATACATTAACAAAAACTGATAATAAGAAAACGAATAACTTTAATTAAACTTAAGAATTACGAGCAAAAGAGCGAATCAGACACACTACAAGTAGCTGCTGTTGTGCTGTTACAGGACTCAAGACGTATGTCAGTTTTTGTTACAAGTTTACCAATCTACACTTGTAATTTACAATATTTTTATAAAACGCTTGTTCGATTATGAGTTTAAAACTATTAATCTCCCATATTTTCGTCTATGGTTGAGCTACAGGCACTTGTACCTGTAACCTGTAAAATTGTAACACGGTACTTTTAAGTTGCTAAAAGGCTTGCTACACGGTCGCCGACAAGCCTTCTAACCGTCTGACCTTGGTCTGTCCTTGGTCAGTTTTGGTCAAATTTTGTTGGTAACAACTGTCTACACGGTCCGGGACCGGCCAAGGCCACGCGGTCTGGGGGCTTGTCGGCGACCGTGTAGCAAGCCTTTATCACACTATCGCACCGCACCAAGGTCATTGTGGGACGCACCCATAAGTAAAAGGGAGAAAGCGATATCTCTTTCTCCCTCTTACTTATGGGTGCGTCCCACAATGACCTTGGTGCGGTGCGATAGTGTGTTAGCAACTTTATAAAACGCAAATTGTAAAAAACGGAGGAAGTGTTGCCAGTAAACGCCTGTAAACTTGTAACTTGTAACTTTATAAAACTGGGCCCTGCAGTCTGACAAAAAAGACTACAAACTAAAAAGTGGCAATACTGTAGTTTCGACCCGTTTTCTTATGCCGGCTACATACGTAACGATAAATCGTTGCGATAAAACTGTGCAGTCCGACTGTGCAGATAAATCGAACCTTGTGTATGACAAATCGTTATGATAATCGACAACGATTTATCTGCACAGTCGGACTGCACAGTTTTATCGCAACGATTTATCGTTACGTATGTAGCCGGCATGATGTTATGTTCTCTTTGGCTGAAAAGTGTAAAAAAATTCTACAGTACACAATTTCATAGTGCGATCGACAAGCCGCCGATGTGCTTTGGCTTGAATTTTATTTTCGCGTTCAGACCACACAAGTAAATTGTAAATTTAATCAGTCGTGCCAAAAATGACCGTAGTTCTGTAGAAAGCGACCAACTTTTTATTTTTGTCAAAGTGACTTATACCCTAACTCAGTGGCTTTGGTCCAAGGCCCCTACGTTTTCTGTTCTCTTTGACGGCGCAGCAACTAGTATCATTTCTCTCTCCTCGCTCTTTTAAAATGCCATTTGTCAAAAAAGGACAACCATACTGTTGACAAGGTGAACTTCAAATCAAGTGTTGCCTCTTTTGATGCATCCAGGCTGTGTATGTGTGCGTAAAAACGTGTATCTGTGCTCTTTTAGGGATGTGAAAAGTCGATTTTAATCATGTTATATATCGATAAACGCTACACAGCGGAACAAAATGTTGAAGTACAATGTCTGTACATCCCTTTTATTACTTATTTACTCTATACTCTATATTATCTGTGGCACTTGAGATTGCATCACGATTACTAGCTATGGAGATTGTTAAGAATTTATAATACAAAAAGATACTGTGTGTAAAGGTAGAAGATTAAATAAAGGCTGCTATTTAACTGATCACCAGTTTTAATAAAATTTAATACCAAAAAAATCTACTTTACCACCCTAAAATAATGAATGATCACCAAAATTGTAACACCATTTTAATGTGAAATGATTACCAATTTTATTACATTTTACTATCCTATTAAATAAAATGACACCAAAATAATCATTGTAAACCCAAAAATAGTAAATGACCACCAAAATTAGAACTCCATTTTAATGTAAAATTATAACCAAATTTTTAAATCTTGCTATCCTATTAAAGCAAAGCAAAATTTTCTAGTAGCATTTCGTTTCTGTATGGGTTGCAGTTCAAACCTAACCTAACCCACTTTTCTAGTAACATTTCGTTTACTGTATGGTTCGCAGTTCAAACCTAACCTAACCCACTTTTCTAGTAGCATTTCTTATCTGGAAGGGTCGCAGTTCAAACCTAACCTAACCCACTTTTCTAGTAGAATTTCGTTTCTGTGTGGGTCGGAGTTCAAACCTAACCTAACCCACTTTTCTAGTAGCATTACGTTTCTGTAAGGGTCACAATTCAAACCTAACCTAACCCACTTTTCTAGTAGCATTTCGTTTCTGTAAGGTTCGCAGTTCAAACCTAACCTAACCCACTTTTCTAGTAGCATTTCGTTTCTGTAAGGTTCGCAGTTCAAACCTAACCTAACCCACTTTTCTAGTAGCATTTCTTTTCTGTAAGGGTCGCAGTTTAAACCTAACCTAACCCACTTTTCTAGTAGCAATTCGTTTCTGTAAGGGTCGCAGTGTTAACCTAGCCCACTTAACTGATAGCAGTACAAACCTAACCTAACATACTTTTCTAGTAGCATTTCAGTATGCCTACCTAAGTTATGCGGTGCGGGGTACGGGGGTTGAGCGGGAGGGGCTAGTAATTTTGGCATCATTTTACTTTATTTGGTAATATGTATAAATTTTTTGGTATCATAGTGGTTTATTTAGGTGAAAATATCGCATTTATTTGGTCTTCAAGATTTGGTGATCATTAATGATTTTTGGTAATCATTCAATATATTTGGTATTCGAATACAATTTGAAGTGCAGTCGTAATTAAAATGGTGGTACATTTGTAATTTTAGGCCTTATTTTTTTGGTGTTCAGTAATTTTTTTTGGTAAGCATGATTTTTTTATTTAGGGTACCAAAGTATTTTTTGGTGGTCATTATATTTGTAGCCTTAAATAAACAATATATAAGAAGATGCTGTTCATATTTGAAACCATATAATTATATTCAATAGTGGTAGAACGGCGTGGTTTCAATGCGTGTTTCAACGGAGTTCGAGGTAGGAAAAAGCCGGCAATATGGCGTCATCGGAAGCTAATTTCAATTCGATTAAAATTAAACAGTTTGCGGGGGAGGATTTCGCCATTTGGAAGTTCAGGATATGTAGCATTTTAAGGGCATACGACTGCATAAAGGCTATAGAGGCAGCAGGTTTCGCGAGTGTGCCTGAGAATAAAAATGCAGAGGCGAAAGCACAAACGATAATTATAAATGGCGTGGCCGACAGTCACATCGATTACATTCAAGAAGAAGATACAGCGTATAATATGATCCAAAAGTTAGAGAAACAATTCATGAAAAAAGGGACTCGAAGTAAACTCTTTTTACGACGTCAACTAAATGACATTAAATACAAGGAAGGGACACCATTGTCGGAACATTTTGTGACGCTATCAAAAATATTTGGACAATTAAAGGATGCAGGGAGTGCGCTCTCAGACGAGGAAAAGATAAACTTTATTTTGTTATCCATGCCAGACACTTATGAAATTATAGTGACAGCGATCGAGTCGATACCTAACCTCACAGTTGATATAGTCAAGGATAGACTGCTGGGTGAAGAAGAGAAGAGAAATAAGAGTATGCCACGCGCACCTGAGTACAACAAATCAGCTTTTCTATGTTTTAGTTGTGGCAAAGAGGGACATAAAAAATATGAATGTAGAGAAAGACAAAATTATCATAGCGCTCAACCTGCCCACCAGCTGCAGCACAGCTCATCAAATGGAAGAGGATATCAAGGACAGACGGGTTATTCAGAACGAGGTTCTTCATCGAGTGAACGAGGTTTTTCATCAAGTGGACGAGGTTTTTCATCTAGAGGACGAGGCTTTTCAAACCGAGGACGAGGTTTTACTAACAGAGGACGAGGCTTTTCGAACCGAGGACGAGGATCTTATGGGAACGATTATGGACGTGGACATTCGTATGTGGCGTCAATTGACAGTGAAGTTGAGCATGCTTTTCTTGCAGAGACTGAAACCCAAGGATATGACAAAGAAGATAAGTGTGACTTAATGTGGTATATAGACTCGGGGTGTTCGGACCATTATGTTAATGATAAAAGACATTTCTCAGAATATATTGAACTCAGCCAGCCTAAGCCCATCTCGGTAGCAAAGAAAGGAGTGAATTTAATGGCAATAGGTGTTGGCAACATTCGGGCAAGGGCATTCATAGGTAAGCGGCCAGTTATTTTAAACATAAAAAATGTATTCTATGTGCCTGATTTAAAGAACAATTTACTGTCAGTTTCAAAGATTGAAGAAAATGGTTACAAGATTGAATTTAATATAGGAAAAGTCAGAATATACAAACACAATTGTTTGACCATGATAGGCAATCGTGTAGGGTCATTATATACAATTAAAATGGAAACATTATTTGAAAAGGAATGTAATTATAGTAATAACTGTGACAAAAATGTGAGACAGCTGTGGCATCGCAGATATGCTCACCTAGGTATAAAAAATTTGACCTTATTATCAACACAACAAATGGTTAATGGTATGGATGATTTAACTAAATGTAAAAATAATATTCCTGTTTGTGAGCCATGCTTGCTAGGTAAGATGACAAGACAACCTTTTAACAGACCTGGACGTAGAGCGACTAGACCCCTTGAATTAGTACACACTGACGTCTGCGGACCAATTACCCCGGTGACTGAAGAAGGATACAAATACTTTGTGACATTTATTGACGACTATACTCATTTTGTATGGGTATACCTACTATCCAACAAGAGTGAAGTGTTTGACAAATTTAAACAGTATTATTTCTATGTGACAAACCATTTTAATGCTAACATATTGAAGTTAAGATCAGATAACGGGGGAGAGTATATTTCTAAAGAATTTCAGAGCTTTTGTTACAGTAAAGGGATACAGATGCAGTATACAGTGCCGTATAACCCCGAAATGAACGGAGTATCGGAGCGTATGAACCGGACATTGATGGAGAAGGCTAAGACTGTTTTGATCGACTCACAACTGAAGAAGGAGTTTTGGGGCCATGCAGTATTATTTTCAGCTTATGTCACAAATAGGAGCCCGACTGAAGGGAAAACGCAAACGCCAGCAGAGTTATGGGAAGGTAGGAAACCAAATGTATCTAATATGAGAGTATTCGGATGTACAGCGTACAATCATGTACCGAAAGAATTTAGACAAAAATTGGACAACTCTGGTAAAAAACTGATTTTTATTGGATATTATACCACAGGATATAAACTTTATGATCCCGACACAAAGAAAATTATACTGGCACGGAACGTGATCTTTGATGAGACAAAACCAGATTGTGACAAATATACAAAATATGTACTGGACAAGACAGAGAAGGAAATGAGTAAAGATGAACAAGAAATTGAAAAGGAAACAAAAGAGGAAAATGACGAAAATTATGAAGAAAAGGAAATAGAGAAGTTAAAGAATAAAGATAATGAAGAAAGTCAAAATAAAGATGACATAAACAAGATGAAGACTGTGACAGAGAAGACAGAAAGCTCAGAAAGAGGGAGAGAAAAAAGAGAAGTAAGAAAACCAATATGGCAACGGGACTATGAAATGTGTACCACCAGATACCTTCGTACCTTTACAATAAGCTAACCTGGGCTCACAACTCCAAATCCTCGGAGGTTAGGTCATCTAGGCTAGGTACCTGCAACTTGTCTGCCCTCGTCACAACTCGGCGGCCTTTCGTGGTTGTTTCCGTTACGCCGCTATGAAGATTTGGAATGACCTGCCTCCACGTATCCGTTCGCTGAAGTCGTTAAGTGGTTTCAAAACAAAAAGTCGTGCGCACTTGTTACAAATTCAACTACAAACATTCCAGTAACATACTTACAATTATCATTTTTATTCACTCACACGTTTTTACTCACTCACACACATTTCTGTTTATAGCAAAACTATGATATGTCTTAGTTTTAGTTTAGTTGCTTTAGTTTAAGTTTTGGCTTCTCTTTTTTCTGTGACTTTGTGCAACTGTTCTACATTCAAATACAAGTACTGTGGTTTGGTGTTACCACACCAAATACCAATAATTATTGTCCTCGCAAATTTTTTATATATATTTTTTTTTTAAAAAGACGGTAGTCTATGTCATGTGATTGTTCTTTTCTTTTCTGGTTTTTACTTGTGTATTAATTTTCTATGTTTTCCTTGCTATATCAATAATAATGTTCATGTTTTTTTTTTTAATCAATGTAAATAATTTACTTGTGTGTCGTTGGCGTAATACGTGTCGCCATTCAATTTTAGATTAAGTCAGGTCCCCACAGAAAACCAGCGCCACGGTCTGCCGCGGCATCATGCTGAGTGGGGATCCTATTTTAGCGTCCTAATCTGTTTTATGTCTGCATACTTCTCTTTTTTTTACATGTACTATGTTGTGACGTTAAAATAAATGTATTTCTTCTTCTTCTTCTTCTTCTTAAATGGACCTTGACAAGGATGATACAGCATTATATGCGTTACTAACAGGTTATCAGGATGCTCCTACAAATTATGATGACATTAAAGGAAGAAGAGATGAAAATGAATGGAAGAAGGCAATAAATGAAGAATTAAAGACTTTAAAAGAAAATGAAACATGGAAATTTGTACCTGTACCTAAGAATGAAAAATTACTGGATAGCAGATGGGTCCTTACAAAGAATAATATAGGAGAAGAAGAAATATGTAAAGCAAGATTAGTTGTGAAAGGTTACCAACAAAAAGAAAAATTAGAAAATATATACTCACCGGTTTTGAAGTTACAAACATTAAGAGTTCTTTTATCAGTTGCAGCTCAGAAGGATTATGAAATACACCAAATGGATGTAAAAGGTGCTTTCTTGTATGGAAGAATTGATGAAGCGCTATACTTAAAACCCCCACAGGGTCTGACAGTTCCTGATGGTCATGTTTTAAAACTACAAAAATCCTTATACGGTTTAAAAAAGAGTCCTAAGTATTGGTATGAGAAATTCACAGAAGTTATCACAGAATATGGATTTACCCGTTCGAAAAATGACTACTGTCTTTATAATAAAGGGGAGTTATACTTGATTTTGTATGTTGATGACATGTTGATTGTAGGGCCTAGTGTGACTGAAATAGAGAGTGTTAAGAAATTTCTAAACTCAAAATTTCACATGAAAGACTTAGGTAATGAAAAGCTAATGTATTTAGGCATTAATATTCAAAGGAAACATGACGGTATTTATCTGAACCAGACAAACTATTTGCAAAAGGTAGTTCAATCTTATAAGATGGAGAATTGCAGAGGTGTCAATTCACCTATGGACCCTAATTTTAAACTGGACTTTGACTCGAGTGAAATTGACTTGACATTAGAACACAAGTGTAGATCACTTATTGGCTCTTTAATGTATGCTATGGTAAGCACCAGACCAGACTTAGCAACAGCTGTGTCATATTTGAGCAGATTTCAAACACAACCAACTTTAAAGTTATGGCAAGCATTAAAGCGTGTATTGAGATATGTTAAACAAACTGTTAATTATAATTTAATATATTGTAAATGTAAAAATGAAAGCCTAATAGGTTTTGCAGATGCAGATTTTGCACGTGATAATGACAGGAAATCCACAAGTGGATATTTGTTTCAATTGTTTGGTAATACTGTGACATGGAAATCAAAGAAGCAAAGTACAGTTGCTTTGAGTACTACGGAGGCTGAACTAGTTGCCTTATGTGAAGCATCTGTAGAAGCCTGTTGGCTAATTAAGTTAATGTCAGATTTTAACATTAAAATTAATAATGTTGTTATTTTTGAAGATAATCAGAGTACTATAAGAGTTGTTCAAAATCCTGATCAGAAACGCTTGAAACATGTTGATGTAAAGTGTAATTTTATAAAAGAAAAGGTTGAAGAAGGCTTAATTACCATTGAATATATAACTACAGCAGATCAGATAGCTGATATACTAACTAAACCTTTATCAGGTGAAAAATTTGTAAAACTGTGTAATTTACTTAATTTGGTCAAATGTTAAAAGGATGTATAAACATTGAGGGAGAGTGTTGAAGTACAATGTCTGTACATCCCTTTTATTACTTATTTACTCTATACTCTATATTATCTGTGGCACTTGAGATTGCATCACGATTACTAGCTATGGAGATTGTTAAGAATTTATAAGTTTTTTTTTCCGCTTCCGGCCATCGTTCGAGCACGTTGTGGAGACGAAAAAATATTTGGAAATCAGGAGAATTCTGTGGTTTTAATTGTGTTTTTTGTGCGTGATCGTTTTGTGTTTGTTGTTTATCTGTGTGGTAGCGTTATCTAACATTTGGTAAGTGGAAACAGTGGGAAGGGTGGCAATTACTTTCATGTGAGGTACTTGCCACCTTTTCCGTGACGACATGATGTCGTCAAACACGTTTGACCCCGGGAAACCTCCGGATGAATTCGTGGTTGTTTCGAATCCGCCGTCACCAGCCGTTCACGTGGATGTAGTAGAATCGACTCCCCGCAAAAGAGACCGCGCTGAATCCAATTCAGATGATGAGGCCCCCTGTGCCAAGCAGATGACCACCCAGAATAATGGCTCTAATGAAATGAATTCTATCATGTCTGCCGGTATAGAATCGCACCTGCCTCTATCTCAGTCCCTAAATTCACTAGATTCCACTCAAACGGAACATGAAGCAGCCGGTGGCTCCCCCGGCCCTTCCCAAGATTCGCTGCTGCCTCTAGGTCAGTTCCATAATTCATCAGATTCCATTCAACTGGAACATGAAGCAGCCGGAGGCTCCCCCGGCCCTTCCCAAGAATCGCAGCTGCCTCTATCTCAGTTCCATAAGTCATCAGATTCCATTCAACTGGAACAGGAAGCAGCGGGTGGCTCTCCCGACCCTTCCCAAAACCTTGTGACCCCTATGGAGGTCCCCCAAAACTCTCTCTCAGATTCAAACAGTTTTATGAGACCCCCCCCTACTCCCCATAGGAATAACTACTTAGTGTCAGACTTAGGTCCATTTATTGTACATGTTACTAAGGACTCATCAGAAACCTTCTTGAATCAAGTGAAGTTCGGACAACTATTATATCAGACCGGTGTAAAGGGTATTAAAGAAGGCGGTGTTAAGAAAGTAGGGCGCAACAAAATGTCGGTTGAGTTTCAAACAAGTGACAGTGCCAATTCCTTTTTGAATTCACAGCTAATAGATGGATACAAAGCTTTTATCCCAACTTTTCATATCTCTCGCATAGGGGTTGTTAAATACATTCCTAAAGAGTTTACAAATGAGGAACTCCCTTCCCTTATTGTCTCGCCTCAAGGATTTGGCAAAGCCATAAAGGCTCGTCGCATTAATTACAAAACCAAGGATCCCAATGATGGGGCTATTCAATGGATGCCCTCAGAAAAAGTGGTGGTTACTTTTGACGGTCAGGCGCTCCCTTCAAGGGTTTTTCTATTTCATTGCTCGCTAGAGGTAGACCCCTACAATCTGCCCACAATCCAATGTTTCAGATGCCTTCGGTTTGGCCATGTAAAGGCTCATTGCCGCTCTCGACCACGCTGTGCAAAGTGTGCCCAGCCTCATGAAGCCTCTGAGTGTAAGGTAGAAGAAGCAAATGTATCCTGCTTGCATTGTCTAGGTCGACATATGGCAACTGACAAAAATTGTACTGAGTTCAACAGACAAAAAAACATTAAAATCACCATGTCGGAGGAAGGTGTTTCTTACTCTGAGGCGGAGAAAAAGCATCCGAAAATAAACCTCTTTACAGTGCTGTAGTCAAGAACCCGTCTTCTGCCCACCCCTCTACTTCCTACAAGGAAACAGTGGTTACGCTGAGGAGACCACATGCTCCTCTTTCCCCTGGCTATGACCGTAGGGCTCATAACGACATAATATCTGGATATAACACGCCCCTTCCGGGCAATGGTGTCTGCCTGTCTGGTGAAAACCGTGAACCCGGTGTCCATCCTCAAGAGTCAACTTCATCTGGCCCCTCTGGCACAGATACTAACATCTCATACATAATCTCTTCGATTGTTTCTTTAGCTGTAGAATTTTTGGTGAAAAATAATTTACTACCGTCCAACGCTGCCGATTATTTGAAACTTCTCTCCTCTCTTCTACCTAAAGGGTAGTATGGCTATTTCGATTCTCCAATGGAATATTAGAAGTGTAAATAAGAATAAATCTGATTTATTATATTTATGTAATAAACATAAACCTTCTGTCATTGCTCTCTCAGAAACCTGGTTAAAACCTTCTTTCTCATTTCGCTTACAGGGCTATACATGCCTCAGACAGGATTGCCCCAAAGGCTCAGCTGGTTGTTGCCTTCTTATTAAGAACGGTTTAGACTATCAACAAATTTCTCTTATTAACAAACCGCATATTTACGTGACAGCCGCTCGAGTCTTAAATATTAGCTTCCTTTCTGTATATATCCCTCACCCTTCTCCTAGAATCATTTCGTCCTTTTGGTCCCTCCTTTCTAACGTTCCCCCTCCCATTCTTGTGCTAGGTGACTTCAACTCACACAGCCCCCTATGGGGATCTCTTTCTCCTGACCCCTCTGGTAGCAAAATTGTAGAACTTCTAGACCATGACAACCTCTGTGTTTTAAATGATGGTAGTTCAACTCGTCGTATATCCCCAACACAGAATCCATCTCCGGTAGACTTGTCTATTTGTTCTCCGGCCTTAACTTCTATAGCTGCGTGGGAAGTCTCTCAATCGTCTTATGGTAGTGATCACCTCCCCATCACCATCACCATCTCTATGGACTGCCCCCTGCCATCTTCGACTCCTCCTCTTCAAAAATTTTATCTTTTAAAAGCTGATTGGTCGCTGTTTTCTTCTTCATTAGGTAACAAAATTGCTGATCTACCTGTTGTCTCTTCAACAAATTGTCTAGATGTCTACCTTCTTTTTAAAAAATCTGTACTTCTCTCGGCGGAAGAATCCATCCCTTAAAAAAAAAATATCTCCAAAAACAGGCGTCCCTCCCTCCCTTGGTGGGACCCAGAATGCACTTCAATAGTTAAAGCACGCAAAAATGCCGAAAAAACATATTGCAACAACATTAATAAAGAAAATTTTATTTTGCTCAAACAAATCCAGGCCAAGTGCAGGAAGGTACTAATTAAAAAAAAAGAATTGGGTGGAATAATTTCTGTGAGTCTATATCTCCTGCCACTCATCCCACCATTGTTTGGAATAAAATTAAAATATTTCGATGTGCGGGGCCCTCTGCCCCTCCTCCGTCTTTTTCTAATAATCCTCCCTGGCTAGACGACTTTCTTAATAAATTGGCTCCTTCTTATGCTCCGAATTTTTCTGAAATTCCATCTTCTGTCTCTTCGTCTACCTCTTTGCCAGATAATTTTCTTTCTAATCCCTTTTTTATCTCTGAACTCCGATGTGTACTTGACTGTCTACCCGACTCTTCTCCAGGTCCTGACGGTGTGGTTTACTCATTTCTTTCTAAAGCGGGCGCTGAGGCGACTTCTTATTTCCTATCGCTAATTAATTGCTTTTTTGACAATGGTGTTATCCCAGACTCCTGGAAGGAACAGTATGTAATTCCCATTCTGAAACCGGGTAAAAATTCGGATCTTGCCTCTTCATACCGTCCCATAGCTTTATCATCCACCTTATGCAAAATTACTGAACATCTTTTGAAAAATCGTCTTCAATGGTCTATTGAAAACAATAACTTATTATCTCGTTTTCAATTCGGCTTTCGCAAGGGTAAAAGTGTTTCCGATAGTCATGCTATTCTGTCAACTGACATTAGACTTGCTTTCTCAAGAAATGAGTGTGTTGCTGCTGTGTTCTTGGATATCTCCTCAGCTTACGATAATGTCATGCTTTCAGTCCTTAAAAACAAGATGTCTCAGATAGGAATTCCTTCAAAGGTTGTTAGCTTCGTGTCTAATCTTCTTTTGGAGAGGACAATTATATTAAGATGGCAGGGTAATGTCTTGGGGAAAAGATGTCTATGGAAGGGACTACCTCAGGGTTCGGTCCTCAGCCCTCTCCTTTATAACTTATATACTATGGACCTTGACAAATCTGTAAATTTACATTGTAAAATTCTGCAATATGCGGACGACTTGGTTATTTATTGTAATGACAAATCTCCACAATTAGCCACTAATAAAATTAACACAGCCCTTATCTCTCTCCAAACGTGGCTTTCTTCTCATGGTCTTTCTCTCTCTCCATCAAAAAGCTCAGGTATTATTTTCTCTAGAGCCAGAAGCTCCCCTCAAACACTATTTCTTTTTGACAATGAATCAATTCCTCTCTCAGAGACTGTAAAATTCTTAGGCGTTATTTTTGACCGTCAACTTAAGGGTGCTCAACATCTAAATTATGTAGCTAAAAAATGTGAAAAAAATATTAACATGCTTAGAGCCCTCTCGGGCGCGTGGTGGGGTACTCATCCTTATTCTCAAAAACTTCTATATAATGCTTTCATTAGGTCCCACCTGGATTTTGGTACTTTCATATTTGAACCTTGTAGTGTCGAAGCTCTTAAAGTTCTAGAAAAAATACAATTGAAGGCGCTTAGAATTGTATTAAGGTGCATGAGAAACTCTCCCAAGAAGGCAATCCTAGTGGAGAGTGTAGACCCTCCTCTAGATCTCAGGCGGAAGCTTTTAGCAGATCGCTTCTTATCCCGCACAGTTTGTTTATCATCACATCCCCTTATCCCCAAATTGAAATTGCTGCAAAATTATTGTAACACTAAACCTTATTGGAGCAAGAAGTCTAAACCTAATTTAGTCCTCAGCTTAGAAAAAATTTCATCTCTCAGAGCCCCCATTCAAAGATACCCCTCACTCCCTCTATACTCGGTTCCGTTTGAATCCCTTATTCTCCTTCCTAATGTAATTTTAGATTGCGGCATTAATAAAAATTCGCTACATCCAAATTCGAAATTTAATAAATTTGCACACGATAACTTCCCAGATTATATATTTTTTTATTCTGATGCCTCTAAACTCTCGGACCTTGGTTGTGTAGGCTGTGCTGTAGTGTGCCCTTCGTTAAATCTCTCAATCAAATATAAACTCCCCCCTGAGTGCTCTGTTTTTACTGGTGAATGCTTGGCCATTTGGGCGGCAATCAAATATATACTCTCTAGTAATCTCCCTAAATCTGTTATTTTCACTGATTGTTTAAGTGCCCTTCAGGCAATTTCCTCTAGACCTTTCTTAAATTGTGCTCGTAATTACATAATAGCTCAAATTAAAAAAGAAATTTTCTCCTGTCGGTTAGCCAATTTGGACATATATTTTGGATGGATTCCGAGCCACTGCGGCATTTTAGGTAACGAACTAGCAGACCAGGCTGCAAAAGAAGCTGTTCTACGCGGAAATGATTCCTTTTTTAAAATCTTCCCCTCGGACTTAGTCTGTATCCCTAAGAAAACAATGTTTAAAAATTGGTCCGTACGATGGAAATCGTCAAAAAAATGTTTTTACTCGTATATCCAACCCTTGATACCCTCTCGTCCTTGGTTTTTTAAAAATCGATCTCTCTCTAAAAGGCACACCAGTATCATTATTAGACTCCGCTTGGGTTTTTATTCTTCGCCAGAACTCTTGCATCGCTTCAAGCTCAGGGACTCCCCTATGTGTGACTGCAATATGGAAGTCGGTACATTGGACCATATTCTTTTTAACTGCCCTCGTAACTCACCCTTCTTTAATTTATACTCTGTCTTAACAAAATTAAAAATACCCCTCCCTATTAAATCTATGTCCTTATTATGCCTCACCGAAAATAAAAAAATATTCCGGATTCTTGCCAGGTTTCTGAGGAAAAATAACATTGTATTATAGTATCTCTCTAATTTGGCATAAGAGATTATATAATATTTGTGTCGTCTGCAATTGAACTAATCACTCACCTTTGTTTTACTCTGCTAAAACAAAACGTGTAGTGGCCCTTGCTCTGTGCGGGAGTGGGTATTTGTCTGTGTTGTCCTTTGTTCGCAGGTGTACACATCAAAACACTTGACATTGGCAAATTTGTGCCAACTAGTTTGGCCAGACCGCCACTAAAATAAAAGAAGAAGAAAAGAAGAAGAATTTATAATACAAAAAGATACTGTGTGTAAAGGTAGAAGATTAAATAAACAATATATAAGAAGATGCTGTTCATATTTGAAACCATATAATTATATTCAATACAAAATACCTATTAATTGAAGCTTCAATATCTTCGTTAAACATATACATAATTGAAATGCTAATGAATAATAAATATGTTTGAATATAATAAAATATTTCAATTATTGCGGAACACATACACATATCTAAGTAGGTATTTATGTATTTTGATTAAATATCTGAACTTTCCCTTGGTTCCCTGCTGGGGCGTGACGATAAAATTATGATCTGATAACCACAATAAAGAATAAAAGCGTTTTTGTTCATTTTAGATATCGTCAAACCTTTGAAGTAAAATTAAAATTGTAAGAAATGTCGCTAGTTTATCGATATGACTTTATCGACATGGCTACAGCAAGGTGGTGTTAAATTGTTAATCGCACACTAAACAAAAGTGGCAACAGTGACAGCTCGCTGAGACCCCGTCTCTATATATTATAAGTCTATGCTTTGGTCGCTTTCTGTATTGATAAAAAAATTGAGTTGGTCGTTTTCTGCATAACTACGGTCAAATTGTCCCGTCTGGTTATTACTTAATAATACCGGGAGCATAATTAAAAAGTTATACTTATTTTTAGTATGGCAATTCAGTTCAGTATGACATTGTCAATTTGCCACAGAAAAAGCGCGGGAAACGTGAAACGTGGCGGTTGTGTGTTTTGGTTTCTCGTACATTTAATTTAATTTAATATAAGAATAAGATCAAGGAATTGGTAAATTGTATATATTTTGGATAGTATTACATGTAAATATTGTTTTTTTTTGTATATATTGTGACATTCACTCATATTAGGTAAGTCTTTTGTAATTCTTTACCATGGCGGAGGATGATCCTCCTGACCCTGGAGGGGAAAACCTCCAAGTTGGTATTAATGTTGAAATTGAATCTAGCATGGACACAGATACATCAGTAAATAATAAGAACGATTTGAAAAGAAAAGTATATAAAAATAAGAGGTGTAAAGATTGTAACAAAAAGAGAAAGCGAAATTCTGGTGGGGAATATGTTTGCGAGTGTGAAATTGTACAGAAGACCCAAGTTCATACTATTACAAATACGGACACAAATAAAGTAGTTTCTGATATTCAAACAACCAAAGTTGGCAGAAATTTATTTTCAACATCTGATGTTGCACCGTTTACGGTGCATGTTCAATTAAAACAAACTGATCCTAACTCGTCCCTGCACCCGGTGTCTTTTGGTAGGTTCTTAGTAAAAAACGGCTTCAAAAATATTATAAATGGTAGTGTGAAACGTATTGGTAGGACAAGAATTTCTATGGCTTTTGCAAATCATATCGATGCTAATTTGTTTGTGACCAATCCTCAACTTGACAAAGAAAATTTAACAGCATACATACCATCGTTTACAGTAACGCGCATGGGCCTAGTCCGTGGTATTCCATCACAGTGGACGGAGGAGGAAATAGTGTCTAACATTTCCGTGCCCATTGGATGTGGAAAAGTACTTAAAGTTCGACGTTTGAACCATAGAGTCACAGTTAATGGTACCGTTTCATGGCAACCCTCTGAAACAGTTGTCCTAACTTTTGATGGTCAAGTTTTACCAAAGCGGGTATTTTCTTGCTACAACTCATTGCCTGTTGAACTGTATATCTTTCCCACAATCCAATGCTACAACTGTACTAAATTTGGCCATACGAAAACTAATTGCAGATCTAGACCCAAGTGCTTTAAGTGTGGTCAGTTGCATCCCGGTCATACCTGTTCAGTGGAGGAAGATGATGCCACTTGCTGCCTTTGCAATGGTTTTCATTTCGCCACGAACAGGGCTTGCCCGGAGCACAAGAGACAGAAGGATATTAAAGTAACTATGGCTAATAATTGTATCTCGTATGCCGAGGCAGTTAAATTACATCCAGCTGTTTCAAAATCATTTGCTGATGTCCTTCTGACACAGTCATCGCCACAGTCGCAGTCTCCACAGTCTCAGCCAAATTTACACCGTAGTGTCCATAATCCAGCCCCAAGTAGAATCATGCAGTCACACAGTTATAAAAAGACAACTTTTTTGAAACCACGTACAGTTAAAAAACTTATAACAACAGGGTATGATGTAGCAGCTCACAATGCTTTAGTTAAAGAGTATACCATCCCATCTCCTCAAAATGGCTGTGCACTACAGCAGGAGTCTGTTAAAGATAATGTATCAGTAGCTGAGGAAATACAAGCATTGATTAATCATTTATCTCAGCCCAATGTAAGAATACCGTCCCACGTTGCCCCCATGCTTGAAGAACTTGTTTCAACTATTAAAAATAATGGCCAAAATTATACAATGGAACTGCAGAAGTGTAATAAATAAAAAACATGATTTAATTCATTTATTAAACAAATTTCAACCATTTGTTTTTGCCCTCTCTGAGACATGGCTCAAGCCTGGAGCTCTTCTTAGAGTCACGGGATATTCATGTCTAAGAGAGGACCGTCCTTCGCGACCTGGCACTCCTGGTGGATGGGGCGGAGTAGCTCTACTCGTCAGGAATTCCATATCATTTTCACCTTTTCATCTTCCATCTCATAGCGATGATTTTTCAATTGTTGCTGCCATTGTAAATAACATCTGTATCGTTTCTGTATATATTCCTCATCCATCATCATCTATTTTTGTTGAGCTTGAACAAATAATTTCCTCTCTTCCTAGGCCCGTTTTAATTTTAGGAGATTTTAACTCGCATCACCAGGTTTGGGGTAGTTCAGCATCCAATTATAATGGAGATCGCCTCATTAATATCTTAGACCAGCACAATCTTTGTGTTTTAAATAATGGCTCTCCAACCCGCCGTACAGCTCCAACAGAGTCAATTAGCGCTATTGATTTGTCTATTTGTTCAGCCGATCTTGCATCTTCTCTCACATGGCATACTCTGGAGTCAACATATGGGAGTGATCACTACCCTATCATTATTACATTTCCATCTTCTATTCCGCCATCTCCAAAACCTAGCCCTAGACTTAAGTATAATTTAAGTAATGTTGATTGGAAACTTTTCAAAACCCGCGTAGAGGAGAAATTGTTGTGTTTACCGGCCATAGATGATAGTAATGTAGTTAGTTGCTCAGTTGCATTAGCCCAGACAATGACCGAAGTAGCCAATGAAGTTTTCCCGGTTAAAAACAGTGCATCGGGTAAAATACCTTCTCCGCCTTGGTGGGATGATGATTGCACCCAAGCAATCAGAAACCGCAAGGAGGCTGAAAGAAAATATTGTCATTTTATGACAAATGAAAATTTTGAGACATACATGCAAGTTGCTCGTGAGACTAAAAAATTGTTACGAAAGAAAAAGTTTGATGGCTGGAAGCGATTTTGTTTGTCTCTTAGTCCTAGTGTTAAACCGTCCATAGTATGGAATAATATTAAAAGATTTAGACATGCTTTCAATGAGACCACTAGACAGATTTTTCCTCCTAACCTTGCTACAGAGTTTATGGACAGATTAGCACCTGCTTCCGTCCCCGAAGAATATGTATTTCACCCTGCTGCCTTTTTATTTGACTCTTGCTGTTTAAACAATTTAAATGGGCCTTTTAAAATGGAGGAGTTAAAAGCTGTATTAAGTGGTTTGAAAGATACTTCACCTGGGGAAGATGGAGTTCCTTATTCCTTTTTAGCAAATGCCAGTGATGGTATTCTTTCTTATTATTTAAACATAATAAATTCTGTTATCCAGTCTGGTACAATTCCTGATTCTTGGAGATCTCAAATAGTTATTCCTATTTTGAAGCCATCCAAACCAGTGTCAGATGTCTCTTCTTATCGTCCGATTGCCCTTTCCTCAGTATTTGTTAAAGTAGCAGAACATTTAGTTAAAAACAGATTAGAATATTTTGTAGAAAAAAACCAATTACTTTCTCATAGTCAATTTGGCTTCCGAAAAGGTAGGTCTACTTATGATAGCTTGGGTATTTTAGTTTCAGATATTCGTCTGGCATTTTCTAGAAATGAGTCAGTAGTAGCTGCTTTTCTTGACATAAGCGCCGCTTATGATAATGTCTTAGTCTCAGTGTTACAAGCAAAACTTCACAAATTAGCTATACCAATAATGTTAACCAATTTCATAATAAACCTTTTATCAGAAAGGTCCATTAGCCTTCTCATAGATGACAACAATAGAGTTTCCCGCTTAGTGTGGAGAGGGCTTCCACAAGGATCCGTATTAAGTCCTTTGCTATATAATATCTACACATTTGATTTAGAGTCATCTTTAAATGACACTGTTAGAGTCTTGCAATATGCTGATGATTTATTATTATATTCGCCAAACCTTTCTATTGAACAGGCCAGTAGATCTGTCACTTGTTCTTTAGGCTTATTCAAATTATGGTTAGATTCAAATGGTCTGGAGCTCTCAGTGTCTAAAAGTGTTGTAGTTTTGTTTACTAGAAAAATGTTTCCTCCTCCGATCAATGTGCAATTTAATAACTGCTCAATTTCCATTAAAGATAAAACCAAATTCCTAGGTGTTATTTTAGATAGTAAATTAACAGGTCTTCCACATTGTGATTACATAGTTTCTAAATGTGAAAAAAATATTAATATCCTCAGGTGCGTTTCAGGAGTTTGGTGGGGTTCACATCCTTTTTGTATGAAACTAATGTACAATGCCTTAATAAGAAGTATTTTAGATTATGGGACATTTTTGTTAGAGCCTGGATATGTAGCTGGATTCCAAAAACTAGACCGTATTCAATCTAAAGCCCTGAGAATAATTTGTGGCGCCATGAATTCAAGCCCTATCAAAGCTATGCAAGTTGAGTGTGTTGAGCCTCCACTCCATTTACGACGCCAATATCTTTGTGATAGATTTCTTTTCCGTTGCTCCCAATTTTCTAATCACCAACTCTGGTTTATCTTGTCTAGCCTCCTTCTTCAAATAACTACATCCAATTATTGGAAACACAAGAGTCCTCCTTGTTTAATCAAAAGTTTTCAAAAACTTAAATCTATTTCAGCCCCCTCTGTTAGCTCTTCTACACTTCCCATTTTTCAGCATGAATATGAGTCTCTTACATTAGTCCCACCGGTTCTTCTGAATATAGGTATTTCAAAGAATGATATAGATCAAAACCAACAATTTCTGGGTTTTATTGGTACTGATTGTCAGGGTGCTAACCATATGTATACAGATGCTTCTAAGATGTCCACCAATGGCTGTGTTGGTATTGGTGTTCTTCACATTCAATCCAATATTTACCAAAAGATAAAATTGCCTCCAGAATCCTCTGTGTACAGTGGCGAGTGCTTTGGAATCCTGAAAGCATTAGAATTTATCATCATAATGCATCTTAAGAAAACAATTATTTTTTCAGACTCTTTAAGTTCTCTTCAGTCAATATCTAAATTTCCTTTTAAATCTAAATCTCATAATCCAATTATCTATCAAATCCGTAGCCTATTGTTAAAATGTCATCTACAAGGGTATTCTGTCTCTATTGCTTGGATTCCTGGTCACAGAGGGATTAAAGGCAATGAAAAAGTTGATGAATTAGCTCGAGATGCGATTAGCTGTGGAGACATGTTCCCATTTAAAAATGTTGTTGAAGACCTATTAGCTCTGCCCAAATTATATCTACGACAGGAGTGGATGAACCAGTGGACATCGGGTGCAGGTACTGCTCCTGGGTTACACTATCGGAGCATTCAAACATCAATTCCTGCCAAACCATGGTTTGCTAAAATTTCGTTGCCAAAACCGGCTACCAGTATGTTAATCCGAATGAGGTTGGGTCACGTATGTACTCCGCAACACCTGAAACTGCTGAATCGCGTGGCCAGTTCTGCATGTATTTGCGGAGCTGATCCCGCTGATCTTAACCATATATTTTTTGCGTGTAACCTACGTGATTGTTCCTTATTGTTAAGACAGCTGTCAGATATAAAAGTTCCGTTTCCTACATCCATTACATCTCTCCTGCATATTAATGATTCCTCACCATATGTATTTAAAATATTATATTCATTCCTTTCACGTCATAATATAAAACTATAATTTATTATACTATACCTCTCCTTGATCCTTGTCCAAAATTCCGAATTATCCGTTATGTTGTAATCCTTTAATTCCGTTTCCCCGTTTTACTCGTTTGGCTGAATGCGCCAGGAGCGCGATGCCATAAAAGAAAAAAAAAAAAAAAATTTGCCACAAAAAAATTAACCCTCGATATCGTGATTTCCATTAGTCATCCATAAATTAATAATTATCTGAGTATTCTGTAAAATGGATGATCAAAATGCATCACAGTCTACTGACCTTCACAAGGACAATGACGTCAAACCTAAAAAGAAGAATAAGAACAAGAAAAAGCGTAGTGGCGGAGATGGTGACCACGGCGGGTCAAGTCCCGCCGCTGACGGGATAGTGGCCGTGCCCAGTTCTGGTGACGTTCACCAAAACATATCCATCAAAGATTTAAAAATGGCAATGGACGTCCTTAATCTACAGCAGAAACCAGCTAAGACAACTGAGGAAGCACTCCACAAGTCATACCAGTTTTGGTCTACTCAGCCTGTCCCCAAAATGGATGAAAAAATTGTTTCTAATGAACCTATAGAACCACCCAAGTCACCAGAGGATATAAGAGCGGAACCTTACACTCTACCCGATGGCTTTAATTGGGATACCTTAAACTTAAATGAGCCTTTGGTTTTAAAGGAATTGTACACATTGCTAAATGAAAATTATGTGGAAGATGATGACTGTATGTTTCGCTTCGACTATCAAACAGATTTCCTCAAGTGGGCACTTCAGCCTCCTGGTTGGAGGATGGATTGGCACTGCGGTGTGCGTGTTGTGAAGTCGGGAAGATTAGTGGGCTTTATTTCTGCTATACCTGCTCAGTTGAGGATCTATGATCATGTGCAAACTGTTGTTGAAATAAACTTTCTTTGTGTGCACAAAAAGCTCCGTGCTAAAAGAGTTGCTCCTGTTCTGATCAGGGAGATAACTAGGAGAGTTAACTTGACAGGGATATTCCAAGGTGTCTACACAGCTGGAATTGTGCTGCCTAAACCAATTGCTACATGCCGCTATTGGCATAGATCCCTCAACCCAAAAAAACTAATCGACATTAAATTTAGTCACCTGTCGAGAAACATGACCATGCAAAGAACTCTTAAACTTTTTAAACTCCCAGATTTGCCTAAAACTCCAGGTTTTCGGAAATTAGAGCCTCAAGATTCTGAAAAAGTTGTTCCATTATTGAATAACTACTTGAGTAAGTTTGATTTGACTCCAATTTTTAATGAGGAGGACTTTAAGCACTGGTTTACTCCACAGCCAGATATTATTGACAGCTTTGTTGTGGAAGCTGCCGATGGTTCTATTACAGACTTTGTCAGTTATTATACACTGCCATCCACTGTTGTTTACCACCCTGTGCACAAAACACTGAAAGCTGCTTATGCATTTTACAATGTGTCCACTAAAACCCCGTGGGTTGATTTAATGCATGATGCGTTGATAACTGCAAAGAACTCAGGGTTTGATGTTTTCAATGCATTGGACTTGATGGAGAATAAGGAGTTCTTGGAGCCACTGAAATTTGGCATAGGTGATGGTAATCTGCAGTACTACCTGTACAATTGGCGGTGTCCTAGCATGACACCAAATAAAATTGGTTTAGTCCTGCAATAACCAAAATGTTTAGATTGGTATTTTAATAGCCAATGTTTTCTTTTTTGTCACTTTATTGAAGTGTTTTTTTTTCAGAATTATAGTTTTAGTTCTAAATTGTTCTTTCATTTAAAATAGCCTAATCCTCTAAGTATATTGTTAGAAATGTAAAGGCCCCAGTACACAGTGGTGAAGGATGGGCCATGCCACGCCCTGGCCATTGTCAGGCGTGTCTCACTCCGCGATTTCGGCGCTTTGCTATAGGTAGCTAAAATTTTGGGGTTTGCCATAAGCCGCGCGTGGCGCTGTCACCGCCTAGCGGCCATATCTGTCCTGATCGTAACAGGCGCGTTTTGTTAGAGTGAGTCTTCTGTACCTAGTCTTTTCAGTTTATAGATTTACTTAGATATACTATTTTAAAAAAGCGGCCAAGTGCGAGTCGGACTCGCCCATGAAGGGTTCCGTACCAGCGAGTAACATAATAAAATTGCGGTTTACGATTTATGACGTATTAAAAAAAACCGGGCAAGTGCGAGTCTGACTCGCGCACGAAGGGTTCCGTACCATAAAGCAAAAAAAAAAACAAAAAAAGCAAAAACAAAACGGTCACCCATCCAAGTACTGACCCCTCCCGACGTTGCTTAACTTTGGTCAAAAATCACGTTTGTTGTATGGGAGCCCCATTTAAATCTTTATTTTATTCTGTTTTTAGTATTTGTTGTTATAGCGGCAACAGAAATACATCATCTGTGAAAATTTCAACTGTCTAGCTATCACGGTTCGTGAGATACAGCCTGGTGACAGACGGACGGACGGACGGACGGACGGACAGCGAAGTCTTAGTAATAGGGTCCCGTTTTACCCTTTGGGTACGGAACCCTAAAAACTACTTACCAGATCTCGTTCAAACCAATTTTCCGTGGAAGTTTGCATGGTATGTACATCATATATTTTTCTAAGTATGGAGTATGTATGGAGAACCCCCAAAATGTATTGTTTTTTTTTTCTATTTTTGTGTGAATATCTTAATGCGGTTCACAGAATACATCTACTTACCAAGTTTTAAGATTATAGTTCTTATAGTTTCGGAAAAAAGTGGCTGTAACATACACGGACAGACAGACAGACATGACGAATCTATAAGGGTTCCCTTTTTTTGCCATTTGGCTACGGAACCCTAAAAAGCGGCAAATTTGAAAAATGTAGGTGCGAAGGGATATCGTATCATAGAAAATTTGAATTTCGCGCCCTTTTCTACTGACAAGATTTGCTTGACCATCTACAGGGTGGAAAGATAAGTCGGGCCCTGTGGCCTATTTTATAAAGCTACAAGTTACAATTTACAAGCGGAAGTCTCTTTCTAACCCTATGTGTTAGAACGAGACTTCCGCTTGTAAATTGTAACTTGTAGCTTTATAAAATAGGCCACTGGAGGGAAACTACCTTAAATCCTTAAGCTGGCTCATTTTACTTAAAGGAGACATTCCTTTATTTTTAATTAAAAAGAAACAAAACTGCATTCAAAGTTTTTTTCTTTATTTCTTCAATTTGGCTTGTCTAAAAAAATCTTAAGTACTAAATATTAGATTTTTATGGATATTTTGTACGACAGACGAGTGTAAGACCTAATGTTTCTTGGGGAAATGTTATCATTAACATTAACTGTATCGACTAGTAGAATAAAATTGCGAGTTTTTATTTTTTGGAATTTTTAGTCGGTTCGAGTCCCGGGCGAGGCAAGCGAGTTTTAGAAAATCTTTGAATTCAGTTTTGTTTCTTTTTAAAAATAAAGGAATGTCTCCTTTAAGTAAAATAAGCCAGCTTAAGGATTTAAGGTAGTTTCCCTCCAGGGCCCGACTTATCTTTCCACCCTGTATATTTATATTTTATAATTTTAAAATAAATACTTTGGAAGTAGTTTAAGAAAATAGGCAAAAAATGACCATTCCCTCTTTTATGTCCGAAACTAATGGGTCTAAAATTTTGAAAATATACACAAAATAGGTCTTTATCTACAAATCTCAGCTGGATACCACTTAAATATCACCACGTTAAAATTTGAGATTGGCGCCAATTTCTTTCTTGGTCAAATCGGTCCATTTGATCGTCCCGTTTAGGCTGGCTTTTATCTGATGATATTTTTTTAACGTTGCAACACGTTTTGTTGGAGAAATTGACTTGACTGTTCGCCGTTCGTTCGACATTCTTACCACTTCTTTACGAAATAAAAATTGTTGGTCGATTGCAGTACTGAGATTCCGAATTAGACAATTTGCCGTAATTCCTAAGGTAGGACGTAATCTGTTGCATTTATACAAAAAAATGGGGAAAGAATACCTGCTCGATAGCAGAGTAATAATAAAAACATGTAATTGGTGAAACCGTCTGATTTCTCTTGCTTACGCGTCAAAATCTTTTTTTCAGGAGTTTTATCATGATTCAATAAACATTTGTATAATAGAAATGTAGGCTCTTTTGTGTACTACTTGTTTCAACTGCTATACCGCACTGAATCCGGCGCTGACAGTTTTCTGCAGCTAACATATTTTCAAGTAAGGTATGTCTTCAAAATAATAAATAGTAGAACATTGTATATTAGCCTGTATTCATGTTTATAGTAAGACAATATTAAGATTCGTATGTTTGAAATATTTAATTTTAGTATTTTTTTTATGGTTGGGGCCATAACATTTTAGTATTTTTTTTTATGGTTGGGGCCATAACTTTTTAAAACTTTAAATCAAAATCTTTCTTCGTACTTAATAGTGTTTGTATAACGACATCTCTCCTTAATATGTCTTTATTGATTGTAGCGAAAATGGCTGATAAAGAACAAGTGATATCGGCACTTCGAGCCACACTGCTCTCAGTAAAAGGAGCTCTGACCATCAAACAATGTAACAGTAAGTACAAAATAGTTTTTTTGTATATTTTGAATAGTATACATACTATAAAAGTCCTTCGAGAAGTGCATGCTAGGGGAACTAGAAACTACAACAACACATGGTGTGAGAAAAATGTGAACTCAAGGTCAAGGGCTTACATTATTAATTTATTAGATAAATTTCTAAAAATATCTAATTCTTACAGTGGTGTCCTGTTGGGAAGGAACCTTAATTGCCTGAAAATTGGTCAAGCCTTACATATGTATAGTAATTATAGGGTGGGATAGCAAGCAGAATGCCATACAGAATGGCTTCAATTTAACCAAGAGCAAGTGACCTGGGTAAAAAATAAAAGTCCAAAAGCATTACAGAGTACATTTAGATCACATTATGCACACTAATAATTTAATGTTTAACATTACCTTGCTTGCTTTCCATTGGGGAAATAGGTATCGAGTCTGCAATGAAATTCATAATTTTAAGTTAGGTGCTGTTTGGGCTGGCAGAGTTGGACTTACAGACTGATTTTATTTTCTACAGGGGATTACCGCGAACTTCAAGGAGAGTGGATACCGTTTAAAAAGCTGGGTTATCCGACACTGGATAGGCTCTTTGTTGATGTTCCCGGTTTCAAAGTGACCCAAATTAATGGGGAATGGTATGTTGATGCGATAGCAAGTCAGGAAACCCAACACATTGCAGCTATGGTGTCCCGTCAAAAATCTAGCAAGAAGCCAACACCAAGGTTTAATTTCACTGTAAGATAAATGTTTCTCTCATTAAACAGGGTAATCAACTTTTTTTGTAACATGTTTCTTTAGTTATGCCAAGGTTATGCCTTCAGACACAATCGTAAAAGAGACTGTCCTTATTAGAATTACATAATAGGGTACCTATGTCAGCAAAAAAAAGTTGATTAGCCTGAAAATTCAAAATGATATTTTTGAAGTGGATACATCTTTGTAAAGAATTGTATAGGGTTACAGTTCAGAATTTATCATGAACAATATTTCAAACCAAAGGTTTTATTCAGTTTTAGTACCTTTCAATGTATATAGTTATTACTTCATTGTGATTTGTGAGTTTGTTGTGGTAATGACTCAACAAAGTATGTATTTTCTACTAAGCTTAGTGCGAGGTCTACAGCTTCTAGCCTATTTAGGAGTTATCACTTGTAAAGTGGTTCAAAACTTAACACACTAAAGAGGGAACATAAGAGGTATCCACTTATATGTGACGTCCCACGGAAAAGGTACCTTATGGTGATTGGCGCTTACGCTATTATTAACGCCGCTCCAATATTATTGCGGCGCTATGCGACGTAAGCGCCGGCCGCCATAAGGTACCTTTTTCGTGTAACGTCTCATATGTTATGGTTGTAGGTAGTTAAAATAATGCAGGGGTTTCTGAGTTAGAAATTAGAAAGCCCTGCATTATTTTTATCATTGTTATGTTTTTTAGAATCGGTTTCCCAAAAAAGAAGGGTCGTGGCGCAAACCCGCAACCACCGGGTCATACGCCAGCTATAACAACGCAAGCTATAATTACAATAATCAGTACTCAAACCAATATTACCGAGCGAAAGGCGGAACACCATTCAACAACAATTATAGCAACAAGGTAAATACATATCTATAATGCTTCATTTACATTAGTTAACGTCTAACCAAGCTTGGATGCTATTTGTAATATTACTAATATTTTTCAAGACCTCGACCATCACGGGTTGAATTCCCGGTTAGTGAATATATAGTTTCAAAGGACTGTCTCATTTCAAACAGTGAGAATCATACTATCATTGTCTTACACAAGTACTAGCACCCAAAAGAAAAGGATGAGTCTATAGCTTTTTTGTTCTTATTTACTGACAAATTTGGTTTGACAGACTGTACTTAATTTTCTTTACATGATTTTAGCATAATAATAAATTCAGTAAACCATACGAAACGAAACCCCCCTTAACGAAAACGACATCGAAACCATTGACCGAAAATACTGAGAGAACGGAAAGGAGAACATATAATGCTGTTACCAATCCAGTCAACCCTCCCGCGCCAGCGAGGGAGCCAGAAAGGCTCTCTGAAAGGGTACCCCTGGCACCTGTCAATATGCACTCAGAAGACGTAAGTACACTTCATGTCCTCATGATTTCTGCGCGCGGCTCTTTATAATAGGTACGTGAGTTACATGACAATTGCTGGCCACCTCTTCTAACTAGTACATTGCGTGGGAGAAGGATGATCTCGTCACGCTCAATAATCGACATGTCGTGGCGCCCAGTTTCTGCTAGTACCCATCCCAATGAGTCTCATATTATATGGTTTACGTAGGTATGTACCTACATAACATATTAATATGAATGCGAGGCACACAAACCATGACCACTTTCTTAAACTATTCCAATCGTTTCTATTTTAGGATTATTATATACTAGAATCTCAAAGAAAATTATCAGGAGGCACCTGTATCTTATGCTACATGCATTCAACACCAATCAAACGGATGATTGGCTAGACTTTTATGTACATTCTCAAATGATTGCAGGTTAAACATTCCATACGCACAGAAAATGAGCCTGACATTAAGCAAAGCTCTAAGATGTCGGCTTCACAAAGATTGTCCAGCCTGAGAGACCGACTGAACACTGTTGATCTCATACCTTTGCCCCTACCGGCTACTAATAACGATTTTGTTGTAAGTATCAGGGATGTTACGAATATTCGCATCCGCACCCGCGGAAGTTCCGCATCAATTTTATGCGGATGCGGATGTCGAACAAGTGTGTACAGAAACGTCTTACTGGCGAGCTATGAGTTCAATATAAACCAAAACCTATTTATAGGAGCACAGCGGTCCCGTAACACATGTAGCACCAGCATACAGCTTAGAACCACCACCAGACTCCAGCTCTTCAGTGGACAAGTTGGAATGGACCTGTCGAAAGCTTGGATTAGCGCAGCCCGTCTACAAGGTGCACGACATTCGACCGAAACGAGGACCCGTCAGTTACGACTGCTCAATTAAGGTATAACCGCTTATTGGTTTCATATTTCCATGTTATATAACACGCTAATAGATATGCACCGTCAGCTCAATTTCATTCTCGTATTTACCGTCACTACCGTCAGCAAAAATGCATGTTAGTATGCAGAGTGTTAAGGTTAAAATTATATATATCAACTGCAGGTTGGTACGGCCTACTCGACGTCGTCATATCCAGATTCATCGCCGTCCCAAGAGTTGGCCAAGGAAGTGGCGGCAGTGAAGCTGCTGGTGGAGATAGAGAGCGCGCAGTCGGGCGGCATGCCCACCTCCTCGCCGGGCAATGCCGTCGCCTCCCTCGCGGACCTCGTGGCCGAACACGAGGCCGGCCTCTGGGCCAGCACCGTGCCACACTTATATCGGTACGATCTATATAACACTTGAAGTTTTGGCTTTAACAGTTCAGTAGATAAATTGATAAACTGCACAGTTTTATGATTAAAATGTATACGCTTTGTCATATTACATATTCCCTTCTGTTTCGTAAATAATTATATTGAAGTTATTTCTTTCATGAAAACTTTATCAAATCATAAACTAAGAGTATTATGTAATGTAATGCATAATATTAGAACCCCAAGTGGTTTTAACCACACCAAACTAAACTAGGTACTGACCTACTATTTTTATTTTACTCTTCAAGGGGACAAAGTTTTGATGAATGTGTGCATGCATTCTCTTATATTTAAAGAGAGGACGCCAATAAGCATATCCTTTTTGAATTATAAGATTTAGTCAGTACAGGAAACAATTCAATTCCAATAATTTATTGAGTTAGATATTGGCAATAAAAAACAGGTGCCCTAAATATCATATCAATTAGAGTGCGTTTTGTGATTTATTCTGCAATTTAAAACGATTCGCGTTAGGTAATCGTATACGGTACTTGTAAGTTCTTTGGTAACTTATTCAGACATGCAATTTTGCTATTGACGTGACTCATTAACTACTTGATTTAAAACCTGAACACACTAACTAAACACTCACTCGAGTCGATTTCCTTGCTTATACTTGCTTATATTTTTATATCTAAGAAATGCATGACGCAAAATTACCTTCAATTCAATCATGTACTATATTGTAAAACTTCAGTCCTTCCTAGTAAATGTAACAATTTAAACCCCATAATTTAACTTACACTTGACATTGTCATGTTATAAATAATGGAAGTGGTGATGTAGTGCTGAATTATGTTTTTAGACAAAAGTTTGGAGAGAATTTGCCCAGTAACTGGCAAGAACTGGTGGAAAATTGTCCCCGAATATTAAAAGACAGAGTGGTTAACGGACTATTAGTACTTCTCCCTAACAAAGAGGTATGTAGAGAAGATATCTCTTGCTAATTATTGACACCACTCCTGTAGATTTCTTATTGTACACTTCTTTTACAAGCAGGGTAACGAAAGTTAAGGCTATAAAATTCAATTATGCGACAAATATATTTTGAGCCAATAATTGTATTTTATAGATTAACTGTCGTTCGCTAGATTCTATATACTTGTATAGATGGATGTATACTATGAATCACTGACCTCTATTATATTATTAGGGGGTATGGAGTTTGGTTTGGTTAACACTAGTTTGCTGCAGGGTTTTAGCAGATGATAACACACGTTTTAATTTGGACCTTATTCTAAGAAATTAATTAACTTCTATTTAGCCCCATGACATGTGTCAAAACAACAGATAAACTAGTCTAACTAACAGTCTATGTACCTATCTGTTCAATTATACTAGACTAGAATACTAGATAATAGAGATCAGTGATCATTATAAACATCTCAAAATCTTCGTCTTGATTCAAAAGCGATTTCATCACATTGCTATCATTTCGTGACATATTTATTGCTTTAAAATAACTTGGCCCTGTTTTTTGATTAATTTTCAAAAGTTCAAATAACTTGCACGTTGCACCGATCATGATTTAGTTTAGAGTGACGCAGCTGTGAAGTACTTATAACAGTTATAACCTATAAATAAGACTATAATGTAGATTACAAAAGATCAGACATTTTATTCGTATCGAGTCTGAGTTTGTCTGAAGTAGATGTTGAAGTGGTTTTCGTTTGCAGGGCGCGCCGCCGCTGTTACACGAGAGCAGTTTGTCGGACGACACAAGCGACAGCGATTTGCCGCCACTTAAGTTCCCTGAAGAGGCTTACTGGAATGTTTTCGTTACCGTTGCCAATTCTCCACTCGAAATTTGGCTCCGGATTGTAGGGCCAAATTACAGTGTAAGTATGAATATGTATATCGTAGAGAAGAGGAAGCTTAATGGTGCAGGTGATTTACCCCCTTATTCATAAACGCACTACAAACCTCAATTAGCTAATAATCGTTTGTCTCTGTCTGTCATTTCGATTATATTTGTATTTGTAAGAAAGGGATAAAACATAATTTAACTAAATCAGGCCCGTAAAGTTTTATGAATAAGGGGGTAAGTATATTTCCTTCTATTTTATGAGTACCTATTTAAACATCATCAGGAGGCCGATTTTATTTAACAACTTGTGAAGGTTTTTGATTGCACTTTTTGTTGCGCGTGTGACGCCTAATCCAAATTCCTTAACCTTTTGGACGCCATTGACCAATATATCCGCACCGCAGGTTCAACGCCAGAGACTGATTGATTAATCGGTCATAGACCACAGAGCAACATAGACCTACGTGCACATGCATAAAGTTGAATTTCAGTTTTGACACTTCGGTGACGTGGCGTCCGCGTGACAGCATTTGTGTTTGATTCGGCGACGAAAAGGTTAACAATCAGAATCGGCCTCAAGACTGCTGTCGCTTTGAAATTATTTTTCGTAATAACGACTCAGTATACGTATTAGATATAGTATAACGACTCTTAATAGATTCGCATAGTGGGTTAAGAGCAGTGTTGGCAAAAAATCAATTCGAATTGACGATTGACGATTGAGGATTGACCGATCAATCCGAATTGACGATTGACGAAACTAATTCTAAATCTACTGATTGAGGATTGACGATTACTAATCGTTAATTCGAATTGATCGGTCAATCCTCAATCGTCAATTCGGATTACTTTCTATGTACCTACCTAATGTCCTTTTTATTTAGGCCATTTTTCGAAACTAGCCAAATACGTTCAAAAGCGGTGTCTGAGTTTACCAAAGGTTCCGAAACATGTTTCCGACGGCAATATGAAGGACATATCCTTTTTGGAACATTTTCGGGACTTTCCTTGAAATTAACCAATAGCGTTCAAAATCGATATCTGAGGTGCCCAAAGGTTTCAAAACTTGTTTCCGAGGGAAATATTGAGAGATGCCCTTTTTTGGGACATTTCTAGAAATTACCGGATTGCGTTTAAAATCGATATCTGAGGTAACCAGAGGTTTCTAAACATCTTTTGAACTGCAATATTGAAAGGTGTCCGTTTTGGGACATTTTAGTGACATTCTTTGAAAGTGACTGCTTGCATTCAAAATCGATATCTGAGGTGCAAAACATGGTTTCAACGGCAATATTTAGATTCTACACTTTAGCCGCGTACTTACTTTACTACCTGCATTACGTCACCCTGCTGATAACAAGATGCGTTCTAAAAACGTACGAGTGCGAAAGAGATAGCATGATTCTAATCCTTTTATTGTTCTAGTGGTGTCCAGTTTGAGTCCAGTAGAGATAAGACATTCGGTCTTCAACCCTTGTTGTTTGTTGGTGTGTGACTGTGTGTGTTTGTTTTAAATTGGACTGTGGATTTTCTTTTGGCGTTGGCTTGTTATACGGAGTTTTGGATTTACTTCTGGACTGTTTCATACGATTAACTTGGCGTGACTTTGAGGATTGGACATCGCAGTTGTTCTTACGGTAAGTAACATTTACCAACTATTATTTGTCGTAAAGGTTAACATTGAATATCTATAGGTACATTTTTTTTATTCTAGAACAATGTTATGTGCGTTTAAAAATTTCACTTTGTTATTTTCGTGTGCAAGATTAATGGATAAAAAATAATTATGAGAATACATCTGGAAGATAACTTCTATACGATATTATAATTATGTCTAAATCAATAAAAAAATATCATATTTCGGGCTCCCTTCGATTTCATTTGATGCTTGTTATGTTTTTATGACAGATTGTTATTGTGAGATAAATGAATAAATAATATCCATAATAACAAGTAAAGTTCAATATATAAAGCCTTGCCAGTATTACAGTGAATACCGGGGGATATCCCGATACTTACTGTAATACTCGCAAGGCATTCAATAAAAATAAATCATTCTTTTGGGCAACCTTTGGGCACCTCAGATATAAATTTTGAACGCAATCGGTTGGTTTCAAGAAATGTCCCAAAATGTCCCAAAACAGGGCATCTCGGAATATTACCGTGGGAAACATGATTCGGAACCTTAGCGTAGGTAAAAAGTCATTTCTCGGTATTGCCGTCAGAAACATGTTTCGAAACCTTTGGGCACCTCAGATATCGATTTTGAACGCAATCGGTTAATTTTAAGAAATGTCCCATAAATGTCCAAAAAAAAAGGAAACTACGTCTGTATTGCCGTCGGAAACATGTTACCTACCATATGAACCTTTGGAAATCTCAGATATCGTTTTAAAGTGCCAACGAATAATTTAAAAAAATGTCCCGAAATGGAAGGGACATCTTTCGGGACCTATGGTCGACATCGATTACGAATATGAACGTAATCGGCCAATTTCGAAAAATGTCCCAAAAAGGGACATCAGTCAATACTGATATCAGGAACATGTTTTCGAACCTCTGGGAACCTCAGATATCGACTTTAAGTCCAGTAAGTAAGTCCCAAAAAAGGACACCTTTGAAAAGTAATCTTAGGGACTATGGTTAATCTAGATTGAGAATTGATTTAATCGGAATTGAGGATTGATGCGTTAATTCCGATTGATTCAATAGGATTGACGCGTCAATCTGAATTGAATCAATTCGAATTGATCAATCCGGATTGATCAATTCGGATTGACGCGTCAATTCGATTGATCAATCCGGATTGATTTAGTTCAGATTGATGCCAACACTGGTTAAGAGCCAACAGGAGTGGTCATTTCTCCATACAAACGTACTCGACTGTTTCCTCCGTGGGTTTTGATGCTAGAGCAATGATTTTTTCAACACATTAATATTGTCAATATCTGTGTCGGACTGTTTTGCTTTTTAGGGTTCCGTACCCAAAGGGTAAAACGGGACCCTATTACTAAAACTTTGCTGTCCGTCCGTCCGTCCGTCTGTCACCAGATTGTATCTCACGAACCGTGATAGCTAGACTGTTGAAATTTTCACAGATGATATTTCTGTTGCCGCTTTAACAACAAATACTAAAAACAGAATAAAATAAAGATTTAAGTGGGGCTCCCATACAACAAACGTGATTTTTGACCGTAGTATTCAAAACTGATATAAATTAGCCAAAGAAGCAAAATGCTCCGACACAGATAATTTCATAATCATTTAGATTTCCAAATTTGGTTACGATTGGTTAAGTTTTGGGGGAGGAAACAGTCGAGTACGAAACCTCGATTTTTGAGATTTTTACGCAGGATTTTTCGCCTTGTCTTTATCGCACTAGTTTTAGGAGCCGCTTCCGTTAGAGAAACGGGTATATTTACCTAAAATATTTAAAACTCGGCTCCTGTTTCGTCTTAAACGTGTACAAATATTTGATTGCAGGATGCCTTCGAAACTTTACTTGCCGATATGGAGAGATTTTATAAACATGGCGGCACATCCGTTGATAAAAATATGATTATCAAAAATGCGTGGTAGGTTTCTCGATATTTTGATTTGAAACTGTCAATATAACCTGCAAAACTGTATTACTTATCAATATTTTTTAAGGTACGCTGTTAACATAGATAACGATGAATGGCAACGAGCGAAAATCTTGGAAATCGAAGAAGATTCAGCGGCTGTTTTTTTGGGCGACCACGGAGACGACGATGTTGTAGACTTAAACAAAATCAAGATTCTTGAGCCACAGTTTAGAAAACTTCCCGCGCAGGTATTCTACACAATGTTAACTTGTTGTGGTAGGGCTATTCTTAGTTAAGAATTGGGACTTCAAAATTCTTAGTTTGGTCAGCTCTCGCCAATACGAGTATCAGAGCTAGCCTCTATCAATCATTTCCAATAAAACATCTCTTACCTGTTGTTTTACCGAACTAAAAAACAATAAAATTGGTACCATATCAGCATATCACATTTAGCTAGTACAGTCAGCAGCAGAAGTTGCTAATTGGGCCAGGTGTTCAAAATGATCTTGACTCGACTTTATTGTTATGAGAATAAGAGCGTGTCAAAGGTAAGGTTGCCCGCTTAGCAACTTCTGCTGCTGACTGTGATATCTAAAAACACTGTTACAACAATATTCCTTAATAATCTAAAAATTCTAAACAAATGGCATTTGGAATGATAAATAGTCTTGTCAGATGGAAGTGGAACTTATTACCCAAATCGCACTAAATGGTAATGTGGGTATTTAGCCTCATTGTTCATATAGGCCATCCTGTGTCGGCTGGAGGGCGCGGAGGAGCTGGCGGCCAGCGCGGCGGGCGCGGAGCTGGTGCAGCGCCGGCTGCCCGGGGAGGTAATCATCATTATTTACAATACAAGAACGTTCCTAATATTTTAAATGTAAACAAGGGTCACCTCTGGTCACTAAATAACAATGACAAACATCATAAGTAATAAACACCGAATTATGTCTTCCTCGCAGCGCTTTGTACGTCTTTTTACTAAGAAGAGAAGATTTTTTGCAATAACTCAAAACCGGCTAGACTTATTATGCTATAGATTGCTTCAATTAAAACTATTTAGTAAGTTTTTGACGCTTCGAGCGATCCATCCCATTGGGTCGAATATTGATGCCATCTCAGATAAAACGCTTCTATTAGTGGGAATCCTCCGGAATTTAAAATCGGAGTAACTTGTTTTTGAATTTCTATAAGGGTTTCTGTTTTGGGACTTGGGACAGGCTATGGGTCACGGGCTTAATTCTCGCGCTAATGAACCCATCTCGTTTAATATTGTAATTTTATAGAGAACTTGAAGAATACATGATTTGTATCAGGTGCTGGTGGCGATGCCCGGACCGCGCCACGACCCCGACGATCACACCGTGGCCGTGGTGCTCTACGACACGTCCACGCAGCGCGACCTCAACCTCAATAAGGAGATCGTGCACGATTTCTGCATCGCCGGCGCTTTCACTGTCACTCAGGTACAGCAAGATGTAAAATTGTATAGTATAGGCACATTATTAATGTGCCTAATTATGAACGAATTCATTCATAAAGTGACCATACAATTTTGGGGCAGGGTGTACAAACGATAGCGAGCGATGATCCGCTTACATGTACACGCACCGAACCTTAACTTTAACGGGGAATACGTGTCCGACTTCTGCATTCTCACTACACGATATGACGGAGCTCCCACGACTGACACACTTCACATCACGCACACACACATCACACTCGGGTTCACCGTCGCACACTTGTTTTACATGATTTTAACATTTTACCAACGGATCGTATTCGTTTTAAAGACTGGGCGTGAGTCTAACACAAGATAGCGGCACGGCTTGTTAGTCTCGTCTGTCTCGCACTGTGTCTATACCGGAGAGGGCATTTTTTTGACAGTTTTGTTAGAATGTAAAAAGACACTATTTATCAGGTCAACCGTAAATGATAACTGTTTGTTAAATATCTGGTGTCGGATTGTGCAGAAACCGTGCGAGGTGGAGGTGGGGTGCGTGACGGAGGAGGGGCGCGTGTGGGTGTCGCGCGCGGGCGCTGCGGCGCTGGTGCGCGACGCGCTGGCGCTGCTCACGGCCGGGCCCTACCGCCGCCAGCTGCCCGCCGCGCCGCAGGCCCCGCCCGCCGCGCCGCACACGCTCTACATCGTGCGCACGCTGTCGGGCGACTGGTGAGTCCATGCTCGGGAGCGACACGTGTGGGTGTCGCGCGCGGGCGCGGCGGCGCTGGTGCGCGACGCGCTGGCGCTGCTCACGGCCGGGCCCTACCGCCGCCAGCTGCCCGCCGCGCCGCAGGCCCCGCCCGCCGCGCCGCACACGCTCTACATCGTGCGCACGCTGTCGGGCGACTGGTGAGTCCATGCTCGGGAGCGACACGTGTGGGTGTCGCGCGCGGGCGCGGCGGCGCTGGTGCGCGACGCGCTGGCGCTGCTCACGGCCGGGCCCTACCGCCGCCAGCTGCCCGCCGCGCCGCAGGCCCCGCCCGCCGCGCCGCACACGCTCTACATCGTGCGCACGCTGTCGGGCGACTGGTGAGTCCATGCTCGGGAGCGACACGTGTGGGTGTCGCGCGCGGGCGCGGCGGCGCTGGTGCGCGACGCGCTGGCGCTGCTCACGGCCGGGCCCTACCGCCGCCAGCTGCCCGCCGCGCCGCAGGCCCCGCCCGCCGCGCCGCACACGCTCTACATCGTGCGCACGCTGTCGGGCGACTGGTGAGTCCATGCTCGGGAGCGACACGTGTGGGTGTCGCGCGCGGGCGCGGCGGCGCTGGTGCGCGACGCGCTGGCGCTGCTCACGGCCGGGCCCTACCGCCGCCAGCTGCCCGCCGCGCCGCAGGCCCCGCCCGCCGCGCCGCACACGCTCTACATCGTGCGCACGCTGTCGGGCGACTGGTGAGTCCATGCTCGGGAGCGACACGTGTGGGTGTCGCGCGCGGGCGCGGCGGCGCTGGTGCGCGACGCGCTGGCGCTGCTCACGGCCGGGCCCTACCGCCGCCAGCTGCCCGCCGCGCCGCAGGCCCCGCCCGCCGCGCCGCACACGCTCTACATCGTGCGCACGCTGTCGGGCGACTGGTGAGTCCATGCTCGGGAGCGACACGTGTGGGTGTCGCGCGCGGGCGCGGCGGCGCTGGTGCGCGACGCGCTGGCGCTGCTCACGGCCGGGCCCTACCGCCGCCAGCTGCCCGCCGCGCCGCAGGCCCCGCCCGCCGCGCCGCACACGCTCTACATCGTGCGCACGCTGTCGGGCGACTGGTGAGTCCATGCTCGGGAGCGACACGTGTGGGTGTCGCGCGCGGGCGCGGCGGCACTGGTGCGCGACGCGCTGGCGCTGCTCACGGCCGGGCCCTACCGCCGCCAGCTGCCCGCCGCGCCGCACACGCTCTACATCGTGCGCACGCTGTCGGGCGACTGGTGAGTCCATGCTCGGGAGCGACACGTGTGGGTGTCGCGCGCGGGCGCTGCGGCGCTGGTGCGCGACGCGCTGGCGCTGCTCACGGCCGGGCCCTACCGCCGCCAGCTGCCCGCCGCGCCGCAGGCCCCGCCCGCCGCGCCGCACACGCTCTACATCGTGCGCACGCTGTCGGGCGACTGGTGAGTCCATGCTCGGGAGCGACACGTGTGGGTGTCGCGCGCGGGCGCGGCGGCGCTGGTGCGCGACGCGCTGGCGCTGCTCACGGCCGGGCCCTACCGCCGCCAGCTGCCCGCCGCGCCGCAGGCCCCGCCCGCCGCGCCGCACACGCTCTACATCGTGCGCACGCTGTCGGGCGACTGGTGAGTCCATGCTCGGGAGCGACACGTGTGGGTGTCGCGCGCGGGCGCGGCGGCGCTGGTGCGCGACGCGCTGGCGCTGCTCACGGCCGGGCCCTACCGCCGCCAGCTGCCCGCCGCGCCGCAGGCCCCGCCCGCCTCGCCGCACACGCTCTACATCGTGCGCACGCTGTCGAGCGACTGGTGAGTCCATGCTCGGGAGCGACACGTGTGGGTGTCGCGCGCGGGCGCGGCGGCGCTGGTGCGCGACGCGCTGGCGCTGCTCACGGCCGTGCCCTACCGCGGTCCGAGGTTTATTTGGCGCAAAGTCGTGGCCTGATCGTATCGTCGCTGTTTAGAGAGTCTGCCTGTCGTTGCCAGTTTTATAAAAAATACCGCTATCTGTTGCCAGTGTTTGGATAACCCTGAGGTTTCTAAACAATGGTTTGTTTCTAGGGTCCGTTGCACGATCATCAGCGGGCTCGACGGCGAGGGCACGGTGCGCACGCAGCTGGTGGACAGCGGGCTGGTGCTGCGCGCGCCGCTGTCCTCGCTCGTGCCGCTCGCCGCCTTCAGCCAGGCTTTGGACTCGTACCCGCATCAGGTATGCTAAAGACCATCTCAAAATGTTCTAACCGTACAGTCTGCTCTAACTTAAAATATGTGTATCAAGCGACTGGGCATCACTCTTCCTTGTAGCGTACTAATTGTAAGCTGATTTACCCTTGGCTAAACTTCGAGAAAGGCGCGGGGAAGACGATACCGGTGGTTCAGTTTGCGCTCTATTTCTACCTGTCTATAAACAATAAGGTCACGTTTGGTATTATTTTCGTATAAATTATGGTACATACCTATATGATTTTTTTAAGAAAAAAGAAATTGGATATGCCTGATACGAAAATAGTACATTGTTGCCGAGGGTTGGAAAGAAAGACCTTCTGCTAGGCATTATAGGTGCCTCGGCAGAAAATGTCCGTTTCCACTGAGTCATATGTACAGTCATCAGCAATAGTATGCAACTAGGGCCACCACTACTACTAAGTAAGAGTAGTTGTGTAAGATACTAGCAATAGTATCTTACACAACTAGGGCCGCAAAAATATGTGACACGTTCTTATTTGGAACGCAATAAGAGCGCGTCATATATTTTTGCGGCCCTAGTTGTGTAAGATACTATTGCTGATGACTGTACATAGTGGTTATGATAGCGGATATTTAGCGTCTGATGGCGGCGTCCGTTCCCAGGCCAAGCAGGTGCGGCTGGGGCCGGCGGAGCGCGCGGCGCCGGGCATGGCGGCGCGGCTGCGCGAGCTGCTGCTGGGCGCGCGCGTGCTGTGCCGCGCGCTGCCCGCGCCCGCCGCGCCCGCCGCGCCCGCCGCGCCCGCCGCGCCCGCCGCGCCGCCGCACGTCGAGCTCTTCGTGCGCACCGGCCCGCAGAACATCCTCGCCTCCGTCAACAACGCCATCCTCATGGAGTACGACTATCTGCAGCCGTGAGTACACCACACCTTTGTAGGGTGCACGTCATTTTAATATTTACGTAACGTCCGTCACGAACACGATCCGGTCAATATGACATAGAATGTGATCAATCATCCCAAAAGTCTCCATTATCAACAAAAAACATCAGAGGGCACCACCAAGACGAGCAAAGCGAAGCATAAGAGGATTGCCCATCTTTTCTCGAAGCGCTTTGTCGTTTTTTGAACCCTCATAACTTGGGTTTGGATTATACCAGATAAACAAAATTCTCGGGATATGATGTCAATAGTGGACTTACTATTATTAAGCATACAAATTTTCAATTGCATAGCTCTTATACTTTAGATTTTATTCATATCTATAATAATAATAAAGCGTATAAACAGTTAGGCTTTATTCTTCGCGTCGCAAAACCCTTTCGAAGACCCCTGACGTATAAGTTACTTTATAATGGCTGCTATTTAACTGATCACCAGATTTAATAAAATTTAATACCAAAAAAATCTACTTTACCACCCTAAAATAATGAATGATCACCAAAATTATAACACCATTTTAATGTGAAATGATTACCAATTTTAATACATTTTACTATCCTATTAAAGGAAATGACACCAAATTAATCATTATTAACCCAAAAATTGTAAATAATTACCAAATTTCAAACCCCAATTTAATGTCAATTGATAACCAAATTTTTACATCGTGCTATCCTATTAAATAAAATGACACCAAAATAATCATTGTAAACCCAAAAATAGTAAATGACCACCAAAATTAGAACTCCATTTTAATGTAAAATTATAACCAAATTTTTAAATCTTGCTATCCTATTAAAGCAAAGCAAAATTTTCTAGTAGCATTTCGTTTCTGTATGGGTTGCAGTTCAAACCTAACCTAACCCACTTTTCTAGTAACATTTCGTTTCTGTAAGGTTCGCAGTTCAAACCTAACCTAACCCACTTTTCTAGTAACATTTCGTTTCTGTAAGGTTCGCAGTTCAAACCTAACCTAACCCACTTTTCTAGTAGCATTTCTTATCTGGAAGGGTCGCAGTTCAAACCTAACCTAACCCACTTTTCTAGTAGAATTTCGTTTCTGTGTGGGTCGGAGTTCAAACCTAACCTAATCCACTTTTCTAGTAGCATTTCGTTTCTGTAAGGGTCACAGTTCAAACCTAACCTAACCCACTTTTCTAGTAGCATTTCGTTTCTGTAAGGGTCACAGTTCAAACCTAACCTAACCCACTTTTCTAGTAGCATTTCTTTTCTGTAAGGGTCGCAGTTCAAACCTAACCTAACCCACTTTTCTAGTAGCAATTCGTTTCTGTAAGGGTCGCAGTGTTAACCTAGCCCACTTAACTGATAGCAGTACAAACCTAACCTAACATACTTTTCTAGTAGCATTTCAGTATGCCTACCTAAGTTATGCGGTGCGGGGTACGGGGGTTGAGCGGGAGGGCTAGTAATTTTGGCATCATTTTACTTTATTTGGTAATATGTATAAATTTTTTGGTATCATAGTGGTTTATTTAGGTGAAAATATCGCATTTATTTGGTCTTCAAGATTTGGTGATCATTAATGATTTTTGGTAATCATTCAATATATTTGGTATTCGAATACAATTTGAAGTGCAGTCGTAATTAAAATGGTGGTACATTTGTAATTTTAGGCCTTATTTTTTTGGTGTTCAGTAATTTTATTTAGGGTACCAAAGTATTTTTTGGTGGTCATTATATTTGTAGCCCTTTATAATAGCTATGTCAGAAGTCGCTTAGAATTTGCTTCTGTAGTTTGGAACCCCTGTCATGATGTACACAGAAACAGAATAGAAAGATTACAAAAAATATTCATAAAGGCTCTTGAATTCCGAACAGGTAGAAATTACGAAAGTTACGCCTCCTCCTTAGCCAGTTACAATCTTCAATCTCTTTCCATAAGACGCTCCTGTACTGATTTAATTTTCTTATTCAAAATATTCAATAATTTAGTAGACGCCCCTGAACTTTTAGAAAATATAGATTTACGCGTACCCCGCAGAACAGAACGTAGTTGTCGAAATAAAATGTTATTTAGTATCAAAAGCAGCAGAACTAAACATGCTCAGCACTCATACATTAAACGCACATGTAGGTTGTACAATGTAAAGTGCCAAAACGTAGACATATTTAGCAGCTCACTAAGATTGTTTAAAAAATTAGTTTTTTCTTCTTTAAAATAATAAACACCTGTATGACCAGCTAAATTAAGATTTCCTCACATATCTCGTCACACATACTAGTACATATGCATGTCATTTATGCGTAGTAATAAGTTTTTATTATAATATTTGTTTCCATATAGGAAACTATAAGTCTATTACTAGAAGAATGTTACTCTATATACTTAGTTATCTGTTTTATAAGACTGTTTGGTTCTTAATAAAAAAAATTATCTAAAAACACCGATTTCGTCACTTACCTACTCACTGATGATCATCAAAAAGTCTTAGGGTACTTCCTGAAATCCTTTCGCCAATCTGATCAAATCAGGTGGTGTAAACGGAAACGTCAATTTGGCACCCCCGATTCCACGTTATTCGATTGTAAGATCATGACTGATAAAATGGAGATGCGAACGCAATTTGTGACGCTAGTATGCGCTTTTGGGGGCATTATTCTTATTTAAGAGCGCTTTACTGTCACCATAAATCTAAAATTGATGATTGAATTGTGTACAGACACCTGTAATAATATGTTACGCAACAAAGGCCGCAAAAACATGTTCTTATTGCGCTACAAATAAGATCGTGTCAGATATTGTGCCTCCAGATTCACATTTTTATGGTTTAAAACTGGTAAAGTCGAGTTCACAAACATGTTTAAAAACCAACATTATAAAACTATACCTATTTAATTACACGCCTCTAATAAGACGACAATAAGGTTGTGTAAATATGTTCTCGGAACGTGCACTTGTTAAGATGTTAGTAAACTGGATTTACTGGATACTAGTATTGGGATATTTACTTAAGCATTTATTTAAGGTGTAAAAGAAAATGATTAGTTATGAAGCATAATAATTCCAGTGAAAGGGTAAAAGACGATCAAGAAGAAAAAGGAGTGCAGAACCACGTGGAGGCGCTGCACCGGAAGAAGGAGCGCATTTTCCGGAGCTCGTCGACGGGCGAGGGCGCGCGGGGGGGCGCGGAGCGGGAGCGCTCGGGCGCGCTGCCGCCGCCGGTGCTGCCCGCGCTCGGCGAGTGCTTCGACGTCTACGTCGCCATGGCCGCCAACCCGTGGAACTTTGTGGTGAGCGACCGCGGAACGTTCGACCAAGGACCGAATATGTAGCGTAGCTATACCGACTGATTGGCCTTGGGGCTATTCATAAATTACGTCATTTCAAATTAGGGGGGGGGGGGTCTGGACATCGGATGACGGTAGCATGAAGTAGGAGGAAATGGGGTCATTTGAAGCATAATTTTTGGATGTTTATAGGGGGGGGGGGGGGTCAAAAATCGTCAAAAATCGATGACGTAATTTATGGACCGCCCCCTTGGAATGTTCACGATTCGGGGCCATCAGGAGCCTGTGCTCATGCTGTCTTGGTCAGTTTGCGGCACCAGTAGAACGCAATATTTGACGCTGATCCCTGCGACTTGATTTTATACATTTTAATTTTATCACTAGTACGTATGTACATTGATTTTGAAAAAAATATATAAGGGAAACTTGGCATAATTAATGGAAGACTTTTTTAATTGTCATTATGACCGTATGAAGTAATTTTTCATAATCACTTCCCACCCCTCCACTACTAGTGATGTGCCGCTACCAGTAAATTTTACAAGATGAGTAAATTATCATAAACCATGTTTCTTTTTTTCATTAAAACATTACGCATACACTATTGCTTCATAATATGAAATTAAATAAATTACGAGTAACATAATGTTTACTAATTAAAAAGTTTGAACAAAATTACTGGGATATTTACTGGTAAATTTCCCAATAGGTATGCAATATGCATAACACAGCCTATACTTAAGCACTTTATTTGACACCAGGTTCAACCGAACAGCACCAGGCCTAAGCTGGTCGAGATGATGGCGTCGTTGCAGGAAGAGTGTCCGAAGATGACCGAGGCAGATGCTCCGGCGAGACCGGCCATTGGAGAACTGTACACTGTGTATTATAATAAAGATTCTTCCTGGTATAGGTAAGCGGTCATGATACTCCTGATCATTTCAACTAAAATTTTCCTTGTTACAAGTTTCTTTTATTATTGATCTGTCGAATAATAACTGCCTGTATAATAACAATAAGGCAACCTCTTTGATTCTAGTCTTGTTTGAATCGGGTTGGTAGAAATTTACAATGGAGGTACTCATACCTACCTACAAAAACATTAGATTTTTTTAATACTTACGTTTTACAAGGGGGCAAAGTTGTTGTTAATATTGATATGATACCCGAGCAAGCGAGATATTCCAAAATTTAATCACGAGCGTAATGAGTGGTTCGAAACGCCGAATCTTGGCGTTGCGAGGGTTTTAAGGCACGAGGTTTAAATAAACTGTTGCCGAGCGAAACCCAATTTTTCACTGCACCATCGCGAGGAAAATACTGATGTAATTATACAACATTACAAATATGTATAATCTAAATTTACGTTATCAACTATTTATCATACAAAATCATCACTTAAAAGTCAATTCTACCAGCCAACAGCATGAGGATACAACTCAAAATTTGCATATAATTACGTTGCCACTCATGGATAAAATGCAAATTTCTCTCATCATTTTTTGAAGAATAAAGAGAACCTTTGCGAGCTGGTGTGGTGAAGAGAAAATTATTCAATAGTATAATTGATTGCAGGGTTACAATAGCGGGAATTGTATCGACTGAAATGGTATCAGTGTACTTCTGCGACTACGGGGATCTGGCGCTCTTCGCCATTAAGGACTTGCGTCCCGTGCCCGCCAAGGCTCCCTTGGCGCGCTCATTGCCGCCGCAGGCAATAAAGGCTAGACTGTATGGTTAGTTCGTTTAACAAGATTTTACACGTTTCTTTATATTTTAGCAAACTGAATTTCTATCGTTGGTATTTGTCAAATTGTACCAATACTACCCCAATCAATAAACATATCGAACAGAAGGTAAGAGTTTTACGGCGGTATGCTCGAACGGCTATGAGCCTTTGACACGACATGACTTGGCCCGGCGGCGCCAGCAAGTGATGAGACTGACGAGTGAGATGCCGAGATCCAGCTTCTTGCCTCTACTCGGAGATGCGCGAATGTTTGACGTTATCGCCTGCTCCGCTACGCTGTCATGTCCGTGCTGTTAAAGTAGCTATTAGATAATAGGAAATATGATGCAAAACTCTGCGTAGGGAGTGCCATTACTACTATGCATCACAATCTGGTCTACCGCGAAACAAGAAAATCGAAATTTCGTTATCCAACCTATCACTCTTGCATATTCGAGCGATAATGAGGCAGATAGCTACTTTCAATTTTTATGTTTCCCGGTAGGCCCTTGTTAACAAACCGCCTTGATACATCAATGTCATATTTTATTGTCTTTGAAAACTTGTCAAAAAAAGTTTAAGGCACAGTATGTATAAGTTATCTATCATGATATTAAACATTATTTTAATACCATGCAGAACAAATATTTTTTGTTTATGGCAAAAAATAATCATTTCCAATAGGATCGTTATTTCGTAAGGACTGTATCGTTTATTATAAATACAGATAAAACCTGGTGTAACTGTTGACGTGTGTATTATTTTGTATTACTATGTTCTTAAGGTATAATCTGGGGGTATTTTTAAGCCATATCTGATATAAGAAGGTTTTACATTTATTTTATTTTAGGGACTTTATGATGATTATAATACCGTCTAGCAAATGTAATTTGGACAATAGGGTGGAGCGCGCTTGTATGGAAAAAAATTTTTTTTCGTAAATTCAATTCTAATAGTGCGGAAAAGTTGTCTTATGGTGAGAGTATATTGTGTGATTTTTTATATTTTTTTATGACGTCATCTTGTGCCTCCGCATCACCTTCAAAATATTTAAAGAAGTGGAAAAACGTGACACGTGTGTAACCATCAAAAATGATATAAAGCTTTATTTCCTGCCTAAATATTTAATTATACAGTTATTGTAAGCACCTAAGTAAACAAATATGGATTAAAAATATAAGTACCAATTATAAAAAAAATATATTGCTTGATGAAATGGGCCTTGAAAATCCATTACGGGCAGCATCAACATCGCTAAAGTGAAAATAACCGAAATAAAAAAATAAAACATGATATGTATGTATTGATTATTGTATATCATAAAAATATAATTTCCTTCTTCGATATTATCCATTTCCCAGTTAAATAAACCATAATAAATGGTTTCAAATACCTAAGAAGAAACCACCAACACTACGTGAGTGCAAGCAACTTTTACTCTCATATGTATGTGTTAAATATTGTTTTCCTTTTTTTTTAAAGGGTTCTTACTTTAGATAAATATGTATTGGAATACATTTAGGTGTTAAAAGAGTTTTTTCTTTTATTTTGAGTCCATAAAAAGTTTTGCAATATATTTGAAGACTACACTCTTCTCACCGTATAACCCACTTCAGGACGACAAGATATTAAACGTGATTAATTACAATTTAAGTTATATACAACGACAAACTAAGTGTCTTCTGAAACAAAAATAATCAACTTTGATAAATAATTCAGAAACAATATAATTGTGTACCTATTTATAATATTATAATCAATATTTAAGGCCAAAGCGATATATATCCCTCCTCCACTTAATCATCAGATAGAAAACTGGAATTCGCAGGAATTTCGTCAAATTGGTATGTATATTTTGCAATAGCATGGATTCACTTTCATCGCTGATATAATGAAGACATAAAACATACTTTTTTACCACTACTTGGTCAATTTTACTATATTTCAAATATACGTCATTGCAGTGGATATCGCCCATATTTGACTACTGGTATAATCAATAATTACTATAGAGGTGAATGTCTGATTGAACTTTTTATTCACCTAAAATAATAACTTTAAATAAAAAAGAATAATTAATAAGTAAAAAACCTAAATTTGTCATTTTCAGTCCAAATAATCCTTAAACAAAGTTGGTGCTATATACAGGACAAAAAATTTTCATACAAAAGTTCATTGACCTTGCGGAGGCACTTACTCCCTTTTAATAGTAAAGTCGTCATAATAACTTCTTATCTTAAACCCTAAAGGCAACTTTTTATCACTATTAGAAATCCAAAATCCAAAAAAAATAATTTCGCTCCACCCTATTGGACAAGCCTATCGAGCTTAATTTGAGACTATTTCACCGATTCCTTGGTACGATTTAAAGAAACAAAAGGTTAATATGCTGCCAAAATATGCCATCTAAGTGTCCTTTTCATGATTGCTCAATTGAACATCCACAGAATAAATGTGGTGTGAATTTTTATCTTTACATGAAAACGACTTTTTATGCAACATTTTGGATTCCCGTCAATTTCTGACGCCAGCGAAATGAGGGAAACAGCTAAAAGAATCTACCGAAATCCAAAGCCTAACGGACATTTATGGCGTTGAACCATGGCTAGAACAGGTCGATAGAAACGCTCCATGATGGTTATATTGTATACCAAAGTCGGGGTTGTCGTTAGTAACATGCCATATTCTCTAAAAGGCTACCAAACACAGATCCAAAACTTTTTTTCCAACTAAAAGAAATGATTAGACTATGCCCAGATGTTTCGCTTTACGAATCATATGTAATTGCTGTTTACATAGTACGATTTTTTTTGTGTAATATCTCGTCTTGTTCGTAAACCGTAAATTTTCTTGTAGTATTTGTCCAAAATCGTTGTAGTTACTCGGGAGGATTGGGTAAATAATTATCCAAACCATATGCTTTAGGTGATCTCCCAGGACGAAATGTTACTTATTATTAAAGCACTAATTAAACTATAATATATGTGTAATGTTTTAATAAAAATATAATACCAGAAAAAACGGCTAAGTAAAGTTGTATTCATAATAAACGATACAGTCCTTAATACCGTTTATTTTTAAAGTTCACAAATATAAATTGTAAATATTTACATTTTTCCTACAGATGTGTGGCCGCTTCATCAAGACTGGACTGTAGAAGACTGCATTAGGTTTCAAGAATTATGCGTGGAACTGCAGTTCGTGGGGATCTGCAAAGACGTGGGCAAGGACCCGCTCAACCCCAACGAGCCGCTGCTCACGCTCGACCTCATCGACACTTCCACCGATGAGGACATTTATATAAACAAGGAACTAGAAAAAGAGAGCAGAGCGAGGCTCGGCTCTACTTCATAAGTGATTAAATGACATTATTTTTTTAAAGGTATTTTTGTGTAATGGCAACATTAAACAGTATCACTTTGGTGGTCTTTACACTGGCACTGCAACAAGATGCGGCGGTGGTGTACGAGCGAGACGTACGTTTACAGTTTATAGGACTGTCTCACTTGCATATCGTTCGTCCATCGTGTCGTCGCATCCGTTAGCGGCATCAATGTTTCAACCACATTAGACTTATTACATGAAACAGTAAATCGAGTTAGACGTTAGTCAACATATATCACTCGCATAAATAATGTATTCTGTTCATGTAATAATGAAATGACTATGTTATTCCTATTTATACGATTGTGTAACTATACATATAAGTTAAAGACGAAAGAAGTGCATGTTCATGTTTATGTTTTTATCTTTTCGTTTTGTTTATCTCAATGTTGATCGTTTTTGAGGTGGCTTACTTAAAGTTTAGCAATTTTTAATACTCTTTGTTATAAGATTACTTATATATTCAAATTATTACCAGTTACTCAGATATATTACAAACAAGTATTCAACATATTTACGAGTACATAGTAAATAACTTTTAACTAAAACTTATAGACAGTGTGCAGCACCCCATAGATCTGTGTATCTCAGTATGTAAAACCCGATGACCCGTATGTGTTAGTAATTAAGTATGTACCTACATTCGAAATAAATAAATAAAAATCTTATAATTAATTTGTGTTTTCATTTTTTCCAAAGCATTCTTTACTACTGTGTATACATACTGATATGAGTTGGGAATTTATATTTCTGGTAGTCACCAAATATATAGGGGAGAATTCCAGCTCCTACCAGTGCTAAAAAGTTGGGAGATTCAATCTGGGCAATTTTTTTAACAGCAGCAAAACATTGCAATATTACTCCCTATTCCTGGGAATAGGGAGTATAGTGCCATAATGCCTTATGGGAAACGATCGCAGAGATAGTTCAGAGCCGGAAACCGCTACCAACTTTTAGTATGTTGTTGGGCATGGCATTGGGTCTCCAAAACTGCCGGGAGACGGCGGCGCCGGCCATCTACTTCAGCGGAATGACGTCATCAAAATGACTCCCGCTTCGTTGCGAATATTGCATACTGCACCCAAACTATGCATAGCACATACACGTGTGGGGTATTAAATGAAAGCCAATTAAATAAACTATATTTTATTTATACAAAGTGTATCAAAATATGCAACAGTTTAAGAGAAATTTACAAAATAATAAAAATTACGTAAAAATATATTCGATTATTTGGGTTTTACAGCCAAACCAAAAGTCGGACGATAAAGCAATGTACTACAACATTAAAAATGACGTTTCAAGCCATACACTGATATCAATAAAATCAAAATTGGACCAAATATGTGGAAATTATGCATCAAAATGTAGATATTTGCCCATACAAATGCATAAAAGTTAAAAAAATCCAAATTGGTCATTTTCAGGATAATCCGCATAAGCTTCTAGTATGTTATTAGCAATATGACCTGGATTCTAAAACTGCCGGGAGACCATCTCTGTTGTTCCTCAGTTACAAATAATGACGTCATACAAATAATCACTGCCGAATTTCGTAAAATGTCAATTATAGCTATACCACGAGTCTCACATACACGTGAGTTACATGTAATGAAAGGTTATTAAATGTATTATGATTCACTTAAACATTATTTGTAAAAAAAATGTACGGTTTAAGAGCTAGAAACAAAGAAATACCACGTTTTATGGAAAAAGTAGATGTATATCAATTTTATAGCTAAACTAAAATCGTCAAAAAAAATTTGCGTATAATATATGAAAAACCAGTTATTCAACTATATATCACAATTTAAATTTTACATTTTCGACAAAAACTGTGGAAGTGGTGGAAAAAAAACTAAAGCGCCCCAACAATTCTACCTTAATGCGCTCATATTATGCAAAGAATAGTTCTAATTATCGAGTATTAAATGAAAGAACATTACATAAAATACATGAAAACGACATTTTCGAATGGAACCATAATTAAAAATAATAATAATTAAGTAAGCAAAATACTGTTTCTTTAAGTACATAATCTCCTCCTTTCAAAGTCGGTTAAAATGTGGTTTTTGTGACCTGGGCTACAAAGACAAATAAATTGACACCTCATGTCTGTCTTTGTAGCCCAGGTCACAAAAGCTACATTTTAACCGACTTTGAAAGGAGGAGATTATGTACTTAAAGAAACAGTATTTTGCTTACTTATCAAGTAAATTATTATTTTTTTAATTATGGTTCCATTCGAAAATGTCGTTTTCATGTATTTTATGTAATGTTCATTCATTTAATACTCGATAAATAGAACTATTCTTTGCATAATATGAGCGCATTAAGGTAGAATTGTTGGGGCGCTTTAGTTTTTTTTCCACCACTTCCACAGTTTTTGTCGAAAATGTAAAATTTAAATTGTGATATATAGTTGAATAACTGGTTTTTCATATATTATACGCAAATTTTTTTTGACGATTTTAGTTTAGCTATAAAATTGATATAGGTACATCTACTTTTTCCATAAAACGTGGTATTTCTTTGTTTCTAGCTCTTAAACGTACATTTTTTTTACAAATAATGTTTAAGTGAATCATAATACATTTAATAACCTTTCATTACATGTAACTCACGTGTATGTGAGACTCGTGGTATAGCTATAATTGACATTTTACGAAATTCGGCAGTGATTATTTGTATGACGTCATTATTTGTAACTGAGGAACAACAGAGATGGTCTCCCGGCAGTTTTAGAATCCAGGTCATATTGCTAATAACATACTAGAAGCTTATGCGGATTATCCTGAAAATGACCAATTTGGATTTTTTAAACTTTTATGCATTTGTATGGGCAAATATCTACATTTTGATGCATAATTTCCACATATTTGGTCCAATTTTGATTTTATTGATATCAGTGTATGGCTTGAGACGTCATCTTTAATGTTGTAGTACATTGCTTTATCGTCCGACTTTTGGTTTGGTTGTAAAACCCAAATAATCGAATATTTTTTTACGTAATTTTTATTATTTTGTAAATTTCTCTTAAACTGTTGCATATTTTGATACACTTTGTATAAATAAAATATAGTTTATTTAATCGGCTTTCATTTAATACCCCACACGTGTATGTGCTATGCATAGTTTGGGTGCAGTATGCAATATTCGCAACGAAGCGGGAGTCATTTTGATGACGTCATTCCGCTGAAGTAGATGGCCGGCGCCGCCGTCTCCCGGCAGTTTTGGAGACCCAATGCCATACCCAACAACATACTAAAAGTTGGTAGCGGTTTCCGGCTCTGAACTATATTCCCATAAGGCATATGACTAGTAATACTTCTGCCGCTAAACCGTACACTATATAGTAACTTATATATACAATGCCAAACAGTTTTTTGACAAGTTTTCGCAGATTGTTACGAAAAACATTTATGACATTGCATTGATGCATCATCAATGCGGTTAGTTTACAGTTAATGCTAGTGGTGCCCCCTACGCCGAGTTTTGAGTAATATTCCTTATACACACATTCTCTGGCTTCTAGAAACGCATAGCACTTTCCATACCTAGTGAATTAAGTACCTATATACTAGAGACTTGCAAGTTGCGGAAAATTTACAAAAGGAAATAACCGCAAAGGTAATTTTTCAAGTGGAAAGTTTCATTTTTCATACAAAATTATCAGATGTTTCCGAAATGTGGGTGGAAATTTCACAATTTGGGGGGTAATTAATAGTAGGTACATACGATTACTAAAATGAAATCAATACAGTGAAAAGAGAGCTAGACCAGTGCACCCAGTAATGATCATTCCTTGTCTAAATGAACTTAACAGCAGCTAGTCTCTTTGGAAATGGCATAGGGTACGGCCTCAGTGCGCTGAACCTTTGACGCGGCGTGGCGTCAATGCGTTAAGCCTCAAGGGGATTTCAACAGCATACACCGTACTCGTATGGAACACCCTGCTTGAGAGTCAGGCCAACTCCACTAAAAAATAAATATTATTTTGAATCTAATGGCTCCTCTACACGATGGGCCAACGCCGGCTACTCCAAGGGACGCAGCCATGCGGTAGAATGAGATAGCAATATCACTTGCTCCCTCTAACACATAAATGCGTCCCTTGGAGTGGCCGGTGCTGGCCCATCGTGTAGAGGTGCCATAAAACAGATTTAAAGGTTTTTTGAATGTGTTTCAGTAATGTGTTTGTACTATAAAAATCTACAGACAGATTGCTTTTAGAGAGAGAGAAAGATGCTGATAAAATGTTCAACACTTGTCATATTTATAACCATACTTTCTCTATACAAGATTTTGATAATGTTATGTAAGGTAGCAGAAGGAATGCAAAGAAAATAATATTTTTATTGGCTTATATTAAATTTAATTATCTTAATAATAGAAATCTTATCTAAAAACAAAATTATTTTCGCAGTTCTTCTGATGAGATGCCATATTTCTTCTTTAGAGTATCCAATTCCTCTTGCTTCTTCTCAATATCCATGCCCTTGAAGGCTTTGTTTGATCGGTAATATAATACAACCAAGTATCTGTTGCAGACATTGAAACCTGAGAGATGGTCACAGGCATTCTTTGCATCAAATATATCTTCATACACTACAAAAGCAGTACCTCTGGTTTCTGGTGTGTTTCCTCTGAAAAAGCGAAAACATTAGCTAAGGTTTCTACAAGTTCATGCATAGTTCTGTGCCCTGTTAGAAAGGGACTTCCGCTTGTATTACAAGCTTTTGATAAACAGGGCACTGTTATAAGAGTAGTAAGTTTGTAGTATTAAAAGTTGTTTCGTAATATTGTTATTCTTAGCTACATTCTATGAATACCAGATTGACTTGATAGATAATGGTCCTTTGGGTTTTCCAAATTATAAAATATGAAAAAAGCCTAATCCTATACATTTCAACCCGTGAAACAAAGTGGAAGGTTGGTTGGTTCTTAGGTTAGCAAGTTTTGGAGCCCTTACTTTACTTTCCCGCCGTTTTATCAAACAAATAATTTCTATAGCCTCAAATGAATAAAGCCACGACTTTGCAGCTTGTTCTATAGCATAGGTCTTATGGCCCTTTGGTAGGAGAATAACATTTCTGAAAACACCCTGTACCTGTTACCATATAATACTTTAACACAAGAATTATCTCATGGTTTATGAGCAAAATTAGATATTCAACAAACAAACGTATAAACTTACACACGGATTTGCCTAATTGCTCCATATTTTCCAAAAATATCATACATTTCTTCGGCAGAGATTTTGTAAGGCAGATTTCGTATATACAAAACTCTGTTGACTTCAGGTGGAAGGCGAACCTAGAACAGACAAAGGTAAGTGTAAGACACATTTAATTTGGTAACTTACGACGTATATTCAAAACAAGAGTTTAGGTAATATAAGTGGTGAATATCTTACGTTTGCACGTCGCTGTAGTGCCAAAGCCATGGTTCAATATCCTCAATTGATGATGAACTTGCAATCTAAATAAGCAAATATGCAATGGGGTATAGAGACCGAACTAGTTTAATTATTGCTGGGAAATTAGTGAATCGTACGATCTAAAATAGTAAAATAAGTAGTGTGCGCTTGATGCTTTGCTCGAGTTGCTTGACAATGACGTTGACATTTAACCTTTTTTTTTAATTGATGGTTAGAGGGCTCTACAGATCTTGCAATGTATCACCATACTGCACCCTACTATATTTTGCTTTCTTTCTCTTTTACTCCAATAAAGGCGTAATTAGAGTGACAGAGAAAAATGCAAGCAATTGACGATTTTCACAGTAGTCGTCCTAGTCTTTGGGCGATCGATAAAGCCAAAACACACTACCGCACCGCAACGTGACTTTGGTGCGGTGCGCTCGTGTGTTATGGCTATTAAAGAGGCGCTAAATTCTAAACTCCCATAGCGCTTATTAGCCCCTATTCGCACGACAGCTTTTTCAACGCCCTTTTTAGGGCCTCTTAATAGTTATTTGTTTTTTACAAGGGGGCAAAGTTGTTGTTTAACCGCTTGTGCTAATATTGATACCCGAGCATGCGAAAGATTGCAAAAATATTTTCAAATGGAATCTTGAGTGTTGCGAGGGTTTCAAATCACGAGGGTTAAACAAAATTTGCCCGCGAGTGAAACACAAAATTTTTCACCACACCAACCCGGAAGGAAAGCAAATATTAAACAAAAATATCAAACAAAATCAAACCAAATCAAATCCAAATGGTTGTTATTAAATATTTATCATCCAATATCATCATTTAAAGTTTCAAGTCAATTCTACCATCAAACATAAGAAAGCAACTCAAATTTTGCATTTGATTACTTTGCCTCACCCAGTGGCGGATTTGCAGTCTTTGCCGCCCTAGGCCCCAGGCCCTATAGCCGCCCCTTTCAAGGCACCCATAATATTGACTACATTTTGAGTTATTTCTTGTTACCATCAGCGAATTTTTTGTCACAATTTGCCGCCCCTAAATATCTTGCCGCCCTAGGTCCGGGCCTACTGTGCCTTAGGGCAAATCCGCCACTGGCCTCACCTGTGAATAAAATGCAACTTTGCTATCAGTTGTTGAAGTGCAAAGTAAGCCTTTACGACCTGGTGTCGTGAAAATAATATTATATTAGTATATGTTTATACTATTATTGTTACTTTAGATTTTAGATAGGTACGAAGGTACCCTCCCAATTAACAAACACGAACATATTTTTTGTAATACACATGTTTATTAAAGAAATCACAAGGTATATAAATTCAAGCCGTCAAATCACTGATGGGAGTGATGTGAATCATCGTCAAGGTCGGCGCGACGCGCGCACTCTCTCCGCAGCACGAGCGCGCACGCGCACAGCAGCAGCAACAACAACGCGGATACTGCGCACAGGGCGAATACACCGCCGCGCAGACGACTTTCACCTGCGATAATACAAGTAATTAAGTATAATAGCAAATTACAACAACGATGTAGAATAGAATGGACTAGATAGCCAAAGTGGATTTTTTTAAATCTAGTATCGAATATACAGGTTAATATATAATTGGGGCAAAAATATGTAGGTATAGATGGTCAAGCAAATCTTGTCAGTAGAAAAAGGCGCGAAATTCAAATTTTCTATGAGACGATATCCCTTCGCGTCTACATTTTTCAAATTTGCCGCCTTTTTCTACTGACAAGATCTGCTTGACCAAGTATATATACATAGTCTGACAAAAAAGAGTAGAGATTATAAAGTGACAATACTGTAGTGTCGTCCCGTTCGGGCTTTTTTTACCAACACCGATATGGTAAATCCTAGGTCTTACCACGGCGACCGGTAAAGTTTGAATCATGCACTGATTCTTGAGATTATTAGATGATAATTTTTAAGAAAAAAAAACCGACTTCTATGGGGCCCAATGAAAGATTATGGTAGATGGTGCACTATGTAGAAAAGGAGGTAAAACCACCCACTTTTCTAGTAGCATTTCGTTTCTGTAAGGCTCGCAGTTCTAACCTAACCCACTTTTGTTCGGTTCTGTGAGGATCGCAGTTCAAACCTAACCTAACCCACTTAACGACGCATGCGGTGCGGTGTACGGGGGTTTGAGCGGGAGGGGTTGAGAACCAGTGCATGATTCAAACTTTACCGGTCGCCGTGGTAAGACTTAGGATTTACCATATCGCGGTGTTGGTAAAAGCCCGAAGTAAACTAGTAAGATTTAACATTTCGGGCTTTTACTGATCGGCATCGGTAAAACCTAGGTTTTACCGGTAAATACTAGGTTTTGCCGGTAAATACTAGGTTTTGCCGTACTTCGGGCTTTTACAGTGACATATGGATTAATTTGAAAGGGACGACACTATAGTTTGTCAAAGGACTGTGTCATTTCAATCATAGAGAGAGAGAGAGAATCATACTATCTTTGCCTTACACTTAGTACTAGCACCCAAAACTCCCAAAAGAAAAAAATGAGTATAGTTTTCCTGGTTCTTACTGACTGACAAATTGGTTTGACCAACTATACCTAAGTAAGTATAGAAGGGATACCTTTCTCCAAAGTAAGCGGTTCAGAATATCCAGCCTCGAATAAGCTAGCTAGTCGCGGCAGGTGCTGGAGCCAAAAGGCGGGGTCTCGCCCTGCGTCAGCGCCTGCGCCGCAACCGTCCGTCGTGCACGCACGCAACTCCTGCACATGTGCGTCCCCGGCGCGGTAGCGGCGCCACTCTTCGGGGCCTGGAGACCTGCATCGGCCATAAACTATACTCAGACACACCCAAGTGGAAAAAGGCGCGAAATTCAAATATTCTATGTAAAGTCAACTCTTACGCGGCTAATTTTTTTTTAATTTGCCTTTGGTTTTACTACTGAACTGTGAAGGCGTATATTTACAAAATGATTAGGTACCAGGTATTTAGGCAGTGGCTCACTCCGCGATTTCGTCGCTTTGCCACAGGTAGCTAAAAGTCTTACATCCGTTCGACCCCAATTTTGGGGTTTGCCATAAGCCGCGCGTGGCGCTGTCGCCACCTAGCGGCCATATCTGTGCTGATCGTGACAGACGCGTTTTGTTAGAGAGTGAGTCTTCTGTACCTAGTACTATTATTTATTCTGTGATTTAGGTAAGAATGGACCTTCTCTTCATTTATATGTACTTTATTGTACAAAACACAAATATGGACTTTTATGCCAGTAATTTCACTCTGTAAGTTGCACAAACGGCATTTAGCAGCGTTAGGAACTATGAAGCTACCAAAAATTTATATGCGAACTCTTAAACGGTGCCAGACAGACACTTTGGAGCAACTGACCCTAAGAATTCTTTGTACTCTCCTCTTTTTTCAACAAAATCTTAACTTACCCAAATTTTACGAAGTTGGTGATGTATTTTTGAAACATGGAAGAAATCCTTCTCTCATCTCTAGTCGCTGGTCGTCGCGCTACTTGAAGCATCAAAGCATCACCCAATAGAGTCACCAAATCTGTTCCGTGTACGGCTCCTGGGGTAGAGGAAAACTTATGATATAATAAATATAATAATTGACTTATTTATGCACTCGGGAACGTACAAACGACAGGGTTGAATGGAGGAAAGGAGGCGAGGTCTTTGCCCAGCAGTGGGACACTAAACTAGGCTAACAAATAACAATGGCAATGCAGTGACTGATGTGACCTCATAATAGTACATGGTTGGCTTATACTAAAGCCTTATAGGTAAAACTGTAGTCAGAGGTTCTACCGCGAACCACGTTCGACGTGTTACCCCTCTGTCGCACTTGTAAATTCGTACGTAAGTGTAACAGGGAGGCAACTCGTCTAACGTGATTCACGCTAGGCCCCCAGGTCTCCTGTGAGTAATTCATTAGACATCTCTCCCAATTCCCAAAAGCATTGAAGTAAAGTTAGAATGGGAAGTTAGTGCCAGTTTTTTCTTTTAAAGGTTGCGAAAGCTTGATTACCTGTATAATTGATCTGTCGTCCTTGCAGGTCGACCCCGCCGGGCTGCGAGTACCGGTACACGAAGAGGCGCGACACGCGTCGTGCCAGCCGCGCGGTCAGCAGCGCGCCGCCCGCGCCCCAGGTGGCTGCTGTCTCTGCGCGCCCTGTTGCTTCCACACGGCCCAATACTGATCCCTGAGAGTCCCGTGACAGCGGGCCCCAATATTCCCAACGAACTGCTTCGGATAGCTGAGGATTGTAAAAGTGGCTCATTATAGTTACCTAATACTCAAAAACTTGTAACTATTTCGAATATATAGAATATATAGATTCATCATCATATATTTTTCTAATACCACTTAGGTAGCAAACGTCCCGCCTGACGGAAAGCGGTAGCCGCAGCTTATTATGCATACTTACCTTAAAGTAGCCCGTGTTGCCGACCCCTTTAAACCTGTAGGTACACTCCTTTTTTTAAGTACCCAAAGCCTTACCTACTGTCATACTCCGCGAAAACCTTGGCTGGATGTTCATTCCACAGGCAGAGTGTTCACGGGCAAACTTTTTGACCGTCACGCCACATAACACTAAAACGCTTCACACACGCCTTAGGTACCTACTTATAATTAATTCGTCCTATCTGGCATAGTGACGTTCCTAAAGCCCCCTCCAGACTATGTGCGTGAATCGCGGCGCAACGTCGCGGAGCGAACATATCGCGAAGTTGACGTATAAGCCTCTCCACACTCGTGCGCGAATCGCGGCGCGAAGCCGCGAACGCGAGTCTGCAGTCGATTTCGCATATCAGCGAACTAGACTCCACACTCGCGTTCGCGGCTTCGCCCGCGATTCACGCGCATAGTCTGGAGGGGGCTTATGACTCCACACTCGCACACTTCACGGCGATTTCGCAGTTTGGTTTGCGGCAAGATGGCGGAAAAGCATCAGCTGATCGAGTTTAACTGAAAGTAGTAGTTATCTATGGCATCATACGTGATTTAGCTGTTTTTCCATTTTGATTTCTTGTGAAACCGTAAAATATAGCTGCTTAATGTAATATAATCATAATATAATTTAATATTTATCTAGCCACATAAGAGCCAAAATAGTGTGTAATGTGGAGTCTTGCAAGTTCGCGCTTCGCGTCTCCTTTGACGCGGGCCGAAATACCGACAAAAAACGGAGAACAAGGCGCGAAGACGTGAACAATCTGCGAAATCGACGCCACACTTGCGTTCGCGGCTTCGCCCGCGATTCACGCGCATAGTCTGGAGGAGGCTTAATAGTTAGTGCAGCCAGACTCTTAACGAAGTTTCACCTTTACAATTTAGGAGTAACGGTGAGAAGCAGCGGGTTTTATTTCATTTCCTTAGAAGCATCTTACGATAACCATAAGGTCGTGATAGCTCATACAACTATCCACCATCACTTAGCAATCAAAGGCTTAATACCTCAGTGCAAAACTATTAAGTATCTTATTATAAACCGTTAGTAGGAGTATGGTTTACCACTGATATTGCATCGGACTTGTCCAATGAAAATATTCGCAACAATTTTGGTATAACTATAGTGTCAGCATATTCCGTAACATACGCCGCTCCACGCTTCAATAGTTCATCATATTGTCCGTCTGCAACAGAGAAAAGCAATTTGTCACAGCTCGCATTTGTATTTACTGAACCTTGACCGAAATTTTAACAGATAGATATATGAAATGCAAACCTCTGTAGTTTATGGCTTCAAGGTCAGTCGTTCCCAAAAGCAGGTCAAGCTGTATGGTCGGTTGTTTAGTAGCTGAGAGTGCAACGGAAAGTGAATTTGGTAGGTAATACTGTGATTCCGGCAGAAAATTATCTGGTACTGGGCGCATGACACTGCTCCAATTTGATTTCTGAAAAAATGCGTAAGGTTCATAATATTGTGATATGTTTTTAAGACAATTATAATATTGAAAACAGGAACCGTGAAATTACCGAATATACGGCTAATATGTCAGACAAGGGACTCGCTCTCAAGCATCGAAGTATTTCAAGGTCTACAACGCTGGTGCAACCTAGAGAACGAGCCAAATCGCGCGAAATCTTCTCAGCGTCAGTGGCGTTATAGTGCATGTCTTCACCCAAGGCCTGCCAAATATCACGAGGTGACATTACTATCGCACGCTGAAATAAGCCTGCCAATAAAAGAAGCAAATGGATTAAGAGTTTGCCAAGTTTTGTGTATAACATACCAGGCTTTATTTTTTTTTAAGTTTTACCAATAGCTCTTGGAGACGTAATGTGATACAATATACTGTCAGCACCCGCTGAATGCCCTAAGAGGGTTATCGTAGACGGGTCACCACCGAATGCAGCTATGTTTTCGCGAACCCACAACATTGCCAAGTACTGATCGAGCAAGGCGAGGTTTCCGCGAGCAGCGATGGAGCCTAATGTGAAGAAGGAGAGAGCGTGGAGACGATATGCCACGGTCACCACTACGACCCCTTCTGCTGCCAGCTCTTGGCACGGCAAAGTCACTCCACCGCGAGACCATGATTCGCTATACAATATCACCATCACGGGTAAAGATTTTCCATCCGCTCGCTTTCTGAAAAACGTTACGCCGTTAAAGTTTGTATGTTATTGTTTAATGAAACTTATGTTGATGAAATTCTCAATTTCTTACCCGTGGTGTCCAAATGTTGAGGAAAAGACAATTTTCACTGAAGTTGTCGCTTTCACTATCGTTTAACTGCGGACACCGCTGTGGCATCTTGTGTGCAAAAAATGTACGACTCCATCCAGGATGTCGTGTTGGAGCCTGCGTATAATAAATAGTATTCAAATAAGTAATCGAACATTTAAACACAATAAGTGTACCTATACATTATACACAATCAATTTTGTGACACTTACAGCAAATCTATGTGTAAAAGCCGAAGAATAATCATTAGCAGCGTAGGGAACTCCAAAGAAAACTTCGACAGGAGTTAAAGATGAACTTGTTGTGTAAACCCTTATCTGAAAATTTATATAATTAATTCGGACAAGTTTTGACAGACTTGGGTTAGAATCCAAGTATGTTTGAATAATAGTACGAGTAAGATGGTTAAATATTCTCTGTTGAGAACTTAATATTGCTGCTAATTTTGTATTGCATTATTTTATTGAGCTATATTTAATTTCATTATACATTATGTTCTTTACTAAGTTAGTATCTATATGTAGTTGTGTAATAAATTTTTATCAGGTTATGAGCCCAGCACGCTTCCACTGCGCACAAATCTGGCCAAATGTAACAACTGTAACTGGAACCCTTGTCTAAAGAAAAAGTTGAGAGCTAATAAATTATAATATTATTATGTATTTTTAAAATTATGACCTTCAAATATTGAACCGGTCATACCTATCATCCTCCCTAAAAACACTAACGGGGGTGACAGCATATATATCCGCTTCACTGCGTTTTACAGGCCCGATGATGATGCGAGCCATTAATAGACGAATTTCATTTTGCAGGCAACAAAGTCCTATTAATACTACACTAACTATAGATATAGCAATTAATATAAGTATAGATTCATTAGGGTGACGAAGTCGTGAATTTAATTCAGTATTTTCTTAACTACATAGGTAAACATGATGCTCCTGGAGCATTGGGTGCCACAAAGTAGGTATACTACATAAAATAAATGTAATATTTAATATATATTTTATACTTGCCCCAACAATCCGTCCTTGTGGTAAAGTTACAGTAGGATCTTGAGCAATTACACAGGAGAGTGTAAACAGGCACCAAAATAAGTATACACTGTCCATTTTGTTTCCATGTACAATAAAACAAAACATAGGTACGGAAGTTCAAATACCGTGGCCGTTGTGCAAACCCGCGCTTTATCTCTGTTTTCCTCTTTGATTCGACGTTGCGATAATACGGTGCACGTGCGTGTATGCCGGGACAGTCGTTCGGTCAGTCAGGACGACGGAAGTCATGTGAGATGAGCATAACATTATGTTTCGATGGACATTCGGCACAATAACAATTAGATCGTACAATGATTGCGCTCCAGCCCATGACGGGCACCGTGACGACCTACCGTCATTGTTCTAACACGAACAATTGGGTTTGCGACAATATTTTTGAAAATTGTGTAATATTTAAATGTAAATACTTAATGTTTACAAATAAACTAGGTGTACATTTCGTTCTCAAAATATGGAATTAAACAGTAACTGAAATTAGTAAAAAAATATCAGGCTATTAAAAAATCTTTATTTCAATTTTGTAAGTTGGTTTACTAAATTACAATATTATTTACGAAAATTTAACAATTAAGTCATCAAACAACAATCATACCATGCATATACTAGCGACTATTTTTGAAATCAAGATTTAAAATCAAATTTACTCAGTAATGATTCGTAATAGTGCTGCATTGGTTGGTTATTTGCAAATCCGATGGTCGCCAGCATTAATCCGTATCCAAGAAGTATTGAAAACAGTTTATGTCTTGAAACCCATTGGCATAATCCGCGCTCTGAAAAATATGTTCCCATTCAGATCTAAAATCTATATTCCGTTGTAGGGCTAATTGAGGGTCACCTTTGAGAAGCAAAAGGACATGATTATTTGGATAATGGATAAGTACCCACACCTATAATTATATGTATGTATATACTCGTATTCCGTTGTAGGGCTGCTGCTCCCTACCTATAGGTAAAGGGCGTTATTACGTAAGTATGTAATCTTAAATTTAGTGTTTGTGTTGCACACAACACATTAAATAAGAGAGACGTACCATTAAAATTATGCCTGTTGCCGCTCGTGGTTGGAAACCTCATTAAGGTCGGTTGCTTGGCATACACCAAGATGTAGCGCACGCGTATCAAGTCACTGTTGGTAACGATGTAGTGAGCGGCAGCTCTGTGGTCGGGAATGTGTCTGTCATATCCAGCCCGGTCAGTGTCTCCGGAATAACCTATATTAAATAATATAAATTTAAAAACCGGCCAAGTGCGAGTCGGACTCGCGCACGAAGGGTTCAGTACCGTTTATTATTATACATATTCTGATTTAGTATTTGTTGTTATAGCACTTATAGCGGCAACAGAAATACATCATCTGTGAAAATTTCAACTGCCTAGCTATCACGGTGCGGTACATGAGATACAGCAGCGGAGTCTTAGTAATAGGGTCCCTTTTTTACCCTTAGTGTACGGAACCCTAAAAATTAAAAGACATCACACAGGAAACAGATCTAGGTACATATATTTTTTGCCAACTTTTCCTTAAAACATACCTTATATAATTTCGATCAAAAACTTTAGACTTAGAGGGAGGGAGTGCTAGACTGTGTCTAAGTCTATTCTTAAGAGACAAGAGATAAACATCCGAACAGCACCGCACAACTTATTAAGTTAGGTAGATACCCTTGAAGTGCGCAGTAACTGATTGGTGTAAATTCTGACTTTCTGACCTTCATTAGAGCTCGGTTTCTGGTAGTTGATGCCCTCTGGCGCGTCGATGACCTCGCAGATCGCGACGCAGGAGATGTGCCCGCCGATGCAGCTGGCGCCCCAGCCGAACCCGCCGCGACTGTACGGCAGGCTGGCGCCCAGCTCGCTGGTTAGGTACAGGCCGTTTCCGACCATTGTACATTGCTACATGATAAATAGATACGAACTGGATAAGACTGCATAATTTTAAGTATTCAGCTACTTAACCCTCAACATATTGTTGCTTTTCAATTCTTCAAACTATTAGGCACGTGTTTAATTTTATTAATATTAGTTTAAATCGTTATTATATTTTTTAATCATATTATTTTTTTCCTTTACACCAGTTCATCCTCATAGCTTTTACCCAATAGCTTCCAAGAGACGACGATCGATGAGTAGCCTTTTCGTGCGGGTATGTTAATTTGATAATACATACTTAAGTACTAGGCCATATTATAGGCCATGCGATACAAACTGATTGATAGGCTACCTTATTCAAATGCTGTTGCACACTAAAACTAAGCATCGAGTAAAAGTTTTCCAAGTGACTTCCATGATATGCGTAGAAAATATTATGGTTCCTCGACAAATCCTTCCATTTCTGCTCCGCGTTGGATTTGCAAGCACTCAACACTTGGAAAATGTACTGAGGTCTCGGTGCAGGCTCAATGGAGTCAACGTAGCTTAAAACCTGTTCATACTGCAAAACAGAAAATGGAAGATTTGTAAGTGCTATAATTAGGCGTTCTCCTTTACTGATCGCATTACTCCACCTATTCTCATGAAATTTCATGAGCACTTGCTGAGCAGAGGGCCTACCGCGAACCACGTTCGACGTATTGCCTTTCTGTCGCACTCGTAAATTCGTACGTAAGTGTGACAGGGAGGCAACACGTCGAACGTGGTTCGCGGTAGGCAACCAGGTTCAGTTTTTGGAAAATGTTCATAAAAATGATAAATTGGGACTCGCGAGATTTACACATTTTACAGCGTAGGTACAAAGCCACTAGTTTATTTTCTAGTTTGTGGTCGGGCCAGTAACTACGACGTTCAGTACCTATAGGGAACCGCCAATTTATATGCTAAAATCTTTAGGACAAATTTAATATGTCAAAACGGGGGCTATGCTCAGTGTTATTTATACCTAATTAACGTACCGAATCTGGTTGCAAGGTTTTGAGTACGGGCTCCTTTAGCCGCACAAGAACATAAAACAGTAGGTGTATTATATCACTGACTTTACTCAAGTCGTCTAGGTTTATCAGTTGTTCAAGTACGAGATCTAATGCTGGGACGTCACTAACAACGCTCAACTGAAACAAAGTAGTACGTTAGCATATTTATTCTAGGCAAGCAGTCTATATACCTACCTATAAATCAACTGCATAGTTTTCTTTGTTGAATGCTGACTGTTCACATTGTCGGCCATAACTTTCATAACACTCGCCCGCACAGCTGATGTGTGCTGTGGGACTGCTGCGCCCAGCTTCGAGTGGAAAAACAAAAATTGTGGACTACTTGTGTAGGCATTTGCTGCTTCAGATTCCTCAACTTGGTGATTCCTACTGTGGTCGGCTCTTCTTCTCAAAAGTTTGGCGACCGCTAGGTCGACTTGTTTATGATGATTTTCTAATTTTGTTATTTATTTTGCTTATCTATAAAATGTGTGTAGCTAGCTATAAATACACTTTAAACGAGTTTACCAATTCGTCCATGTCCTTCACCCCATTTTTTAAGAAAGCTGGAGGGAATGGCCTTAAACAGCTTTCGTATCTGAAACTAAACGCCGCTGCTACGAAAAAACTCCATTTCATGTCACAGGCTTTGAAATCCTTTTCAAGAATACATCTGTAACATAAATATTATCTTATAGAAAAAGTTTGTGGATTGGTACTTAAGCTAAGAATGACCTTTTATTAGGTTAAAACACTCGCTCTTGTACCTACCCAGTTTGCACCTCTACTCAAGCATGGCATTGCCTTTTATTACCTACGTTAAAATTTTAACTTAATTTAATTCGCTCATCCCCAGACTTATATTCAGTGCTCGGTGCTCGGGTGTGCAGTTGATGTAGATCTCCTCCTTCTTCCTCGCGTTATCCCGGCATTTCGCCACGGCTCTTGAGAGCCTAGGGTCCGCTTGACAACTAATCCCATGATTTGACGTAGGCACTAGTTTTTACGAAAGCGACTGCCATCTGACCTTTCAACCCAGAGGGTAAACTAGGCCTTATTGGGATTAGTCCGGTTTCCTCACGATGTTTTCCTTCACCGAAAAGCGACTGGTAAATATCAAATGATATTTCGTACATAACTTCCGAAAAACTCATTGGTACGAGCCGGGGTTTGAACCCGCGACCTCCAGATTGCAAGTCGCACGCTCTCACCGCTAGGCCACCAGATTTGATGTAGATAAGGGTAATTATAGTAATTAAACACGACTACTAGACTTTCAGTTTAGACTAGGCATTGCATAGACTACAATATGCGTACAGGCATTGCTACAATTTGAACGAAATAAGTATAAGTACCCTACATACCAGTGGCGGCGCGTCAAACATATCCATAGGCAAGCCGGGGGTAATTTGGCTTACATATTTCCTTTACAACTCTGCTCAAACGTCCAAAAACAGGCAAGCCGGTGGGAATCGGCTTTTATGGACGCGCCGCCACTGCACACCCACATCCACAAGCTGTTAAATATTGTCCACGGGAGAGAAAATTGTAGGTACCTATAATTGTTTTTATACTATTTTACCTTAGTTGAGCAGCTTTTTTCGCAAGACTGTCTAGTTTTTGCTGACTGTTATCTGGTATAGCTTCAGATGTGGACACAATATTGTAAATAGTGCCATTATCAGATAACACGTCTAGCTGTTTTTCCATTATATTCTATTCCTAATACATTAGTCCATTTGGTTTGTTTTCATCACATTTAAATTCATAATTTATATTGCCAAATATTATGTCTAGATAATGTAATGACGTATTATTTTTTGAAATAGCAATTTATTCTTTAAATAGTTGTAATATCTTTGTGGCCAGATATTCTTTCAAAACTTGCCGCGTTATTATTTTTCACGTGGTAAGTCTCATTGAAATAAGGCAGCCCTAATATATGTTGCCAGAGGTAAATATTAGGCAACATAGTAGATTTTAAAACAAATATATATATTATATATGTACTTTAAGATTTCACTTGAAATATGTTCATGAATTTATACACACAATTTATGTGTTTTCATAAGTCTTATTAACTTCTCTAGTTCAAAATATTTTTTTTTTAACTAGGCTCGTAAACTAAAATACAGAGCTTTAACCGCGAAAATCGAAGTTCGCAAATTGCGGGGATTTTTCTCTGTCACTCTAATTACGCCTTCATTGGAGTAAAAGAGAAAGATCCCCGCAATTTGCGAATGTCGGTTTTTGCGGTAGCCACTCAGCTTTGCAAAAAAGAGTAGAAATTAAAAAGTGGCAACACTGTAGTGTCGTCCCTTTCAAACCAATGACTATAAGAAAACGGGACGACACTACAGTGTTGCCACTTTTTAATTTCTACTCTTTTTTGCCAGCTGTATAATAGAAACATAGACCTAGTATTACATAGATGAGCTATACACTTGCCTCCGTGAGGGACAAAACATACACAAAGCGACAATATTAAAAACACGTTTTAACATTCCTGACAACATACCAAAAACAATCTACGTAATTCGGTCCGGTCATTTGTTGCCCACCATACTACATTTTTGGTGGGGAACAAACAAAAAATGAGACTGTGACAAGGACAAGCAATAATACCGCTTTCTCTGCTACTCCTACTGAAATTTCCATAAGTGCATCTCGTTCGGTCGTTTAGCCCTTCCCCCGTGTTATCTCTATATTATTGTACCTCTATGAATAGAAATTAAGAAATATGGTAGAAAAATCTTTTACAGGTGGCAAGAAATGGAATGTCTAGTAGAAAATGCCAAAAGTAATAAAAATGGCGCTTATGTTGAGCAGTTTACGATAAACATACGTTTGCAGTGTGTACTTTATTGATGTAATTATTTTGTTGTGATTTATTGTAAATTGTATTATTAGGAAGTGATACCATATCGTGGACTAATGAGTTTATTGACCGATGTCTGCCGTGGCTCCCAATATCCCCGGTTGGTGTTCTTATTTCGTTGTGTTGAAATAAATTTTGTCTCCATCATTTAGATTCGCTTTGATCGCTAGCCATTGTGTATGTAAAGATGGTAATCTTATGCATATTATTTAGTATTCTCAAGTTGTTCTAGCATCCGTTACATGTTATCGACCATACTGACGTTGTCCAGAGTTGTTAGCAACGTTAAAAGCCAAATAACACAATTACTTATTTAATATTTGACACAAACTTCTGAAACTTCTATTTATTATTCATTTTGGTCATAGCACAGTTAACGAGAGCTGAAGTGACATGATTTGTTTAATTTGTTTTTGTTCAGCATTATTGCTGACTAAGGTCAAGTGGTTTTCATAACATACCTAATTATGAATTCCTCGAACGGGTGCTTTCTAAGTACTATAGGGTGTTTAATTTATAAGTTTACTTTCCCTAACATGACTGCATAATGTTATCTTTTGCATAGTTTTTTATTAGGTATAAAGTCCAGTGACAATTTAATGCTCTGTGGTTAGTAGTAGTATGCACTTTACATGACCTAATTTTAATTTGCAATACATGTGTAAAATTTCCTTATAATAATTGAACATTTATTCAATAAATATGGAAATAAAACATATCTACTATCATTCATTATTTCTGAACACTGTTGTGGCTGTAAATTCATATTTCATAAAATAAGCAAGCTAGTACTTGTTGTAGGGGCTGACCCAGCAAAGGATATACAAAAGCGCCGTGCTGGCAGTATTGGGTGAGTCTTATTTAATTTGAAAAGTGTGTCACTCATGAGTTGATATTATACATTCTATGCAACATAGCAGTTTGCTGTGCAGCACCTGTGTATGATATTTATTTCAACTAAATACCTAGAAGAAAAGGTCTTTTACATGTTAAAAACCCTACAAAGTAGACTGATAAACTGATCATAAAGAAAAGTAGTTAACAAAAATTGTTTGTTGTGATGGGGTGGCAGATATTCAGGCATTTTATTCATAATAGATGTTTGAATTGTATTGGCAGTGATAATCATTCAGATAGAAGTTCAGTTTATCTAATCCCAGTTGCTCTGTCCAGATAAATACTTATTCCTGCTAAACTAAACCTAATAACTTGTATAATGTAAACCTGTTTATGTGCAATAAAATGACATGTACATAGTACAGTACAATCTCACTAATCCGGCACTAATGCTGACACAAGAGAGCCGTATTACTGGAAAGTTCGGTTTACTAGAAGTTAGAGGAAATCTGCATATTATTGATGTGTTTTTTAGTATTTCATAGAAATACATTTTACTAAAATACTAAATTTAAAAAAATGTACTTTTACCCGGAACTTAGCCATTTATAAAGAGATTGAAGGCCAAAAACGATAGCACATATAGTAATTTAGGACATAGAATGATCATTTGTATCCCAATTTTAGTGCCGGATTACTGGGTATACCAGACCATTGATGTGCCGGATCATCGAAATTTCACTTTATGTACATAACAAATTTAACATCCTAAACTATTTAAAACATTATAAAAAAAACCCTTGGAATGCATAAATTACCCATGAATCTAACACAATAACAAATGAATCTAATAACCACTTCCTAATTTGTATTGACTGCCTGCAAAGTTGGTGGTCATATGTTAAAATTTTAAGAGATTTTAATATGTAACATTCTGTGATTGAATAAATATGTTGTTTTTCTTATCAAAATGTAATTTAATTATTATGTACTTATTGGTTGTCATCAAAGTTAGAAATCATCCTCTTTACCATATCATGAAATCATGAATAAGTTTATCCCTAAGAGTAGTAACGCCTTTCCAAGACACGTGTGTGCTCGTCTGGTTTAAAATTCCAATAATACAAAAAAACTAGACAGTCATTTGGTCATTTACATAATGCCTACTGATGTACCAATACTAACAATGGAAGTCAGCTAAATTGTATGATTTTTTATGTGGAAAGATCTCAGAAACTTCATACAATTTCTTATAAGTATTCATTTTGAAATATTTCAGAGATTTCTAATAATCCTTTCACCCTTCCTAACATTGCAGATGTAGAACTTTAAATCATAAATTGTGCTGGAATTTAATCTTGGAAATTTAATACATATCTTAATAAGTGCTAATTTGTATTGTATTGACAGATCCGATGAAGACGACGCAAGTGGGGGGAAGTACACAAGGATGGAGGAGGACAATATTCAAGACAAAGAGAGATTTGCAAGGTAAGAAATTCGAATCTTTGTAATTTGGAATCATTAGTGCTAAATGAAAAAAGCCTCCTGAGTTTTCCTACAATGACTGGTCTCTAGTTGTCTTCATATTATGATGCTCTGCAATCTTAACCAGATTGCAGGTAGATTGTATAGGTAGGTCTACCTTGTTGAAAGACTTTCTCTGTTAGTGTCTGTCTTTTAGTTGGTAGGTCTTGTGGTCGATAATCATGATCATGAACCTTCAAGGTAGCAATGGACACAGAATCTTCTTTGAATTTCGATGTTTGCAGTGAACCTAAATAGACACTTTCAAAGTATTGTGCTAGCTAGTGAACACAAAGTACCATATTGTATTTCAGATATTTTGTTTTGATTTACACCTGGTTTAGAATGTTGTGTACATACTTCACATGTACAAAAAGCAATATGTAGTACCTGGGGACCTGACGCGAATTATGGTAAATCGAAGTTTCGTCTTTTGCCTCCCTGTCATTCTTGCATATTCGAGTGATAGGGAAGCAGTCAGGCAGAGGTGTGTTGTGTATTGTCGTATTATCGCAGGTTTTAAGATAACTACCGCATGAGGTACATGCGTGTATGCAAAATTAGAAACTATTTAATGTACCTTTCTATCACAGAATGGTCCTTGTTAGAGATGCAACGGATAGTTGTTTGGCCGGATACCGGATACCGGATATTCGGCCTGACCATCAGCCGAATATCCGGTATCCGGCCGCCGGATATTCGGCCAGCGGAACTATACCTACCTACATTTCGGATTTTCACGTGCGCATTCTGAAGGTTTGACCTAGTGAACGTTCGCGCGGACTCATATCTAGGTTCGAAATGAGTGCGCGTGCAAGTCAATGGAATTATTAAATTGTTTTAAAATAATAAACAAGTACGATTATGACCGTGTCTGTTTCTTAAATCCAATTTGTTTACTCCGAAATCAAGCAATGTTACTATCCGGTTTCCGGCCGGATAGTAAGTCACTATCCGGTATCCGGCCGGATAGTAAAATAATGGCCGGATAGGCCGGATACCGGATAGTAACCGGATATCCGGTGCATCTCTAGTCCTTGTGCTTCAAGTGCAATACGGAAATTTTCATCTAAAATTCCAACAGAAATTCTGATAGAAAGGTCCTTATCGCACTTGAAGCATAAGTACGATTCTGTGATGCCACATATTTCGAAAACATTTTCGACAATGAATAAGATGTACCAGCTTTATTTTGAATAAAATTTACCTCGACGTTTCAAATGCTTCACATCGTAACGTAACATCAAGCTAGCGCAGCTCACGTAGCTACATAACTACGTCATTAATATGGGTAAGATGACTTTCAACATTACGGGTCTAGAATAGGTAGGCTTATACAAAAACAGGAAATCATAAAGTACAAAAAAGTTTTTTTAGAATGATATCAATGTGTCTCATTGGATACGGCCTCTATTGTCACCGTGCTCGAAAGATAGCATCGATTCTGGGACTACTTTACCTGCGCAAGATTTATTAGTCTTATTGTTTAAAGTTATGGCTCTCCACTTACTATTGATACATTCAACTTGACTTATTGTTTATACTACGATGCCCAACTAAGAATGGAATTTAATTCCAATATTAGTCATAAAATTGTGTCAGTTTATCTTGTTGATAACTTGATAGCCTACTCTAGTAACTTTTCATTACCCGCGCTACGCAAATTAGACAAAATGGATGTCCACTTGTCGACAATGTCTAGGAAATTCCAACAAACTATTATTTAAAGACGAAGAAATACATAAAGCTGCTTTGCCATTATTGATTGACCCCGTTATATACTAACAACATTCAATTAGCTTGGTTAATCCTATCTCGTTTAATGGACATATTAATGAGGTAATGCATTCATCAACTTGAAAATAATTTCCATTTTTCCCACCGTCGTCAATAAGGCGTTGGCGTGTGATTGGAAACGTGTCTTATCACGCGATACCTGCACTTTTCCTTCACCTTAAAATGCCAATAATGATGTATATTTTATTAACTTGTGCCGAGAGTACGAGCTGCAGTGGCAATTTAGATGTTTGTTTACGATGCTTCGGAGTATAATCATTCAGATTACAGAATGTTTACAGATATAAAACCAAACACCTATACGTAGGTACGCATAGGTGTTTGGTTGTTACAAATAGCGTTATTGCTCTACAACACACTTCACTCATGTCTAGCAAAAAAATTAGTATTTTTTAAATGTTTTTTGTCTTCCTCACCTATCGTTATGCACTCGGAAAACCAAAAGCGAACAAGACACACCCTGTAACACAAATATATTACTTGTGCCACTTCTCCCTAGTTATGCATGCATGCGGACGGACGGACGGACAGCGGAGTCTTAGTAATAGGGTCCCGTTTTACCCTTTGGGTACGGAACCCTAAAAATAATCAGCAGACTTTAATATACATCATCCTAAAATTTCTTAAGATTGAACTGAAACCACTTTTTCCCTATGTTTGCTGCGGGGTCGGCATCCTAGTACAATTTTAATATACCTAGAACCGATTTTCTTCAGTTTCCAAAAAGAGACTAAATGAAACATTATTAAAACGTAAGTAGGAGGAATTGAACGAATTTTAACTAAATCAGCCCTAGCCACATCGCGCTTCCCGCGGAGCGCGGCCAAATGATTTAAAATCCGTTACTTACCGGTATCTCAATTCGCGTCGTTCTAAACGCTATTTTGCGGTATTTACAGTCCAGTATGTCGCTTAACTCAGACATTTAATAAAAAAATATCACGGTGGTTTTCTAGTAGAAGGTAAGGGGACAAAACTAGTTTTGTGTATTTATGTATAAATAATATACATTAAATCAGATTCATTCAGCTAAACCTCAACTGTTATAACTTCTCACTAACCGTTTGAGTTAAGCTGTTTCACGAATGTAATATAAATGTGTTCCAATGGCTCGGAGCATATTCGAGAAAAGTACCACCAAGGCTAGCTGTCCTTAAACTTGACGGTCATGGTTTCTATCTAGAGCAATAGCCGACTGTTGATGTCGTGTCGGGCTTGAATCCTCTCCGATCGATATCCGTATATTCGCTGCCAATACATATTTATTTTGACTGTTTTGAAGGTTTAGCTAGGAATTAACATACTCTGATTTTTTTTCATGAAACTAGTAACAATTTATTATTAATAATATTTTAATATTAGAAATCAGTCATTCCTAAAATTTTCAGTTTTGATTTCAATGACTAAGCATTTTGTTTTGTATCCAAACCCAATACTACTATACTTCATTTCTTTAAAAAAAAACACCTTGTCTAATACACAACTTATCTGTTAGCCGTGAGAACCACTGTGAGATTGAACGACGACGAAGAAACAAGATGACGGCGTACATAACAGAGTTGTCGGACATGGTGCCAACATGCTCCGCGCTGGCACGCAAACCCGACAAGCTCACCATACTGCGTATGGCAGTAGCTCATATGAAGGCATTGAGAGGTAAGATCGGATGCACATATATACCACCTACTAAACTCAGGTACTCTTTTGCCAGCCGCTCTATGCCCTATAAAAGTATCTGTCCGTCCATATGTCACACCAATTTTACTCGAAAAGTATAAGTAAGGTATATTTAAATTGAATTTGGAACATAAAATAATGCCCCTAATCCAACATTTGAGATTTGAACAGTTTAAAAAAACCATTAATGGCTTTGTTGTTGAAGGTTGAAGGCACGATAAAGTTATGACATATGCCTTATTATATTATATTTTAGAATGCGTAATAGCTCGATTCATATTAATGAAGCGCTGGTAGCTTTATTAATATGAAATTTATTTTTTTGGTGGTGGCTGGTCGTGGCAATCTCGAGGTGCGGGTTCAAACCCCGGTTCGTACCAATGAGTTTTTCGGAACTTATGTACGAAATAACATTTGATATTTTTCGTAAAACTAGTGCCTATGCCAATTCTTGGGATAAGTTGTCAAGTGGACCCCAGGCTCTCATGAGCTGTGGCAAAATGCCGGGACAACGCGAGGAAGAAGAAGAAGAAGCTCGATTCATATTAATAGTTTTCCTATTTTCCAGGCACAGGCAATACTTCCACGGATGGCACATACAAGCCATCGTTTTTGACTGACCAAGAACTCAAGCATTTAATCCTTGAAGCGGCAGACGGATTCCTGTTCGTTGTTAGTTGTGATTCTGGTCGCGTCATTTACGTCAGCGACAGTATAGCTCCAGTACTTAACTATTCTCAGGTATGAGATTGTTATTTTTATTTTAACTGTTTAGAGGTCGTAGAAACGCTGGTGGCTTAGCGCTGAGAGCGTGCGACTTGCAATCTGGAGGTCGCGGGTTCAAACCCCGGCTCGTACCTATGAGTTTTTCGGAACTTATGTACGAAATATCATTTGATATTTACCAGTCGCTTTTCGGTGAAGGAAAACATCGTGAGGAAACCGGACTAATCCCAATAAGGCCTAGTTTACCCTCTGGGTTGGAAGGTCAGATGGCAGTCGCTTTCGTAAAAACTAGTGCCTACGTCAAATCATGGGATTAGTTGTCAAGCGGACCCCAGGCTCTCATGAGCCGTGGCGAAATGCCGGGATAACGCGAGGAAGAAGAAGAAGAAGAGGTCGTAGAAATAGCATCTGTCGAATATTTCATAATTCTGTCCTATTATTAATTTTAACCTTTATATTTTAGGGAGAATGGTATTCCTCATCTTTTTATGACCATGTGCATCCAGAGGATACCGAAAAGGTTCGAGAGCAATTGAGCACTCAAGAACCACAAAATACAGGACGCATTTTAGATCTGAAAACCGGAACGGTGAAGAAAGAAGGACATCAATGTAAGTTTATTAAGCACGCTCTTTTACGCTAATACATTGTAATAACAAATAATTAATAGTATAGTATAGTATAGACTATTAGGCTGATCCTATAGCTTAATAAGAGTGAAAACCTGCACACATGTAGCAGAAACACAAAGTTGTCCGAAATCCATAGTTCTACGGGACTACGGCCCTAATTCCTTTCGCTCAAGAGACTCAGTGGGACGTATAAACAAGAGATAATAACATAATAATAAGCGAGGCTAAAGAAGAGACGCGCCCGCCCATGACGTCGGTTGTCAATGGCACTATGCGAGCTTGACGAGCAATATAATGATGCGAGTGCAATAGAAATGTCAACACGCGGGTTAATGTACGAAAATCTATATGTAACGCGACTCTTTCTTTAGCGTTAACCTTTTGAACGCCACAGGCGGCAATTGACGTCAACGCAAAATCGTGACAACGACGCCAAAGACGGCATTTGACGTCGATCGTGTTTTGATGAAAATCTACTGAAAAACACCCCACTTTTAGGTTGGGATTATATGTGACGTCCCACGGTCAAAGGTACCTTATGGCGGGTATGGAGTTATACATACCCCAGTAATCTATAATAAATAAGCTAGCGATAACACAAAAGATCAACCTCCTAGGTTGCGTAGTTACAGAGATATGATTTTTTGAAAATAATGTTGTGAAATGAGCAATTTTACGATAGAGAAGTTTTAAGTTTAGCCGCCTAAAAAACTATGTTCCTGAAGTAAGTTACATAGTTGACTACAAATAATAATACCTTATATATCTGAGATTAAAAAAATATTGCGACTTGTTCTGTAATGCAAATAGAAACTTTTGATATCGACTGATTTATGTGTATACTAACCAATCTCTTAAAAATAAAGTTTTCTTTCATTTTCACGATTGATTGCAATGAGCTCTCAAGATTTAAATTTTATCTATTAGAAAACGACACTGACAGACAGTTTAAGCAAAAAACAATACTGATTTAGAGGTGAAAATGTATTTTCTGACTTTTTCATATAAAATCACAAAATTGAATATTTTTACTTTTAATGTGACACACAATCAATTTTTCTGAGCACATATGAAAGAAATTCTGTCATTCAAATGAAATAAATCCTAAAACCCCAACTAAATACTATATTTAACCCCTTATGCCACTTTAAACTTACATAACAATAACAGTATTTGCTCCATACATTTGCGAAAAGGTACCTTATGGAAATAAATCTAATAATACATCACTACAAAACATCAATAACATTACAGTTTATCTTTTATGAATAGAAAATATTAATTTACATTAAACCGCCACAAATTTAATTAGTTCTTCGTCATAATAATCTTAAAAAAGACCAATAAATTGTATGTAATGAAAAGGTACCTTATGGTTAAGTTACATGATGAGGCATGATGATGATGGAACAGTTAGGATAAACTAATAATATTTTGGGGTAAAGATGGTATAAATCGTCTATTTCTTATCAATAATATATTTTGGTTGCCATTGAAGATAAGCGGCATTGAGGTTCAATGACCTCATATATTCCATAAGGTAATGCGTCGGGTATTGGCATTTTTCAGCAAACCAATGGCTGATTTATTGCATGCGACCAAACCAAATGAAGATTATTCTAGTTAAGAAAGACTTGACGAGAGTAACTTTGGTATAATAGCAGGCTACTTGGATTTGTGATGTCGGTCGATGTACGGTTATAATATTTGCTAGGCGCCCCAACCAGAACTCTGAAATTATCAAATTAGTTTTGCAGAATGCTAATACAGTTCTCTACCAAACTTCTTTTCCCGTATTGACTAGTTTTTTGGGAATTTTCAATCTTTTTTTCCATAAGGTACCTTTTCTACTAAACTCTGAGACGACATTACTAGGCTTATAACTAACTTATAACTAAAATAAAAACAGGTAAACAAACGTTACGCATTAAGGTTTCAGATCACACAATAAAAAATAATTTGGCCAAGTCCGAGATAGCTCGAGGCATTTAGTGTTCCGTACGGCTACCATCAGTTTGGCATTGACATAAACGATGTCGTGAACGTAATTTACTTCCTATAGGTATATCTCTTTCGCACTAATATGTCAGTACGAGCGAGATACATAGAAAGTAAATTACGTTCGCGCCCACGGTAGCGTTTATGTCAATGCCAAACTGATGGTAGCTGTACCGCTCGCATCGTTACATTTTACAGAGGTTGTTTGCCTGTTTTTAGGATACCGTATTCAACTACACACACAGAACAATAGTACAAAGTGTCTAAGTGCGAAGGCCGAAGGCCGAGCTTTAGCAAAATGTCATCGCTTTAGCACAGAGCAATAGTACAAGTGTCTAAATGTGAAGGCCAAAGGCCGGCCTCCGCGTAGCCCGAAGGCCCGAAGCGTCCAGGATGTCAGTGCTTTAACACAGAACAATAGTACAAGTATCTAAATGCGAAAGCCGAAGGCCGAGCTCCGCGTAGGGCCGAAGGCCCGAAGCGTCCAGGATGTTAGTACTTAAACACAGAACAATAGTATAAGTATGTAAATGCGAAGGCCGAAGGCCGAGCTCCGCGTAGGGCCGAAGGCCCGAAGCGTCCAGGCTGTCAGTTCTGTGTTTAACCACTGACATCTTGCAGGCTTCGGGCCTTCGGCCCTACGCGGAGCTCGGCCTCCGGCCTTCGCATTTAGACACTTGTATTAATTACCTGTGTTTAGAACTGACCTCCTGGATGCTTCGGGCTTTCGGCTCAATGCGACTTCAGCCTTTGGATCTTGCGACTTAGACACTTGTACTTAAAAATACTTGGAAAAGTTACGGGAGGCACGCGTCTGTCGGACGCTTCGGATCTTCGAATCGCTCCTTCGGCCTTTGCATTTAGTTATATTCTTGTACTATTGCTTTGTGTTTGAATACCGAAGTCGAGCATCTCGCGAATGCTTGATGTATTATAATAATTTAGAGTAAGGCCAAGCGCGCACCACGATTTTTTGTCCTGCGATAATTTTGTCGCAGAAATGCAACGTATGTGTTTATATGTTAGTGCGCGCATATGCGACAAAAAAATCGCAGCGATTTTAAAATTGTGATTTGTCACATTTTTCCGCGATTGTTCGCGACGCGATTGTCGCAAAGTGAATTGCAGCATGCGGAGTTGTATGGCCCCGCGCGCACTATGATAATAAAATCGCACCCCGGCCGGACCTCAGTCGGCATTTCGCTCTCCAAACCCCAACATCTCGGCACCTGCATCTCCAATGGAGTCTCAAAATGAGACGCTAGATGTTGACCATTTAATTATGGAAATAGACGGGGATCACCTTTGTGTTATAAATGCTCAAAGTCATACAGCAATCGCATATTAAAGACACGTTTCATGACAAGCGACTGGTACGAAATCCATGTTGAGAATGAACAAATCGTCGACATTTTCATCGCAGTGCGCGCAGTGAATTTTCTGCGATATATTACAGCGCGATTCTAAAATCGTGTCGCAAAAATTAATATCGTGGTGCGCGCTTGGCCTATAATACCTTAAATGTATACTCCTTCAATTTGAATTTAGAACTCATTATTATTTTTTATTTGATTTTGTTTCTAGTTCTATGCCATATATATAGACTTTAATATTATTTAGAACTGCTAAAAAACAAGATCGGCTTACTTTAAATATTTCGTCAATTTTACCTTTGTTTCTAAAAACTGTGATATTTAACTGTCATATACTATTAATGTCTTCCAAAATTATTTTCTCGTAACAGGACTGAGGGGCTACAGCGAAAACCGAAATTCGCAATTTGCGGGGATTTTCTCTTTTACTCCAATGAAGGCGTAATTAGAGTGACAGAGAAAAATGCTCGCAATTTGCGAACTTCTATTTTCGCGGTTATAGCCCTGAATCTTGTTGCTCACCGATCCGTTCAAAAATATACATAAGTACTGAATATAATTAATAGATATCAATAACTTTTTATTATAATTATACAATTAATACAGAAATGTAATGACTAATGGTACTTAATGAAAAGGAATATTGTGTATATTGTTTCGACGAATCAGATACTCTCAATAAAATCTATACATGAGGCCAAAGCTGTTCATAAATATTAAATGACTTTATTATCTCTATACGCCTTACTAACTCTATGTGTCCTATTGTGGAAAAAAAAAACACAACGACAGTCAAGAACGGAATTCTTAATTTGAATTTTTGAGATGCCTAGTCCATTGGTTGGAAAGCCCGTTCGAAATTGAAACTTATTTGCAATATAATAAGGTCGTATTTTGTAGATCTCTCTCATACTTATAGTAGGCTATTGAGATAAAATTAAATATCCCACAAAAATAAGCAAGCAGAATTAAACTTTGTGTCAAAGACATAAGTCATAAATTTCAATGCCAAAGTTTTAACTAAGGATGTTTCTCGCCTAATATGAATTGACCAGTGTAAGCATCAGTTAGCTAGCCCTAAGCAACCAAAGGTCAAGCTGCAGTTGAAAAACTAATAAAGATAAAGTTAAGCTGATAATTTTCCCGCCGTCTCCATGCTTCTTCAAGTTGGGTATTGACTGGTCAGCTGCCTGTTAGCTATAGTTTTCGCGAAAATCGCCAGGACAGAGGTGAAAATTTTTGTATGAAAACTTGCAACTTTAAATGCATTTTTTGACGAAACTATTGCAGTCTAAAATGAAGTCAAAATCAGTCCATCGACTCAATTTTTTGCAAGCTTTCTAATGGTACCCCACACGATTCTTACAAATGAAAAAAGTTTCAGCCTACCCCTCTCAACCCCCTAAATTTCCCCCTTTAATAAGAAATAAGCAGTTTTGACTTATTTACAATATGAGTGATGGTAATTGCTATAACTGTTCCAAATTTTAGGTATTTATGTCAAACGGTCTCTGAGAAAAACGTATTTAACTGATTTGCAAGACCGAAGTGATCCCATAAGTGTTCCGTAAACAAAGTTTTGTACGGAACACTAAAAATTGAGCATTTTTTCACCTCTTTACAAAACATTTCATATCTCCGAAACTAGAAACCCTCATAAGGTACCTTTTCCCGTGGAACGTCACATATATTCACAAACCCAAATTTTACCCCCGTGGCGTCAGTGGCACGGCAAACGGGAAAAAGTCTAAAAAGGAAAAAGAGGCACCAGAACCTATTTTTTTTTACAAAACGGGGCTATTAAGTATACTAAATATTTCCCTTACATACTAGGTTAATTTTGATGATGATTCAATAATGTGTGTGTTTTCCATGCAGCGTCCATGCGGCAGGTGATGGGCTCGCGGCGCGGCTTCATCTGCCGCATGCGCGTGGGCGGCTCGGCCGAGGGCGCGCACCTCGGCCGCCTGCGCGCGCGCAACTCGCTCGGCCCCTCGCACGACGGACACAACTACGCGGTCGTACACTGCACCGGTTACATCAAGAACTGGCCGCCTACAGGTACACCATCATATGCCATTTTGTTTTTCTGTTTGGGGGCATTTTCATTTAGAAAATCAAACGGGTGGTTGGGCCCATCTGTAATTGTATAATTGATTATCAATTTGAAACAAAAAAGATTTCATCAATAGAAGTGACAGATTAACTGTATATTTTATAACTTAAGTTTGGCGTAACAATAAAAGTTGTAATGAAAATGGGCATAAAATTTACAATAATTTTATATCACGAGTCATTTATTAATATTCGCAAACTTCATTGTAGTTTTACAACCTTTCCAATTCTTTATCAATCAGAGTCCCGATTAATTTAAAATTTATCGTGGGCACTTTGGCGACAATGCAGTGTTACATAACTGTAAGCTATCAAATTCTTTACAGTGGGTCCTATCATAAAATCATAAAAATATTAGTAAGTGCCAGATCAGATTAGAAAAACTCATCATTGCTAATATTTTTATGCTTTAATATAAAAGGGGCCCAGCATAAGCCCCTTCGCGAATCGTACTTTGCACACACCGATTAAGACAATGACGGTTACTAACCTAATGTAGGTAGCTCATACAGAGTTCTTATACTACACATTTACAGTAGCTGTTTGATATAAAAACTCTTCAGTCCCACTGCACTGTCGTCTAATAATCTAACCCAATGAAACATACTTGCTATAATATAAATGAATATTTATAATAGTTATGTTGTTTACCCATTAAAGAACATAATGTTATTTGCTATGGGACATTAGACTTGTTTCCAGGCATGCAGATGGACCGGCCGGTCGACGACGAGCTGCACGCGTCTCATTGTTGCCTCGTGGCCATCGGACGGCTACAGGTCAGTTTAACAATAACCTATATATAGGTATTAGTACCAAACCGCAAGGCACACTGCATCCGCATGTCGCTCCGACGTGCGAGGTGCGAGCGGAATGTCGCTATATAACGCGCATAGCGTTGTCTCGCTCAAACATCGGAGCGACGTGAAAAAAAGTGTTGTCTGCAGAAATAAGCATCCTTCTATTAAAACTATCCCAAGTTTCTTCATTATTGTCTACTTCTTATTACATATTTTTGTAATAATGTAATAAAATATCATAGGAGAAATACGACAAATCAGAAGTTTAGGACGAAATTGTTTATAATGTAAGGTATTATGTATATATAATATATGTATTGTATTTTTATGACTAAAATTTTAAAGGTATTATTTCTACTGCTATTTAGTTTTAAATGTTTTTAGTTTTTTGCACCTCCTAATACATATTATGTATATAATAAATTATTATGAATTTCATTTCTCTACTACCTAAAGGTTTGTCTGGAATAGATCGCTCTTTAGAAATAAGGCCGCATGTTCTTTACTTCTGTCTTCATGTATTTTTTGTTTGTGTTTCCGTGTACATTTATTCTGATGTTGTGCAATAAAGAGGATTTTTATTGTTTGAAACCCAAAAATCGGAACAGCTGAATTTAGTCAACATTGACAATAAAAACATTTTTCATCCAACAGATCGGTGCAAACTGCACTGCAAAGGGATCAACGAGGAGGGTTGATCCCATGACCATGTTATGCAAGTTGCAAGTGAAACCAATTCACAATTCCCTACTTGTCAACTTGAATAATGAATCGTATACTAATGAAAGATGTAGTGGTAGAAAAATAATAGGGTTCCGAAGTGTGTGTTAGTAAGGGAGTTCGGTATGTGTGCAGGTGACGTCCACGCCGAACGCGGCCGAGGGCAGCCTGTGCAGCGGCGGGGTGGAGTTCGTGTCGCGGCACGCCGTGGACGGGCGGTTCACGTTCGCGGACCAGCGCGCCGCGCAGGTGCTCGGCTACGCGCCCGCCGACCTGCTCGGCAAGCTCTGCTACGAGTTCTACCACCCGGAGGACCAACAGCATATGAGGGACAACTTCGATCAAGGTTGGTGATGATGATGATGCCACAGAATAAATAATATTACTACTAGATACAGAAGACTCACTCTCTAACAAAACGCGTCTGTTACGATCAGGACAGATATGGCCGCTAGGTGGCGACAGGCTAGCCACCAAAATTGGTGTGGAACGGATGTACTTTTAGCTACCTGTTGCAAAGCGACGAAATTGCGGAGTGAGCCACGCCTGATGAAGTTAACACACCTGAATTAGGTGAACCGAGTCGATCTCGCTTTTTTTACTCTGCGTGAAGCGAAGGGCTGTGTATCAGCTTGGGCAAATGCTTTCGTATTTCCGGTTGTTGAGAGACCATATTACATTAATCAACCCATGCCAGTGATTATAACTGTGCGTCAAAATGTTCCAAAAACCAACAGAGTTGAGAGTTATCTCATTTAATAAGTCTTTTTATCTACTGTATTGTTTGAATATCAACATTTCGTGACGACGCGACGAAATCGCGAAGTGAGCCACGCCTGACGTGGTCTACAACTCACAGAGCCTTAAGTAGCTATACGAGCTGTCATGACATGAAACTCACGAATTATATCTTATTTTCCAGTATTAAAATTGAAAGGCCAGATCATATCCCTCATGTACCGGTTTCGTACCAAAACCAGGGATTGGATATGGCTGAGGACGTCAGCCTTCGCCTTTTTGAATCCGTACAACGACGATGTTGAATATATTGTCTGCACAAACACGCTAGCAAAGTGAGTATACCTTTGAATAAAACTATTCCTAGTTTATTATTGTTGTGTATTGTGAATAATAATGAGTAAAAATTGTGATAGTTTAAATAATTCACAATTTTTTTAAGGAGATAGTAAAACTATTTGTTGTCTTGATTTGACTTGAGTTGAGGGTGTCTAACACTTGAGACTGCTAATGTAAGGTTTGGGAACGTAAAGTATCAAGGGGTTAACTGTTTTATTTGCGCAGCCGGTCGCTGGGCAGCGCGAGCGGCGAGGCGCCGCCGGAGGAGAACTACGACTACCACTTGCGGCACCGCGACGTGTACCAGGCCGCGCAGCCCGTGCTGCACCAGCAACACCATGCGCCGCCTGGTACGACTGACTTCTTATTTACCTCTCTAAATGTAGTTATGTTCTACTAATTCAGAGTATTATTTTTGTTGACTCGTAGAAAAAGTATTATATTATATACAATAACGTATGCGGAGTGAAATTTGGACAAAGTTCAATATTATTTGAAATAAAAAAAACACCATCGTTTTTTTAAAATAATTATGTATTTATAATAATGTATATATCAAGGCTTAGTGTAAAAAATAAGTTACACCCATGCGAGATGCTTTACGGCAGTTCTGTGGTACTTTGTCCACCGCTGTCGAAAACACAGATGTCGGCATTTTATTCAGCTCCGATTTTATTTTTCGAATCAAACTGTAGATTTTTGGGACGAAAATTATTTCAATATACTCGCCTCTTTAGATTTGGCCAAAAATCTTCTATATAGTAGAAGAGCCGGCCGCAAATTTTCTAACCGACTTGATACCACGATGAAATGCACAATGGTTTCCCATAAAAGTGATGCTAAGTCCGAATTCGATAGTCTGCCACGGCGGAACTTGCCGAAAGTACGAAAAAGAAGGCCACTTCCGGTGCGAAAAAAGGGGGCTGATTTAACCCATCTGATACCGAAATAATAGTTATGGCAGCAGTTAGAAATTTACATGTAGACACATAAAAGCGAAGTCTGCCAGTATTTTTTTTGCCGGAAGTGCTTGGCAGACGCTCTCAAAGGTGGCCAGCGGGACCCCTAATTTAACCCATCTGATACCACCATGAAACCAATTCCAGTCGGTAGGTATGAACCCTCATGTCAGGAATATATAAGTCTGCCAAGGCTTTTCCTGCCGAAACACCTTGGCAGACGAGATTATGTAAGCAAGGTCGGCATCGGTTACCCTACACTAACCCATCTGATACCACCATGAAACCAATTCCAGTCGGTAGGTACGAACCCCCATTTTAGGAATATATAAGTCTGCCAAGGTTTTTCCTGCCGAAACACTTTGGCAGACGAGATTATAAACAAGATGACCATCGGTTACCGTACACTAACCCATCTGATACCGCCATGAAACCAATTCCAGTCGGTAGGTATGAACCCTCATTTCAGGAATATATAAGTCTGCCAAGGCTTTTCCTGCCGTAACACCATGGCAGACGAGATTATGTAAGCAAGGTCGGCATCGGTTACCCTACACTAACCCATCTGATACCACCATGAAACCAATTCCAGTTGGTAGGTATGAACCCCCATTTTAGAAATATATAAGTCTGCCAAGGTTTTTCCTGCCGAAACACCTTGGCAGACGAGATTATAAGCAAGATGACCATCGGTTACCGTACAGTAACCCATCTGATACCACCATGAAACCAATTCTAGTCGGTAGGTATGAACCCTCATTTCAGGAATTTATAAGTCTGCCAAGGCCTTTTCTGCCGAAACACCTTGACAGACGAGATTATGTAAGCAGCATCCACATACGAGGGATCCGTATTTTGGGATTATACAGATTACGGACATTATTAATAGCTGTAGGCTTATTTATTACTTTATGCTTATACATATTTGTATATTATTATGTTATTAATAAAATATATTTATAATTTATTAAACCTAAACTTAATACATTGCGAATTCATTACCTGCTTACGGCAGTAGTAGGGATAAGTGGGTCAGTTCTGGCTCACTGAGCCAGGCCAACAGTCCCTCCCCCTTTTTTCCCTTGTTGAGGCCCTGCAATCTTGCCTTGAACCCAAACTAATGTCATTGTAGCTCGAATCTAACCTAAACTATTTTTATTGCTTTTAGAATATTTCAATTATCTACTTTTGCAAAGTTAAAGGTTGAAATCTCTATTTCGCAAAACGGAATTTTAATGTGACTTTAATGTATGTGCAGTCTACTTAGTAATTGGGTTTAAAGATATAAAAACACACATTTTATTTCCTATCCTAAGTATCCTATCCTAAGTTTATTCAAATAATATTCTGAACATATATAGTAATTAGACTGGTCATATTTTTCATAAAATCGATTTCGACTGGCAAAGCATATAACTTTTTGGCAACCGGATTTTTTAACCTAATTAGACCCCGCTGAATCCGAATTTACCGGTTGCTCAATCGAAATCTTGACCGGAAGTGAGATATTTGACATTAAAGGTCCCTTTTTTTCGTTTTTCGTAAATAACTCTTAAACGGTGGCACATAGCAAAAAATGTTCTATTACATAAGTATTCTGCATAAAATTGCATACAAGAAAGAATTAGTACAATTTTTCGCTAGGATCTATATTCAAAGAGATTTTAACGCGGGAAATTTAATTATAATCACTTCTAAGGTCCCGTTTTTTAGGTTTTCGTAAATAACTCATAAACGGTGGCCAATATCAAAAAATGTTGTTAGACGTTAATAATCTACACAAAATTTTTAACAAAAAAGATTCAGTATACTTTTCGCAGGGATCAATATTTAAAAAGATAATAAAGAGGGAAAGTTAATTATAATAAATTCTAAGGTTCCTTGTTTTTATTTTTTCGTTAATAATTTGAAAAGTATGACTCATAGCAAAACAAAAATCTTATACATAAATAATAAACGTAAAATTTCCTACAAGAAACATGCAGAACACTTTTCGCTAGGATCAATATTTAAAAAGACAAAGCAGCGGGTAAGTTAATTATAATCAATTTTAAAGTCCCTTTTTAGTTTTTTGTAAATAACTCGTAAACGGTGTCCCATAGCGAAATAGGTTTTTAAGAGTAAATTATCTACATAAAATTTCCTCCAAAAAACATCTAGAACACTTTTCTCTAGGATCAATATTTCAAGCGATATTAAAGGAAGAAAGTTAATTACAATCAGTTCATAGGTCACAATTTTTTAGTTTTTCGTAAATAACTCGTAAATGGTGGCCCCTTGCAAAACAATATTCTACATAAATATTAAACATAAAAGTGTCCACAAAAAAGGTTCTGTACACTTTTTCGCTACGATCAATATTTAAAGAGGTATTAAAGGGGGTAAGTTAATTATAATCAATTTCCAGGTCCCTATTTTTAGGATTTCGCAAATGACTCGTAAAATAAGGCTCATAGCAAAATAAGTTCTTAATGTTCTTGTAAATAAATAATCGATATAAAATTTTCTACGAAAGACATATGGAACACTTTTCTCTTTTTAGGGTTCCGTACCTCAAAATGAATAAAAACCGGCCAAGCGCCAGTCGGACTCGCGTTGCAAGGGTTCCGTACATTACCCAATTTTTAACAGTGTATTTTATATATGTTAAACGCGAGTGAATTGCCTTTAAAAAACCTGTAGGGATCGGTTCAAAAACTAAGTAATGTCCGACTCGCGCTTGACTGCATAATTCAAATAGGTTTTCCTGTCATCTATAGATTCTATTCTGTATATCTTTTCAAAATTTTAGACCCAGTAGTATCGGAGATAAAGCCCCCTTCCCCAAAATAAAACATTAAAATACAAAAAAATACCCCCCCCCCCTTTATCTCCGAAACTACTGGGTCTAAATTTTGAAAATAAAATTAAAATAAAATAGTTCTTTACCTATATAGACGTAAACCTAAAAATAGGAACCTGGAAATTGATTATAATTAACTTACCCCCTTTAATACCTCTTTAAATATTGATCGTAGCGAAAAAGTGTACAGAACCTTTTTTGTGGACAATTTTATGTTTAATATTTATGTAGAATATTGTTTTGCAACGGGCCACCGTTTACGAGTTATTTACGAAAAACTAAAAAAAAGTGACATGTGAACTGATTGTAATTAACTTTCTTCCTTTAATATCGCTTGAAATATTGATCCTAGAGAAAAGTGTTCTAGATGTTTTTTGGAGGAAATTTTATGTAGATAATTTATTCTTCAAAACCTATTTCGCTATGGGACACCGTTTACGAGTTATTTACAAAAAACTAAAAAGGGACTTTAAAATTGAGTATAATTAACTTACCCGCTGCTTTGTCTTTTTAAATATTGATCCTAGCGAAAAGTGTACTGCATGTTTCTTGTAGGAAATTTTACGTTTATTATTTATGTATAAGATTTTTTACTTTTCAAATTATTAACGAAAAAATAAAAACAAGGAACCTTAGAATTTAGTATAATTAATTTTCCCTCTTTATTATCTTTTTAAATATTGATCCCTGCAAAAAGTGTACTGAATCTTTTTTGTTCAAAATTTTGTGTAGATTATTAACGTCTAACAACATTTTTTGATATTGGCCACCGTTTATGAGTTATTTACGAAAACCTAAAAAACGGGACCTTAGAAGTGATTATAATGAAATTTCCCGCGTTAAAATCTCTTTTAATATTGATCCTAGCGAAAAATTGTACTGAATCTTTCTTGTAGGCAATTTTATGCATATTACTTATGTAATAGAACATTTTTTGCTATACACCACCGTTTAAGAGTTATTTATGAAAAACGAAAAAAACGGACCTTTAATGTCAAATATCTCACTTCCGGTCAAGATTTCGATCGAGCAACCGGATCTGATTCAGCGGGGGTCTAATTAGGTTAAAAAACCCGGTTTCCAAAAAGTAATATGATTTGCCAGTCGCATCAAGAAGGAGAGCGATTTTGAATTTTTTTGTCTAGTATAAATATCATTACTTATTCTGTGTACAGTGGAGAAAACGAATGAAATCATGCAATTTGATTTTGCTATTTTTAAATAAAGAGTAACTAAACAGTATTTTCCACAGTTGTTGGTAATGATACCATCTCTTACAATTTCTCTTCATGAACATTTTATGATACCTAACCTTCCAGTTTTCGCCCGAATTAATCAAAAAATTCACCAACTCCATTTACACCAACCAAATAGAAAACGGGTCCGTGTCCGAATTCGCGATCTCGAGTCCGGGTCCGCGTCCGGGTCCAGGTTCAGGTAGAAGTCGAATTCAAAATCTTGCTTGTTTTGCCAGTGGGGTAACTTGCTTAACAATCAATTAGAAAAAGACAAGTCGTCGAGGAGTTCCGTTCTGATCACCATCAGCAATACCACTTCATCAAATGCCACTGTTCTTAATGTAAATCCTTGTTTGCCTGATGAAAATACAAGAGTCACTATACAATGCCATTAAGATTTGTAGAGTTCCCTCGATTCCTTATGGATCCCATCATCAGAACTTGAGCTTCACGAAAATATGACTTAAAAATCTAACGTGCTTAACAAACATAACGAAGAGGACAAATCCCCAAACATGAGCTATGCGTCGTTGAAGAGTTCCATTCTGATCATCATCAGCAGTTTCACTTCATCAAATGTCACAATTCTGAATGTAAATGCTTGGTTTGTTTAAAATCCACCAGTATCACTATATGTTAGGGTGGTTCAAAAAACATTGTTTTTTCCTAAGGGGCACCCCCTTATTTTGTTACACTTATTATGTTGATAAATTGAGATTATAGTTGAGATAAATTAAGAAACTTGGTGTATAAGTTTCTTAATTTATCTCAACTATACTTCGTTTTTTTTTTTAGCATTAGAAATTAGGTAAACAATCTTGATGTGTCTTTTAATTGAAAAACACATTTTAAAAATAAGTTACGGCAAATATGTAACAATTATTAATCTAGTACGATCATTTATATTCGTCTGCTTTCATAAGTAATAGTTTTTGAATTTTGAAAAGCGTTTTTCAATTAAAAGACATGCTAAGATCGCTTACCTTCTTGCAAGTTCTTTCTAATGCTAAAAAAACGAACTATACAATAGTGATGGGTAGGACATCAATTTTAAATGAGTTTGTATGAGTACCTCATTTTCTAAAATGAGGTATTACAATGTCTTACTTCAAATGAGGTGAGGTACTAGCATATTTTTAGCGTCGACTATTCTATTAATCCAACGGGCCAACGGTGCAAAAATATTTAATAAATATACATATTTATGTATTCATCACTTCCTTTGTAAATTAATAAATAATAATAATTAAGGAGTGCAATTCTGGAGGTAGAAGGTAAGAATAGAACTTATAGGAGAAAGATCCCACATAGTAACTTAATTTGCTGCTTTTATGAAACTTGTTCTAATTTAGCTCTTTTTTATTGTTAGATTGTTTTGTCCTCCTCCTTGCTACTTGATATAGTTTTAAGTATAATAATCACTACCCGCTCCGGCTTCGCACGGGTTAACAAATTATACATACACCTAAACCTTCCTGAAGAATCACTCTATTGATAGGTGAAAACCGCATGAAAATCCGTCCAGTAGTTTTTGAGTTTATCGCGAACATACAAACAAACACACATACGGACAGACGCGGCGGGGGACTTTGTTTCATAATATGTAGTGATATATTTCATAACCATAAAACTACCACATTTTTAACAAACTAAGGAGAACAAATTCAATATTTTCACAAGTCATTATTATATAGAAATGACTAACTTACCACTTCAGATAATTTAACAGTAATATCACCAATATGATATTAAACAAAGCACCATTCGCTCCGGACGCCGCCGGCTACATTTACATTTCATTTTTTCATGCAAAAGGCACCAAGGAAGATCCGCGGGTAAATTTAATGGCGAAAACGATGTCCATATTTTGTTATTTTGGTATAATTATAAGAATTATCACTAGGTATTAGGTATTAGAGAACTAAAATTAGCTACAACGACGTACGAACGAACAAAATAAATAAAAATATGTCACAATCATAATTTGTCAGTCCGAAGTCGTTTACAAATAATGTTAATAAAAAGTATTGCAAATTCAAATCGATATAATTTACATCTACATGTTTATTTTACCTATGCAAATTATACTTACTTTTTATTTAATAAACTTGAAACTTATTGAAATGATCATATATTGTGTACGCTACAGTATTATATTTCAATAATATTTTAGTCACTAAAGGATTACTGTTTATAAGCAAGTTTCGTAAATGCCTGTCTGGTATACAGAGTGCGTACCGCGATCCATGTTCGTCATGTTGTCTCCCTGTCACACTTACGTAGGAATTTACAAGTGCAACAGAGAAGCAACTTTTCTTCATTTGAGACATTTTGAGTTTTGTATGTCGGCGAGCAGGCGAGCACCTAGCGCCTCGTGCCATCCAGGGACTCTTTTGCAAGTTGTGAGGAGCGTTGAGTTTTTGAGGTTCGCGAGTGAATTTGTAAGGATAAGAGTTTTTTTGAAATTTGAAGTGTGTGAATGATTTGTGTGGCAAGAGGTGTTTGTGATGCGCGCGAGTAAATGAGTAAAATGAATAGAGGAGTGAAGTAAGACATTTTTGAGTTGAGTGGTACAAATGAGGTGCCTCGCGAGTGAGCGACTCAACACTACTATACAAGGTGGTGCTTAACCACGTTGAAATTTTGTATGTTGTTTGAAACCCAACAAAAAGAGTAATTATGATTCAGAATTTTATTTAAAATATCTGGTTTCACACTATTTGCACATGTGATGTATAAGTTTTGAAGTAGAAAAACATTTTCTTACAAAATAATATCTTTTAAATCACACTTTCAAATAATGTGAAAACTACTACTTACATAAAAATAAAAAAAATAGTAACTTATTTATTTTTTTTGATTTCATACAATTTGAAAAATTTCAATGTGTTTGAGCACCCCCTTGTAGTTAAGATTGCAAGATGCTTGGCGTATTTTGTCAACATAATAAGTGTAACAAAATTAGGGGGTGCCGCTTCTTCTAGCTAGAGTTTGAATTTTTCCCATACAAACGTGAACCACCCTTACAAGATTTGAAGAGTGCCCTCGATTCCTCATAAATCTCACCATCAGAACTGGGTTTTGACAAAGACGGAACCAATCTGTATGTATATACTTACAAGTTACAACTCAACTAAAAAAATAATTTTCAAAATCGATCCCAAAATGACGGAGATATTAAACATTAAAAAACCGAATTAATACCTCCTTTTTAGGGTTCCGTAGCCAAATGGCAAAAAACGGAACCCTTATAGATTTGTCATGTCTGTCTGTCTGTCCGTCCGTATGTCACAGCCACTTTTTTCCGAAACTATAAGAACTGTTGAAACTTGGTAAGTAGATGTATTCTGTGAACCGCATTAAGATTTCAACACAAAAATAGAAAAAAAAAACAATAAATTTTGGGGGTCCCCCATACTTAGAACTGAAACTTAAAATGTCTTTTTCATTAAACCCATACGTGTGGGGTATCTATGGATAGGTCTTCAAAAATGATACAATACAATACAATACTTTTTATTGCACGCCTCACATACACTTAGTTTACAATAAATGGACAATAACATAAAAAAACCGGGCAAGTGCGAGTCGGACTTGCGCACGAAGGATTCCGTACCATAATGCAAAAAAAAACAAAAAAAAGCAAAAAAGAAACGGTCACCCATCCAAGTACTGACCCCTCCCGACGTTGCTTAACTTTGGTCAAAAATCACGTTTGTTGTATGGGAGCCCCATTTAAATCTTCATTTTATTCTGTTTTTACTATTTGTTGTTATAGCGGCAACAGAAATACATCATCTGTGAAAATTTCAACTCTCTAGCTATCTCGGTTCGTGAGATACAGCCTGGTGACAGACGGACGGACGGACGGACGGACAGCGAAGTCTTAGTAATAGGGTCCCGTTTTACCCTTTGGGTACGGAACCCTAAAAAGACAATAGAGGTAACAACAGGCGGTCTTATCGCTTATGATATTGAGGTTTCTAATATCATTTATTTCTAAACTGAATAGTTTGCGCGAGAGACACTTCCAAAGTGGTAAAATGTGTGCACCCTCCCCTCCCCCTTTAACTTCTAAAATAAATTTAACTTCGCACTGAATGATGACATCGTACGGGGCTTAAAGCCCCCGTAACGCAGTGAACGTGTTAAAGTCACATTAAAATTCCATTTTTCGAAATAGAGATTTCAACATTTAACTTTGCAAAAGTAGATAATTGAAATATTCTAAAAGCAATAAAAATTAATTAGGTTAGATTCGAGCTACAATGACATTAGTTTGGGTTCAAGGCAAGGTTGCAGGGCCTCAACAAGGGAAAAAAGGGGGAGGGACTGTTGGCCTGGCTCAGTGAGCCAGAACTGACCCACTTATCCCTACTACTGCCGTAAGCAGGTAATGAATTCCCAATGTATTAAGTTTAGGTTTAATAAATTATAAATATATTTTATTAATAACATAATAATATACAAATATGTATAAGCATAAAGTAATAAATAAGCCTACAGCTATTAATAATGTCCGTAATCTGTATAATCCCAAAATACGGATCCCTCGTATGTGGATGCTGCTTACATAATCTCGTCTGTCAAGGTGTTTCGGCAGGAAAGGCCTTGGCAGACTTATAAATTCCTGAAATGAGGGTTCATACCTACCGACTAGAATTGGTTTCATGGTGGTATCAGATGGGTTACTGTACGGTAACCGATGGTCATCTTGCTTATAATCTCGTCTGCCAAGGTGTTTCGGCAGGAAAAACCTTGGCAGACTTATATATTTCTAAAATGGGGGTTCATACCTACCAACTGGAATTGGTTTCATGGTGGTATCAGATGGGTTAGTGTAGGGTAACCGATGCCGACCTTGCTTACATAATCTCGTCTGCCATGGTGTTACGGCAGGAAAAGCCTTGGCAGACTTATATATTCCTGAAATGAGGGTTCATACCTACCGACTGGAATTGGTTTCATGGCGGTATCAGATGGGTTAGTGTACGGTAACCGATGGTCATCTTGTTTATAATCTCGTCTGCCAAGGTGTTTCGGCAGGAAAAACCTTGGCAGACTTATATATTCCTAAAATGGGGGTTCGTACCTACCGACTGGAATTGGTTTCATGGTGGTATCAGATGGGTTAGTGTAGGGTAACCGATGCCGACCTTGCTTACATAATCTCGTCTGCCAAGGTGTTTCGGCAGGAAAAGCCTTGGCAGACTTATATATTCCTGACATGAGGGTTCATACCTACCGACTGGAATTGGTTTCATGGTGGTATCAGATGGGTTAAATTAGGGGTCCCGCTGGCCACCTTTGAGAGCGTCTGCCAAGCACTTCCGGCAAAAAAAATACTGGCAGACTTCGCTTTTATGTGTCTACATATAAATTTCTAACTGCTGCCATAACTATTATTTCGGTATCAGATGGGTTAAATCAGCCCCCTTTTTTCGCACCGGAAGTGGCCTTCTTTTTCGTACTTTCGGCAAGTTCCGCCGTGGCAGACTATCGAATTCGGACTTAGCATCACTTTTATGGGAAACCATTGTGCATTTCATCGTGGTATCAAGTCGGTTAGAAAATTTGCGGCCGGCTCTTCTACTAATAGGGCGAAGTTGCGGAACATTAGGTGGATTTGATGTCTTCGGTACGTATGGGATGTTTAACTCCGCCATTTTGCAAAGGGTTTTTTTGGAATAATGGCTTGAGGCTAAGCCTGGCCAAAACACTACATTTTCTCCTCTATGACTCGTATTTATGAAATCCCGCACTAATGGCAAACAACGCTCTATGTAGCGGTCGGCGTTCACAGCTAAACCTGACTCAAAGAATACAGGCTTAGGCATTCCGCGTCGACTGATGGCAAGCATAGCAAAACTTTTTTAGGAAATTTTGTATACTCAACATATTTCACGTTCTCATCGGTTGGACCATTGGTGTTCTCAAAATAGTAATTGCCTTGCCACTCGTTTCCATCTAACGTGAAATATGACTCGTCATCCATAACGCAAGTGACATTGTTTTTAGCGTAAAATATTTCTTTGACTAATTTACACAACCGTACTTTCTGAGTGATTTCTTGGTTTTCAGAGACAGTGGGCTTAACTTTTCTACATCGCTTATCAATGCCCATGTCTTTAAGATATTTTTTAACAGTTTTGCCGTCAGTTTTAAATTTTCTTCCGAGCTCTCTATAAGATTGTGCGACACGGCCGGCCGTAATTTTCTTTAATCGAGCTCTCTCAGAAACCTTGCTCAAGCTGGAATAGTTTCCAGAACCAGGCTTTCTGGCAGTGGTTTTCATCAAGGCAAAGGACGCCAGAATATTGTAAATAGTGCTTCGACTCTCACCCATTTGCACAAAATGTTCCACCACCTTTGATTTCGGCCATAGGGGATGGCTACTATAGAAATTACATACTGTTTGACGACGGCGTTCTTGTTGATTTACCATAATTACCAAATTAAACAACCAATCTTTATGAGACTTACCAAACTGATTGACAGATATATTGGCTTTACATTGACAACACATATTTTTTATTTAGATTTTTGTGTTTTTATATAACAAATTTTGACCAAATTTCACTCCGCATACGTTAGTGATATAATCAAGTTTTTCAATCTCGTACCTCCCTTAGGCAACTCAGGAAGCTTCGTTGCCTAAACACGGTACTCGACTGAAAAGCTCTATTATATCATAATTGTATAATAGTACATTATTGCAGAGGCCGGGAAAGGGCAATTCGTGGATGAGTTTCGATTTTGTCGGACGACGCCAAGCGGAGCCGACAAAGAAGACGAATCCACGAATTGCTATTCCTGCCGAGGCATATATAGTGCTTTTCTCCAAACATGCGAGGAAATAAGCTAAAATAATTATTATTTAAGCATCAAGCATCACTCAAATCAAACCTTCACATCCAAAATGTCAAAAACAATTTCCCTCTTTAATTAATTTTTAAAAGTTAAAGGCACAAACTTATTCTGCCATTCAGTACCATTCAATATTCGTTCATTCAATATAATTGCGCAATATAGTTTGTCAAACCAACTTTTCAGTCAATAAGAACCAGGAAAACTACACCCATCCTTTTCTTTTGGGTGCTAGTACTAGTGTAAGACAAAGATAGTATGATTCTCTTTGTCTATGTTTGAAATGAGAAAGTCCTTTGACAAACTATGTAAGCTTTATGAACACGGATGAGATTTAAAAAAAATATAAAAATAATCTTTGATTTTATTAAGCAGTATTCGCACGATCATACACGTGAAATGATAGCTGATCGGGTCGTGTAGAAGCGGCTCGCGGCAATAATAATTGGCTGTTTGCGTTTTTTATTATTAAAAAGTAAAAAACACTACAGTAATAAGTTATTACTGTAGTGTTAAAAAACACTACAGTAATAAGTTATTACTGTAGTGTTTTTTTACTTCCCGTCCGCTAGAACAGGACAGCGATAGTTTGATGTTTTTTAGTTAGAGTTTGACATTAACGAAGAACTTCCCGTACTATTTTTGCTACAGTAAGGTGAACATTTCCGAGCATATTGGAGAAAAATACTATTAACTGCACCGGTTGTGCAGCTAGTGCGTGTGGAGTGTCGACTGTAGTGTAGTGTATTAGTACATTATTGTCGAGGCTCGGAAGTAGCTACTTGCAGGCTGAGGATTCGGGGTAAGTAATATAATATATACCAATTATTAATATAACATTCACAAGATATACGCTCACTTTGTATAATTTTGAATAATATAAGTTTTGCATTGTATAAAACCCAAATCGTATAACGTCAAAATGGCTAATTTGTTTTTGAACCACATTCAATGTACATAATTTCATATTGTATAAAACTTGAATTTCATAAAAATTATATAGTCGAACGATCAAAAACTATATCGGTTACTAGATCGAAGAACATAAATGAATAATAATATCCGGTAAGTTATTAAGCCATGGACCAATTTCGTTCTGGCGCTTCGCCGGCCGCTGCCGCGGCACGCTCGCTTCGCTCGCTCGGCTCGCGCACTGTTTGTTCGCAGTTCAACCTAACACTCCTCCTCGCTTCGCTCGTCGTCGTACCTAACGGAGACCTGCTTTAGTAAAGAACAACCGGCAGAAGATACTATTTAGGAATTACTTTGTTACATGTATGATCATATATTTTGGAAGGTATTTTTCTCATGTAATTATTATGTTACAAGAATTTATTATTTAATTTCCAATCTTTTTTCAACAATAAACATTTCATCCGCTGCGCCCTCTAGGTTACTTTACTGTAACATTACGAATCTGCTGACATTTGACACTGACTTTAAGGTGACTTTAAGTACGTAAGTGTGCGTGAATGCAAGAAATTGCAATATTTTGCAGTTGGATTCCGGTAATAACGAAATGAGACAATGTTGAGTTGAACATGTCTCGATTTGGATGTAGTATTTTTTATAAGGACTGTATCGTTTATTATAAATACAAATAAAACCTGGTCTAACTGTTGACGTGTGTATTATTTTGTATTACTATGTTCTTAAGGTATACTCTGGGGGTATTTTTAAGCCATATCTGATATAAGAAGGTTTTACATTTATTTTATTTTAGGGACTTTATGATGATTTTAATATCGTCTAGCAATTGTAATTTGGACAAGCCTATCGAGCTTAATTTGAGACTATTTCACCGATTCCTTGGTACGATTTAAAGAAACAAAAGGTTAATATGCTGCCAAAATATGCCATCCAAGTGTCCTTTTCATGATTGCTCAATTGAACATCCACAGAATAAATGTGGTGAATTTTTATCTTTACATGAAAACGACTTTTTATGCAACATTTTGGATTCCCGTCAATTTCTGACGCCAGCGAAATGAGGGAAACAGCTAAAAGAATCTACCGAAATCCAAAGCCTAACGGACATTCATGGCGTTGAACCATGGCTAGAACAGGTCGATAGAAACGCTCCATGATGGTTATATTGTATACCAAAGTCGGGGTTGTCGTAAGTAACATGCCATATTCTCTAAAAGGCCACCAAGCACAGATCCAAAACTTTTTTTCCAACTAAAAGAAATGATTAGACTATGCCCAGATGTTTCGCTTTACGAATCATATGTAATTGCTGTTTACATAGCACGATTTTTTTTGTGTAATATCTCGTCTTGTTCGCAAACCGTAAATTTTCTTGTAGTATTTGTCCAAAATCGTTGTAGTTACTCGGGAGGATTGGGTAAATATTGTCCAAACCATATGCTTTACGTGATCTCCCAGGACGAAATGTTACTTATTATTAAAGCACTAATTAAACTATATGTGTAATTTTTTAATAAAAATATAATACCAGAAAAAACGGCTAAGTAAAGTTGTATTTATAATAAACGATACAGTCCTTAGTTTTCGCACATATCAACACATCTTATGAAACTTTGTATTTTGGGAGAAATAGTGAAAATCCACAATTCGTGCACAGTGACGCCATCTTTTGGCTGATAATCGGCATCCCATCCCTAGACATCCACCTTAATAAAAATTTACTCATTTCATTGGCCCCGCTTAAATATTTCTTTAATTTGTTTTTAGTATTTGTTGTTATAGCGGCAATAGAAATACATCATTTGTGAAAATGAAACTGTCTAGTTAATCTAGTTATCACGGTTCATGAGATCTTGAGATACAGCCTGGTGACAGACAGACGGACAGCAGTCTTAGTATTTAATAGGGTCCCGTTTTTACCCTTTGGGTATGGAACCCTAAAAAGTGACCAAGGCCTCCAGTGCCCCAGGCTGGAATCAAAGCAGCGTCCTCTGCTATTGCAGCAGGTGCCTGTGCCATTCTGCCACCGGGCCATCCACGGCGGCATAGGTCGGATTTTTCCAAGTATACTTATGCACTACTTACTGAAGGCTTATTAAATATTTTCTGAAAATAATTTGTTTTGTTCTAATAATATATTGGAGTCCTAGTAATAGGGGTCCCGTTTTTACCCTTTGGCTACAGAACCCTAAAAATCAACTTTGTTTTGGTACTACGCTTAACTATGACTCTGAAATTTTAGCAGGAATTAATGTTTTTTTTGTTGTCACCTGTCAAATTAGAATAGAATAGGATAGAATAGCCTTTATTGCCCAAAAAATTAAATTTCAGTACATATTACATTTAAATAAATTCACATTTCATTTATATCAATTAGTTTTTCAATATTTTTTCCTTAGTAACTTTATTAAATAATTTTTATGTCATTGCTTTTTAATAATTATTTCAGTCTGCCTTCTTGGCATAGGCCTCCCCCAGCTCTCTATCCCTTGCCGTCCCTATCCAATTCGGCTCCGCATGCTTCTTTATGTCATCCGACCACCTCATTATTGGTTTCCTTCTCTCCTTTCTCCATCTCTAGGATACCATTCCGCTACCTCTCTATCCCACTTATCTTTACCTTCCCTTGCCATATGTCCAGCCCAACCTTTTGCAGTCAAAAGTGTGAACTGGTCAAAAGAACTTTTAACCGACAAAAACAGGCAAAACCGCTTTTGACTGAGCATGTTGGTCAAAAGTAGTTTTATTCATTTTTTGAGCGTAGCAAAAAAAAATAACCCTAACCTACCTATCTCTGAGAGTACTTTTGACTGATAGTAACAGTCACAATTACTATTAACCAATGATTTTCAGGTAAAACTACTTTTGACCAACACGCTCAGTCAAAAGCAGTTTTGCCTGTTTTTGTCGGTTAAAAGTTCTTTTGACCAGATCACACTTTTGACTGCGACATATATACTATCTATATATCTTATTATATTTAATCTTATATTCAACTTACATTGACTCCGGAGATAACTTATTAGCTTTATGCAGTTAGTTCACTTTCCAATTCACCGATACACCTAAAATTTGATTCATAGTCTAAAGCACAGTTATTAAATATGTCCACAATACACTGTAGCTTTTTCACTGTTTCACACTGTTTACAGTCAGCTGGCACTTAAACTCAAAGTTTCTTTGAACAACGTCATTTTCATCTCGCTCACTTATTAGTTTATCATAACTGCTTCAAGGTTGCTTTCACTTGCATTTCCAGGTAGCTAGTAGTGCATTGACATGTAAGAATATTTAGAACCATTCTGAAATATTAAAATACAACTGAGAGACCGATGTTTATACTAAACACAATACTCCCATGGAACGCTTTGAAGTTCAAATCTCGTTACGTTACGATGGCGTTTGCACTTTGCACTATGTTCGGTGACTATTTTTTATTGTTAACACACACAATACACTATTTAACAGGTTTTTATCACGTATTTTCGAATAAATTAGTAATTCAAAACACCCCAAAGCCGAATGGTGTTGACGTCTAGGCAGTGTTGCAATCGTCTTAAAAGCCGTAACAGACTATCGCACGTTCTGGCTTAAAAAAAAATTATGTAATAATTATACCGGTATACATATCCATATGAAACGAAACTTAATGCAAATAATAACCATTATACATACCGGAGTCATCAAATAAACAGTAATATTCGTCTTGCTTTTTATTTAAAAAAAAAACGACCAACCTAACTTGTAAGCATGTTTGCAGTTTCTAAACGCAACAAACGCTGTCAAATGACAATCAACAAATTGAACATTTGCGTTCTTTGTCGAAATTTTTTCACTTTTAAATGCAAAATACTCGACAATACGAATTTTGCGGATACATGTTCTCGATTCAAAAGTGATATTTTTTCAAGCTCTTTCGATTGAGCATAATTTCTTTTGGTTTTTCCGTCAAAGCGGCTCGCGATTATTAATAAAGACTAGATGAAAACCCGGCTTCGCTCGGGTAAAATAAATTATAATAATAGGTACTAATTTTGAATTGAGTCATTATTTACTTTAAGACTTCAAACCTTCATCAAGGCAGTTACATACCTATCTCATCTCCGATAACTTTAAATCCATAACATACAGTTTAACTCTAAACGTACTATTCCGATATATCTTAAAACAAATATGCATGTAATAAAAAACCGGGCAAGTGCGAGTCGGACTCGCGCACGAAGGGTTCCGTGCCATAATGCAAAAAAAAAAACAAAAAAAAGCTAAATAAAAAACGGTCACCCATCCAAGTACTGACCACTCCCGACGTTGCTTAATTTTGGTCAAAAATCACGTTTGTTGTATGGGAGCCCCATTTAAATCTTTTTGTTTTTAGTATTTGTTGTTATAGCGGCAACAGAAATAAAACATCTGTGAAAATTTCAACTGTCTAGCTATCACGGTTCGTGAGATACAGCCTGGTGACAGACAGACGGACAGGCGGACGCCCCTTTGGGTACGGAACCCTAAAAAACGTAATCTAACCCACGTTAGGTTTTTTAGGGTTCCGTACCCAAAGGGTAAAACGGGACCCTATTACTAAGACTTTGCTGTCCGTCCGCAAACCACAATGCAAAAAAAAAACAAAAAAAAAAGCAAAAAAAACCGGTCACCCATCCACGTACTGACCACTCCCGACGTTGCTTAACTTTGGTCAAAAATCACGTTTGTTGTATGGGAGCCCCATTTAAATCTTTATTTTATTCTGTTTTTAGTATTTGTTGTTATAGCGGCAACAAAAATACATAATCTGTGAAAATTTCAGCTGCCTAGCTACTTACATATCACGGTTCATGAGATACAGCCTGGTGACAGACAGACAGACGAACAGTGAAGTAAACTGAAATAAATGTCATATACCTACTAAGAAAGACCGGCCAAGTGCGAGTCGGACTCGCGCACGAAAGGTTTCGTGCCATTACGCACAAAACGGCAAAAAAATACGTTCGTTGCATGGGAGCCCCACTTTATTTATTTTATTCCGTTTTTAGTACTTATTTGTTGTTATAACTGTCTAGCTATCACGGTTCATGAGATACAACCTACAGACAGACGGATAGAGGAGTCTTAGTAATAGTAGGGTCTTGTTTTTACCCTTCGGGTACGGAACCCTAATAAAGTGTATAGATTTGTAACACAGCAGAGATCTAGTCTTTCTAGTGACTAATAGCCTTGTATGCTTGTTTGCCACCAACATGGCATTTAAAACATATTAATAAAAACTTACTCATTTCATCGGTCATATACAGCCTAGTATTGGCTTTAATATATATTGGGTCTGAAATATTTTTTTTATTTAATTTTTAAGTATGTATAGCGGCAACAGAAATACATCATTTGTGAAAATTTCAACTGTCTAGTTATCACGGTTCATAAGATCATGAAATACAGACAGACGGACAGCGGAGTCTTAGTAATAGGGTCCCGTTTTTACCCTTTGGGTATGGAACCCTAAAAAGTGACCAAGGCCTCCAGTGCCCTAGGCTGGAATCGAAACAGCATCCTCTGCTATAGCCGCTGGTGCCTGTGCCATTTGGCCACCGGACCCCAGCGGCATAGGTCGAATTTTTCCAAGTATATGCACTTCTTACTGAAGGCCCAGCGTTCCACCTGGCCACCCCTAAGGTAAAATTGAAATTATGTAGAATTGGGATTATGTAGAATTAAGCTTCTGTAAAATTGAAATTATGTAGATTTGGGAATCTGTAAAATTGAAAATCTGTAGAATTGGTAATCTGTGATAGGAATCTGTAGAAATGAAACTAAACCCTTAGTAATAGGGGTCCCGTTTTTACCCTTTGGGTGCAGAATCTAAAAATCAACCTTGTTTTGGTACTATGTACTAAGCTTCACTATGACTCTGAAATTGTAGCAGTAAAAAATTAGCTTCATTCAATTCACTGATAAGCCTCAAGTTTGATTCTTTGAAGTTAGTCTAAAGCACAAATATCAAATATGTCCACCATACACTGTAGTTGTTCGCACTGGTTCACACTGGATCATATAATCAGAGTGGAGTCAACTGGTTCTTTAACTCAAGAGTTTCTTTGAATTACTTTTGTGACTTAACTTCACTTTCATCTCGCTTTAGTTTGTCAAGCACATTCCTTCAAGGTTCTTCCTTCCATTCTGAAATGTATAAATACAACTGAGTATACTGTATATAAAATTTGTGTCCCGTCTGGTCTAGTGGGTGGTGACCTTACCTATAAAGCCAAAGGTCTTGGGTTTGAATCCTGGTAAGGGCATTTATTTGTGTGATGCGCCGAGATATTTGTTACCGAGTCATGGATGTTTTCTATGTATTTAAGTAGTTCCAAAGAGACGTTCAGCGCTATCAGCTATGAACTTTGTAACATGTAATGGGTCTCACATATGGAATACAATGGGAACTATTGTCATAAACCAACAATTGTGGCAAGGTTTGTCCAAGTAACAAAATTATGTGAGAAATTATGTATCAACAACAAAACAATAATGAAAGTTGAAACAATTATGTGGTTTGAAGATACTCACGATTTTCGGCATAGGTTTATATATTCTGATTCTATCGACGACCGGTCTGGCCTAGTGGGTAGTGACCCTGCCTGCGAAGCCGATGGTCCTGGGTTCGAATCCCAGTAAGGGCATTTATTTGTATGATGATACAGATATTTGTTCCTGAGTCATGGGTGTTTTCTATGTATTTAAGTATGTATTTGTATATTATATATATCGTTGTCTGAGTACCCACAACACAAGCCTTCTTGAGCTTACTGTGGGACTTAGTCAATCTGTGTAAGAATGTCCTAAAATATTTATTTATTTATTTATTTATTTGTTTTACGCGTTGGTGCCGTGTCATCGTTAGTATTGTAGTCACAAACATTTAAACTGAAAAATAAGTTTTCGTTTTTACCCGTCATTCCCATCAATAATGCATCTGTCATTTTACACAGATAGTGATTATATTATCTTTGCAGAGCAGTGACAGTAGTCGTTTTTTTTTTTAAATAGGCTTTCTACACGCTCGAACCAAACACCTTGCCGTATATCACACGCATGCCGGATCCAAAGGTAATTCAGAGTTTCCGAACGCACTTTTCAATGTCAACCAACATGGCCGACCTTTTGTTTGACATTGATATGGCATTGATTGTCGAAATTTTTTCACTTTTAAATGCAAAATACTCGACAATACGAATTTTGCGGATACATGTTCTCGATTCAAAAGTGATATTTTTTCAAGCTCTTTCGATTGAGCATAATTTCTTTTGGTTTTTCCGTCAGAGCCGCTCGCGTTTATATATAAAAATATAATATAATAAATATAAAATATTTCAAATATCTTTATTTGTAATAATTCCTATAAGTTATGAATGTTATGAAAAAAATAATTAGCCAGTACAAACTTTATATTATTTATTAATATATACGTAGTATGTTAGAGAATTTCTACCATATATGTTATAAACATATATTTTTTGTTGGTAGCCCCAACGTGTGTTATATGTTGTGAATGATATTAAAATTAGATTATATCAAATGTTGGTATATGTTATACGACGCACTCGAGGATTCGTTTTAAACGGACGACCTTGGGAGTCCGTTTAATTGAATCCGAAGCCAGCAAGTAGCCTTCCAGCCGAGTCATATATAGTGCCTTTCTCAAAAATGGTGCAAGAAATATAAATATCATAGAAATATTTTACAAAACCAAAGTTCTTACGTATATATTTTCACAGAAAAAAGTCCTTGCCGCCTTTTTATTTTTTTAATAAAAAAATAGAAGTGTATTTTTCTGCCGAAAATACGCCAACCTATTTGAGACAACTAAATAGTCGCGGTACTAATCATCTGTTTGGCTGTTTAATGGGCTTGTGCCTTCATTTGATATGACCATATCAAATTTTAAAAAGTTTGGAACTCGACAAATAATGGAATTTGTATGCAACATTGCAATCCCAAAAGCGAGACTGCAATGTTTTTAACTTTTTAATTTTTGAGTGACCATAAACTACGCGCTTCGCGACCTATTTTTTAGACGGCAAAGTCGACCTTGCCGTCCATTTTTGAGAAATAGTACATTATTGTCGAGGCTCGGAAGTAGCTACTTGCAGGCTGAGGATTCGTTTTAAACGGACGACCTTGGGAGTCCGTTTAATTGAATCCGAAGCCAGCAAGTAGCCTTCCAGCCGAGTCATATATAGTGCTTTTCTCAAAAATGGTGCAAGAAATATAAATATCATAGAAATATTTTACAAAACCAAAGTTCTTACGTATATATTTTCACAGAAAAAAGTCCTTGCCGCCTTTTTATTTTTTTAATAAAAAAATAGAAGTGTATTTTTCTGCCGAAAATACGCCAACCTATTTGAGACAACTAAATAGTCGCGGTACTAATCATCTGTTTGGCTGTTTAATGGGCTTGTGCCTTCATTTGATATGACCATATCAAATTTTAAAAAGTTTGGAACTCGACAAATAATGGAATTTGTATGCAACATTGCAATCCCAAAAGCGAGACTGCAATGTTTTTAACTTTTTAATTTTTGAGTGACCATAAACTACGCGCTTCGCGACCTATTTTTTAGACGGCAAAGTCGACCTTGCCGTCCATTTTTAGTACATTATTGTCGAGGCTCGGAAGTAGCTACTTGCAGGCTGAGGATTCGTTTTAAACGGACGACCTTGGGAGTCCGTTTAATTGAATCCGAAGCCAGCAAGTAGCCTTCCAGCCGAGTCATATATAGTGCTTTTCTCAAAAATGGTGCAAGAAACATAAATATCAGAGAAACATTTTACAAAAGCAACTAGTCCGGGAGCCGGCTGCATGAAACAAACCTCATCAAAAAATAGAATATACCTACCCTGTAGAGGTACCTGACATTTAGTAGATTCCAACGCACTTGGTCGGCCTAGGCTTAACCTGGCAGATTTTGTACAAATGGCAAAAACGTTGGACAAAAATTCATCAAAAAAAACCTCATCGAAAAATAGAATGAAACATGTATGGTAGGATACCTGACCTTGAGGACAGTAAAAAAAAAGTGGTCGGCCTCACCTTAGCCTGGCAGTTTTTGCAGTCCGACCAGATTTATTGGGTCACGTGAGAGCTACAATTTACCTCATCGAAAAATAGAATGTAACAAACGGATTATAATAGCTAAAATAAGCCTGTTGACGTATGTCTTGGTCGGCCTCACCTTAACCTGGCAGTTTTTGCAGTCCGACCAGATTTATAAAAAAATCATCAAAAATTTTTTATCGATAAATCGTATGAAACTTGTATGGTACGATAGCTGCCTTTGAGGACAGTAAAAAAAAAATGGTCTGCCAAATCCTGTGTTTGCAGGTTCCTGTGTCCGACCAATTTTGTGGTACCACGTGAGAGCTACAATTTACCTCATCGAAAAATAGAATGAAACAAACGGATTATAATAGCTAAAATAAGCCTGTTGACGTATGTCTTGGTCGGCCTCACCTTAACCTGGCAGTTTTTGCAGTCCGACCAGATTTATAAAAAAATCATCAAAAAATTTTTATCCAAAAATCGTATGAAACTTGTATGGTACGATAGCTGCCTTTGAGGACAGTAAAAAAAAAGTTGTCGGCCAAATCCTGTGTTGGCAGGTTCCTGTGTCCGACCAATTTTGTGGTACCACGTAAGAGCTACAATTTACCTCATCGAAAAATAGAATGAAACAAACGGATTATAATAGCTAAAATAAGCCTGTTGACGTATGTCTTGGTCGGCCTCACCTTAACCTGGCAGTTTTTGCGGTCCGACCAAATATATAAAAAAAAATTCAAATTTTTTTTATCGAAAAATCGTATGAAACTTGTATGGTACGATAGCTGCCTTTGAGGACAGTAAAAAAAAATGGTCGGCCAAATCCTGTGTTGGCAGGTTCCTCTGTCCAACCAATTTTGTGGTACCACGTGAGAGCTACAATTTACCTCATCGAAAAATAGAATGAAACAAACGGATTATAATAGCTAAAATAAGCCTGTTGACGTATGTCTTGGTCGGCCTTACCTTAACCTGGCAGTTTTTGCAGTCCGACCAAATTTATGAAAAAATCATCAAAAAATTTATATCGAAAAATCGTATGAAACTTGTATGGTACGATAGCTGCCTTTGAGGACAGTAAAAAAAAAGTGGTCGGCCTCACCTTAGCCTGGCAGTTTTTGCAGTCCGACCAAATTTATAAAAAAATCATCAAATTTTTTTTATCGAAAAATCGTATGAAACTTGTATGGTACGATAGCTGCCTTTGAGGACAGTAAAAAAAAAGTGGTCGGCCAAATCCTGTGTTGGCAGGTTCCTCTGTCCAACCAATTTTGTGGTACCACGTGAGAGCTACAATTTACCTCATCGAAAAATAGAATGAAACAAACGGATTATAATAGCTAAAATAAGCCTGTTGACGTATGTCTTGGTCGGCCTTACCTTAACCTGGCAGTTTTTGCAGTCCGACCAAATTTATGAAAAAATCATCAAAAAATTTATATCGAAAAATCGTATGAAACTTGTATGGTACGATAGCTGCCTTTGAGGACAGTAAAAAAAATGGTCGGCCAAATCCTGTGTTGGCAGGTTCCTGTCTCCGACCAATTTTGTGGTACCACGTGAGAGTTACAATTTACCACATCGAAAAATAGAATGAAACAAACGGATTATAATAGCTAAAATAACCCTGTTGACGTATGGCTTGTTACGGGCGCCTTTCATAAATTCAATGTGGCAGTGTGCGGCAGAATCCACTTGCATCAAATTTGATGCAACACATTGTGACTGGACATTAAGAGATGAAATGTATAAGATCAAATGGTTTGAAGGACACATAACGCCTTTGCGAGTCGAAGAAATAACAATAGGATAATCACTTAATATATGTGAGGTTATCTTGTGTATTTTTATTTATTTTTATTTATTGAGAAGTTCAACAGCGTTTACATTAAATAATATACAAAAAAACATGAGAACTTATAGCATAGCCAATAACAGAACTTCCTGTAATTTATACATAATAAAAAATCATCTGTGGGTAGACTTGTAACTTGTGCTGTACAAGAATCGTAAATATAACTTAATTTGTAAGTCTTTAAGGTACAAGGAAAAAGAGAAAAAATTAATAATAACTGTAAACTGGAAAAAAAATCCTAAAATAGTAGGTATAGCTCTAATTTTGCGTAAACAATAAATAAAAAATAGTAAAATAAAAATACATACATTACCTACATAAACGAGCGAATCTATTAGTTTGTATGCATTTATTGGAATTTATGTGTTCGTGTGTGTGTGTGTGTGTGTGTGTGTGTGTGTGTGTGTGTGTGTGTGTGTGTGTGGGTGGGTGGGTGGGTGTATGTGTGTAAGTGGATGTGATAGTGCGTGACTACCAGGAAAGTTGCTTTGCAATTTGTGATTTGAAAACACGTCTGGAGGAGAAGAAAGGGTCAATGTTTTGGAACGATTTATTATAGGTACGTGCGATTCTACTCAGAATTTAATAGAATAGAATTTTGGCCATAATTGGTACGATGACAGGGAATATGGAATAGTGTGGTGTGACGAGTTCGGCGCGTGGGAGCGCGGAGCCCTAACTGTGACAGCAATCCAACGCAGTCTAGATGCCCGTTGAGAACATCGTGGAGGAACATTTTACCATTTATTTAAATTTTGGAAGGATCACGTGCAGTTTTTCCTCTTATATTACAAGTGTTCGATTGAAAACTAAGCTTTGGTGTATACCTGGATCACCTGCACGTACAAGAAGGCGTTTCATATACGCCCGCCCATCAGATAGGTACACAAAGTCATGATGCGTATGGAATACAGCATGTGTGGTCCTATTCTAGCTGTCACGTGGTATCACAAATTTGGTCGGACTGCAAAAACTGCCAGGCTACGGTGAGGCCGACCAAGCCATACGTCAACAGGTTTATTTTAGGTATTATAATCCGTTTGTTTCATTCTATTTTTCGATGAGGTAAATTGTAGCTCTCACGTGGTACCACAAAATTGGTCGGACACAGGAACCTGCCATCACAGGATTTGGCCAACCACTTTTTTATTACTCTCCTCAAAGGCAGCTATCGTACCATACAAGTTTCACACGATTTTTCGATAAAATTTTTTGATGATTTTTTTATAAATTTGGCCGGACTGCAAAAACTGCCAGGTTAAGGTGAGGCCGACCAAGACATACGTCAACAGGCTTATATTAGCTATTATAATCCGTTTGTTTCATTCTATTTTTCGATGAGGTAAATTGTAGCTCTTACGTGGTACCACAAAATTGGTCGGACACAGGAACCTGCCAACACAGGATTTGGCCGACCACTTTTTTTTTTACTGTTCTCAAAGGCAGCTATCGTACCATACAAGTTTCATACGATTTTTCGATAAAAAAATGTTGATGATTTTTTTATAAATCTGGTCGGACTGCAAAAACTGCCAGGTTAAGGTGAGGCCGACCAAGACATACGTCAACAGGCTTATTTTAGCTATTATAATCCGTTTGTTTCATTCTATTTTTCGATGAGGTAAATTGTAGCTCTCACGTGGTACCACAAAATTGGTCGGACACAGGAACCTGCCATCACAGGATTTGGCCAACCACTTTTTTATTACTCTCCTCAAAGGCAGCTATCGTACCATACAAGTTTCACACGATTTTTCGATAAAATTTTTTGATGATTTTTTTATAAATTTGGCCGGACTGCAAAAACTGCCAGGTTAAGGTGAGGCCGACCAAGACATACGTCAACAGGCTTATATTAGCTATTATAATCCGTTTGTTTCATTCTATTTTTCGATGAGGTAAATTGTAGCTCTTACGTGGTACCACAAAATTGGTCGGACACAGGAACCTGCCAACACAGGATTTGGCCGACCACTTTTTTTTTTACTGTTCTCAAAGGCAGCTATCGTACCATACAAGTTTCATACGATTTTTCGATAAAAAAATGTTGATGATTTTTTTATAAATCTGGTCGGACTGCAAAAACTGCCAGGTTAAGGTGAGGCCGACCAAGACATACGTCAACAGGCTTATTTTAGCTATTATAATCCGTTTGTTTCATTCTATTTTTCGATGAGGTAAATTGTAGCTCTCACGTGACCCAATAAATCTGGTCAGACTGCGAAAACTGCCAGGCTAAGGTGAGGCCGACCACTTTTTTTTTACTGTCCTCAAGGTCAGGTATCTATTCTATTTTTCGATGAGGTTTTTTTTGATGAATTTTTGTCCAACGTTTTTGCCATTTGTACAAAATCTGCCAGGTTAAGCCTAGGCCGACCAAGTGCGTTGGAATCTACTAAATGTCAGGTACCTCTACAGGGTAGGTATATTCTATTTTTTGATGAGGTTTGTTTCATGCAGCCGGCTCCCGGACTAAACGTTCTTACGTATATATTTTCACAGAGAAAAGCCCTTGCCGCCTTTTTATTTTTTTAATAAAAAAACAGAAGTGTATTTTTCTGCCGAAAATACGCCAACCTATTTGAGACAACTAAATAGTCGCGGGTACTAATCATCTGTTTGGCTGTTTAATGGGCCTGTGCCTTCATTTGATATGGCCATTTGAACTTTTAAAAAGTTTGGAACTCGACAAATAATGGAATTTGTATGCAACATTGCAGTCCCAAAATCGAGACTGCAATGTTTTTAACTTTTTAATTTTTGACTGACCATAAACTCCGCGCTTCGCGACCTATTTTTTAAACGGCAAAGTCGACTTTGCCTTCCATTTTTGAGAAAAATATGTTATTGTTGCAGCGGGCAGCGTGGGCATGGGCGCGGGGCCGGGCGCGGGCGCGCGGTCGCCGGGCGCGCCGGCGGGCGCGGGCTACGCGCCGCACTACGCGCCCGACTACTCGCCGCACCGCGTCGCCAACACGCCGCCCGTCACCACCTGGACCACGCTCCGACCCGTAAGTCACGCGTACCGGAGACCCGACACGAGAACGATCCACCGGCGTACGGTTTTATGTCGCTTACAATTTTTTAAGAAATATTTATGCCACTTAACTCGACATACTACAATACAAAAATTATGCTTTAATAGTGCGTCATTTTTTGTCCAGAGCGGTGGAGCCGGCGGCGAGAGCTACGCGTACAGCGGCGAGGCCCCCGCGGCCGGCGCGGGCCCCGCGCCCGCGGCCGACGGCTCGCCCGCGCGCTCCCCGCCCGCGCCCGCCTACCTGCCGCCTGCGCACTACCACCACAACCACCACCCGCACCCGGCACACGGTCAGTATACACGTACAACGGCCGACCGAACGAGGGTTGACTCCTTTGCAGTGCAGTTTGGACCGATCTGTTTTGTAAAAATAATTATTAATGGATTTGCCCGACTAATCGGCCGTCCGAGCGCCGATTAGTCCGCCAAATCAATAGTCGGTACATCACTACTGAACACTCTTATATTATGGAAGTTTCTTCGTGATTTGAAGTAACGTTATGTTCATTCATTCAGTGTTGCCATGTGCTGAATCAATAAATCTTGAGCCGAGTTAAAGATATGACGTCATTGATGTTGCAGGCCCTTTTAGCGTTAGAAATTCACTTTTGAACCGCATTTTGTCCCAATAAATGGTAATATTTATAAGTTATAATATGTATACTAGGGGTAGTATAATAAAATACTGCAAGTTCCCTATTGTAGCATTATAAAGGCGTTCCTATAAACTGAAGTTGTATTTCGCAGGTATGTGGTCGTGGCAGGGCGGCGGCGCAGGAGCGCCGGGCACAGGAGAGAGCGCGGCGCCGCACGAACTGTCGGACATGTTGCAGATCCTCGACCAGAGCGGCGGCGCCGCCTTCGAGGACCTCAACATCAACATGTTCAACTCCAACTTCGAATAGCGCCACGGTTCCCGAGGTTGCCGCCCCGCTTAGTCGCGCGACGCTGCTCCTGTTCGATCCCTGATCGACCGTGCTGCCGGAGACAACTGAACTATCGATGACGCATGAATTCGAAAGACGTGTCGCAGCTTTATTAAAAGACGCTTCCCTATGCGGCGGTTTCCGGTGACTCATAATCAATCATCGACCGCGGTTGACATCAGTTAAGCGTCTGTTTGTTCCAGTTGCCTGTGGTAACACGAAACTCGAGCACTTCCCACGTCCGCGACTCTGCGTGTTGACAATTCAACTAGAGCTTTATCGCGGGATGATATAGCTTTCAATAAATGGCAACCCACTGTACAAATTATGTACCTTACTTTGTAAAAAAACACAAATTCACCATACTCTCTTTTGACGCTATTTTATAATTGCGAATAAGATTGTGGAGACTAGTTAGGTATTGTGTTATCGACCTATTGATTGATGGGCTAAAAGGTAGAGCGATGGATCGGCAGCTAGTTACTTAGCATACGTATATATTTTTATGTAATAAAGTAAATTAAAAAAAAAACATAGGTTAAGATAGACATTTATATGATAGCAATAAGATAAACCTTTTTTTTTATTCATTAGACGGTTTAGACATTTAATTTTTAAGAACAGAAATAAGTTAGGTTCACCTATTCCTGGCTGAGTATACTTTAAGTTTAAATTATCTGACATCAGATAAATACTGCATTTGCTGCTAAAATTTAAATGTTTGAAGGATAACTTATTATCTTATTAATGTTAATATTGCTTTTAAATTGGTACCTACCTAATGTGAGCTTCAATGGAGCTTCATGATTTATTTAGAATTTGTTCTAAACATATTTTGGAAAAATAAGGTGTCACTTTCATGGATGCCAATCAATAACGACGACAACGGCACAGAATATATAATAGTACTACCGTACAGAAATGACGCTTCCTACAAATCCGAAGTTTGACAGCGATTCAGGGACGAATCATGCTGTCCCTTTCTAATGTATGGCACTATCCCTTTCAGCTATTTAGGGTTGTCAGAATTCAAGTTATTATCTCTTATCTGTGGTCATGCACGCAAAGGGACGTCAAGTTGTGTCGACCCTAATAATTGCTCGGAGCTCAGCCGAACGGAGCCTAGAATGCCCGGAAGGAGTAGTGTCGCCCCACTGACAACGGACAAATCTATACGTTTTGCCTGATGACAGTGATGACGGCATATTTTGTAATGAACTGTAACTGTAATGTGCATACGTCGGACTATAGGGGGCAGTTTGAGGGCAAGGTAAGGTTTACAAAAAAATCTTAACTTACGAGTATTATAATGTACCTAGTATTTGTAACATAGCCGTGTTCATAGAACTTGACATGCCCAGTTAACTCATTTGTTTTGTTCCTTTCTCACAGCTGCAAATTGTCTGAGTGACGGATAAAGCCAAACGAACTTTTTCGCCATTTTGACTTATGTGTAGTCCAAGTACGTTTATAAATAACGCAGTTAGTTGCTATGATATTTGGAATTTCACATTATAAATACTAGGTACCAAATACTAAGTACAAATACTCGAAAGTGAATTGATTGATTTGCGAACCTTACCTATCATTCTGACATGCCACGAAAACGCCCGCTGGAGACCGACGTATAATGTGTAATGCCGCATAAATGATTAAGTTTAGTGAATCAAGTATTATATATTATGAATTGTTTTATTATATTAGTTTTCAGGTCACAATGTTTTATTGATGATTGATGAGCGTGACATCAAGCTCTAAATCGAGAAAGACTTTTTTTTATATTTTCCTACATGAAACTTTTATCATGTATTTAATGCTGCAATGAACTTATTACCAAGGGAATATTGAGTCCATATTGATTTTTGTGCTAGGGAACAGTGTTAATAAACTAGTAAGCAATATGTCCGCCGATTCTCACCTTTTAGCCGCATTTGGTATTCAACACATTCTAATAAACCCTTAGCAATTTTTATTTTAAGTTATTTTTAATTACTACTTACATTAAAGAGTATCTATGATAATTATGTATACATTTTCATTGAGAACATATATTTTTAGGGTGGTCCTTATTTCGTCTAAGTTATATTTTTCTTCGGGGCACCCGCTTAATGTAAAATCATTAAAAAACCAGTGTAATATTACATTCAGAATTTTTAAATACATTTAAGGGTCGCTACTCCAACCCCTACCCCACTTTGAATAATTGTTAGATTCAGAAAAAAATTACAATTTTTTAGTGTTAGATTTCACATTAAGCAGGTGCCCCGTAGAAAAATATAACTTCGACGAAATAAGGACCACCTTGAATCTTTTTACCAGAGCCTAACATCCTATTGGGATATAAATAAAGAACTTATACTGGCTCTGATATTATCTTATTTTTAGATCGATAGAATTGAGTATTAAAATTTGTAAAATGAATTTTTCATTAAAATTAAGTACATAAACATTGAGCAAGTTTTTTTTTTACTCCAAGACCTACATTGGAAAACAACACACATCTAGAGTCTATTCGGAAAGAGTCGTGGATTGTATTGGGCCCTTCGAGCAACACCGGCTTGCTCGAAGATTGGGCCTTGATTGGGCCCCATACATTGACATGCTTAGACTGTACATCATACTATACTCTTTGATGCACATCAGAGGACGCGACTTTAGTGGACTTTAGTCAGTAGAAAAAAGGCCTGAAAATAGCCTGAAATTTGAATCAAGCCATCGTTATCGCGACAATCCCAGTGTGGCCGCATGAATAATCAACGCCGTCTCCCGTAGTGTGTGGCTCCGGCACACGGGAAGAACATTCTTCGCACCTATTTTACATTTTTCGCCGTCTTTTTTTACTGACGGAAATGGTTTGCCTCATTGCAATGATAGACAGAGATAATGAGTATAGTTTTCCTGGTTCTTACTGACTGACAAATTGGTTTGACTAACTATAGCTGTGAATGCTTCTATTAATTTATAGTTTTCGAACGCTCCTTCCGTTGTCAAAACGGTCAAAACTGACGTTTGATGTGACACAGTGACAGTTTGTTCATGGGTGTCTGCCTCTATTCTGTTTTCTTCTTGTTGAGTGCGAACGTAAAATAACTAAAACAAGTCACGTATTTTGTATTATTGTGTTTTCTTTCAGAGGAAAGTACAATCCAGAACCCTGCATGAAATTATAAGATGAAGCTCTTGTAGATAATTTAAAACAAATATGGCTAGATCGGGAAAAACTGCGCAAGAATTTATTCAAAGCTCCTTTTCGCCTATCATTGCAGTACTATGCAGTCCAAAAGTAGAACATGTTACTTCTAAAAACAATTTGTCTTTTACGGAGCTGTTACAGCCATTCGGAAGTATGGACTGGGAAGGTAGGAGTAGTTTTATTGTAATAAAAATCTGTTTGTTTTGTTGTATGTTTGAAAGTAGTAGATACTAGAAAGAAAGATTTAGTATTTATTATATTGATCTGGGCTTCTTATTTCTAATTAAACTTAATTTTATCATAGGTCAGATTCGAGAGCCAGGTGGAAGTGTATGTATTGTTAAAAACTGGAAAGTGATAATAAGGGATGTTCATTGGAAACCTTTGCCGCCCACTGAAGCAAGGAAACAATTGAACAATGCAGTCTTGCACAACTACACTGACAAAACTGTCTTACTAGAGTTAGGTAAGATGAATAAACTCCCAGCTTCATCATGGATTCTAACAGGAATACCATTATGTTTTTGTTAACCTTGTTTTTATATCTTAGCCTATTAAGTTTTCACTGTTGTTTGTTCCAGTTTGCTAAAATGTAAGATCAGTTTCTATCGTGTTGTAAATTGGCTAGGATACGAGAGTATGGCTGGATTACAATTGTGCAGCTCCAGTGACTCATCACATCACATTCTCTATAAGTAATAGATTAGGATGCAAAGACATGTACAGTCGGAAAAACTAGCACCTTAGCACCCCTGTATATAAAAATGTAATTAAAGAAATTCATATAGGTATAATGTGTCTACTCAATTATGCAGCTCGCTGTACAGTTAAAAATGAAAATGGTTACAGAAACTATTTATATTTTCATGTCATCACTCCAGCCAAAATAAATTACTGGTGGAGAAGCATAATGAAAAACAAAACATTAATAACTTAATATTTCCAGATGGCAGAAAATTTGATGTACCTCAATCAACACCTTGGTTTGAAGCTTGGAGAGAGACTTATCTAGAGGTGCAGTTCCCGTCTGACCATGAGTACACCAACCACTTCCTCTCTTGCATCATCGTGGGCACAACCCTCGATGATAATATCATTGACACATTCAACACCTTAAATCAGCAGTATGCACAGCTACAGAATATTACGCCACCAAAATTGCCAAAGTGGTTCAACAATGGTGTACTGAAGTCATATCTTTTGTTACATGATGTTTCTGCTGTAAGCAAAGACAAGTAAGATGCTTAACACGTTTTACTACTCAAACAAATCTATATATATCTTTCAACTTTGTCCGGGCCGTTCCTTATGCAAAGGTTGTCCATCACGGTTCAACATTCACAATGCGGCGAGCGTGATGGGCTCCTTGCATCTGGAGGGGCGTGGGGTAAATAGTTTTTGTGTTGTTAGTTTATGTTAAGACATTTTTAATTTTCTAAGTAGATTGTAAGATTTATTCATTATAATATTTTTAATGATAAATATTAAATAAAATTTTCTAGGTCAACTAATAAAAATTCTCATTATTTCAGGGCTGATGCAGCATTTGAGACCTTAAAACAAACCTTCGGGTCCAGCAACTGTTTTATGCTGTCAATTAACTCTAAAAGCACCACAGATCCAAGTTTACCCACAGATTACTGGGCTCAGTATATAAAACGATCTAATGATTCAACTGTATGTATCTGTGTTTTGATATATATCTTATTATTATATCGCGATATTTTAGCCGAAATTCGGGAGAGCACATGTGCTTGCGTACCTGACATATCCAGACTGGTTTTGCTGAAGTACCCTCATATTTCAATACACTACATGCCTTTCCCTCGGGATAGTTCACTAAAACTATATTTCACTAATCACTGATAGTTCACTAAAACTAAGTTTCACTGTTTATTGGTAGTTCACTAACACTATTCAATTGTCTATTACAAGGTCCTTACACTCTATCATATATATTTATACTAAATCTAACTAGGTACGAGTATCATCGTCTACAAGTCTTAGTTTGAATCTTCAGTCTGTTCATAATCAGACTCTGACAGACTCTCATAGGAATCTATGGCTAATCTCTTGGCTTCCATGTTTTGTGGTGATGAAGGTGATCTTACTCGTTTGTTGGTTGGCGGTATGCGTTCTTGGCTCTGATTAAACGTATAATCCTGAGGCCCAGAAATCCCTATGATATCAGCCCACTGTGAGGCCGGTGGAGTAGCATTTAGTCTTACATTAATATCCTCATCGTCATCACTATCTTCACGTGATTTACTCGCCTCCGTGTCATGTATAATTTCAGGACCAGTATTTTCTGATGTATTCTGGTGGATATCTCTCGCCTCTCCCCCATGACCTTGTATCTGATTAATATGTCTTTTCATCAGCTTCCCGTTCCATCTTATTATATACCTACAAATGCCTTGTCTCTTCTCTATGACTCCTTTCAACCAGCGTGGTCCTGAACTGTAATTCCGGAAATACACCGTCTGTCCCATTTGAAATGAACGAACTTCAGTGTTTTCATTCTTGTCACATACTTGCGTTTCCTCTTGGTTCTTGAATATGAGGGGATTAAGGTGGTCAAACTTTGTCCTGAAACGCCTACAATTTAAAAGTTCCGCCGGTGACTTGTCATTAGTACTATTGGGTGTAGTACGCAACCCATACAATATTGTAGGTAATTTTATGTTCCATGGAAGTGTGGACTGTTTCTTTAATTTATTCTTAACCGTCTGAACCGTTCTCTCGGCCTGTCCATTCGACGCTGGATGGTACGGTGGTGTCAAGACTTGTCTTATTCCATTTGTACATAAGAATTCTTTAAACTGATCTGAAATAAAGCTTCTGCCATTATCACTGACCAATGTGTCTGGTAAACCTTGTTCTGCAAATATGTCCCTTAAAACATTTATTAACGTTCCTGAGCTCATATCAGGAACGATCTTTACTTCAGGCCATTTTGAATAAGCATCAATCAGGATGAGAAACGTTTTCCCTTGAAATGGCCCTGCATAATCAATATGCAATCTTGACCACGCCTTCTCCGGCCTTATCCACTTATGGCTCACTTGTGCCGGCATATTTCTGTTCTCAGCACAAGTTTCGCATTTATTTACCAAACTTTCAATTTGTTTGTCTATAGCTGGCCACCAAAAATAACTTCGTGCTATGGCTTTTGTTATCACTATCCCGTCATGATTTGAGTGTAACTCCTGTAGGATATATGGCCTCATTTTGTCTGGTATAATCACCCGATTACCCCACAGAATGCAATTTTTATATTCTGAAATTTCGTTACGTTTCTGCCAGTACACCTTATATTCCGCATCCACTTTGCTAGGCCACCCGTTTCGAATCCAGTATAATACCTTGCTTAGTGTCTTGTCTTTAGTTGTAAGTTTCGCCACTTCACTGGCTGACAGTTCCAGGTCTGATGGAGTTTCTTCTATGAGGAGGACTCCTAAGTATTCTTCTTCTGACGATTGATCACGTGACGGCCATCTGCTTAAAGCATCAGCGTTTCCTAGCTTTTTACCTTCCACATATTGTATGGAGTAATCATAGGAGTTCAATAGTAAAGCCCAGCGGAGCATTCTTGGAGATATAACATTAGGGATGGGCTTTTTCGGTTCAAACAATCCCAGCAATGGTTTATGATCGGTTCTGATCGTAATCTTCCGGCCACTAATAAACTGGTGGAATTTCTTAAGACCAAATACTATAGCTGCTGCCTCTTTGTCTATCTGACCATAATTCCTCTCATGAACGTTCATGGTCCTTGAAGCAAACATTACCGGTCTGACAGATCCATCTTCCATCACGTGTTCCAGAACAGCGCCCAAGCCAAATTGTGACGCATCACATGACATAATTATCTCTTTATTCACATCGTAATGGACTAGAGTGTCAGTACTCGACAACATCTTGCGCAACTTTTCAAATGCCTTCTGATGCTGCATATTCCACTGCCATTTCACATCTTTATTTAACAACTTATACAACGGTTCAGCAATATTAGCTTTGTGTGGTAAAAACCGATCATAAAAATTAAGCAATCCTAAGAATGCCTGGAGCTCTTTTACATTACTTGGGGCCGGTGTACTCTCAATTGCATGTATTTTATCTTCACAAGGATGTATACCACATTCATCAATGAGGCATCCTAAAAATTTCACACTTCTTACTGCAAAATTACACTTTTCCTTGTTTACCCTTAGTCCAGCTTCTTGTAATTTCTTTAAAACCATTTCTAACCTGGAGTTATGCTCAGCAACGTCTGTGCCACTTATAACGATATCATCCAGTAATACAGCTATCCCTCTTATTCCTGTAAGCAAGGAAGACATTAGTCTTTGAAAGATGCCTGGGCACGCCTTGACCCCAAAAGCTAAACGTTTCATTTTATAAAGGCCTTTTGGTGTATTTATTGTTAATAGCTGTGCTGTTGCCTCGTCCACACTAACTTGAGTATATGCCCTTTCTAAATCAATTTTACTGAAAATTGTGCCACCTTGTATGGCTGTGAAAGCCTCATCTAGAGTTGGCAGAGGGTATGTATCCGTGTCGGTTACCATATTTACTGTAGACCTATAGTCACCACAAAGCCTTACATTACCATTCGGTTTCAGAACTGGTACTATCGGGGTAGCCCACTCAGAGTGTGCAATTGGCTCCAAAACTCCTTCCTCTACCAGTCTATCTATTTCCTTTATTACTCTTTCCCTCAAAGCAAATGGAATGGGCCTACTTTTCAAAAACTTAGGCACTGCTCCTTCTCTCGGTGTAATCTTGACTAATGGGCCTTTATACTTTCCCAAACCTTCCTGGAAAACATCACTATATTTCTGTAGGAGCCCTTTAATTTCCTCGCTGTTTATTTTCAGATGCATTACTCCTTGAACCCGTATTCCGAATGGTTGAAACCAATTTCGCCCTAAGAGGCTGGGTCCATTACCTCTGGCTATATAGATCATAAGGTCATTCTGTAACCCCTTAAACGAAGCTCGCACTTTAGTTTTTCCTAATATCTTCAATTGGTTTTCTGTCCATGTAATTAATGCAATATCATCTTTCTGTAACACAGGTACTTTTCCCTTCCAAATGAGTCTGGCTGTCACTTCAGAAATTAGAGTAAACGCACATCCCGTGTCAACTTCCATGTCAATAATAGAATCATCAATTGACACCTTTACCATATAAGGGTCAACTTTATTTTCTCTCACATTGTTCACATTTGCATACAACCCATTACAATTTGATTTATGTCCACCGTCCTGTTTATTCTTGCTAAGACACACTGCCTCAATGTGCCCCGTTCTGCCACATGCATTACATTTACTCCAACGGAATCTGCACTCCCCTCTATGCTGCCTACCACACCTGTAGCATGGTTTATTCTGTTTATCAATCTTTTTGTTAGTGATCTTGTTTACTTCCATGGGTTCATCGACCTCCACATTTGGTTTAGATGGTCCTGGCACTACAATAATACTGGAATCAAATGTGGCACTCTCATGTGAAAATGCTATCTCAGTTGCTTGAGTAAATGTCAGCTTCTCACACTGTAACAGTTTCCTTTGAACCTCTTTGCTCCTAATACCACAGACCAGCCGATCACGTAAAGTTCGGTCCAAGTCAGTAAAATTGCAATGAATACTCATTTTCCTTAAATTTGCCACATAATCTCTGACCTTCTCCCCCTCTTCTTGATTTCTTGAGTGAAATTTAAAAGATTCTACAATCTCATTAGGTGTGGGGTGGAAATGAGCCTTTAAAAATTCCAAAATTTGTTTATAGGTTATGTTCGCTATACTAGTTGGAGATGACAAAGAAACTATTAAATCAAATAGTTGAGAGCCACATACCGCCAACAAATTCGCCTTTTTCTTATCTGCATCCACAATATCATTTGCACTTAAACAAAATTCAAACCTTGTAATGTAGTTTTCCCAGCACCCATGACCCATATCAAATTCACCAAATTTAATACCCATTTTTCGCACTTTGCACTCACAACTTCACAAAAACTCACTAACACAGCCTAATACACGCTTTTACTACCGATTTGTCTCGTCGCCACTATTATATCGCGATATTTTAGCCGAAATTCGGGAGAGCACATGTGCTTGCGTACCTGACATATCCAGACTGGTTTTGCTGAAGTACCCTCATATTTCAATACACTACACTTATTTAACAATTAACAATTAATTTGTTTGATAATTCATTCCAGAGTGAAATATTGTCACCAGTGTCAAACCTGCCTACAACACCCCCTGATCCACAGCCTTTTCCTGTTGGATCTTGCACATCAGGTAATTATTTTTTTTGGAATTATTGTGTATAAAGTCAATGACAACTGTGTTGGTAAAATAATAGATCTAACACTATATTTTGTGGGGCGTACAAAAACTAAAAGGAAACATACATACTAATGTCAAACAAGTGCAAGATATCAACAAATTATAGGAGGTTTATGTTATTTTTTGCAGATGATAGTACTGTACCCAATCAAAATGTTCCACCAGAAGGTTTGCATCCACTGACTACTTCTGAGAATGATTTTTATGATAATGCTAACAGCTTACAGGTGAGACTAGTGATGACCAAGTTGCATATTAACTTAATTTGATATTTTCTGGGGATTTAAAAATGTTAAAAGGGAAGTTAAACCATGCAATAGTCTAGTTTTGTAATTCCAAGTGCACTGGTTCATTAATTCACAATTTACATATTTATAGAATAATGCATTAATATTTTTTAGACTCACTCATTCTCAGGCAGCTCCGAGAGTATGAATGTCAGTGTAAAACCACTAGATTACTCCACTGAAGTCCATGGACTTGCTCTGAATGCCAATGACATTGATTCCATCAAGAAATTTCTTCAAGAGTATGCTGGCAAAGCACTGCTTCCATATTTAGAAAAACAAATATCGCAGCTATCTGAACTGGTATGTACAATGACTGTTGTTATTTATTGGTATTGGTTTACATTCAACCAATTGTAACTATATAAAGTGATTTTCAGGTTGCTAATAGAAAAGGTGTTAGTAGATCCTTACTGTCTGCCACCAAAAGATGGTTTGGTACAGGAAAGGGTGGGAATACAACTGGCAACAATACTGTAATGTAAGTAATATTTATTAATTTAATCTTAATAAATAAGTTTATTAAAGGATACAACTATGTAAGCATCATCATTCATTAAGAGTTTCTGCTCTTAATGATGATGCTCTTAAGATTAAATAGTTTTCCGGTCGCTGACTTTGCTTGTTGTATTTCAGCTATTCCAGCGATTGCCCGGAGCTCCAACTGCGTCGTCTAGGCGACCTCTGGTTCCTATTAGGCCAGTGGCAGCGCGCCTTCGACACGTACCACACGGCCAAGCGCGAGTTCTACGCCGACAGCGCGTGGCTGTGCTACGCCGGGGCCTTGGAGATGGCCGCGGTCAGTGCCTTCATGGCGGGTGACGCTAATAAGAAAACGCATGGGTATATGGAGGAGAGTATCGTGACTTACTTGAATACCTGCAGGTAACTAATGTTTGTGTTCAGTATCAAATTTACTAAATGACCGAGCGACGCGAAGCTTTTGTAGGTACCTAATTCTCTGAGAATATGTCTGCGGTTGCGTCTAATTGCCACGACTCGTTACATACATTTTGTATGGGTCGCGGCAATTAGACTGCAGCGGTCATTCTCAAAAAATGTGAATTTATTGAGAATGACCGTTGTATGTCCGGATATTCTCCTTTATAGGTCGCATTTATCAACAAATTCTCGTGAAGGTTCGTGAGAGGTTCGAGTCATGGGTGTTCGCGAGGTGTACAGTTCACAGCGCCACTACTTTTGTACTATGCCTATATCTGGTTAAAAAATCGTAAGCTACGCGTGCGAAAGTAGCGGGTGTCTGGCGACACCCGCTACTTATTTTGTACCGCTACTAATGTTACAAATAACACGGCGAGTGATTTGCCAGTTACGTAACATTTTCCCCACGAAACTCGCTTTCAGTTCCCCCATCACGCACTTCGTTAGGAAACTAGACTGAACTGGAACATTCGTGACATGTCTTTGTGTGTTTTATAACTTATTGCATTTGTTTGGACGACTTCTAGGATGGTGCAGTACGCGGTGCGAGCAACACTGCTATCAGTCCTCTGCCTCGGCAGCGCCGGCCTGCACGGCGAGGCCGCCAAACAGCTGATCCGCATGACTTCGGAGGACAGCGATCTCCGCAGCGCCATGCTACTCGAACAAGCATCGCTTTGCTTCCTTTCTGGACCCGGATCGAAGGCTATGTGTAGGAAATACGCCTTCCACATGGTGCTGGCTGGACATAGGTTTTCCAAGGCGGGGCAGAAGAAACACGCTTATAGGTGCTACAACCAGGCTTACCAGGTCAGTTTATATCTCTCAGTTTTTTGCAAAAGATGTGTTTCAGGACAGCGATCCCCACAGCGCCATGTTACTTGAGAACAAAACGCTTTGCATTACAGCAGAGGGCCTACCGCGAACACCAAAGTTCACAAATTGCGCGGCCAACGCGCACAAATTGTGGGCATCTCCCTCTAATTACGGCTTAATTGGAGTAAAAGAGAAAGACACATTGCGAACTTCGGTGTTTGGTGAGACCTCTATTTAAAATGTAAGTGGTATATATGTTTTTTACATTGAGTGGTCGGTTTCCAGGTGTACCGCGACAGCGGCTGGCGGCTCTCAACGGACCACGTGCAGTTCGCGCTGGGTCGCCTAGCGGGCGCGCTGCGGCTGACGCGCGACGCGGTGCGCTGGCTCGGCGCGCCGCTGGCGCCCGCCGCGCGCCACCAGCCCGCCGCGCAGCAGGACGCCTTCCTGCGCGAGTACATGCTGCAGCACCAGGTATCATCAACTGATCTACTTATTCTAAAATGGCATTTCATGAAAATATCATATTCTATGATCTGGCCACGACAGATGTATGGAATGGCTATTAGGGAACGTGTTAACTAAGGAGCTATTTATAAATTACGTCATTTAAAATTAGGGTCTGGACATCGGATGATGGTGGCATGACGTAATAGGAAACGGGGTCATTCGAAGAATGATTTTTGGATGATTTTAGGGGGGGGGGTCAAAAATCGCCAATAATCGATGACGTAATTTATGGACAGCCCCCAAGCGATCATTTGTTAAACTGGTTTTCCAATTTTAAGATCGCTTATATACGTCGACTTAACGCTGTTTTGACTGTCTTGACAGAAAATAACCCTCGTTGCGTATCCCTATTCCTGTTACTGAGTACTAGAACTGTAGTGATTCTCATATATTAATTAATCACAGCAATGGGTGGACAGCGAGGAGGAATTCAAGGAGCACCTGCCAGTGCTGCCGCTGCCGCTGCTGGAGAGCGAGGCCACGTCGGTGCTGTGCGTGGGCCCCGCGCCGCTCTCCTCGCCCGGCCGCGTGCCCGCCACCTCGCTCGCCGTGCACCACACGCCGGACCGCCAGGTGAGGGCTCCATAACAGACGGTGGACAGCGAGGAGAAATTCAAGTAGCACCTGCCAGGTTTTTGTGTTACTAAATTATACGCTAAATAATATTTGTAGACAAAAGACCTGGCTGGCTGGTATTTTACACAAAAGGATAAAACAAAAGGTTTCACTAAAATATCGTCAACTTAACATTAACATTAAAAACAGGAAATAATAATAGAATATTAATAAATAAAACAATGTCACAAAAACAGAAAATGTCAACATATTATCATGTTAGGTATCCATACGTGACGTACCCATTGCTCTCACCAGGAACAACACACGTGGCATAAGCTCGAGGAGATGCTGCTCCAAGTGGTGTACGGCAGCGTGCCGATGATCTTCAAACCCACCGTCGACCTCTACACCAACAAAACCGACTTGAACCCGTTTGCTCCGCAAGGAGGTTTGTATACCCACTATTAGCTTAAACATAATCTTTTGTTTCCGTCCAACATTTTGACATTTGTGTTTGTTAGAAAAAGCCAAAATGTAACAGAGATACTTATTTGTTAAGCATAGCTTAACAAATAAATTCTAATTATTTTTATTTTAAATGTCCACTTATGTACACTTATTTCTGAAGATATAAGAAGCGGCTTTATAGGGCCGATATGTACAAATGTATAAAGGTCCTATTAAATAATAAATTAAAAAAAAAACAGAGATACTTATGCTAAAAGTTTTATGCATAAGGGGATAGGACTTTATTTATATCACTGGTACCTATTATATAGTAGCAATATCTTGCTAGGACACATGTGACACAGGTATCGTCTTGGGTCGTCCCATTCGTTTTTCGTCAAGTTCTTAAATTAGTCCTATTCTTCTTTCGTCACTCATTCTACATTGAAAGCCACCGACGATTGTAATGAATGTAGAATGAGTGACGAAAGCAGAATAGGACTAATTTAAGAACTTGACGAAAAACGAATGGGACGACCCAAGACGATACCGTGACACAAGCTATAAGAGATACCTAAGTGGCGCATAGCAACGTACTAATGATCTTCAACCCCCCGTCGACTTATTTCACTCGAATAAAACTGACTTTGAACAAGATCGTTCCGCAATGTTTGTTATATTGACTGTTAACTCACATTATAGACGGGTCTAACGCGAATTATCAATCAATCAATCAGTCAGCCGCGACCACGACCAGTGAAACCTGTGTCGAAACGTCGGTAAATAAAGGTAATTGAGTATAATTCGCGTTAGACCCGTCTATAATGTGAGTTAATATGTATTCAAAACGCGAAAGTCTAAAATATTATATTGACTGTTTCTCTATTCGGTAAATTCTGAAAACCCTCTGAATCATTTGTAATTGTAATAGGATTCTAATCAATAAATCAATTTACAATCATACATACGTACATATCATCACGCCTATTTCGCGGAGGGGTAGGCAGAGACCACGGATTTCCAGTATTTTCCACTTGCTACGATCCGGACATACCTCTTTCGCTTCCTTCACTTTCAATCAATCAAAATCAATCAATTTACTCCATATATATTTACAGAGCCAATACAAATATCAATCACTCTTCGAAACCCGCTGAAAATAGTCATCATTCTTAAAGACGTCGAGCTTTTGTGGCATTTCGTTTCGGAGAGCGATGACTCCAAACAAATTGTGAACAATGAGCCAATGGTGGCGTCCGGGAGCTCTTTGGAAAGCAGCGCGATTTGCGGGCAGAAGATCAAATCCGTGGTGTTGGAGGGAGAGAGCAGTAAGATGTTGACGTTCAGTCTGACTCCCTTGCGCATGGGGCGGCTGTGTGTGCAGGGTGTGGCGTATAAGTGAGTTCTTAGATTTATTTCCATTGCTACAATTTTCTTAGAGAAACAACAACTAACAAGTCAACACAAATGTAAGAAAAGCCAGGGTAAATTTCCCATCGCAAGTAACTAAAATGGTATTCAGATTTTAAAATCTCAATTTGATGATCATTTCATGAATACTGAGATAATCTAGTTAATTTAATGCAAATATTATCATTTATCTGAGGAACTATTATATTTCCAGGTTAATTAATGCTGGAGAAGGAGGCAATGAAAATGCAACTGGGTCGGTTATAGCAGGGAAACTGAATTTATTGTCGGGAATCAATGCTTCTGATAAACGCTTGCAAATCACTGTGATTCCGCCCGCTCCGTGTTTACAGGTATTGTTATTGACACAGTTACCCTTGTCCTTAACCTTTCAATGATAAGGGACCACTCGATCAATTTTATTTTTTACAAGAGGCCATCTACACCGGTCAAATCTTACAATAAAAAAACAATGCGTGATGTAGTTCTGTATTTTTTGTATATTGTTTATAGTCCTTAGAGGAATGTGAGACTATGTTTTGCAAGCAAAAAAAAGTTGTGCTCTGTGCGTAATTTGCGAAAAACTGCAAAAATTTCGGACTTTTTTCAGATTTTACAGTTTCTTCATAAAACTATGGGTTTTTGGTCAAAACTTGCTGTGTAATGTTGAAAGAATATTAAATTTGGAACAATTTAAGCCCACAAACAGCGCCGTATGTCAAATAGTTCTTGAGATATGGGGCTTTAAAAAAAGGGTATTTTTTTCCTTGGAATGAAATTACAAGTTTTTCCTATATTTTAAGACAAATATCGGCACAACCGCTCATGCTATGATATATATTGCAATGAATAAAGTTATAGCAAATTTAATTACCTTTCATTTAAGTGCTAGAAAAAGTCAGTAAGTCTTACAGTACTGAAGTTATCGTAAAAAAATGAAATTGCTATAATGGGGAAGGCAACTAATGTATTGTTTTAGGCATTATCAAAATCCCTTCAAAAGGCAGTACCATTGTCGGGAACGCAATCTACGATTATCTTTTACCGGTTTTCCCCGATAGCAGTAGAGCGACGTCGGAGATCAACCATTTTTTAAATGCACTCACGCCACTCACCTCTTAAGCACTTCATTCATTCAGTAATGAAATCAAGACACAATCTGTAGTTTGGCTTGTTTCTCGGCCCATTTTTTGCTTGTAGCCATAGATCCCACGATGCCGATTCTGATTTTACAATTTGTTATGGTTTTGAACTTGTTTTAATACAACCGACCTTGACAATAGTTCACGGTAATCGGCGTGGTGTTGGTGAAACACACTGAAATTACTGGAAGTCATGTCATTAGTATCTAGCTTGCGCTCGCTTATTGGTGCTGTTGAGTGTACTCTGAGTCTGAGTGGTAATGGTAATACAAGATCACGATAAAATCCTAACCATAACAAATTGATACATCAGAATCAGTTACCATTACCCACTCTAGGTATACGTTTGTGTTATAATCCACGGGTCTTAACTGGCAATATCCTGTTACTACTAGTCTTTACTAGATAGGTGTATAAACTGACAAACCAAATCATTTATAGAAAAAGAACTGAACGAAACACGTAGGTAAGTATAGATAAGTGTGTGTTAACATGATGTGCCAAGCCGGGCGGATTGCATACATTTGTTTCATATCGGTAAGCTTACATACCGGTTTCTTTAGCCCTTGACTCGTATAAGCGATATTAATGAACTACAGCATCATGTTGAGTAACTGGCGTGATTGGCGTTGGGCGAGCTTTTATAAGATAATTAAAGAGAATATTAATTAAGTTAAGATTAAAAAACCCGTTTTGAACACCCTAAATCCGATAAATTTCCGAATATTTTTAGTTAAATGCCTATATCTACAATCCGAAAAAAGTTTCACTTGTATCGTGGTTTCATAAAACCACACAATTGCTTGTTTTCTATTGATAAATTGACCCATTTACTTTCCAATTATTTGTATTTCTTTACTATAAATACATTTATTTTATACAGTAAATACTACTAGTGAAAGAGGTATTGCTAGTTACAACCCGTGGATTGACAACTCTCTGAGCAGTAGCACCACATTCATTTCAGCCTTAACAACCATTGGAAATGAATTTGTAATTTATTGTGTAAATTCGGTAAACCATTGAAGAAGTTTTGATATACTGGTTACATGACAAGACTGAGTCACATACATGCCCTATAACTAAACGTTTACCTAGAGTGGGTAATGATAGCTGATTCTGATGAATCATTATGTTACGGTTAGGATATTATCATGATCTTGTATTACCACGACTCAGAGTTCACTCAAGAGCACCAATAAGCGAGCGCGAGCTAGATACTAGTGACATGACTTTCAGTGTATTTCACCAACACCACGCCGATTACCGTGAACTATTGTCAAGGTCGGTCGTATTAAAACAAGTTCAAAACCATAACAAATTGTAAAATCGGAATCGGCATCGTGGGATCTATGGCTACAAGCAAAAAATGGAGCCGAGAAACAAGCCAAACTACAGATTGTGTCCTGATTTCATTACTGAATTGAAGTGCTTAAGAGAGGGGTGCATTTTAAAAATGGTTGATCTCCGACGTCGCTCTACTGCTATCGGGGAAAACCGGTAAAAGATAATCGTATATTGCGTTCTCGACGATGGTACTGCCTTTTGAAGGGATTTTGACAATGCCTTAAACAATACATCAGTTGCCTTCCCCATTATAGCAATTTCATTTTTTTACGATAACTTCAGTACTGTAAGACTTACTGACTTTTTCTAGCACTTAAATGAAAGGTAATTAAATTTGCTATAACTTTATTCATTGCAATATATATCATAGCATGAGCGGTTGTGCCGATATTTGTCTAAAAATATAGGAAAAACTTGTAATTTCATTCCAAGGAAAAAATACCCTTTTTTTAAAGCCCCATATTTCAAGAACTATTTGGCATACGGCGCTGTTTATGGGCTTAAATTGTTCCAAATTTAATATACTTTCAACATTACATAGCAAGTTTTGACCAAAAACCCATAGTTTTACAATAAATCTGTAAATTCTGAAAAAAGTCTGAAATTTTTGCAGTTTTACGCAAATTACACAGAGAGCACAACTTTTTTTTGCTTGCAAAACATAGTCTCATATTCCTCCAAGGACTCCAAACAATATACAAAAAATACAGAACTACATCACGCATTGTTTTTTTAGGAGATTTTTTTGTAAGATTTGACTGGTCTAATCAACGGTTTGGAAAGGGTGGTTCTGTTTATAAATTCGCGGACTTCAGGTGCGTACCGGTTAGCTACCGGTTAAGAACCACTAGAACCATTGGTCTAGGGTAGGTATAGGTATACCCACGTCTGTCATGATAAAGCATTATTGTTTGGCTGAGAAACGTGTCATTGTCACATTGTACTACGCCTTAAAGCTATAGTTCGTAGGTTTCAAACAGAGCCCGAGCTAATCCTATTGTCTATTGTTAAGTAAAACCGCTCGTGCCACGTGCCACCACCACCTGCATAAAAACCTGCGTACTTCGGTTACTGAGTGCCGGCGAGTCGAACGCTACAGAGCCAGTCTAAAATGTGTCATCGAGATGCGTAACAAAGGCGCGTTATCGGAGAGCGCAACTACACTGGTTTTTTGAGCGTTGGACTAGCCTGCGCTCAGGTGCCAAATAGAATAAGTATGACCCTTTTTTGCAGGTAAGTAGCACGTGCGGTTTTACTTAACAATAGACAATAGGATTAGCCGCCGGGCTCAGTTACGAAGCTACGAACTATACTTGCCTATTTATTCGCGACAGATGACGTTCACGGAAAGCAGCGCGGAGGTGATAAGCGGGGAGCTTCGCGTCGTCGACGTGGAGATCCGGAACGTGGGTCCGGTAGACGCGGGGCCCGTATACTTCGCCGTGTCGCGCCCCGATTGCGTGCAGCTACTGACGCCCGATAACGAGGAGCTCTTCAAATCTTTATACGACGAGAAGTATAAGGCGCCTACGGTGTACTCGGGTGAGTTTTCTAGGGCACGCTTGAAACACAGCGTTTATTAGTGTTTATGTGAAGTCGGTTAGGTATATCGGAACGTCTCCATGGACGCGAGCCCCTTATATACACTTTGCTGTGCCGCGTCTCGAGTGCGTGCAGCTACTGACGCCCGATAACGAAGAGCTCTTCAAGCCTTTATACGACGAGAAGTATAAGGCGCCTACGGTGTACTCGGGTGAGTCGTCTTGGGTACGCTTGAAGCACAGCGTTTATTAGTGTTTATGTGTAGTAGGTATCGGAACGTCTCCGTGGATGCGAGTCCCTTATATACCCTTTGCTGTGCCGCGCCCCGATTGCGTTCAGCTACTGACACTCGATAATGAGGAGCGATTTAACTTTTTATACGACGACAAGTAGGTAGGCATATGGCGCCTATGGTATACGGTATGGTATATGGTATTCGGGTGAGTTTCCTTGGAATCCTTGGACACACTTGGCGCATATCATTTAGTGATTAAGCGAAATATCCGAACGTATCTGGAGCTAAAGGTCCCGCGTATACACTGTCGACTGTCGTATGTGAACTTGCAAACATTGCTCGATGACATGGGTAAAATAGGTATTAACTAGATTATAAGTACACAGGATATACAGGGTATACCGGTTAACGTTTTTAGATAAACGAAATAGGTAAAGTGGCGATTTTTTTATATAAGTACCCAATAGTAGGACACGACACAGGTTTACAGTCTGCAGAAATTAAAAGTAGGTAATCTCGTTCGGTTCCAGACGAGCGGGCGGCACGCTCGGGCGCGTGGCGCGCGCTGGCGGCGCGGCACGTGGCGCGCGGCGCGGGCGGCGTGCCGCGCGGCGCCTGCGCGCGCGCCCGCCTCGTGCTGCGCGCGCGCGCCCGCGCGCCCGAGCTGCCGCTGCTCGCGCTCTACGCGCCCGAGCCCGCCGCGCCGCCCGAGCCGCCCGAGCCGCCCGAGCCGCGCGCCTACAGGCTGCTGCGCCACGTCTTCCGGTTCACGCCCGAGGTGAGCGCGACGACGGTCTTACCGAGTGTAGTCGTTCGATTTGTAGCTGGCCCCGAACGGCCGATCGTTTGTTTATTGTTAAGTAAAACCGCACGTCCTACTATACCTGCAAAAAAAGGATGGTATAACTCTACTTATACCATCCAACACAGGATGGTATACTCGCACCTGAGCGCGGGTTAAGTAGTCCGACGCACAAAAAACCGATGCACGTGCGCTCTCCGATAACGCACCTTTGTTACGCATCTCGATTATACACTTATAAGTTTACGTATACGCATCTCGATGGTACTTACTTAAGTTTACGTATACGCATCTCGATGGTAAGTAACCGCGTAGGGGAACCAAACGGCCTCGCAAAATGTTTTTCCATTAGTTCATTTTGAATCTTGTTCCAATTACCATGGGGTCGTAATTCAATAACTGGTTAAAGCGAACCAACCTTTTTCATGCAGGTAAGTAGCACATGCGGTCTTACTTAAAAATAAACAAAGAATTAGCCGTTCGGGGCCAGCTACAAATCGAACGACTATACCTATACTATTTATTTAAAAAAATCTGTATAAAATATTTTCTCATAGACGCTTTTATCGCCGATTGTACTTTTCTTTCAAACCAAATTGCTATCTCTTGCCTGTTTACTGATCTAATTTAAGCAATTCGTGTCCTTAGCAATGCGCTAATATCGCTTAAATCAGATAACAATACAAATTTCTCACGCATAATATATGAATGCTCACGATTTAAATACACTAACATCATAACACTCTATTGTTCTGAGCAAGATACGCGCATAATACGTATTCAATAAAAAAATTATACCGATACCTATTCATTGCAGGAAGCAGTGGAAATATCAGTCACACCCCGGAGAAGCATAAAGACCACTCCGAATAAGATTTCCGAAAACATGAATCTAGTCACTGAGATTAAGAATATCTGCGGAGAGAAAAATGATGACATTAGTATTGAAGTTCTAGAAGCCTCCTTGCTCAGTAGGCAGTGGCGCCTTACTGCTATGATTGCATCTGACGATAAAAATCAACTGTTGCATTCTCGCGAAAAGATGCACCTAGTTTTCCAAGCTAGCAGAATCTTTGATTTTCCGCCAGAGAGTAAAGTAGGCTGGTCGGGATTAAAGATTGCAACGGGACAACCCGATCCTGAAGACAATATAGCAGTCTCACCGTATTCCCACTTTGTTACTGACTACGATACTTCCATAGATAACATGGAAGCTAATGGAAGATCCGATACGAAAGCGGGATTGATACAATCCATGTTTGTGGTGAGATGGAAGGCTCATCGCAGGACGAAAGGGACGACTGTGAATGGCCAGCATTACCTCTGGCTGGACGACTTCACCAGAGTCCTGTCCCGCGAGAGAGAAGTCGTGTCACCCGAAGCGCCGTTGCAGCTCGACGAATACGAGATCAAGTTAGACCCCCACGATACTAGAAAGAAAAGTAAAGATAATGTCGTCGTCTATAGAATGGAGCACTCGAACCTAATCAGTCATAACTTCGAGAAGAATAAACTGTGCGTGGTGCCCATAACTATCAACATCGTCAACTGTTACCAAGTCCCTGTGAACGTGTTTATTGACATGTCAAAACAAACCAACAGGTAATGCACATATATATTTTTTGATTTGTACATTGGCTTCGAAGGAGACTTTTCAACTGAATGCATTTGTTATGTATGTTCCATGCAACAAGCTATATTGACAACATACTTTAGCACATTATACATTTATTATGTATTTTTTTCTGTATGACCTATCTGATTTTTGTTGATTTTGTTTATAGTAGATTAGACGATTAGATTGGGAGGCTGGTCATAAATAGCATTAAGTATGTTTACATTTGAAAGTGAAATGACCCACTTTCTCTACCTTGTTTCCATAGCAACAGCTACTTAAATAACTCTAGGTACTCTTGGTACTTAACCTAGGTACATTACTGCTCGTTACACGCACCGTTTTTGCGAACATACATATTTATAAATTAATGGGTGGTTAAAGGTGTTTAAATTGCAAGGTCACTGATACGAGCAAGCATGTCTGTCTCGACGTCTTAAAAAACCAATAGGCGTCGTTGCGTGCGAACGCGGTGGCCGCTAACGTCTTCCGCAAACAGCTTTATTTGAGAACCCTAACTTAACTTGTTGACCTTGGGCTGTTGAAATTAACATTTAAATCCTCGGTCGAGGTCACACAATTGATATCATGCTATCGTCATCACACGCATAACCAACCAAGGTTTACGATTGCGTCATTGAGTGAAATCTTCAATGAGCCTAAATATATATTTGTTCTACAAGGTCGTACTCGTATGTTCTGAGAAAACACAATTCGCTTATTGTTATTGCTTATTAAGTAAATTTGTTTTTTTTTTAAATCTTTCTTTTCTTTATTTGGTGTTTATATCGTTTTATATCTGTAATCAATCTGTATTTAATTCGCCGGATACCTACCTACATTTCAACTTTGTTACTAATGAGACCTTACACTTTGCCATAGCACATTAATATGTTTCATCCCCTTAACAATATTTTATATTAACGTATATTACTTAACATATACCTAGAGGGTAAGGTTTTTCTCACCGGTTGCGAGGCCAATTTGTTGTTCACCATTTTACGATTAAAAAGCTAATCCGACGGATGGTAAAATTAAGACGGTTAAAATTTTGAATAAGAGTGCATTTAACTAATTCTAAGTAAATGAAGGTGCCTAGATGGGTCGGACCTGTGCGTGTGTGTTTGGGCTGTTGTCATCAAAGGGTCTGTGTATTTGGATGCAGGGAGGGCGGGCGGTCGCTGGGCTGGTGCGGCGCGCTGAGCGGCTCGGGGCCGGGCGAGGCGGGCGTGTCGCTGCGGCTGGAGCGCTGGGAGGCGCGGCGCGTGCGGCTGCGCGCGCTGTGCGCGGCGCCCGGCGCCTACGTCGTGGGCTCGGCCTTCGCCGTGTCGGCCGCCCCGGTCGCGACGGCCGACGCCGCGCTCACTCTCGCGCACGCGTCCGCGCCCACCGACACCTCGCTGCTCGTCGTCCAGACTCCGTAGAGCTCCGGCATATTATTACTGTTCGATTGTCGATATTGTGTGCGAAGTTTTACGACTGTTTCGCAACGAGTTTTACGATTCGCTTGCAAAATGTCGTAGGTAAACTTTATGCGAGAGGAAAACGAGCGTATGTTAATAGTACCTGATTTATTATGGTTCAGGCTCGTTTATTCCGTCGTATTCGTATGTATTACTAACTTTGTGATCGTCGAGTGCCGATTATTAAGTGAATATGGGGCTTTATAGGACGATATTTAATATTTGGCTCGCTGCTGTGCTTGGTGAGTATCTATATGTCATGTACATACCTATATTTTGTTGAATTTTATGAAACACCTATGATGAGATAATCACTGAAATAAATATAGCAACACAAATATATTTTATGTTGCACACGAGTAAAATGTGAATAAAATATTACGACCTAAAGTGATTTTTAGATATATAAACCCTCCCTTTATATATATATATATATATATATATATGGTTTAAAAGTAATAGGTAACAGCTAGCAATTCAAAACTATACAGACAATTTTTTAAAGTTCGTTTTTATTAAACATTTTTTTCTCTACCTGCTATAAATTAATAGATTTGTGATGAAATGAAATGTATATATATATGTCATAGGTGAATTCATACCATCCTATTTCAATCTTTTAAATTCGTAACCCTTATTGCTTAGACGTAAGATGATGGTCAGTTAATAGTGCTGCTGTTAGACTTAGAATCTATAAACATTAATGGTGCGTTTTGTAACTTGCTCTTGCTACTTTTATTTATAATGAGTTTCTACCCTTCGAATATTAAATGCAGTCAAAAAACTTCATTTAGCTTTATTTCAGAATAGCTTTGCGATCCTAACGAAATAAGGGTACTTTTTTCTACGAAGTTCCATTTCGAGAGAAAACGTTTTCCACCGACTAAAATAATATACAGGGCGTCCCACGGCTATGCCACATGGAGGGAAAGTACCCTAAATATTGTAGATGGAACATTTTACTGAAAGAAGACATTATTTTAATTTAAAAAACAATTTAAACTGCATTCATAGATTTTTAAATAATTACATGGTTGAACCGGGAATCGAACCCGCCGCACGAGAAAAAAAATCAACCTGTAGCTTTATCATACCGATCGAAAGGCTTGATCATAAGGATTATTTTTTGCTAAATAACATAGTGTCGGAAATAAAAGGAAGCCCATGAATTTTAACATGTTTAATTCAAAATTAATCAATTTAATTTATCAAATGCTCAAAATGTAGTCTCATTCTGTTGAATACAAAGCCGCACTCTTTTGATTATTTCGCTAAATTTCACATCAAATTAAAATTCATGGTCTTCCTTTTGTTTCTGACACTATGTTCTTTAGCAAAAAATAATCCTTATGATCAAGCCTTTCGATCGGTATGATAAAGCTACAGGGTGATTTTTTTTCTCGTGCGGCGGGTTCGATTCCCGGTTCAACCATGTAATTATTTAAAAATCTATGAATGCAGTTTAAATTGTTTTTTAAATTAAAATAATGTCTTCTTTCAGTAAAATGTTCCATCTACAATATTTAGGGTAATTTCCCTCGATGTGGCATAGCCGTGGGACGCCCTGTATAGGTTTTTAGAGACCCTTTAAGTGGGCGCGCACTTTGTTCCCTAACGATATGATCGTACGGTTCTCACCTAACACTAACCTAATTCATAAATGGATGATGAGAAAATATCAATTTAGGTGATCCTGATCGTGGTGTGGGGACCTCTGCTGTCTCCAACTCTCCACCCTTCTGGTGGTGGTGGTACCTCTTCTAGTATATTCACTGAGTAATATTATTCAGGTCTCACAAAACTCGAAACAAGTGCAACAACTAATAAGCAGCACTGACCACGGTTACCTACGAGTACGTTATTTATACCTACCTACTTCTCAGTCAGTACCCTAACGAGCGCGGCGGTGGACCGGCTGTGCATAGAGTGCGCTGAGCGAGGCTCAAAGCTTTACATTATAAGCCCGCTCCACACTCGTGCGCGAATCGCGGCGCGAAGCCGCGAACGCGAGTCTGGAGTCGATTTCGTATATCAGCGAACTAGACTCCACACTCGCGTTCGCGGCTTCACGCGCATAGTCTGGAGGGCGCTATAGACCAAGCCTAGTCTTCAGATAGCGGATCTTGAGTTAGGAAGACAAAGTATCTTCTATATTTTGTCCTACTTTTTAAAATAAATACACTTGACTACCTACTCTCGAAAATAATGATAATATTTAAACCAACAAGTGCAGTTACATTATTACAGGGCATAGTTATTATGTCTACCTACATAACTGCCGGAAAATTATATACATACCAAAGATATATTGATTGAGTACAATATATTCTCTTTGATACATACTAAAGGATGATTAGGGAGCATGACCTTAGACGCGGCCGTGACACTCGCGGCCTGTTACAGTCATTTAAGCGTAGGTATCGTATAGTTCCAATAGCGCGCGCAATATTTAGATCATCTCTTTTCGATTGTTGTTGGCAACTAAATTATATTCCATGCTTGTACTGATGAACGACATATAGCATCAAAAGTTGCTGAGCGGGAAACATTTTCAAAAAGGCAAGAAAGTGTGCAGATGCAGCAGAACATTTAGACTACCTGAGTCCGTTAGGTAGCTACTTTTGCTGATGACTGTTATTTAGGGTTTCGTAGTCACCTAGAAACCCTTATAGTTTCGCCATGTACAGTAAGCAGCAGAAGTTGCTAAGCGGGCCGGTGTTCAAAATGATCTTGACGCGATTTTATTGTGAAGAGAATAAGAGCGTGTCAAGTAATTTTCAACACATCGCCCGCTTTAGTATGGTAAAAGTAGCATATTTTGGCGGCATAATATGTACATCCATGAAACTTTGTTTATGACCTTTATCTTGGCACTAGAAATGAGGATCTTCCGAGTCCTAGAAAAATGTAGGTGTCCTAACCCTTTTTCGGGGGGGTATGTGCTGGGGGTTCATAAGTGAGGTATCATTTTCGTGTATTTTTTTGCGCTGAATCGAATGAGACCACACTCACATTTATAGGATCAGTATTTTTTGAGATCGTTAATTAGTTTAAAGGGAAGAGAAGACGAGATTTTTTGTTAGATCAGAAGGCGTGCCACGAAAAACGAAAATTGAAATTTCTCTCTCTATTTGCATATTCGAGTGATAGAGAGGCAGGTAAAGAAAACTTTGATTTTCTTTTTTCGGGGTAGGGCCCCATGCAGGTATTTTACTTAGTCTGCTGGATGATAAGTCAGAACCTAAGTCGTCTATTGGTAAAGGTAGTATCTTGGTAGTATCTAAGCCAAAATCGGGTGGGTGTTTGAAGTAGGTAATTATTATAGGTATAGTTGGTCAAGCAGATCTTGTCAGTAGAAAAAGGCGGCAAATTTGAAAAATGTAGGCGTGAAGTGATATCGTCTCAAAGAAAATTTATATAGGTAATGTGCCTTGGCTTAAGGTAGACGTCCGTCCACAGGGCCGCATCGCACGCAACGGATTTTAGTATTACAGCTAGTAATTTTGCCCGCGACTTCGTCTTTGTGGAATTACTATATAGACAGACAAGTCAAACTACAGAATCGCATCTTTTACGTAATTATAAATATGTAGGTATATGGGTTTGGCAAGCCATTTCCGTCGGTAGAAAAAGGCGTAGGTGCGAAGAGTTGACCTCCTATAGAAAATCGAACTTCGCGCCTTTTTTACTGACAAAGTGAGTTTGCCAGAGTGTAGTACCATGAGTAAGCGAGAAAGTCTTTGGATTCTGTGCTCTACTCTTTCGGACTGCTTTTCTCGAATTTCTCGTCTCCTATTCCTATATCGCGTTTTTCCGCGCAGCAAAGCGCGGTCGGTAGAGAGATGTGCCTCGCCCTAGGCTTCACGCGGCAATTTCCTTGGGAGGCGGCTCGTTCTATCCGGACCTGCCTATATGGTTCAATTTTGATTAGCAAATCAAGAGTCCTACTTGATAGCAGTTGTGATAGGTACTGTCTGTTACACGGTGTCAACACGGTGTATTCTAGCTTCGTGGCTACAATAATTATTTATTACCTTTGAACGTGTTTGGCGCTTGCGTTCAACAAATTATGCGGATTTTGAACGGTCGTCGTCGGATTTTGGAAGCATCGATTTTTATCGATAATCATTTAGCAGCAATCGATACTTTGGTATGAAAATGAAAAAATGATTCGTTTGACCGTTTGGCCGTTTGGCCAAAGCCTTGCCAAAACAAAGGGCCAAAGTCATGCAATAGTTGGAGAAAAATGCAACAATAAGTGTAGGCTTTAACATAATTTGTACTATCCTATATATAGTTTGTCGTAGGACTGTCTCATTTGCTCATTTCAATCATAGACGGAGAAAATCATATTATAATTTGTCTTACAGTCTGACAAAAAAAAAAGAGTAGAAATTAAAAAGTGGCAATACTGTAGTGTCATCCCTTTTTAAGCAATTGATATATGAAAGGGATGGCACTACAGTGTTGCCACTTTTTAATTTCTGCTCTTTTTTTTCAGACTGTACACTAGTACAAGTATCCAAAAGAAAAAGATGAGTATAGTTTTTCTGGTTCATACTGACTGAAGAAACCAATTTGTGGTTTGACCAACTATATCTTACAATATTGTAGGTTTCTGATTAAGTACTCGTTTATCCAATTAATTAATTACTTTTTTATCTTTAGTTTGCTACTAGCGAAAGATATTTTTTATATAAATACATATATATATCTATAAACAATATTGTTTAGGCATTCAGAGGGGCTACCGCGAAAACCGAAATTCGATTCAAATTGCGGGGATTTTTCTCTGTCACTCTAATTACGCCGTCATTGGAGTAAAAGAGAAAGATCCCCGCATTTTGTGAACTTCGATTTTCGCGGTTGTAGCCCAGGATTGCAATAAGGACAAATTTGTGCAGCAATAAAGGTTTATGTTCAAATTTCGTCAAGTGAATGAAAACTAGAGCTGGACGAAAACTAGTGCAGTGCAATGACCTAGTTTGTATGTTATTCAACGATAGATTTTGTTAAATTCTCGCTAAAAAGAATTATGGATTGATAAATGGATTTTTGTAAATCTGTGAATAATATGCAAAGCAAATTGGTCTTAACTTATTTATTATTTAGATTAATAACAAAAATTGTCGTTTTACTTCTCGTTTTACTTCACAAATCGATGTTGCGCGTTCCGATTCTGACCGTTTGAATCGATTGCAATCTAATCTTAACGAGTCAGTCACAAAATGGTGCTGAGTGGCGGGAGGTTATAGCATAGGTAGATGGGCGTCCATCTTGAATTTTACTAGATTTGAGCCGGTTCAATTGTGATAAAAGTGTATTTTGTAGCTTTGACTGTACGTTAATTGTTAGTTTTAAAAGATTTCATGTCTTCTGTTACTTGTTGTCGTTTAAGATAGGTTTGGCTACAGTAATGTTTTAGGTATGAACATTTACTTTACTGAACCATTCGAACATTTGACGAGTAATGGCGTGCGTTTTTTCTCTCCACAGACACTTTCAAATATTTCATGACTAACCTAATTTAACAATTAGTTTATATCTGTGAAATGGACGTTAATTGTAGATTGTGAAAACAAATTGTTACTGTGACATATTAGTGGTTCCAGCTCATAATCGTATCGAGCTGGATGTCGTTTTTAGGTTATACATCACAATACTCCGTGGCTCATAATCTAAGTGACAAATCGAATCAGCATTTCAACTTGAACGTTAAAGTGATATTGTGTTAATATGTTGGAGTGACGTGGTAAATATTTCTATTTGCAGTATCATTACTCAAGACATATGCAATTTCCGGAAAGACTATCGTCGACAAAACCTTAGGTTGGCAGAGGTATAGTACGATGGCAGTACCTAGTAGAGCGCGGGTATACGCCGATGTCAACTCACAGAAGCCGAGAGAGTACTGGGACTATGAGAGCTACGTAGTTGATTGGGGCAATCAGGACGACTACCAGCTGGTTCGCAAACTCGGCCGCGGGAAGTACAGTGAAGTATTCGAGGCAATAAATATCACAAATGACGAGAAGTGTGTAGTAAAAATATTGAAGGCAAGTTTTATTATGTTTAATTTTGCATGGTTGCCTATATCAAGTCTTTATTAATTGTTTAAAATAAACATCTAATAAATGTCTGCAGATCACCTTATTAATCACCAGTCTAAGGTTATTCAATTACTATTTCTAATTAAAGTTTTCATTTTTAGCCTGTAAAAAAGAAGAAGATAAAAAGGGAAATTAAAATATTAGAAAATTTAAGAGGAGGCACAAATATTATAACTTTACAAGCAGTTGTCAAAGATCCTGTGTCTCGAACTCCGGCACTTATTTTTGAACATGTCAACAACACTGATTTTAAACAGTTGTATCAAACATTGTCAGATTATGATATAAGGTATGAAATTGTCTTAAATTATAAAATAATACCTATTTTGCATTCAAATATTTGTGAACAGTGCACTTACTTGTATATTTTCACTTTCAGATATTATTTGTATGAACTTCTGAAGGCATTAGATTACTGCCACAGTATGGGCATCATGCACAGAGATGTTAAACCTCACAATGTGATGATTGACCATGACAACAGAAAGTTGCGTCTTATTGACTGGGGTTTAGCTGAGTTCTACCACCCGGGGCAAGAGTACAATGTTCGTGTGGCGTCTAGATACTTCAAGGTGAGTCATTTGTGCTTGAATCAACAAACTGTTTTTAAACCAATTTTTTCACACCATTTCCAATGGTATTTTATTGGAGACCTATACATTTCTCAGATATGGGAGAGTTATATGTTTATTATAACCATTAATAATACAATTAGTATGTTATTATTTGCTTACTTTGAAACCTATATTATACTCGGAGGTAGCTCCTTTCAAACAAAAAAAGAATTACTCAAATCGGACTACGGATGTCGGAGTAATGTATTATAATTACAAATAAACTCCCTGACAGTATAAAACAGGAACCGAGCGACAAACAGTTTAAAATTACGCTTAAAAAGCTTCTTCTAGAGAAAGCATATTATACAATAGACGAATTTCTGAACGATCAAACACTGGAATAATATTGCTATACTATGTATTTACTCAAATTAAATTATTTAAGTTTTTATTGAAATATTATTGTAAACATCTATCGACATTCATGCATTCTCTAAAAGTTACTTAATAGTTAAATTAATTAATAGTGACCATATTGTTTATTACTTGAATTTATTTATAAATTAACCTGGACATTTAATATTAATAATCATCATAATCTTGTTATTTTATTTTACTAGCTTTATAAATGAACTTGACATTGAAAAATGCATAAACGTCGATAAAATATAAAATATTAAAACTATGAATATAGATTTTATTGCTATTAGTATAAGATGCATGCATGTACTAAATATTTAATACCTAGACTTAAGATATATTGAATGCCCTTACAGGGTGTCATGTACCTACTATCCACAAATTGTAACACCTAATGTAATTATGAACATGACTGCAATACAATAAAGAATAAAGAATAAAGAATAATCGGTGAACGTACATAGAAAAAAAAAACTGCCACAACCGAATACAGAACCTCCTCCTTCTATGAAATGGAAGTCGGTTAATATATCTTGTTTCTGTCATGTAAGTTTTTGTACTACCACTATTTCAGGGTCCTGAGCTCTTGGTGGATTATCAAATGTATGACTACTCATTGGATATGTGGTCACTGGGCTGCATGTTGGCATCCATGATCTTCCGCAAGGAACCATTCTTTCATGGTCATGATAACTACGATCAGCTTGTTCGGATTGCAAAAGTGCTGGGCACAGAAGAGCTATTTGAATATTTGGACAAATATCATATAGAATTGGATCCACGGTTTAATGATATACTTGGCAGGTATGTATATTTTAAATTTAGTAAAAATTGTGGACTCTGCAACTGAAAACCATGTTTGTATTGTTGTTGTTTGACATTTAACATAATATTTTCGTTTGACATCATATTATAATGCATGCTCCATCTCTTCTTGATTGTAGTATTTGTATGCCAAATGGCAAAAAATAGTGAAGCAAATTATTGTATAACAGCTGTATTTATTATATTTAACCTATGTTTAATTTTGTATTTGTAGGCATTCCCGTAAGCGGTGGGAACGATTTGTCCACTCTGAAAACCAGCATCTGGTTTCTCCTGAAGCTTTAGACTTCCTTGATCGTCTTCTGCGTTATGATCATTATGAACGCTACACTGCACGAGAGGCAATGGATCACCCATACTTCTGTAAGTATATCATAAAAATTATAAGTTATTAATGTCATCATTATGCCATTACTTATACCTAAATAAGTATTGTAGGTACATATGAGGAATTAATACTGAATTGTAATTTCAATTCTCAACACTATTACACAGTTACTAATGTGCTTTTATTATCTTACTGATTCATTATGAGATGGAACTTACTTGTCTCAATTGGAAAACTGAAAACAGTTACAATATGCCTTTATAATTTAATGATCAGTAGTGTATTTATTTTCTTTTCTATTAATACTGAAACTACATTTTAAATAGTTGTCTTAGTAAAGAAAAGTCTTATAGATCCCTTAATCCCATATTCAAATAACAGTAGCTAATAATAATATACTATTGTATTGTAATAATATACTATATATATATATAATATAGAACAGCTGAGGTACATGATTATTTTTCAATTACAGATCCAATTGTAAAGGAGCAGGGCCGGCTGAAAGTTGAATCTAACTCTCCGACTCCCAATGCATTGCAAGGACCAATAAATACTGCGGCATAAACTGTTACAAATAAATAGTAACACTTTATATGCTATGTATTGAATATATACTTGTACAAGATTCCAGAAGAGACACTAAACACCAAACGAGAGCCGCTGACAAAGGAGTGGCCTACCCAGAGTGACACATCTGTGAAAGTAACCATCTTTGAGAACCAACAAGTAATTCCATTGTTTGATAAATGGAAATAGTTTGGAAAGACAATATAATTTAGTGTTTAATATTAGTAAATCTGGTTTATTGTTTATTTTAAAGTGTTTCATCTCTGTGGTAAAACTACTAAAACAAGTCTATGAAAGTGAACATGAACTAAAGCTGCATATTTATTTTTACTGTTACTTTGAGGTATCAAGTGGTGGGTTTTAAATTTTTTTAAAGTTATGAAGAATTCGTTTTTTTAATACAAAATTGAATGTTATTGAACAAGATAAAATGTACTTCAGAGTTTTATTGCACTTGAAATTTGCATTTATTAACCTATGGTATTGATACTGTAATTACTTGTATGATATAATAAATAACACCTACTGCGTACCGTTTTGCAAGTACTGGTTTAACTGGTTAGCAGCTTTTCGTTGATCACATTTAAAATTTTGTATTTATGTAATAGAAGTAAAATGTAGATATGTGTAATATAAATACAAAATTTTAAAAATATCAATTGTTTTCTTTTTTATTACATTTTGGTAACGAAGACCAGTAACTTATAATTAATAGACAATGTCGGATTAAATCTTGTTTTTATTAGTACCTATGTTCTTAGTAAGTTACGTTAGCTGTCCTTATATACATATAGAATAAAGTCTATCTTCAATTTAAAGGTGAGCCTCATTATTATTTATTTTTATTATTATAACTGCAAGTTGTTGCATCAAAATTTTCTTAATAAACAATACTAACTTTTTTGCCTGAACATTTTTTCGACTTGTAAACCAATTGCCACTATATTTTCAGGTTGGTTGCCATAGTATATATTAATGCAGGTATGTTTGAACAGAATTACTGACAAAGCGGTTCCCTGTCCTGTTGAACTTGTTTATGACAACTATACAGAATGTTTTTTTTTAAATGGCCTCTGAGAAATAATAATAAATAACCCAAACTATACAAGTTACAACGATATAAAATAACCAATATTTTGTAAGAATTTTAAAGTTGTTAACATTTTTTGTGAGCTGTGATTGAGTCCTACAACATTGAACAAAATTGACATTATTTGTTAATGCTGATCGAGCCGGTTTCTTTCTCTTCACTATACTATTCTATATCTGAAAGTATTAAGCAGATAACTCTATCTCTACATCTTGCTGTACATTGTGTACATTAACATTACATTAGGTGGTACCTACGTCTATTTAGAATATTGGACAGCTATGAACCCTGCCAGGGCACTGCTAATTTAGGTCTCATTCTAAAATTTCTAAATATAAATGTGTCGAAGTCTAGTCAAAGGTCTAACTTTGTCGCTTACTATAAGGACGAGATTTGCTTGTATCTTTAAATTTCTTGTACCTAATATACTTACTGTACACTTTGGTAACCTGTCAAATACAAATAATCAGACGGCCTACCGCGAACCACGTTCGACGTGTTGCCTCAAGTCACACATACGTCGCACGTGGGTCGCGGTAGGTGCTCAGAAATATCTGAACACGCATTCTGGCAGACCAGGCCAGATTTTGTTCGAACAGGCCCTGACAATAGAGGCGTGTTCAGAGATTTGGCCGCTACGATATACCTATCTGATTCGGCGACTGTACATAAGGACTGGATACTATTGGTACTTCCCCTTTTTTTGCTAATCATAGTTGACCCTAATAACAGGGCTTACCCTGAACCACGTTCGACGTGTTGCCTCCCTGTCACACTCATGAATTTACAAGTGCGACAGAGAGGCAACACATCGAACGTGGTTCACGGTAGGCCCTCAGAGCAAGACAGCAGGGTTGAATAGGGTTTTCAATCAAGTAAATAGGACTCAATTAAAAAATAGTGTCCGACTAAAACTTGAACCCGCCAGCCATTATGGGGAACCCCCAAAATTGAATGTCTTCTATTTTTGTGTAAAAATCTTAATGCGGTTCACAGAATACATCTACTTACCAAGTTTCAACAGTATAGTTCTTAGTTTCGGAAAAAAGTGACTGTGACATACGGACGGACAGACAGACATGACGAATCCATAAGGGTTCCGTTTTTTGCCATTTGGTTACGGAACCCTAAAAACAAAAAGAAAACAAAATTGCAGGCTCTGATTGATCAATTGATTTGGTTTGATTGATTGATCTATGAACTGAAAAGTCTCTTATTGCTCCACGATAATGACATTTTGGGCTATCAACATTTAATCAAGCGGTCAAAAATTCAAAAACTAAACAAACGATGGCGCCTTTGTGAACACCACAGGCCACGGTACGCCACGAAAGTTTCGGTTCGGAAGTTTTTGGCTGAAACCGAACCTTTTGAAATACGATTTATAGCGAAAGGGAAACTTCGGTCGGACCATAAAATTCACAATTGATTCTATAAAATAAAATACAGGTGCATAATTCAAATTCAATATTATTTATTTTATAAAAACACATGTATATGATGCAGGAGATGGAGCCCTGTCCTTCTCTAGGTTTATGAGGTTAACAAACATACTTGTGTATTAAATTTTTTAACCTAACCATTTAAACAAAATAAACAAATCAGTAACTTAGGGTGGTAATCTACCTGTCCAATTTCTTTGGCCAATGTGTATTTTGTCTCACATTTTGCTTAACGAGAGAGTGAGACGCAATGACATTAGACCAAGTTATTGGACAGACGGGTGGCAACCCTTATGGCTCCTCTACATGGGCCAACGCCGGCCACTCCAAGGGACGCAGCCATGCGGTAGAATGAGATAGCAATATTACTTGCTCCCTCTAACGCATAAATACGTCCCTTGGAGTGGCCGGCGTTGGCCCATCGTGTAGAGGAGCCATTAAGTACTAAATCGAGCATGCTTAGACAATTTAATATCAAGCATCTCCTTATAAATACGTACAACCCTTATAATTTGCTTATCTAATCTATTTTAGTAATTGTAGACCTTAATGCCACTCCTATAAGTAGATAAATTGGTACCTAAAGCTACTGATATAGATTGACAAATAGGTACCTATTTCCTCTCAACTCCTCTCAATGCCTCGCCATGATTGAATGTTGTTATCGAGCAAGTTAATTGAACAAGCACTAGGTAATACTCTGAATAGCATCATGAATAAACCGTGGTAACGTTGAATCGTCAATTTCTGAATAATTTCTGCTACAACCATAACATAGACGATCATTGACATAAGGAAACATGGATTTCTCATTACTGTAGTTTGCTTGATGCTCCATTTTCTTGAAGTCTGCATTACTAGGGCTTTGAAGGGACACTACTCGTGAGAAGTTAGTTGCTTCCAGAGCGGTTAACTTTGTGCTTTTTGTCCTCAGGATACTCTGAAATAAAAAAAAACTTTCTGATATACTTACATATATGTGTGTGTACATGTAGGTACAAGCATCGTTTCATAGTTCAGTATTATACTATAGTTTAGTTTAGATTTTTCATCAAGCCTTTCATCCGCCTTACATTTGAGTATGCGGATTGGCTGTAGATTTTGATGGCTTTCCCGTTTATTTGGTAGAGGTTCCAATACTTCAAGCAATAAACTCTATTGCTGCTTCTACTAAAATGTGTCCACAAATGTTATTGGCACGCTTGAGTAGGTACCATAGATAGGGTTACTTTTAATCTTTGGGGTAACAGTTAATAAATATTTTGCAAACGGGTCCCTCGTCCCTCAATCCAAAAATAGAACAGTTATGCTTAGGTAAACCCCTAAAGTTTTTGAAAGACTTATTCAATATTCAACCTTGAAGTTAAACAGAAATAACTCTACTTATGTAAAGGGGAGTAAATTATCATTATTAGGTATCAATTTTGAGGCATGAGTAATATCCATACCGCTTACCGGCAACCTATCCATCCATCAATTAATTAATGTACTTAACACCTACATTTTTAATTAAGCATTGTGTATAAGTATCAATGTTGGACAGCAGGACAGGACCCTACCTATGCCAAATTACAGCTTTCTAGTCAGCATTTGTGAGGCTCAGAGTCTGCAGTTTGCATGCTGCACATAAAGATTCTAAAATTGCCTCTGGCCTATATCCCTCCGACTTACATAACACAATAGATGGGCAATCGGGGATGGAATTTAAAGTCAAACTCTGATTCAAGGTCTCCTGAGGTGTTAGAGTCTGTGCGGAAATAGAAGAGTCCTGAAATATTTGGAAACCAATACATTCCATGACTCTTCATGACATCAAATTCACATGTGAGAACCCTCATTACATACCTTGCACAGAACACACTTTTCATTTGATTGGTTATTGTTATAAGTTCCAATTTTGTCAGCAGTTTTGCAAATAGTTGAAATTGTGGCTGGAAAGCTGTCTTGCAATTCAGTAACAAATGACCCAATTACGGACTGCAGGCTGTTTTGTTGGAAAGTGCTTTGGTCAGCTGGATGTAAGTTTTTAATTTTGATATAATAGTCCAGTTCCTCTTTGCTAATGTCTTTCATTGGTCGCAATATTTTGATGCTATCATTTCTTCCATCATAAAAACTCTGAAATAAGCCTTTGTTTAAAGTACATATATTATCATGGCAAATATCTAAAAATGATGGAGTCACATAAGAATAATAGCATTGCATTCTTATTCCATATAAATGATACAATGCAATTGTAAAATAACAAATTTAAACTAATTCACATTATAAATTGTAATTGCAGGCCATCTTTTAGCCCCATGTGATCTAGGTATTTACCGGGATCAAACATACATTTTATGTAAAATTAATGAGTATTGTTGAGTATATGCATACCTACATGAGGATTCAGTGTTGACAGTTTAACCCTTTACCAGGCCAAGGGAAATATTCCACCCACATCTTATATCGGTTACCGTAGTCAGGTTTTAACTCCAAACCACCTACAAAATATTTTGTCAATCCCTGAAAATATTATTTTATGATCTTCATTCACAACACGCTTCTAAATTGCGTAATATATCTTTGGCAGCCATTTCAATTCACTTGAACGCTAATTTCAGCAAACTACGGAGAAATTCGAACACTTTCCATAATTTCTATGAAACAGAAGTACATAGATCGAACAATTTTTTGATATTTTGTAGATTTTGAGTGTTGAAAGCAAATGTAATCGTAAACATTGCTAAATATTCATGCATTATTGTGTATGACCAGAATTAGGATGTGGGTTGACATTATCCCATGGCCTTATTAGAGTTTAACTGTGTGGGAGCTATTTTTCCCATGGCCCGGTAAATTGTCTTGTCATGTCATAAAAACTCACGTAAGTAATAAAACAGTTTTTGTGTTCAACCTAGAGCGAATTCATGTGGTTCGTAGGAGATTTGGAGTTAAACCTTGACTATTATAACCGATATAAGATGTGGGTGGAATATATCCCTTGGCCTGATCAAGAATATAATAAGACAAAATCTAGTATGACAGTTCATTACTTAGACAGGCGATGGGATAACCGTAACCCACATTTTTATTTCTGGTTTAGAGGAAGATCTCCGACTTTCATAAATACATTTTTTACAAGGCGTTCAATACGGTTGCAACAGCATATAAAGTACGTATTAAGACACGCTGGTTCTTCGGGGCCTGGTAAAGGGTTAAGGGCAAATGCAGTTTCCTCACCACTCATATAAATAAACTATGAGTGGTGAGGAAAGAAGATATATGAATGACCAATAAACTATATTACATACACATAGTAAGTGTTGTTAGTTTCTATCATTGCAATAAAAAGACAACTGGAGAGGTTAATGAGGTCATGAGGTTATTTTACATATTAAACATTGTACATAAAAATACTGTCAATCTTGCTCTAATACTATAAAATACGTATATATCAACAGATTTCAAATTTTACAAAAAAGATGATATGTACTTACAACATCATCCTGAACTTGTGCTCCGCGACCCATGGTAAGGTTTGATAGCAAATTTATAGCTAAAGTGGCTGTAGTTTCAGCTGTGAAAATATAATTACACTGCAATTGTTCTGCTACTCTTACAAGTAAGTTAGATCTTATTTTCATGAAATAATCATTTCTGACTGTAACAGGCATACTCCTCAGCATTGCTTGGAATTCCTCTTCATTCTTATTAGCAGGCACACTGTTAGCTTCTGGTAAGTTGGTGTGAGCCTGAACATATTCTGACAAATGAATGACGTAAACTTGGAAGTCATATTGTTTACATTGGTTTATAACAATATTTGCAGTTTTGTCAGCATTTTTATCATGGACACTATCTGAAAGTCAAAGATTTATTATGATTAGGTACTATCTAAAGGGTGAAGGTCCTTCAATAATATTCATATAAAATAAAGGTTACCTATTAAATGCACAAAACAAGGTGTAATCCTTAATTTCTTATGATTACTCATAGAAATTCCATTAAAAACCATATCCAACAGTACTGTCGAGCTAGTGCCACCCGATAAACAAACCAACACTTGTTCATTTGGTGGTATGGCTCTATTTTTTCCAATAATGGCTCGAAATTTGTGATTAATGCCAGTTGTAAAACAATTTTCACAGTAGTGATCCTTTTGCCGTAAAACTACAGTTCCGGGAGATTCACACTTCTTGCAATTCATGATTAATTAGAAACGGAAAACAATATGTCGTTACTTAATTATTTACTTTACTCACAAAATAGCTGAATATAAATACATTTATAAAAGGATTAAAAGGAAACAGAATGTGAATAAAATCAAAGCATGCTACACTTGCTACAGTACGGTATTCCCGTGTGTCATTTTGACATTAATTAACTGCTGTCAACGCTCAGAATGAGTTGTTTGAGTCAAGTTTTAAAAAGCTGAATATTTGTGAAATGAGTAGAAAGAAATTAAACAGTGGCAACACAGTAGCATCGTCCCGTTGTCTTTATATGCATTGATTTGAAAGGGACGGCATTACAGTATTGTGACTTTTTAAATTCTACTCTTTTTTTTTGAAGCACTGGCACAGTCACTTTATCAGTAGAAAAAGGCGGCATGCAATAATAGATATTTACAATACAGGTGCGGAAAAGAGCAAATTCCTATTCGCACGTGTATCGTACATACAATGTTTTACAGTACATGACATACGCACGAAAAGTGCTATTTTACGCACTAGTGCGGGAACAAAGGACACTGAAACACCTACAGGTCTATGATAGGACAATATGTACTGTAAACCTTTTTTTTTCATTTATTTGAGAAAATTATTAATAACTCTATTCTCTTTGGAAATAATAAGTAGCTCCCCTATAAAAAGGGTCTCTTCTCTTGATTAGTATGATATAATATATATAGTCTGCCCGTTTAGCTGTAAGTTTATGATGAGGACGGGGAGTCAAAAAAATAGTTAATAAAATGAAAGATTTTATTTTATTATTTAGTAAACCTTAGTTGTTACACTTTGTTGAATGCTGCAATGTCAACACTTTGTACCTGTAAATAAAAAACGTGGCGTGAAATCGGTGGCAGATTTTGCATACTTTATATATACACACCTAGATATGCAACAAGTAATCTAAAATTTGACCTAAATAGAATAATCATTATTTTTCCATGAAGATTGAATGAAACATATGAAGGACATGAACAAAATAAATAGCCGCCTAGTCATAGTAGTAGTGTGTGTGTGTAGTCTCAGTGGCGAACCAGCGGCACGTTTGGCGGGGCCTGCAGCAACAGATCAATCTTGCAAGGGATTTGAGCAGCGTGTACTGAGGCCTCTCATATAAGTTTGAATTTGTTTAACATGGACGTCGCGTCGCCCCACTCGAGCGTCCACTCAGTTTGCACCCTAATGATTGTATCGTGGGTATTAGAACATCTCTATAACTTAAAAAGAAGTATCAACACCCATCATCACTATCTGTGATAATGATAAGTGTATCTGTGACAAATAAATAACTACTTCTCACTAGTAACTAGGCTAACATAACAATAAAGCTGTTAATTTGTCTTTATTAGTACTTACAAAGTCTTCATTTTTCTCAATTTCTTCGGTGAGCCAATCCACAGAAACCTTGTCATCTTCCACTACACAGGAGATCTGCAGTTTGTGGATGCCATAAGCAAGAGGAACTAATTTAGCTGCGCCCCAGAGGAGACCATCTGAGGTGATGTTTCGTACTGCCTCTTCCAAAGCCTTCATGTCAGTCTCATCATCCCAAGGTTTGACATCCAGAATAATGTTTGATTTGGCGATGAGCACTGGCTCTGGAAATCAAAATTTTAAGTTAAAAACGAGTATCAGTTTTTTGGAAAAACAGGACCTAACACGCTTTTTTAAATGAGTAGGACCAAGATTATCTATTAACTTGAATGCAGTTATCTCATCAGCAATCTTAGCAGATAATATATTATACATCAATGAAAATTAAAAAAAGGTTGGAAAATGAGGTGAAAAAAATTAGTTACCCCCTTTATTCATAAACAGGCTACAAACTACAAACATCAATAAGCAAATAATCGTTTGTCCTTGTCTGTCATTTTGACTTATGTATTTATTAAAAAGGGATAAAACATAACTAAATCATGCCCATAAAGTTTAATGAATAATGGGGTTAGTCTGTACATACCATGTCTATATGCCACAGGCCCCACAGGTATCAATGAAACATCTACTTAATGATTACGTCGAAAATCATGTTTCAGAATGTAGTCACCTACTGAGATATTTATCAATGCATAACTTTGTTTTGGGGGGATACAAGTGTCTCTGTGGCTGACTGCACATAAGCCACCTTTAAATTTTAAGACGAAACGGGAGCTGAGCTAAAAGTCAATTTTGAGATTTCAAGCTGAATATAGCCGTCGCTCTGACGGGGCGTAACCGCGGCGTGAGAGACTGTATTTGTATGTGTAATGCACGCACACAGACGCGTGCGGTGCGCTCGTACTCGCGCTGGCCCGCACCTCACTGATTGCAATTTGCATTGCCACTTTTTGTTACTGCTACTACTAAGTAGGGTAATTCGCCAGTAACTGGCCACTTTTAATAACTGGCCGCCCTAAACTAAAAATGAATCCTATTCACCTATAAACAGAATTCATTTTAGTATAAGGTTTCAATAACTTGCCACTTTATACTAAAATTAATTCTATTTATAGGTGAATATAATTCATTTTTGGTTTGGGGTGGCCACTGACGAATTACCCTATTGCGATTGAACTTTTTTACTTACCCGGCTTACGTTTACGGAACTCGATATCGAATAGGGTAATTCGCCAGTAACTGGCCGCCCTAAACTAAAAATTAATTGTATTCAACTCTATACAGAATTCATTTTAGCAGGTATAAGGTTTCAATAACTGGCCACCTTATACTAAAATGAATTATATTTATAGGTGAATAGAATTCATTTTAGGTTTGGCGTGGCCAGTTACTAATAGTGGCCTGTTACTGGCGAATTACCCTATTTACGTACTTAGTGGTTAATACTAGTATCAATTAAGTTTTTTTTTCAATAATGCTCAGAAACGAAGTATAGACATGACAAATATAAATATTAACGTCTTTGTAAGGCAGGATTGGATATTCTATAGAGTAGGAGTAAGTGTATGAAACAACCAATTCAGCTAGGACTAGGGAATGCTATCTAGATCTCGCAATTTCGAGATCTCGCTAGATCTCGCACGTATTTTCGAAATTTAACCTAGTTGACAGGAAATCTCGATATATGCAATCTCGGTCGAGATCTCGATTAATATATTCGAGATCTCGAGCAAGACTGAAAGTGAAATACTTTGTTTTAAGTAATATATGACCTTAGATTCATGTTGTTCAGGCAGTGCTATTATGTGTCCGGCTTTAGCTCTATATTTTCATTTATTTATTTTTCTTCTTAGGCTAGGTCATTTATAACATGGATATAAAAGTAAAATACAAAAACACATAAAAAACAACAAAAAATAAGTATAAACACATTATAAAAAACCTAACCTAGGGTGCCGCCAGCAGCGGGGCAGGGCCCATTAGCTCTATTATTGTTACGCAGTTTCTAAGTAAAGGTAAATAGTGGTTTAATTTCGATAGCATTTCATAGAAGTAAAGTAAAAATTAAAATTGATTTTATGTTAAATATTTAATTTGTTGTTGTTATTTTCAAAATATAACATGAGGTACCTTAAATAAGTAGTATGTCGGTGGCATATCGTAAAATCGTAATCCTTGGCGTATCATGAAACGCCACCATTTCCTGATCTAATATTAACCCAGGCATATCACGATCTTCCTTATGAAAGAGACGGCAGATCCATCAGAGCAATGCATTCTTTGATATTCCTAGCTTCATAGCGGGCGCATTGTAAAATAATTGATCGAGAAATCATATACATATTTTCAATGATTTTGTAAATGACTACAGTTATGACTACGGTTATTAGAAACCAATTATCCACTCAACCGTCCGGCCCACGAGACTGTTTTCCTGTCAACCGTCCGGGGTTTTTTAGCGACGCACACCCCGCGCAGCGCATTCACAATTTTCTACAAAAATTATAACTACACTGCCATCTAAATTTTATTAGAGCTAACTATTTAGTTAGGCTACGTTGTCGCATCAAGAGAATTAGTAAATAATGCTGAAATATTCCGTTAGATGGCTCTGAAATCAAATCTTTCTTCCACCCCTTTGGATAGTAAGGTTCCCGCGGACGGTTAAGAGCATATTTTTTTCGGATACTATGCTATCGTCGGACGGTCAAGTGGTTATAGTATAAATAATTTTTTTTTTTTATTATGAATGGGCTTACTCATGGCCACAGACTAGCCGAGGCGTAGACGTGGCCTACGATGGAGCGAGCTCGCCCAGAAGGTGCCTGTTCACTCTTGATTTGAAGGTTGCCGGGTTATAAGAACACGGAAATATAGACGCCGGCAAGGAATTCCATTCCTTGGCAGTGCGCATAAGGAAAGTAGAAGCAAAGCGCTTCGTGCGAATTGGTGGAATATCTACCAAGTAAGGATGGAAACCGGCCGTGCGTCTAAAAGTCCGATGGTAGAATGGGGACGGTGGAATAAGCTCGTGTAGCTCTTGGGCACACTCCCCGAAGTGCAACCTGTAGAATACCGACAGGCTGGCGACTTTCCGCCGATGGGCCAAAGACTGAAGCTTAGCCGTTAGCTTCTTGTCGCCAATCATCCTCCTGGCTCTGCGCTCCACTGAGTCCAAAGCGGCGAGTTGGTATTTAGCTGAGCCATCCCACAGGTGGCTGCAATACTCCATACACGACCGGACTTGAGCTTTGTAAAGTGTTAGAAGCTGTCCAGGTGTGAAGTATCGCTTCACCTTATTTAGGACGCCCAGCTTTCTGGCCGCAGTTTGTGCTTTAGACTCAATGAAGCTGCCGAAGCTGAGGACTGAACTCAGCTCCATGCCGAGGAGTTCCAGGCTGTCGGCAATAGGTACAGATGCACCCCGGAAAGAAGGAGTCAGGTCGAATGGACTCCGTTTTGCGGAAAATAGACACGTCTGCGTTTTGGAGGCATTGAACGTGACCAGATTGTCATCACCCCACTGGGAGACGAGACTAAGGGTCAAGTTCATTCGCTCAACCATGGCCTCTCTCTGTGAACGTATATCCTCCCTGCTGTCCCCTGCACTAGCCAAATATCTCTCAACAACCGTACTGTCATCTGCATAACCTACAATGCTGGGTTGCAGCATGTCGTTAATGTGGAGCAGGAAAAGGGTTGCGGAGAGAACAGACCCCTGAGGAATACCGGCGTCAATGGCCATGAGGTCTGAAGAGCAGCCATCAATAACTACTCTGATCGACCGTTCACTCAAGAAATCAGATAGCCAGCTACAAAAGTCAGCAGGGATGCCGTATGCAGGAAGCTTGCTAAGGAGACTTGCGTGCCAAACCCTGTCAAAGGCCTTCGAGATGTCCAGTGAAACAGCAAGCGCTTCACCGTTCCTCTCGATGGCCTCGCCGCAGCAGTGCGTGACATACGCTAAAAGATCCCCAGTAGACCGACCTCGGCGAAAGCCATATTGACGGTCACTGAGCAGATCATTTGCTTCGAGGTATGCCAGCAGCTTGCCGTTAAGTAACCTTTCCATGACTTTACAGAGCATGGAGGTAATGGCGATTGGTCGGTAATTGCAGGGATCAGCACGACTACCCTTCTTGGGTACTGGCTGCACGTTTGCAAGCTTCCAGGATTTCGGCACCGTTCTTGTTTGGAGAGAGAGGCGGTACAGGCGTGTCAGTACAGAAGACAACTCAGGCGCACACTGCTTTAGTACACGTGCAGGTATACCGTCTGGTCCACTGGCCTTATTCACGTCAAGATTCTGCAGAGCTCGGCGTGCCTCTTTTTGATGAATAGCAATTCTCTGCATAGAGGAACTGCATTGAGGTAGCGTAGGTGGAAGTTTTGAGCCTGCGTCTAGACGTGAATTGCTCGCAAACAGAGAAGCAAACAAGTTTGCTTTCTCTGTCGCGGAGTGGGCCAGTGTCCCATCAGGTTTCTGCAGAGGTGGCAATGTGGGTCGGCAGAAGTTGGATTCGACCGCTTTCGACAGGGACCAGAACCGCTTGCTACCAGGAGGGTAGGAGGCGAGTTTGGCCCCTATTCGACTGACGTGGTCGAATCGAGCCTTTCGAAGCACCCGTTTGCAGGACTTGGCAGCTGAGTTAAAGGCTTTTTTCCTCGCGCGAACCCTCTGTGCTCCAGCTTTGGTATCGCGGGCTAATACCCAAGCCTGGTATGCAGACTGCTTAAGGGCCTCGGCTCGAGCACAGTCCGAATTGTACCATGCTCGGGTCTTGTGATCGAGCGATAGGTCGGAGAACGGAATGAAATATTCCATTCCCTGCCGAATCACATCCGCAACAGCCTCAGCAGAACACGAGGGGTCACCCGAAGAAAAACAGACCTGCCGCCAGGGGAAAGACGCAAAGAAATGCCGCATCTCATCCCAGTCCGCTGACTCGTATCGCCATACTCTCCTCGTGCCCCTAGGGCAGAGATCAGGAGGAGAGTGGATCGACACGGATTTCACTAGACAGTGATCGGACGATCCTAGCGGAGCTGAGACCGAAACCGAGTGCCTGTCTGGATCAAATAATAATAAATAATAATAATTCGCCCGCCATTTACGTGACGGAACAAAATTCATCATTACTTTGTTATATGTATAATATCATACATCAATAAAACTTATGTTTTTGGAAAGCTAATGAAATTTTTCGTATATTTTATAATAACATTAATTGCGGTAAAGTTATAATTTATTGAGGTAGACGCATGTTTTGTCAGTACTTATGCCATCCATGCACGGTAAAAAATCATATATTTTAAATATTTTGTAAATGACTACAGTCATGACTACGGTTATTATAAAACAATAATTGCACGTTTAATACTCTTTCAAACGACATCTCACACGAACCGATCGGTCCCATAGGACTAAAGACGTGAACAAATATCAATGCTGGTAGGCCGCCCACTTTTTCCTTCCTTTTTTTCGACACGCCCCCCCCCCCTCCATAAAATAAAAACCGGTTTATTCATATTCTGGAGACTACGAGGAACACGTCCATACCAGTTTTAGGTATTTAGAAGAGATGTCGACGAAAATCGTGAAGGAGACGACTTTTGTTTAATTTGCCTATATCAGAATAGCACACCTTGAGGTTTGGGCAAAATGGCTGGTGTTCGCTAGGCAGATCATGAAATGTCGGCGTTTCATTATATTCCTAGGAATATCTCGATACGCCCGATTTTACGATGTCTATATCTATGGAATTCTTAGAGATTATTGATTAAAATAACACATTTTTAGTTACTTTGTCAAATTCGATCTCGTCGAGATATTAATCTCGATCCCGAAAATCTGACTGTCGAGATCTCGAAACACCCAATCTCGATTCGGATTTTTCGTGCGAGATCTCGAATCGCCAATCTTGGTGCGAGATTGCATTCCCTAGCTAGGACCTTAAATTGCTCGACAATTACGGAGCGTGACTGTACCTAAAAATGTTGTAAACCCATAACCATGCAATAAAATATTTTGATTTTGATTTCTAATTTGAAATATTAGAATCAAAAAGTTCAAAATAGATTGTACCTATGTAACTACAAAAATGTGTTCCCTCTCAACGCAAAACCCCTTGTGTCTTAGGAGGATCTAGATATTTTCACACAAGACGGTTTATCGATAACTTCTTACATCACTAGATTATCGACTATTGCCCATCACTTTTCTGGCTGTGTACGTATTTAGAAACTTGACTCCGCCCCTAAAATTAGTGCGATAGGGACAACTGCAGCTGAGGCGAAAAATCCTGCGTAAAAATGACAAAAATCGAGGTTTCGTACTCCTCTTTTTCCTCCTCCAAAACTTAACCAATCGTAACCAAATTTGGAAATCTAAATGATTATGAAATTATCTGTGTCGGACCGTTTTGCTTTTTTGGCTAATTGATATCAGTTTTGAATACCACGCCTCTCATTGCGGCATAGTCAATTAGGCCATTTTGGCCATTTTTGAAGGGCTCTAGCGCCTTAAAAAACAAAAAAAAAAAAAAATCAAAACGGTCCGACACAGATATTGACAATATTAATCTGTGTTGAAAAAATCATTGCTCTAGCTTCAAAAACCACGGTGGAAAACGAGGACTACGTTTGTATGGAGAAATGACCACTCCTGTTGGCTCTTAATTGTGGCTGTGGCCGCAATAAAAGTATATACTATAAATTCTACTTTATACCTCAGTATGGATTATGATGGCCTGCTCTCTGCAGCAAAATGAAAACAGCTTAAAATCACATTTCTTGTATGGCAATGGACATACACTTTAACAAGAAACAGAGTATGTCAAATGAGTAAGCCCTTAAAAAATTTGTAACTTTCTTTGATCTTAGCCTGAAACTTTGCCTGCATAGGAATTAAGCATTTCCTTAGGAGATTTCAGAGATGGCAAACAATGACATTCAGTGTTATACAAATACATACTTTTAGATTTCTTAGCATTGTAGGCTGCAAGGCGTTCCTCTCTTATTCTAGCTGCTTCTGCACTTTCTTCTTCGTCATCTGACCCAAAAAGATCAACACCATCATCTGAGTCTTCAGCCTCTTTAACTGCAGCCTAAAATTAAACAATACATAATATAATTAACAAGTATTAATATAAATTATAATATTATGTAAATCAGAAGCCAATAAATTCCAAGAAATTGACCATTTAAATTTCAAGTTAACCCTTTGTAGGGCACACTTAGGTATTATACAGCAAAACTGCCTACCCTATAACATCATCTTTTTGTATTTTTTCTCATGCAGAATTTGGTATCGTCTTGGGTCGTCCCATTCGTTTTTCGTCAAGTTCTTAAATTAGTCCTATTCTGCTATCGTCACGCATTCTACATTGAAAGCCACCAACGATTGTGACAAATGTAGAATGAGTGACGAAAGCAGAATAGGACTAATTTAAGAACATGACGAAAAACGAATGGGACAAACCAAGATGATACCTAGAATTTATAGGCCTTTAAAGAGGCAATGAGGCTTTTACATGTATTTTTGTAAATCTGGACCATTATAGGGTTAAATTTGAATGTTACCATGATTGTACTACATGATTGTGCCACCAGAGTGCAGTGTGTAAGTCACACATACGTTTTTTGACAAGTTTTCACTATGACATTGATGAATAGGCAAGAGTGATAGAGGCAGAAATAGAACTATTGATTGTCGTGTTTCAGGTAGGCCATGTGATTGAGTAAGTGATGTCCTCTACAGGCAGAGTTTTGTGTAATATTCCCTATTAGATAAAAAGTTATTTGATAAAATAAGTGGTTTCACCTTAGGAGCCTCAGCCTTAGCTTGGGATGGTTTGGTGCTCTCCAGAGTCTCTACACGTGCCTGCAGGCTGATGACGAGCTTGCGCAAGTCATCCATAGTCTTTTTGAGTTCTGAGTTTTCTTTCTCGAGGTTGCTGACTTTGTTGGTCAGCTCTGTGTTCGGAACTCCAGCCAACGAAGCAACACTATCCATCTGAAATTATTACAATTATTTAATGGTATCTTGGGTTCAATAATAGTGTTTGGGCAAGTATAGCCTTCTACAAAATGTAAATCCTGCAAGTATAGCCTTCTTTTTATAGGTATATACATATATGTTCTAATAATTAGGCATCTATATTGACTATTGTCCTTAATGAACAAGTCTCAACTTTATTTAACCCCTATAATGAACCTTCTGATAATGATTTTTAATAATGATGATGATTTTACACATATTATTTTACACATATTATTTTACACATATTATTTTACACATATTATTTTACACATATTATTTTACACATATTATTTTTACATTATACTACTTTTCCATTTGTACTTCTTTATAAGGGTTAAGTTGTAGTGTAAAAAATGTGTGAATTTATGTAAAATAAGTGTTACTCACACATTCTAGGGAATTTTTGATATGTTGCCTTGCTTTTGCCACTTCATTAGCCAAAGAAGACTGAGTTGAGGCAAGTGGAACTCGGACCTACAACATCATATTATTCATATTTATAAAAAAAACTTTTATAAGTACGTACGTAGACCAACCAACATGGATGAGGGATGAATAAAAGATAAAGGTATTGAATGAAATACGTTTAAAAAATTAAATTAATGCACTTTGATCTGAAACTGATGCTACTGACCTTTGACAAGGACTCGTAGTAATCCCGCTCCGCATCATGGTAGACGGTCTTGTCTAACCAAATTTTTTCGTGGATTAGGGTCGACATTGTCTAAAAACAAAAACAATCAAACATTTACAAGTTTGACTATAAATTCATGGAAATAGTCTTCTTAACATAAGTGTTTTGTCATACATACAGATTAACAAAAAAATAATGAAATATTTTAGTAATCTAATATTGGCGTAGTATCTTCATCCACCTTTTACAATTTTTGTTTAAATTTAAATATGGAATTTTTAGGTTATAGTTATCAAGTTACGTTCTCTTATGATAATAATAAAAAAAGAGGAATATTTACATGTTTCCAAGTAGAATTGATGATAACTATACACAGAAGCACCAGAAACCGAAGAAAATGAAATTAAAGTTACTAAATTAGCACGAACGAACCGCACCAATCATCGGTTTTTCGAAAAAAGAGCGTATCGTATCCCCCCTCCTTCCACGACGACAAGACACATGTCAAACTGGTATGTTGCCATATTAAAAAACATTTTGTATACATGATTTTTAAAATTGTTGGATAAATCACTAAATAAATTCGATGAAAAATTGTTTAGAGTTTCACGAAAATCGGAATTTCCTTATCTGCCTCTCTCTCGCTCAAATATTACATCTGGGGGCACGGCAGTGCTCCCGCCAAGTCGAGCAGTATTAATATATTAATGCATAATTGCAAGGCTTAGAGAATATAACCAATGGAGACGCCATGTCTATAATTTTCGCAAGGGCCCAACGCTTTCTGATCTCTTTGACGGCGCAGCAACTAGTATCATTTCTCTCTTCTTGCTCTTTTAAAAATGCCGTTTGTCAAAAAAGGACAACCACACTGTTGACAAGATGGATTTCAAATCCAAGTGCAGGGTTGCCAACTCCAATTTTTTTTTACCCCTGAGTTCAACTTAAAAACTCCTAAAACTGTACTATTATTTTGGAAAACCCACTAAATAAAAAATAAAAGAAATTATTATAGATTTTCCAAATTTAGAACATTATTATGATTTTCAACCGGTTCGACATTTTAATGATCATACATATGAACGTTATACATAGATGGTAAAGAAAATCTTGTCAGTAGAAAAAGGCGCGAAATTCAAATTTTCTATGAGACGATATCCCTTCGCCCTACATTTTTTCAAATTTCCCGCACTTTTCTACTCTTAAAAAAAACCCTAAAAAAACCACTAAAAATATTTAGCCCCTAAAAAAACCCCTAGCTGGTTTATTTCCCCCTAAATTTAGTGGTAAAACCACTAAGTTGGCATCCCTGTCCAAGTGTCCCTTTTTTAGGTGACCCAGGTTGTGCATGTGTGCGTAAAAACGTATATGTGTGCTCTTTTAGGGATGTGAAAAGTCGATTTTAATCATGTTATATATCGATAAACGCTACACAGCGGAACGAAATAACGATTAATTGAAGCTTCAATATCTTAGCTAAACATAAACATAGTTGAAATGCTAATGGATAATGAATATATTATAATATAATAAAATAATTCAATTATTGCAGAACACCTATTTTAGTAGGTATTTATGTATTTTAATTAAATATCTGAACTTTCCCTTGGTTCCCTGCTGGGGCGTGACTCAAAAATTGTGATCTGATAACCACAATAAAGAATAAAAGCGTTTTTGTTCATTTTAGGTATCGTTAAACCTTTCAAGTAAAATTAGAATTGCAAGAAATGTCGACAGTTTATCGATATGACTTTATCGACATGGCTACAGCAAAATGGGCCGCTTTGTTAATCGTACACTAAATAAAAGTGGTCCCACTGACAGCTCGCTTGGAAGGTATCTGTATATATTATTATATCTATGAATTTTCGGTACAAAATAGTCTGCCGTTTTTTGCGGGGGAGGATAACATCAAATGTACACAAAACGTAAACATAGCCATGTCAGATAAACGTCAGTCCATACATGTGGTTGACATGAGGTTGACCATTGGCCGCCTATTTTCGACAGAGGGGAACGCCTGTTAATGACCACTCCGTTTAGTTATATTCTCTAAGATACAAGGTCACATTCGGATGTTTGCTCGGATCAACTTTGTATATTTTTATTTTGCCATTAAACATTTATTTACGTATTACGTACGTAAGTATTGTAAAAGTACACGATACAAAGACTATAAATAAAGTATGATATTTCACTTAAAAAAAGCTCTTTATAATAGTGATTAGATATATGCTCTTTGATTATTTGGCTGAATGGAACTATCATTGCCAGGTTGGCTGTCGTTAACAGAAAAAAATAAAAATAAAAATGAAAAACCGGCGTCCGCTATTTTTACTTAAAATTTTGTTGTGTCAAAATAATTAACTTAAATTGCAAATGTAAGAGTGTATTTGTATGAAATATGATTAATTTTATGCAATGTAAATCAATGGAGAACGTACTTTATAGTGCTGAATAATATATAAGTAATATACAATATCAATCAAGTTCAAGGGAAAATTCGTAACTGTAAGTAATACTCATGTAACCAATATTATTTGCTTTTTGTAATTTTTTTGCAAATGGTTGGATCTTAAAACTAGTCGCCTTATTTGAGGATAACTGACGCTGTGAGGGATTGTTTTGGGTTGTTTTTAATTGATTTAAAGCAATTTTAGCTGCCGCAGATAAGTTTGTTTTTGGTGATCATTGAATATTTAAGACGGTCTAGAACGCAAAATGACTAGTGTAATATTTTGCCTAAATCCCTTATAATCTACATCGCGAACGGCGCTTTATATCACTAGGGTAGGTTAGGTTCGTTCGTTAGTTATCTTATCTTCAAATGGCCGAAGGCTAAACAGCACAGAATAGGAGCTCCGCGACAGCGGGGCTCCGTCGACATCGCTAACGTAAAGATAAAACGACGAAAATGACTAAAAGTAGACTAAAAGTGATACGAGTATAATATCCTCTAGCCGCCCAGAGACCTATAAAAAGTTCTCCTGTTCCATTCTAATTTGAACTTTGTGTTGACAAAATAAAATTTAATTTTGCTTGGCAAGGTTTGACGTATGGGCGGCTAGAGGATAGGCAAAATACATAGGCAAAATATTACACTAGTCATTTTGCGTTCTAGACCGTCTGCGAATAACCCAATCTTTGGCACTGTCATAACATAACCTTATGGCTCCTCTACACAATGGGCCAGCGCCGGCCACTCCAAGGGACGCGGCGATGCGGTAGAATGAGATAGCAATATCACTTGCTCCCTCTAACGCATAAATGCGTTAGAGATGCAACGGATAGTTGTTTGGCCGGATACCGGATACCGGATATTCGGCCAGCGGAACTATACCTACATTTCGGTTTTTCAGGTGCGCATTCTGCAGGTTTGACCTGTTTCCTAGTGACGTTCGCGCGGACTCATTTCTAGGTTCGAAATGAATGCGCGTGCAAGTCAATGGAATTATTAAATTGTTTTATTTACACACATATCATAAACTGTCTATTATGCCTTCAAAATTCGTAAATAATGGCCCACATTACGATAAACTGTTTTGTTACAGCAAATTTCTTATCTGTGAAAATGTGGTAATAGCTTCATTACTATATCAAAATCGATTTGGTAATGCATTTCAAATTTCGAACATCTCTGAAAAAAAGGCAATTTGATTTGACCCCTATTCTAACATCAGTTGAGATGACGTTTTATTCGAAAACAAATGACAATTGCATACAATATTGACAAATCTCGCATGTAAGTTGGTATCGGACGATATGGTAATCGACCCCGACTCTAGTTTGTCTCTGAATTAAAAAAAAACTACGGATGCGTGACGTGCGTGAAAAAAGTTTTCATTTGCCGCCATTTGACGTACAGTTTATCTTTTAATTAGTTTATAAGTAAAAAATAATTTGTTTTGTCGTTTTTAAAGGAACTATAACAAAAGTTTCATGTAAAACGTGCGATAAAGATATTTCGGAGACGCCATCTCATATCCGCGAGTTCCGCCAGAGAGCAAAGTCGGCTGTAATATGAAGTTAGTGAATATATCATAGAAAGTTTATAATATGTGTGTAGATAAAGCAGTGTATGTAACTGTACATAATTAGGCATTAAAACACTCGTGTGATACTATTATGAAACTCATTTCATTCGTTTCATAAACCCACACTCGTATTTTAATGCCTTTCATTATGTAGCAGTCACATAAACTACTATTAAAATAATAAACAAGTACGATTATGACCGTGTCTGTTTCTTAAATCCCATTTGTTTACTCCGAAATCAAGCAATGTTACTATCCGGTATCCGGCCGGATACTAAAATAATGGCCGGATAGTCCGGATACCGGATAGTAACCGGATATCCGGTGCATCTCTATAATGCGTCCCTTAGAGTGGCCGGCGTTGGCCCATCGTGTAGAGGAGCCATTAAATTATAACTATTAAATTATGAATAATTCAGAAACGAAGCATTTCCGCGGGGGGAAACTCCTCCCCCTCCTTCCCACTTTTCTATAAAGGCGACTTATTTTAAGATTTTTACCCACTTTCACGCTTGCATTGAAATCTACACCTACTATTCTTTTTCTATCTATCCAATATCCAATATCAAGTAGTGAAAAGTTGGGGAAACAAGAAATTAGGAAATATCAGGGCTGCGGATTTGCGGAACTCTTTCCTTCGGGCAAACTCGACTCCGTTCGGCTCTTTCTATTACTAAAATTATTAGGGTTGACACAACTTGACGTCCCTTTGCGTCACAGAATAAATAACAGTACTGCTGAACCATGAATCTAGTATTTTAACTGGATAAGGCACGAACAGGATAGTCTTATGTATCTTTCAGTAGGAGTAGCAGCGAAAGCGCTATTATTGTTTGTCCTTGTCACAGGCTAACATTTTTTTTAATTCACCACCATAAATTAGTATGGGTTATGGTGGGCAACAAATAAATTCGACCACTCATAGTGTCGTATTGCCTATGTTTTATCCCTCACGGAGGCACGCGTATACCACTTCTACACCGTGAAATTTTTGTGGTTGTTTTCCCGCGGCAGGGCGATTTGCTATCGGTAGTACTTTCGAATTATGATAGACAAATTTATAAATAAACTGTTTTCCAAAAAAAAAAAATAACAAAAAAATAACCTAAACTCGAACAAGCGAAAAACAATAGTAACGCACTAAAACTGCAAGTCGACGACAGTTCCCGATATTGTAAACAGATAAACAAATAAACATGCACATGTTACTTTTTTAAACTGTGTAACAGGCTAGAGTGCTTTACTGTTTGACAACTGAAATTAAAATTTACTTAGACTGTTCCTTCACAATTGAAATAAAACCTTATTAGTTTGATGATTGCCATTACGTTGTGTCAACTTTGGTAAATCGAATAATTACATCCTCTTCGCTTATTAAACTAATGTGATAACATATCCTGTCAATGTCATCACTGCTATTTCTAGTAAATGGATCGATATTACGAATATTCTAATTTAGAGTACGTCGCGATGGTGCAGCTGTACGCTAGGGCTAACTACGACTCCCACGCCGCCCGGCGACTTTACGCGGAACCGGACCATTTACAGTCGTTGCGTCTTCGGGGGATTTTAAACCCCCAAGTTCCACACGGACGAACAATAAAATTGTCGCCGCAACACAGCGGCTGCTTAACCACGGGCAGTTTCAAACGCCAGCACATGCACAGGGCAGAGGTGATTGTGTATTGAATGAGGCGGATTGCAGTTCGAACAATTATTGCGGTATCGGGAAGTTTAAGTGTTTGTTTAAGTTTTTGATCATTAAAAGCTTGATCTTAACTTGTTATGTTTACTTTTAAGGATCTGCAAACTAACTGCACGTAAAATATGTGAAGGAAAAATAATTGGAACTACTTTTTAGGTTATTTTGTTTCATTCACTCAAAAGAATTAGGTAGGTACTACCCATATAACCATTCCAGTCGCAGAATCATCAAAGTGGTAACTAAATGTCAGATGTGTCGTAACAGAGTCCACACAATGTGTCTAGAATTGTTTCGAAACAAAGTGTCGTCGCCGTGTGTACACTTTTCCGTAACAAGGTGTCGACACATTTGTGTGCACTTTGCGTGCGGTTTGCGACTAAATCTGACAGCAAATTTGTGACAGCAAATGTCAATATAAAATACCTCTTGAAAACCAAGGTTTGTCAAACTACTATTAGTGTCTCGTGTGCTCGTAAGTAATTCTAGTAAGTCATCATGGGCGATGCAAATGATAATAATCGACCAAAACCATATAAACACCCAACACCCGTCAACCTTTTACAGAAAAGTTTTTAAAGAAATGCAATAAGCTACTTAGGTCAGCCAACGAATGCTCAAAAAAGTTGTAGAGGGAAATGCTCGGAACACAATTTTTGACTCTGTAACTTGGTTTGGACAAGTTAGGAGGTGAACATATCAAAAGTCCCCGGCCGTAGCCCTTGAGCGGGGGGAAGAGAGGCAGTGGCGTGCAGTGGAGATAAGACTTAAATCGGGCTCTAGAAGAGTCATTCTTGAAGGAATGTAACGCAAACTATAAAAATCGGCAACTTTTTTTTTGGTCATTTTGTATGGACTGCCTACCCTAGTGCCTACCCTTTTTTGTATGCACTGCACGCCACTGAAGAGAGGGGGCTTTGAATGTCCCATTTTCCGGTTTTTCGATTATATCTCGGAAACTATGCATCTTAGCGACATGGCCACTTATACAAAATGAAAGTTAATTTAATTTGTTACAAGTTTATTCAGTCAATTTTTTCGATATGTTGAATAGTTTTTGAGATATCCGCTCTTGAAAGTTTAGTTAGGGCTCTCAATTTTATCTTGATATATCTACATCAGTGAAGGTGCTAGGCCGTGTATGGTATCGTTTTCGTATAAATCTGGGTTGCTGAATCCATTTAACATGGAAACCATTCCACAAAATTAAAAAAATCTTTTTAGGGTTCCGTACCTCAAATGCATAAAACGGAATCCTTATAGGATCACTCGTGCGTCTGTATGTCTGTCTGTCTGAATACACAAAATAGTTCTTTACCTATAGATGACAGGAAAACCTATTAGAAATGTGCAGTCAAGCGCGAGTCGGACTTAATGTACGGAACCCTTAATACGCGAGTCCGACTCGCACTTGGTCGGTTTTTTTAAACTCCTCTTGACGCTTAACCGCTGAACCGATTTCGTTGAAATTTGGTATAGAAATAGTTTGCGTCCCGGAACAGGACATAGGATAGATCTTATAACCAAAATCATCTTTTGAAGGTGTGAAAAGTGGCGTGGAAATTTGTACGGGAAATCAATAACCGCTGAACCGATTTATATTAAATTTGGGAAGGTCTACATCTTTGATTTAGTTAAAAATGATAAAAAAAAACATGACTTCAAACCTAAACTTAAACAGTATTAACTTCAAGAAGTCAATTCTGAATTCCCCCCTACACCTCATTTCACACCTTTGAAGGATGATTTTTGAGATAACTTATTATGTCCTGTCTCGGGACTCAAAATATATGTGTACTAAATTTAAATTAAAACTGTTCAGCAGTTTAAGCGTGAAGAGGAGTTTAAGAGAAAGTAAGTTTATATGTTTTTACTTTGGAATGGTGTCAATGTGATACCATAACTAAATTTGGTACTGCGAATTTATACGAAAACGATACCAAACATGGCCTCGTAGCTTTACTGTTGTAGAAGTCAAAATAAAATTGAGAGCCCTAAATTCTTATTACTTGACCAAACTTGTGTAGAAGGAAAAGGAAAAATAAAAGTCTTCGGTAGGATTATAAGACACAAATATAATTTTTTTTTGCGTTACTATTTCAATTATCAAATATAAACATACCTTGATTATATTATTCTAGTGAGATCCTCACAGATAAACAAAACCATTTACTTAAAAAATTACAAGGTCGAAATGTCACGGAACTTGTGAGAGTAATACGTGAAAACTAAAAACTTTTATGACAAATAAATCTGGACACAATTTAAGAAGCATCCAATTGCGTCGAGGAATCATCTGTATGTTTGCTTGTTTCATTACCTCCTCGCTTCTTTTTTTGTCCTTTGTATTCTGTAGCAATTTGTTAGATCTGAAAATAAAGATAACTTGCGTCGTCACGGATGTCGATTTATAGGTTTTAGGGAGTGCAGAATTCGAAAACGATGATCATTTTATAATCCAAGATGGCCGCTACGTATTTTGTCAGAAAAGTCGTCATGAATATCGTTTTATAGGTTTTAGGAAGTGCCGATTTCGAAAATGATGACCAGTTTGGAATCCAAGATGTGTGCCGTGCACTTTGTCATAAAAGTCGTCATGGATATCGTTTTATAGGTTTTAGGGAGTGCAGAATTCGAAAATGATGACCATTTTGGATTCCAAGATGTCTGCCGTGCACTTTGTCATATAAGCCGTCATAGATGTTGATTTATAGGTGTTAGGAAGAGCAGATTTCGATAATGATGACCATGACCAACAAAACGACATCCATGTCGACTTTTAACATAGTGCATGGCCGCCATCTTCGATTCCCAAATAGTTATTATTTTCGAAATCTGCGCTCCCTAAAACCTATAAAACGACAGCCATGACGACTTTAATGACATACTGCATGGCCGCCATTTTGGATTCCAAAATGGTCATCATTTTCGAAATCAGGGCCCCCTAAAACCTATAAAACGACACCCATGACAACTTTTATGACATAGTGCGTGGCCGCAATTTTGGATTCCAAAATGGCCATCATTTTCGAAATCTGCGTCCCCTAAAACCTACAAAACGACATCCATGACGACTTTTATGACATAGTGCATGGCCGCCATCTTGGAATCCAAAATGGTCATCGTTTTCGAAATCTGCGCCCCCTAATACCTATAAAACGACACCCATGACGACTTTTATGACATAGTGCATGGCCACCATTTTGGAATCCAAAATGGTCATCATTTTCTAAATCTGCGCCCCCCAAAACCTATAAAACGACACCAACGACAAGTTTTGTTGGTCATGGTCATCATTTTCGAAATCTGCTCTTCCTAACACCTATAAATCAACATCTATGACGGCTTATATGACAAAGTGCACGGCAGACATCTTGGAATCCAAAATGGTCATCATTTTCGAATTCTGCACTCCCTAAAACCTATAAAACGACACCCATGACAACTTTTATGACATAGTACGTGGCCGCCATTTTGGATTCCAAAATGGCCATCATTTTCGAAATCTGCGTCCCCTAAAACCAACAAAACGACATCCATGACGACTTTTATGACATAGTGCATGGCCGCCATCTTGGAATCCAAAATGGTCATCGTTTTCGAAATCTGCGCCCCCTAATACCTATAAAACGACACCCATGATGACTTTTATGACATAGTGCATGGCCACCATTTTGGAATCCAAAATGGTCATCATTTTCTAAATCTGCGCCCCCCAAAACCTATAAAACGACACCCATAACAACTTTTATGACATAGTGAGTGGCCGCCATTTTGGATTCCAAAATGGCCATCATTTTCGAAATCTGCGTCCCCTAAAACCTACAAAACGACATCCATGACGACTTTTATGACATAGTGCATGGCCGCCATCTTGGAATCCAAAATGGTCTTCGTTTTCGAAATCTGCGCCCCCTAATACCTATAAAACGACACCCATGACGACTTTTATGACATAGTGCCTGGCCACCATTTTGGAATCCAAAATGGTCATCATTTTCTAAATCTGCGCCCCCCAAAACCTATAAAACGACACCCATGACAACTTTTATGACAGTGCATGGCTGCCATTTTGGATTTCAAAATGGTCATCATTTTCTAAATCGGGGCCCCCTAAAACCTATAAAACGACTTTTATGACATAGTGCATGGCCGCCATTTTGGAATCGAAAATGGTTATCGTTTTCGAAATCTGCGCCCCCCAAAACCTATAAAACGACACTCATGTTAACTTTCATGACATAGTGCATGGCCGCCATTCTGGATTCCAAAATGGTCATCATTTTCGAAAGCGGGGCCCCCTAAAACCTATAAAACGACATCCATGACGACTTTTATAACATAGTGCATGGCCGCCATTTTGGAATCCAAAATGGTCATCGTTTTCGTAATCTGCGCCCCCTAAAACCTATAAAACGACACCCATGACGACTTTTATGACATAGTGCATGGCCACCATTTTGGAATCGAAAATGGTCATCATTTTTTAAATCTGCGCCCCCCAAAATCTATAAAACGACATCCATGACGACTTTTATGACATAGTGCATGGCCGCCATTTTGGATTTTAAAATGGTCATCATTTTCTAAATCGGGGCCCCCTAAAACCCATAAAACGACATCCATGACGACTTTTATGACATAGTGCATGGCCGCCATTTTGGAATCGAAAATGGTTATCGTTTTCGAAATCTGCGCCCCCCAAAACCTATAAAACGACACCCATGACGACTTTTATGACATAGTGCATGGCCGCCATTCTGGATTCCAAAATGGTCATCATTTTCGAAAGCGGGGCCCCCTAAAACCAATAAAACGACATCCATGACGACTTTTATGACATAGTGCATGGCCGCCATCTTGGAATCCAAATTGGTCATCGTTTTCGAAATCTGCGCCCCTTAAAACCTATAAAACGACACCCATGACGACTTTTATGACATAGTGCATGGCCGCCATTTTGGATTTCAAAATGGTCATCATTTTCTAAATCGGGGCCCCGTAAAACCTATAAAACGACATCCATGACGACTTTTATGACATAGTGCATGGCCGCCATCTTGGAATCCAAAATGGTCATCATTTTTGAAATCTGCGCCTCCTAAAACCTATAAAACGACACCCCTGACGACTTTTATGGCATAGTGCATGGCCGCCATTTTGGATTCCAAAATGGTCATCATTTTCAAAATTGGGGCCCCCTAAAACGTATAAAACGACATCCATGACGACTTTTATGACACAGTGCATGGCCGCCATTTTGGATTCCAAAATGGTCATCATTTTCGAAATCGGCACTCCCTAAAACCTATAAATAGACACCCATCTCGACTTTTATGACAAAGTGTTTGGCTACCATCTGCATGCAAGACATTTCTATTATTTTTACGTACAAAAATGGCCCCCTGTCAACTTCCAACCGAGATTTAATCGATAATTTATTCGATTAATGTTCAGATTAATTCAATTTCAATCTATGTTAGGTCGACTAAACTAATCGTGATTAAAATTTGAGGATTAACTTTTTTTATTCCATTAATTAGTCGAATAAACAGTTAATCTATTAAGTCCCATCTCTGACCACGTCATTTTTACACTTTGAGAATATCTGAAAACAAATGAACACAAGGAGCCATTTTGCAAATCCAGTAACTTTGTTATTACTTTTGACAGCGCGTGTCATGTGTCTACACAGAGTCGACACAAAGTCGAAACATTTGCGACTACTTTGTGACTGCAATATTTCTCAGCCTTAAACCATATTTATACATCATAATTAACAAGTTTCGTAATATGTAAAGCGTTATTTCTGTTATTTAAGTATAGTATACGCATCGAAGTACTAAAAATGCATCAAATAATATATTTATGAACACAAGCACTGAGAAGTAAACAATTTCCTTTCCGGCTAAACTAAAACAATGTGGTGGCGTGTTGATTATATTACACTTAGTTTATCAAATCACTCGAGCAGTTTAATTCCCCATAATAATTTAAGTCCTATTGTAATATAAATGCAAACAATATATAATTACGTCTTGTAATCCGTTTTAGAGATGGCGTATTAATGTCACTTATTTTTATTTAACTATTTTTCCATCTGACAGTTTCCATTTGACAGGAACAAAATGAACGAATGAACGAATGATTTTGGCATAAAGTAGTCGCAAACCCGAAACAATGTGTGCACACGGCGACCACACTTTATGTCACTTTGTGTCATGTGTCGACCCTTCCCCATTTCTGGTAACTGTGTCGACACGGCGACGACTCTGCGACTGGAATTGTGACCGAAACAGACGGTGTCGACACAAGATGTGTCTACACCGTGTCGTAACGGCGACTGGAAATGGTTGTATGGGTACTGCAGTGCTACTACTGGTGTTAGGTCACTTTCGAGTTTCGTTCGACACATTTATAAATCTGGCATTTCTTAACATTATTTAAAAAAAAGATTACACGTCGACTGTATATCGATAGCAGAATCATTTCGTTGCGGGAAAACAACCACTAAAATTTCACGGTGTATAGGAGGTAGGATTACCTTCTATGTGCCGAACAGAAAGATAACTTCCTACAAAACCGAAGTTTGACAGCGGTTCAGGGTCGAATCATGCTGTCCTTTTCTAATATATGGCACTATCCCTTTCGGCTATTTAGGGTTGTCAAAATACAAGTGATTATCTTATCTGTGGTCGTACACGCAAAAGGAAGTTAAGTGGTGCCAACCCTAATAATTGCTCGGAGCATGCTGAGCCGAATGGAGCCAAGTTTGGCCGAAGTCAGGAGTTTCGCACGTTTAAGGGTCGGTTGCACCAAACTGTTCGTTATAGAGTTCGCTAAATTTTTATGTATGGAAAGTTTCATAGTAAAGCGCCGGGGCGCGCCGCCGCCGGCTGGCGTTGATCAGTCTGTCAAATGTGGTTGGTGTAACTCGCCCTAAATGCATTTGAACCAACCTTAAGACGAAACTAATGATCTGGCTGACTAGCCGACTAGTCGGCACTCGGATGGCCGATTAGTCGGCTAGTCGGCCAAATCAATAGTCGGTACTCGGACTCGGTACGTCACTAAACGTAATGTGATATTCTCTTTAATATTACGAGTCTTACGACTCGCATAACTTTCCAGGGTGTTTTTGATTTATAATGTATTTTCTTTGAAAGGGCGTGAAGAAACACTTTAGTTAGTGTGCCATACTATCATTATTAATTAATTCGGGCGCCTGGCAGCTGTTCAGCGGTGGGTGTGAGAGGTGTCAAATAAATTGAAGGTGTACAATTTATGGAGCTCCGAGTTTGGTGTGATATAATAGCTAATTATGTATTTAATTCGAATATAACATTGCCAGGCGTTTTAACTGGGGGAAAAGTAGTGTCGATGTCGGGTAACGTCCAAGATGCGCGAAAACATGCCAAGTCTCTCATTTACTGGGTCAAATTTTGTCGTGTTTCTTTACCCAAAGGGTGAAAAACGGGACTTTATTGCTATAAGGTCTTTTCGGTCCTCTCTATAAATTGCACACCTTCAATAGTTTGAACAAAACCTTTGTTGCCCAACCACTGTCACACCCACCGCTGAACAGCAGCCAGGCGCCCGGATTAATTAATAATGATAGTATGGTACAATAACAAGAGGGATTTCGTTGCTCTATGCTCTTAAGGGGTCCACTGATTACCACAGTCCGCCGGACGATAACGGCCTGTCAGTTACAAGCAAAATTTTACAACTCCTTACAACTGACAGGCTGATATCGTCCGGCGAACTGGTAATCTGTGGGCCCCTTTAGACCATTCGGTACTCACGTTGTTTTCAAATCAGTCTCTTCAATACTCAATAGGAAGAAAGCAGTGGTATGGTATGGGAAAAACTGGCCAAGAGCATGTCGGGCTATGCTCAGTGTAGGGTTCCGTAGCTAAACGCTTGTCACAAGAGGCTGCCTTGAACGAGGAGGGCTATTAGGATGGTATCCTGTGTATAACAAGCAAAAGGCACTTTGCAGCACTTTTACTAAAACGGAAAGACTATCTGTAAAAAGTGTAAAAACCCAAGAACGGTCAACCGATCATGTTTGCTACAGTCTTCATTGAAAGTTTTACTTGCAATATTTTCTTTCATAATTTTTAGACACAATTTATTTTTCGGTGATAAATTTTCCAACTGTATATTCTCTTTATCAAAAAAAATGGTTTTTGATGACGCTATCCCATTTCATAGGATTAACGCAAAAAAAAATTCTAAAATAACATAGTAGAGGAGGTACCTACTCTTTTTCTTTTCTTTTATTATATTTCCCCCCCCCCCCCCTGTAACTTCTAAAATAAGAGAATGATAAAACTAAAAATAATATATGATGTACATTACTATGCAAACTTCCACCGAAAATTGGTTTGAACGAGACCTAGTAAGTAGTTTTTTTTAATACGTCATAAATCGTAAACCGCTATTTTATTACGTTACTTACTGCTACGGAACCCTTCATCGGCGAATCCGACTCGCACTTGGCCGCTTTTTTTTTCACAATTCAAACCAAATTGCAGCTAGCATTAAAGATCACGGAGCGAAGCCGCAGACAGACATACAAACAGACGGCGAAACTATAAGGATTCTTAGTTGACTACGGAACCCTAATAACAGCAAAAAATTATCTAACAATGAAAAGACGTTATACAAAGTAAAATAATTTCATTGTATACAAAAAATACAACTTACAAATCAAGTGAATTATTACAACTTAAGATCATAAATATCATAATAATCTTTGAAAAACATCAGCATCGCTAGATTAGTAAATAATCATAAAATCATAATTTACTTATCTGTATCCGCCTCTCCGCTGCAGCTATGTTTATTATCATGTTTACGTGGGACATAATTTAAAGAGTTTCGTAAAATGGTACCACATCACATCTACCCATATCCATAATGTGTTACACACCTGTGGGGCTTTCACCGCTCATTTAAAAACAATTCTTGGAAGTTAAATAAGCATACGTATTTATATCGTATCTTCGACGCAATTCGATATTTAGATTCAAATTGTCTTGGTTTATTTATAAGTTATAACCTGTTAATAGAATAGGATATTTTCAAAAACCATTAGGCTGCGTTTCCACCAGAGATGTGCGAGGATGCGTAGTAAGGGATGTGTTTGTATAAATAAATAAAATAAGTTTTTGGCAAAAAGTTTATTTTTGGTACAAGCTTTTATCGCTGACTGTACTTTTCTTACGACATACAACTAATACTCATCGAGACAATTCTAAAAACCACTAACACAATTAGGTTGCGTTGTTTCATCACAGAGTTCCTATGGCCACCTCCGGTTTCCATCATTAGATCAGCTCGATGACACCATAATATTGCATTGTCACCCGACTTACGTATGTATAAAAAATTTCAGCTCAATCGGAAACCGGGAAGTGGATCAAATTTAACTTGCAAGATTTGATTACAGACAGACAGACAGACAGACAGACAGACAGACAATGGTCAGGTGAAACTAAATAAAAGCTTGTAATAAACGCAGCCGTATAAGGAGATTTTTTTCAAATGTGCAGTGTATGACTCAAAATAATATACAATAGTAGATTGTTAACCAAGGGTGGAAAGGCACCCATTTCTGCCGAGGTAGTTTGGCGCTCGAACGCAGTGAGAGCGCCAATAGTCCGAGACAGAAATGGTGCCTTTCACCCGAGTTAAACACTCTACCTCATATCGAATGCGAGGAAACCAAACAAGACAAGGCAATTTCCAAAATCAGTAATGGAAGTACCTAATAGATCTACGGCTATGATTTATTTTCCTTAAGCCCCCTCCAGACTATGCGCGTGAATCGCGGGCGACGCCGCGAACGCGAGTGTGGAGTCGATTTCGCTGTCTGCGAAAATCGACGCCACACTCACGTTCGCGGCTTCGCGCCGCGATTCGCGCACGAGTGTGGAGGAGGCTTTAGGACTTGCAATCGGAGACTTTACAGGTGTGATTAATAACCCCTAGCGAAAATCATTTAGATTGCAATATTTACGAAAACACACATTTTTTAACAAACTGCAGTTATTTTTAAATGATTTGTTCATTATAGTATGAAAATCAGCGGGATTGCCTCTTACTTTTTAATTTTATAATTTTTCGTTCTAAAAGCCGCAACAGACTACCGGACCGCACCGCGACCTTGGTGCGCCGCACCACGTAATAACATAATAAAAGTATTTAAAAAATTAAATAACAATTTGATTAATAATATAAGTAATTTTTTCTTGTATTTTGTTTTATTTTCATGAATATAGTGCTAAATATCTTTAAAAATCAATTTAATATCGTACAAACGTTTAATTGTGGCTGTATAAGATTCTGCCTTTGCCCATTTACGCAAGTGTAAAGTTTAAAAAAATATTTTTGGTGTATTCCTTTTGGTTCCCGCCTTATGAAATCGAGTAAATAGAATTCAACGAAATAAATCAAGAATAATTTGTTTTTAACAATTCACTTATATCATTTTTTATAAAAAAAGGATCAACGTTGGATTAATAAAATTAAACAATTACCAATTGTTCCAGGCGAGGAAATAAAGACACTATTTTTCCATTTTGTTTCCACCCAGTTGTTCGTGGGACGGGGACGCAGAGGAGTACACCACTTTTCTGCACTAGAGCATAAACGTATCACTTTCTGCGCACCTTTTAGAACAACAACGACCCACTTTCAGAGCATGAGATATGAAAAATGTATTCATACTAGGACCTAGGTACTTATTTACGAAGTTGCACTCCCTCGCTTGCTCTAGCTAGAGCACAAGGGACATTATTATTAAGAGCCAACAGGAGTGGTCATTTCTCCATACAAACGTACTCGACTGTTTCCTCCGTGGGTTTTGATGCTAGAGCAATGATTCTTTCAACACAGATTAATATTGTCAATATCTGTGTCGGACCGTTTTGCTTTTTTTGATATTTTTGTTTTTAAGGCGATAGAGCCCTTCAAAAATGGCCCAAATGGCCTAATTGACTATGCCGCAATGAGAGGCGTAGTATTCAAAACTGAAATCAATTAGCCAAAAAAGCAAAACGGTCTGACACAGATAATTCCATAATTATTTAGATTTCCAAGTTTGGTTAGGATTGCTTATGTTTTGGAGGAGGAAACAGTCGAGTACGAAACCTCGATTTTTGAGATTTTTACGGCTTTACGCAGGATTTTCGCCTTGTCCTTATCGCACTAGTTTTAGGAGCCGCTTCCGTTAGCGAGGCCGGTATATTTACCTAAAATATTTAAAACTCAGCTCCTGTTTCGTCTTAAGAGATGCCTCGAATAGTAGTTTTGGCCGAATACTAAATATTCGGCCTCTCTCTCGGTCGAAGCGTACATTTTTAGTCACAATTATTATGAAAACTGTTCGCCAACATAGCTCAACGTTTGCTAAGATATATATTTTTGGTTGAACAGAATTAATGAAAGTACATATATGATAAAAATAAATGTTTCTATATCTTAGGTTCATAACCACACAAGTTTAACCGACGAGACGAGGTCTATAGATTCACGACAGGCTGGAGTTAATTAAAGACTCGAGTTTGCAATATTTTTACCGCCGGAGTTTCTAATTTATTTATTTTAAATTTAAAAAAAATACATATTTTAAATTCTCAAACTGAGTTCTATCAGTTGATATAGGTATACTTATCACGATATAGTTGGAAAACTTTATTTTTTATTTTTCATTTACCCCCCAAAAGTGACCCCCATGTTTAAAATTCATTTGTTTACATTACATATCCGTCTTTGGGTCACTAATTTACAAATGTGTACCAAATTTCAACTTAACTAATTGGTCCAGTTGTTTCCGAGAAAATAGGCTGTGACAGACGGACAGACATACAGACGTACAAGTGATCCGATAAGGGGTACGTTTTTTTCCATTTGAGGTTACGGAACCCTAAAAAAGCTATAACTCCCGTGGGAGTAAAATGGACTCTAGCTCCCGCTGCACTTGCGTTAAATAGCACGCCTACAGCTTAGCACTCATGGTATATAATAATATATACTCCGCCTTGTACTCTCTTCCCGTCTTTTCGTGGTCACGTGACTGACACAAGCCTACGTCATCATGCGACAGCGCTATATGATAATATGCGATAGCGCTATATATAGCGGCCATGTTATCGTGACGTAGGCTTGTGTCACTGGGAAGAGAAGACCATGTTTTATTAGACTATTATGTTAGTACTGATGAAAAAAAAGTATTATTTGCTAATAAAGATATTTCTTCTTCTTTTTCTGCTTTAGGAATAAAGTGAGGCTTTCCAGGCTTTTTGTGGCTTTCCATCACAGAAGAGTCCTTATGCTTCATGTGCAATAGGCCTTTCTATCAGAATTTCTGTTGGAATTTCAGATAAGAACCTTACTTCAGTTGAAGGCGTTGAAGCAAAAGGACCCTTCTGTGATGGAAAGCCACAAATATCCATGTAAATATTTTAAAGTACGCAAATAAATCTTCATATGTAATAGATTTTTCCTAATTTCCGCATCGGTAGAATGGACTTGCGATTGCCTTTCTGTACTTAGGTGATAGCAACAGAACAGCACAGTATGCATTATTCCACAAAGTTCTGTAAAGTTTCACCTATTCGGAAAACGGCTTTTCTTCTATGCCATGAAGGGATCAAAGTGGCAATTTTCTTCCTTGCTAGGAGGATCAACATGGTACTTTTCTGTTCTAGGACATTTTAATGCTAGTATAGAGTATTGAACGTCTTGTGAAAAGCAGTAGGTATGTGTCACATAGGTATATGGAGTGGCATATTTTTTTCCACCTTTGGCGCCACCACAGTTGAATCCGTCAATACGCTCAGGATTTAATTTGCGCCCACGCCACGCCGCAAATAATTAAATATGTCATTTTGATCCCTCATTTTGTTTTGGGACACAATCTACTATTGAAGCGTATTTTCAGAATAAAAAAATACCATACTTTGATGTAATTTGTAAACTTTGTTTTGATCGATATTGAACAAAATTATTATGCTGCTATAACTTGTCTTGAAAGCCAGATAAGGGAAGTTGCGTAAACTTGGGTAATTCCATGCGTCGCAGGTCGCAGTTTTGCAACGACTGCTGCCGCGCTGCGTCCGTCGCCTCAGGCGGCGCGACGCCGGTGTCGGACACCGGACACCGTCTGCTATTACGTATCTCATATGGGAGTTCATCAACTAAGAAGACCTAATATAAATAAATTGTTCAAATTTGAATCCTTAACCGGTACCTACCACCTTATAAAATGGATAAGGAGATGGGTCTCGTCTCGAGCTCGAGATAAAAACATTTTTATTCTCAGGTCATAATCGTAAATTTGATCGGCGCTGGCGGCAAATCGCTGCGGCACCCTGGACATCGTCTCCGGGTAGAAGGGTCAGTCAGCATGCGTGGAAGATAAATTCGTCGTTTTGGTGCGTGCGTGTAGCGCGGCGGGGGCGGCGCGGGGCGGCGGGCGCGGCGCCGGGCCGCGGAGGCTGCTGCGCTCAGAGCACCTGCGCCCGCGCTCCGTAGCGCCGCACGTCGCGTGCTCAGTCCCCGCGCCCGCGTCCCGCGCCGCGTAGCGTCGCGACGCCACCCACGGTACGTAACGCCGGCGCGTCGGGGTCGGCCGGCCGCGCGTCCACCACTGCGCCGCGCCAGCGCCGCTTGTTGGCGCACTCGGCTGCCGCCGGCCGGTTTTGTAATTTCGCCGGGTGGGCCGTGACGTCACGATACTAGTTTGACGCGTGTGCGTGACGGCCTGCGACAGGACAGGACGCCCGCGCCGCCGCCGCCCCCGATCCACCAGACCAGTGCTATGACGTGTTGCTGCTCTCGAAAGTGTCTCGTGGTGCTCGCGGTTCATAATACTCCTCAGATCGTCGTCGTCAGATGCTTACCCTTCACGGGTTCTCGAAATGCATTCAGAAACTAAAAAACCTCCTTGTTTTGATTCGGATCGGTAGGAATGGTCGTCGATTTCCAATAAGCACTCTTATGAGATTAACAAATATAAATAATCTTAATTTGTAACCGAAGTAAAAAGGCTGCGATATCCATGTGTAACGAGCGTGTGTGCTGTACGTGTAGCTACATAGGTAGGTATGTCCGCGCAGCAGGCCATATTTGCCAGCGTGTGTGAGTGAATTACGTTCATTTCTTGCTGTATCGATATGCCGGCGAGCTTCGTGCATGCTGAGAGTGTGTGCGACCCGCACACTGGCGAGGCTTGGCGGCTCCGCGGCAAAGCCTTTTTGTAATTTTATTTTTCCTCCTGCAGAGAGGCAATGGCGCTTGCCTGAGCAGGCATTACTGGTGGTACCTAATGGCAAGGTCGCCGTCTTGGAATTTCAGAAAGTAAAATGACTAGGCTCCGACATTAACGAGAACGTTATTAACTCGATAACACATTCGGATAAATTCAAATTTAGTGTAGTGCTTTAACACTATCATTATTATATGTTACAAATTGGTACAAACAAATAAACCAAAACATCGATCGAAATCATTAGGTAGGTCACCTTAACTTCATAGTCATTAAATAGTTCAAACATTTTGCTAAATATACCTTTTCCTACCTACAAATAAGTATATTATATATAATCTATGTATATTCTGCAAAGAATCATTCTGGATTCTTATAAGTAAGTGCAAGGCAACCATATCAGGTAGACAGACAAAGAGAATTTTAAGTCGAGAAAATACAGAAACTGACCGATTCACTACCATTCCACTCGAACTGCCAGCAGCGTATATTCTCTTTCCTTTTCGCACGATAGCAGCCTCCCGACTGCATCGAGAGGGCAATATTTATCTTTTTATGTAAGTAAGTAGCTAGGATCCCTTACGATAATGAAATTTCATTTTATCTTCCAATATGCAATAATAAACAACGGGTGTATATTTTTTCTATTCACGCCCTCATCACAATTTGGGATCGGGACAAGTAGGTAGTTATTTTTGTTTGGTTCAGTTTGATTTAAAGAACTTATCTAATACGCGGTAATCTGATCGGATTCCAGTTTGGAAGTCCGGTTGTATCGAACGTGTTTACAATTTGGCGTACACAATAAAATGTAACCTGATGTATTAGGTGCATACTGTTGTTGTTTGACAGGCACGTGGTACAATAGTTACCAGTTTGTACCGTACGGGCGCGGTGGTCTGAGCGGCCGAGGGCGGCTTCTGAACGAGTTCGGGCGCTTCGGCGTCAGGTGCCTCGATACCAGTTCTTCTAACTGGACTCACATCAGCTGTTGCCGTGTCACCCTTAACTCACCCGTATGCAATCTCGATCGAACCTATGAACTCTGTGAAAATGAAGCGTTTTGTTTTGGTTGTTTTTGATGTTCTGTCAAAGCAACGTCCTTTTATGCATTGTTTCGTTTCTTTCTTTTGTGTTCAGTATCTGGTGGAGTTCTTCGCTTGCATCTGAAGCATACCGTGATTTCTCTGTTAAGTTTCTGAACAAAAGAGTTCAACGCGTCACTGTAGTGCAGGTCACGTCACACTACTGGTCTATTTTAACAAACCAAAAAATTTGCAGTTTACGCACTTCTAACTACCTAATAATGAGATACAAGAAGACTATAGTATTAATTACAAGTGTTCTAAATATATCATAGACTTTAGTTTTCCAAGCAGACTTATCCAATGTGGGAAATTATTTCAGAAGTTGAAATTGGGGGAGTCAAATTGTTACGCGGGGTGCTGGTGAGTGGGGCCTCCCGCGCGGCCTCCCCCCGCGGCGCCATGTCCGCCGTGTCGCCGGTGCCGCTGGTGCCGGAGCGCAGCCCCCCCGCCTCGCCGGCCTCCGCGCCGCGCTCGCCCGCGCCCGCGCACGCCGTGCTCGCCACCATGACGCCCGTGCAGCCCGCGCACGCGCACCACGCGCACCACCCGCACCCCCACGACTACTACCCACACAAAGTCGAGATGGACTCCGACGACGGGTACCCCCCCGAGGCGCACTCCTACCGGCACTCGCCGCACGAGCTCGCCGCGTACGCGCCCGACAACAAGGTGCCCGTGCAGCCGGACGTGTACGACCAGGGCATGGAGTCCATAGACGAGAAGACGCCGATTGATCTCATTTACGAAGACGAGAAACAGACTGTAATATATACGACGACGCCGGACCAGAAGCGCGTGGAGATGATCAGCGGGCAGTTGGAAGACGGGCAGCTGGTGGACGGCGGCGTGTCGGTGGTGGTAGGCGCGCCCGGGCAGGGCACGGTGCTGGTGCTGGCCGACCACGTCGTCGATGAGCTCGGACAGGTCATCACGATACCCAGGTCAGTTTATGATTTTTATACCTCACTCAAATTACTGTACCCAGTGCTCAGTAATGCTGATAATATGTTCAAGTTTTATCACAAATAGTTCAAAAGTTACCTTGTCTGGACGCTGTTCATCAAATTAGCATCTTATAACAGTTATAACTCAGATACAATACAACCATGAAGGCGAGTAGAATGTCAAATTATAAATACTTTTATGTGATGCAATTTTCATTTAATTTAAGTCAGCCTTAGGAAGGCCAGTCAGATAACTTAAAAACAACGTATATGAGAGGCAGTTTTAATTGAGAACGCGGTCTTTCAACTCCCTTTGGGAGGATAAGTATTAAGGAAAACAATAGATACCTATACACACGGCAGACCGCGTCGACTACGGTTTATAGCCCGTTCTCAAATTTCGAATAAAACAAGATTAACTCTAAATAGTCGTGGTTACGTCGTATTTTATTGCCTAGATTTATGAGACGGCATCGAAATATCGCGTTGCCAGGTGTCTTAACAGATTCAAGATGGGAAATTCCATCTCAGCGGATACAACTGAGTAGGTATAAAGTAAAATAAAACTTTTAATTTATTACAAGTTATTTATCTCGCTGCAATTTGGTATGCTTAATGTAAATTGCTTTTTTTATTCGAATAGTGCATGGGTCTTAACAAACATTTAAGCTCAGTGTGAAATCCATACTTTAAAATATGTTTGTTTATTTATGGCTCAGTAATCATTTCATTATATTTAAGCACAATGTTTAGAACAAAAAGGTCTACAGCTCACAGAGTCACTAGTTTAATTGTTTACACTCTGAAAATTAAAATTTTCTACCTCATATTACTGATGACTAAGTATACCTTGCTGACATCTTAGACGGACAGCAGTACTAGGATAAGGATAGTAATAGGATCATCGTTCATCGGCCTTCTACATTAACTAGTATGTAGTTACAGAACTTAAAAAATAATAGACTAATCATTTTGGCAGTTACTTACTCTTAACAAACGTGTTTTCCAGAATCAGGATCTATATTTTACGGGTTATTTAGCACAGGTTGCACTGATAGCGATCGCAGGTGTGATGTGTGTGTGACATTGCGCAGTCAGGCGGCGCAACTTCGTGTTAGGTACTATTAGGATGTAACAAGAAGCTCGTTAATTGTCAATTTACCTTAGAGCATTAGCAAACTGGAGAAATAATCAGCGCGCCCATTTAAAAAGTAATTAGAGTCAATAACAAAAATGTAATAAGCCAGCTTATTATATGCAGTTGAAATGAATGTTAGTTGCATGCGATGGAAAGGCCTCGCTTATTATGTATGCAGGCTAGTGATACCGATGCGAGATTAACCCCCTTATTCATAAACGTTTACTAAAGTTAACAAGCCGATAATAATCGTTTGTCCCTTTCCATCATACCAATACGTCGGAAAGGGACAAACGATTATTATCGGCTTGTTAACTTTAGTAAACGTTTATGAATAAGGGGGTAAGGCTTTAGAGCCGGGCAATTAAGTACCCTTTAGCAACTTCCGCGTTTTGGAGATTGCTTGCAGGTAAGTATTAAAGGTGAGCGCCGGGACAGACAGCATTCAGCCCGTGATTAATTGACAATGAAGCATGATGACGACCAGACACTTTAGTACCTCAGCACAAAAACTGGCTGCACTGTCTAGACATTTGTCATACCTACTTAATCATAAAATTCATAAAATAAAATGTTACAGACAAATAGTTAAGGTCACTACGGCCATCTTGTATTCAAGGGTGTTTAGACTATTTAGAGTTACATCAAGCTAACTCTGCACAGTCTGTGCATTTGTGCAATGACAAAGTGTGGAAGTGTCAAAATAAACGTTGTAGAGGATAGCCCATTTAGATAACTATAAACTATAAGACATACGACGATCTCTTCTTAGGAACCATGTCATCGATTTTAGTAACAAGAAAAACTGCATTCATACATTTGAGTGCCAAATATTCTCTTATGCCGCTGATAAGGTAGGTAGGCAGTTACTTGGCGAGTTATTTGACGGCAACAAAGTGGTCAGTGGATATAGTTAGCCAGTTAGGTTAGGTTAGAAGCCTAGTGATAATAATGCTTCCTCTGTTCTGATAGCTGTAGTATGTGCTAAGAACGGCTACAAAAATCTCAGCCAAGAAAAAAATGTGGTATCTACTAAACTAGAGATGCCCTGACTAGTGAATTTGGCCGAATACCGAATATTCGGCCCCCTCTCTCGGCCGAATACCGAATATTCGGCGACCGAATCATCTTACAAATACGTCGGAAAGGGACAAATGATTATTATCGGCTTGTTAACTTTTGTATAAAGTTCTTTATACAATTGTCTAATTGTATAAATAACGTTGCCGCTGAAGTTGATATTAATTATTTATTTGCGAAATGTCCGCGAACTCGTCTCCTATCGGGTTGCCTATGCCTATTATAAAGCCTGACTAGGAATATATGATCAGTATGATCACGCGCCATGTTGCAGGATTTCACTGAAACTATTTTTTTCATACTGAACTCTCACCCCATACATGAGAATAACAGCGCCTGACAAAATGATCATATGTGACGTCCCATGGGTAGAGGTATACCTTAATGGCGGTTGGTGCTTACGCTATTATTAACGCCGCTCCAATATTATTGCGGTGCTATGCGACGTAAGCGCCAGCCGTCATAAGGTACCTTCTGCCGTCGTGGAACGTCTCATATAATACGAGTATTGGTCGGGCTTTACATTTCTTTAACCATAATCGTCATTTTTGGCACTGATGTCAATGACACATATCTATAACAAATCTAGATCAAATTCATAACCTGTTATTAAGAAAACATTAAAACTAACTATGAACTAAAAACTAAACTAAAATAAAACTACTTATTAGAATTAGAATCCGCCATTGTTCTCGAAGAACATTCAGAAAAGTTAACCAAATTATCGCTGACTTGATTACCAATTAATACGTTTGACGCTGCGTCATTCATAGGTACTTACCTACTTAAACTTAATTTTAGGAACAGCAAAAGTGGTCAGTGGGTATTGGTAGGAGGTTGGCGATAGTGTTTGTTCTGTTCTGAAGCCTGCAGCATAACGGTTGTGCTAGGAGCGGCGCGTGGGCGGAGCGACGCGTTCACCTTGAACTTGCGAGGGCCCGCGGCCCGCCGCTCCCGAGCCGATCACATTTCGATGCTGTGATGTAGCCGTAGCCAAACCGTCGATACCAATACCACAAAATAAATAATACTACTGCCGTACAGAAAGGAAACTTTCCACAGAACCCAAGTTTGACAGCAGTTCAGGGTCGAATTATGGTGTCCCTTTCTAATATATGGCAGTATCCCTTTCGGCTATTTAGGGTTGTCAAAATTCAAGTCATTATCTTATCTGTGGTCGTGCACGCAAAGGGACGTCAAGTTGTGGTAACCATTAGGATTACTCGGAATAGAATTGCTCGGAGCAATGCTGAGCCGAGCGGAGCCGAGTTTGGTCGAAGTCAAGAGTTTCGCACCCCTGCCAATACTTATTACTTACTGATTTTTCTAAAAGTCTATGTACCCATGGTGTATTCAGATATTGATGTCATTAATGGTCTCATATTTAATGGGCCTCGCTCCACAAAGCATTGACGTGTAGAAATAGTTCGACGTGCTAATATCGAGATAAAATTTACATGTTTACTTACCTACCTTTTCTAAATATACTTTAAACCAACTTTGGCTTGGGTTTTATCATTCGCAATTTCTCATTCACTTGAACCATAATGTTTTCCTTAAATATTAATTCATACTGACTTTGGAACAAAACAAAGAACAATTATTTATATATATACATATGCCAATTTAATCTAAGTATAGTTTCTGAATTTTACTCTTCAAGAAAGTTGACTGTGACGGATTGGCCGCCAGATAGACGGATATGGAATATATTGTGGTATTAAACGAAAAAACTGTGGGTAAATTTAATCTGGGTAGGTAATCATCTCCATTAAAGGGAACTTGACTATTATATAGCTTGCCTAATCTAAGTATCTATCAATATCTTAATCGTTCTTTAACTAAACGAGTAGGGTATTTTTTTTTAAATAGCTGTTATGTTTATATTAAATATATGTATTTCAAGTTTATGGGTATTAAACATTACACACATAGGTACACATTTTTGTATAATACATTCACCTCTAAGGCATAACTATTATTTTACCGTAATACTATAATGCAGGGGTCGGCAAACTTTTGAGAAGAAGAGCTAACCGCAGTTTAAATCATCAGTTATAGGAATCTGAAAGGGCCGTAAATGTTGTTTTCAGTCGTCTAAGAAGTCTAAATGGGATGTTTTTGGTCCCTTGAAGAGCCGCATGCGGCTCGCGAGCCGCGGTTTGCCGACCCTTGCTATAATAATGTAATGAATTAGTACTGCTTTTAAGTAACTAATAATATCGTACTAAGAATGATTAACTAAGAGTCATATAAATTATAATTCTTGATATAACAGCTGGAATTGTCTAGCATCTATACAATTAGATACAATAGAGCTGAGTTTATAAGCGGCCCTCGTTAGGTCAGATAGGTATCTTAATAGTGAAGCTCCGTCATGTGAATACCTCGGCCCCCATTTTGACCCTCCCATTAAGTCTTTATTGGGTCTTTTGTCTGTATTGGGTTTCATGGACTTAATTATGCAGGTAATAATACTACCAAACGACATGTCTAGTCTCATGTCTGATATACTAAATTGATGGTTATTGCTAATAGGGTTGATATATTCCAATCGCTTCTTGTCTTGTAAGGTTAGAGTCTAAAGACTAAAGTCTAAAGTATCTGAAATCCTTTAACGATCGAACGAATCCTTTAACGAGCATGCCGTTCCGGATACCCTAACTCTGCATGAGAGCGCGATGACGCGCACAGTCCTCGGCTTTGGCCTCGACCCCGCGCTCATGGATAGGAGCCCATTCATTGTACACATGGCGACCTTTCCACCATTTAAAATGTGAAAAAACATTTAATAGTGGAAAATTATGAAGATTGGATTCATTTCTGTCTTGTTACGAAACCGATAGTAGTGTTCCGACGACCGTAATAAATAAGGCTTTAACGTATCTCGCTCCACTAACTAAGATCGTTCTTAACTGCTCCATCCACTCACCTTATCGGCAAAGTAATACGTATTAAGTGTTAGTTAGTATGCGGGTATGAGCTTAACATGTGATGTAACTTGTGGTGAGAAAAATTTTAATGCATAATTTTGAAATAACAGATTTAATAATATTTCCTGTTGTCGTTTTGCGACTCGGCTGTAATTACTAGCCGTTATCGTAATTATCATTTATCGCGAGACTGGCGGCGTTCGAATTTGCACTGACTCAATTTATTATTAAGAATAAATTACTTATTCAGAGATGAAAAAGATTTTTTTTTAAGATACAAAATCGGCGCCGTTTGTCATCGCTATAATTATAATTTATATTATAAATAAGTTTACGATACGAGGTGTACACAATAAGATACCTACTTGATGAAGAATGTAAGATATCGTGTATGTATCGTGTGTAAAATGTAAGTGAAAATGTTTTATTTATTTTTTACTACTACATATTTCGCAAAATCGATGATCGAGTTGCATTATTTATTAACAATATCTACATATAATATACTGGGTGTGGCCTGTAATACGAGCAAAAAATTTAACTGTAGGCTGTACTCCTCATACTGACCAACATTTGTTTCTAACCTTTGAAAATAACTTGTGGTTTGATTTTTAATACACTTTAAAGTTTATTCTAAGACGCAATGTATTGCGAGATTGAGAATTTTGTTATGTTTAAGGCATGACAAGCAACGTCAATCACAAATAATATGGCATGGCGATGGCGTCCATTGAAGATAATATTTATTTTGTATGAAAAATAGGAGGTCTAAATACTTCATAATTTTTAAAAGTTGTTGAAATAAAGTGTCACCGTTTGAGGAGTACAATCAATCAATGTTTTAATTATTTGCTCATGTTACAGGCCACACCCGGTATAATGTGTATTTTTTTATAAACCATGATTGTTTAAAGATTTTTAAATAAATTTAACTAATTTTTTCACTATCTACGGCCATTACATTTTACAATGTAACTATATCATTGTTTTCTGAAGCTTGTCTTCTTATTGTCTCATAATATTCTCAAATCAAGCCGTGAGTCACCGGTCTTATAAGGCCTACTGGCGTCCAGTGGGAGCGGTCCAACTATTTCAAATAGGGTATTGTGTGCTGATAATTACAATAAGTTTTCAAAATGGAAAAGTTTCCAGTAGAGAAAACAAAAAGTGTCGATATGGATTGGTCGGTAGGTCGAGTGGTAAAAAGTCGGCTGGATCGTTTAAGCGGGAGGCTGCGTTCGCCGCCTCCAACACTTTAATGATGACTTTTTGTTGAGAAGCGGCTTTTAATACAAGCTAAAAGCGATTTTATTCTTGATTAAAACTCATTTCAGGATAATATAGTACTAAACATTCGCATATTAAATCAAAGTGTTTATGAGCATTAAAACTTATCTGCCATTTTATTTAATAAGGTATTTCTACCTAATTGTCTAGTAGAAGTACTATTAAAGAACATAGGAATGTAAGTATTAAGATTATCAGCAGAATAAAGTGGCACCCAGCATAGGCCTATCTATTATAGGAAAAGGGTAAATTTTGTATCTATGCAACTAAAACACAACATTTATTTATAAAGATACTATATTATGAGTCTTAAGCAATCGCAATTTATAATATTTAAGTTATTATAACCAAATAAAACACAATTAAATTTATGAATAAGACATAAAATACCAATGCCAATCTATTTTTACCCTAGCCGGTAGCTAATTTAAATGTACATATATTTATCATCAATTCATCAATAACATAAATGGATCCGCTTCGACTTAATTTCCATTCCAATATGAGTGCAGTTATAAGTGTCCTAACCAAAAGGCTTTCCTTGAAACTTATACTTTAAGCTTGCTGAAATCGCTACCGGTGTTGACTTGCCACCTTAGGTTTCTCCTGAGGGCGACAGGCTGCGTGTCCCTCGCCCCCCTCCCCCACACTCGCCCCCCTCTTGCCCCGAATCCCTCGCCCCTCCCGCGTCGTGAAGCCTTATTTTACTGCCTCATCGAGCGGCCGGCGAGCCCTCGAGATGAGCGCTGTGCCTTTTTGCCCCCAATCATTATTTAATGTAATTATCTGCCCGGTAAACAACTTTTTTTTGAAATCTTAACAGTTATGAATATTTTTTATTCGAATTTTGTGTTTCTCCCGAGTCGTGGTCTTTGTGCGGTCGTGAAGGTAATTAAGTCCGAGAAAATTTTGCGGAATTTTGCTCACGAATAAGGAAGCCAGAGTACTTACGGTAATCATTAATCAAGTATACCTACTTAAAAATACAAAAATATAAATAAATTAAGGTTGCAAGTCTGAAAGCAATAATTCGGCTAATTAAACCAAAAATAAGTAAAATAGAGATTAGTTCATACGATTTTGTCTTTCAATTTTCGTCCGTATTACCTTCAGTGTGGGCAAATCTGTATAAAAAGTCAATTTATATATACATTATGCCATACAAAAGGGCTTTCATTGAAAAGGTTTACGCGAAATATCTGAAGAGGCAGGGTCAACAAACTCGTGAAAGTGGGAGACATTAAGCTCTTAGCAAAAGACATCAACGGGGTCTCGCACTCCCGGACAGCGCGCGGCGCGGGCCCATTCCGCGCGGGTTATTCTCAATACGCGTATTTATTTACATACAAGATATATACAGCGGTACCACTAAACGAAATTAATAACTAGCTTAAATCTAAAATAGGTCCCTGAGGCATTGTACCTACCTACGGATGCTCGCAATGCTAATACGTTGTGCGAGGTAGCCGCCAGCTCTTACGAGTTTTTAGGTTTGTAAAATATCATTTCAGTTAAACATTTATGAACCAAGATATATTTGTGCTACTTACTACAAAATCGGTTTTACTACAAAATTAGCAAAGATTATAATCTACTGGGAAAACTAAATAAATTTTCACTTTATACTGGGAATATCCCTTACGTGCATCCGCTGGCGTGATCGGCGAATATGGCTTCTCCGTGATTCTACTATCGTGAATACCAAATCATTTTGTATTCGCTCGGTTTTCCGTGTTAAGATATCTAGATAGGTTTCCCTCAGGTTCAGGTTCAGATGGCTAAAACCGAATTTTGCAATTTGCGGGGATTTTTCTCTTTTACTTAAATGAAAGCATAATTAGAGAGACAAAGAAAAGGCACTGTGGAATGCATACAATATTATTGTTATCCTAAAACGTTAACATAAAGTTGTGTTATACAATAACAATAATCTTAAATACTAACTGAAGACGGGTGATCATTCATCGATTTATGAATGCATTCCATTCAAAAAGTATTTTGCAGCACGCCTCACACAGAATCGTGCTAAAGTTACATTTACAAATGATTCGTTCCATGCGGGACTGTTAATATCGACTACTATTCCCAGCATCTCAGTTGCTTCTAATCTAACCCTGCGTGGTGATAATCATCACATCACATGTCACAGTACCTACTGGTATAATATTGCCAATAACTCGTTTTTTGCAATAAATACCTTGCATCAGTGTGAAACCTAATTTGATTTGAATGTACGTAGTTTAAAATTTGATCTTGCCTTGAACATATCATTTTGTTTCGATTTAAGTCAAGCCAAACCAATGCGTATTCATTGTAATTCCTAATTTCCTACGCGAAAAATTACCATGCGATACCAAGTTAAACCGCAGGTTTTCTTATAACATATCACGCTTATAAAATATAATAAAATAGAAAAAAGAAACACTAATTTTGAACGGCATTTACAAAAGTGACGGAAAACAAAAATACACAAATCTATTTTAAGTAAACTTGACTTCCTTAAACTGCATAGCGAGAACAGGTTTGCTAATGTTATGGTATTGTTAGGAGTTCAATGATAATTGTTCACCGAAAAACCTGTTACCGACTTCTTAGAGATCACACTAACATATCAGATCATGACCGCGTGTATAAACACAAAGTTCAGTATGTCCTTTAAAAATTAACGATCATCCTTTCTACCTGATGCCGCTGTCCGAGTGCAAATAAAAAACGGTTTCCCCGCGCAAAGGGTTCACTTCCCATCACATGGAGGCTGTAGGTACTCACGCACACATATGTATCAGCAGCACTCACACATTCGCTGGACCAACGTCACTTTAGGCAGCGAGGCTCGCAGCGTCCGACAGAAATCTCGACGGGGGATAAAATTTCTTCCGACCGTGAGCATAACGTGGATCTGTCAAATTGAACATTTTATTGATTGTTCTTGGAACGAAGTCTTTATTGAAGGGATCGCGAGAAATGAACTGTACCGGTCAGTTAGTGTCCTGTCCTGACGTCCATGATATTTACACTTCATTTGCAGAAATTATTTGCCGTATTTTAATGCTAAATTGGATTGGAACGTAGGCCTTCGCTAACGCTCGGACGATGAAATACTTTTTAAATCATATATAATTTGTATTTAATTGTACAAATTTTGTACTGTACTGTAAGCATCAAAAGTCAACTTTGGAAAACACTTAGGTACTTTACGAGTAGGTACCTATACATATTTAGATAAGTAAACGTAAGTACGAAGAAAACATTCAAGATATAGAAAAACAAATAAAAATTCTTGTTTGTAACACACACATTTGTTTTTGGCGAAGATAGAAACCGTAGTTGTCAACTTTTCACTAATAACTAAGCCAAACATACTGTCGGTTAATTTGAATTTGGCTGGGCATAACTAGTACCTATCGATTGTCATTTGTCATATAAATGTATGTACCTACTTACTTATTTATGTGCCTAATTAGTAATTAAACAATTAGGCAGTTTAAGTGGTAAGTACGGTAGTATTTAATATTTAATACCAATTAATCTAATTATATTCGTGAAAACTCTAATATTCCGAAACTCCTTACGAATATTCGTATTGGCATCCACAACAACATGTCATCTTATGACTGCAGGACTTAGAAATTTGTGTTATTTTTTCGTACCGAAAGCAAATTCCATAGTAGCGATGAAACTTTTAAATCATAATGCATGTACTTACCTATGATAAAACGTTTATTAAGTTGATTAAAAATTGATATATTGTTCAATATCGTCCGCTTTCATATTCGCACTTCAAATACTTTCCGCTAAGCATGCTCGATTTAGAACTTGATTCTTATTTCTGTGGATTTAAAAAGAAAAATTAACTATAGATTAAATATTGTTTGTAATTTCCAACAAACCGCCCGCCGATAATATATAAATGTCTAATGTTCATTTCAAATTTCATGTTATTTTAGAATATCGTTTTAAAATGGGAGCAAAACTTTGATTGTATTGCGGCGGCGGCTAGGTTCTTGGGACTCTTAACTACAACACAGGTAGCTAATTGGCATTAAAATCAACTTATTTTCTTTTGCATATAATATGAATACAAGTTGTCATTTATAATTATATGCACGATGGATAAATGTTCAATTTATTTAAAAATGTCCATGTCCATATACAGTAGGTAAATCGGTTGTTCTTTTTTTGTTCACTCACAGCCACAGCCGTACAAGAGCAAATCCATTATAGCATTTTATTATCTTATATCAAGGTTTGAAATTGTAAGGCATCAATATTTTATAGTGCTTGTGCGTGTGTATTATGCAAAACAGTTTCTTATTAGAGGGGTATAAGGCTGAAATCGAGAGTGCGTCCGCCGCAGGAGCTTCGGACATTAATGGGGATACATTTTTTTTTGTCGTTCGGGGATTCCTTTGTGGTTAGAATCCCATAAAGGGTCGACCGAAGATTTCAATCCCGTTGTTTGCCCTTTGTTTATGGACGAGTCAGTAGATAATTACTAATTACTCTCAGGTATTGTTTTCAGTGTGGAAACGCGCGGAAGCGGTGGTTGCTTACCGCCGTTCATTTCGTTTTCTCATTATTTTATTAGGTTAGGTGTGAGATGTGATCTAGGTAGGTACTATATTAAAAAAAGATCTCTGCTTTTAGATATTGCTCTTTTTCACAGTATTCAACACTTGAGACCAGTTGGAATTTAAAGATTTAATTTGTTGTATTTTACCAGATCATTAAAGTAATGTCATTCAAAAAGATTACCCAACTTTGCATAGATAGGTATCTATATATCGCCATTGAATCGTAAAATCGGAGAAACTGTTTATTCATCCATCGCGTAGACAACTCACACAGGCACGATGTATCTGCGTGTGTGAACGTAGCTTATTAGTGGGAAAAAGACGGAGAATCTGGCTGGGACCAATATGTGCAACTGAGAAAAACAGACGTCAACAAGGCTAGCTTTACCTTTTTAGTATATGAATGTACGTTTTTATTAACTTGATTCGTTATACGGCTCAACATTATAATACATGGGTACATATAATCGTAATTGAGTTCAGTTTAAAGATTACGGTATAAAAAGAAAAAGATGCATGTTTTCCTGTTTATGATTTTTGTTAACAAACGTGGTAGGTACTTATGCGATGTCCTCCAAAGTTTTTGAATGTTTAAGAATGTGAACCAATATCGTGTTAAGTAGGTACAAGCGTGTGAAACGTGGTTCAGAATTTCTTGATTATTTTGCTTTTATTTTACAATAATTTTACTCGGTGTTTATGCAAACATGCGAAAAACATACCTACACGTATTTTTATTTTTACAAGTATGAGTAGTATTGAAGATGTGGGTTGAAGTTTTCAGAGCTCCGCACAAACTGTTCGCGGAGCTGTTATTGGGTCTTGCAAATTGGTTAAATGCGTTTTTCTCTCAAATACTGTTTGATGTATTTGTTAATGGTATCAACTTCGATTCAGCAAGCTCTCCGATTTTCCTTCTTGTTTTGATTGTGATAATGAGGAATGCCATGTGTATATTGTAGATACACTGAGTGATGTAAGCAAATAAAGCGCGTCTAATTCTCATAACACCGTCAGTAGGCAACTAAAGAATAGCGGTGTGTTAACAACTCTTTGATGACCATATGAATGAAAAAGAAAATTGACGATAGGTTGCCATTGTTGTGTGTCACTTTATAACCACCACAAACTAAAACCATAGGTAACTTAATAATTGTGTATAGTCGTAGGCAAGATTAAAGAATAGAGTGTAAATTAGTAATATATGTAAATTTACTCGATAACACAATACACGCAGTGGTGCTAATGAAGACATGACGTGTCGCAGGTACATAATGCTTTTGGGAACCACTATATAGTTTTTAATAAAATACATATATCATGTATATGTAGGTATTACATGTGTCAGGTACTTAGATTTTCCTTACTACTATAATTAAATACGAATCAAACTATTTGCGGAACACATAAGTAAAATAGCAGTTTTAGCCATTATGTATAGGGTGATTTTACAACCCTTACTCCGCGAGGTGAATATGTAGGTCATACTAAAAATTATGAAGACTACCCGAGTCTAAGACCCGGTCTAATTATTTTGTTTGTTTTTATTTTAATTTGCTATGTCCTAGTCAGACGTGTTATTAATGAACAATTATTTATTCTTACGACTCCCTTTTTATAAATGTACTGTTTTGTTGTGCACGCCAAAACCAATTAAGAAAAGCGTATATTGCTCGAAGGCTTTCGTTTTGCAGTACAGTGTTGTTGGTCAGTAAGGTTGGACATTCACTCGCATGGCACTGGCAGGGTGCGCAGGCGCAGGGGCCGGCTCTGACGACCACATTGCTGCAAGGACCCGGCGCCGCGAGGGCGCGCCTCTCACTCGCGCCACAAAAGTTTCGGATACCTTTAACGTACTCGGTTCTTGTCATTTTGTAGATGTTAATGGTGATTCAACAATAAACTTTGTTTTGAATACTGCTCTACTAAGCCAAATAGCGCTAAGTATCTCAAAAGACAGTTCAATCCATTTTAATGTCAATTGCTAACTTAACTTTAATTTATATACTTAGCTGACAATTTCATTTTCATAATCATTTGTTATTGAGATAGCGCTATTTGGCTTAGAAGGGCAGTATTTTAGTAACCGATTTTGGATCCAAAATTGACGCATCACCGAATCTAGAGAATAAAAGAATCTGTAACAATGTCTAATGAAGCACAATGAAACAGACTTGTTATTCTGACGATTTATCGCAGTGACTTGAACGGTTTAATCGTTAAGCGGATACCATAAGTACGTTAAAAAAGAAAGCGTTTAAGGAGCGCTATGCAGGGGTTTTTTGCATGCAGTGGTGAGTGAGTGCCATAGCAGCCACCCTGTACTTACATACATGGAGTCGCAATCCCGCACGTCCGTCGCACCGCGATGTAAATGATCCCCAGTATAATGTATGACCATTCTTGGCCTCCTCCCACCACCAGCAAATAAGGCCTTCGACAATCGACCGTTACGACTAACTGCTAACTATGCAAATTGAAATAGTAATAAGCGTTTGCCCAATCTATGGGTGTAAAGTTCCATAGGATTATTAGTTAGCTCACTTGCCGAAACACTTCCGCGTGTCAGGGTTATTGAAGGTCACACGAGACCTTGAAAACTACCTATCTCACAACGTATTGTTAAAACAATACAGTGCTTAGGTATGCAAACACAATAATTTCGTTTTGTGTTGCCTCGAAGATGACGCCGAGTTCACGGTCTCGGGTTAGCGACAGCGTCTAATAAATACGTGTCGCATCGTAGCGCGTTATGATAACTGTTCGGTGTGACTCAAAACTAATAAAATATCGTGCATTACAAAACCCACACTATCGTATTGAAATACAAATACAAATAATTTATTGAGAAAAGTATAGTACAGTGGTTGTTTTTAAAGACTAAATGATAATGAAATGATAATAGGATAATACACTTCTTGAAGTAGTTTGTAAAATATATTTGTTAATAAAACCATCTATGATCTCAGCGTGTCGCTATTCGGTGGTAGTGATTCAATGTTGTCGACCCACAGGACACGATTAATATGTACCTACCTACATAAGTAAATACAAAACGGCGCTGCGACTGCAATCAAATCGTTTGTGATATTATAGTGTCCTATGCGGCTTTAACAACTGGTACAGTATTAGATGCAGGGCCCTAGCGAAATTAGTATGGAATTATTATGGACTCTATCTGTATTGTGTTTGACGTAAATGTCGCATGTAGTCGGTGGAGTTGAGCACAGCGCATGATCGGGTCACGACTGACGCGCACGCGCGGTCGTGACCTTGCCGCCGCGCGCGCCGCGCAGAGGTCACACTCTTGTGTTGATGCGGTAGATGCCAGAATATCCCACCACCACACACATTGTGCTTTTCTAGGGGTGGCGCGGGATCAGTTAAGGCGCACATTTGTCATGCCGAGGTATACTCATGAATTAGCTATTTTGTAGGTTAGGTTAGCTTAGAGCTTCCTCCCGGAAGGTAATTATATATATGACAGTGTGTAGTATTTATACACATTATCAGGGTTCCGTACATCAAGGGTGACAAACCGACCGAACACATTGTCTAGCCTTCTCTGTACGCCTGATCATAAACTCTAACCCCATCATACCAATACGTCGGAAAGGGACAAACGATTATTATCGGCTTGTCAACTTTAGTAAACGTTTCTGAATAAGGGGGTAAGATAGTAATTCTAATTACTTAGGTAGGTATATTGAGTGTACAATTCTATGCCCACTTTACGCTAACCAAAACTAAAAACATTACCTAGACGATATAGCTATCATATTCAATTTTATTATTAATATATTTTGTTAGCTTTATTAGGCTTCAAATGTTTTTGTTAACGTTGGTTTAACAATAACTTTAAGGCAACAATTCTATAAATAATATTAGTTAATCTTCTCTCCTTCTATGTTAACAATTCCAACCAAGAGAAATATGGATGTAATTATAATACCAAAGAGACAGATTTACACAAGTAACAGGGGAAAAGGCTCGAGGAATGAGAAATGCCGCCATAACAGGGCGGTGCGCGGACTTTCTCCTGCGTATTCCCTCTGAGCGCTGGCAAGCCTTTGCCTCGGGATACCCAGTCTACGTGTGACCTTTAAATCTGTAATAATAATTGAACACGTGAGCATATGAATGTGCTATTTTACAATAACATAATTTCGGGTAAAAGGCAATGAAAGGATTTCAGCTGCAGGTAATGTACCTAATTAGGATCAACCGAAATGACTATAATTGTTTGTAATGTAAATGTAACTAACAAAATAATTTCCAATACTATACTTAAATATTGTTTTTTAAATATAGGTAGGTATAGGTAAATTTATACACGATGATGTAAATCTAAAAATCAAAGTACAAGATTCACACATTTGCAGTTTGTCATAGAACTCACTGACGAACACGCCAAGATGTATATTACTTAGCACCAGCTTAGCACCTTCCTTCGTGGAAAACCTAACCTTTTTACGTTTATTACACGTTCACCCACTGAGTTTAAGGCTTTTAAGACTCAAAATATAAACTTTGAAAGTATGAAGATATTTGTTGTGACTTTATGCAATACAATACAATACAAATAGTCTTTATTGCACACCTCAAACATCACTAAAGATAAAAAGATGAAATTTATTATATTAAATAAATAGACGAACAATTGTAACATACATAACACACTTATCCAAATGTCCATCCACATTGGCTTCAATTATTGGTTGAGATCACACTTATGCTGGTTTGCTTGATGCTAACATTCGGAAAGCAATGATGAACAGCGCTTGTGGCTCGGTGTAGCGCAGCACCCTTTAGTTATTCAATCTAAAAGGCTTAAAGAATTTCTATATACCTAGGTAGATTAAACGATATTATCATCGCTCCTCTCATTCGTTATTCGTTTAATTTCGTATAATTATGTATTCCTCACTCACTTTTTACTTATCTTGTTTGCTATCCGTCATTGTCTACTCTTTCTTCTTGGCCTTCCTTAGTCACATTCATAGTTTGTCTCTTTTATTTTTATCTCAGTTATCTATATTTTATTCATATCTCCCATACCTAATTAAGGTAGGTACTGACTAGTGACTTTTGCAGGGAGTTTTAATGTATATGCACACATGTGTGGGAAATTAGGGGTCATTGTTGAACACGGGTATACCGTATTACTAGGATGGGTGGGACCTTTTAGGTCGGGGTCAAACCTGAGCACGGTCATTAGGTAGCTCGAAAGCTTTCGCTTCGCAGGTTCCCATTCCATATGGTAGTAATAAACGTTACAAATCTTATTTTAAATAACTGTATATACTGTTGACTATAAATTGTGAGTGATATTTATTCAAAAATTGCCTTCATGTCAGGCCAATGTATTGTTATACCGTTCGTTGTAGAATTATTTCTTACTATTAACGTTTCAGCACATACTCGTAGAGTATTCTCGAGAACGGCAACCTCTCATGATTTAAACTAAAAGCAGATAAAGTTGACTTCTCAAATTATTGTGTTTGCCAGGTTTGAGAACAAAATTAGGTGAAAACTGTCTAAAAAGTAGTTGCTAATCATGCGTCATATTATTATTTTATTATAGTCATGTAATAAAACGAATAGTCTGGAGAAAGGAATAGGCCCTTCAAATCCTTGGTAAGAGAGAAATTGTCTGTTCATCAGTGCCACTCAGAAATACTAAATGTACTTTGAATATTGTTATATGATGGTATGTTCGTACAAAGCACAGCAATAAATTGTGTTATATACCATGAAGTTCTGTAGTTAGAGTCGCGTTATGTATTTGTACCGCCGCGCCGGCAGTTGCTGATTACTATGTAAGGCTTACCTACTGGCGGGCATAAACTAGATAAATGAATAAGCGTAGCAGTGATTTCTGATTTATATGTTCCTTAGCAAGTCAAATAAATACGCAGTATTAGAATCAAATATGTACTTACTCCTTACCTCTTAATACACTTAATTTTGTCTTACGAAACAACTTTGTAGGTAATTCTATTCTAAATAGGTGCTAATTGGAGCTCTTAGTTATTTGTATGCTTGTTCAACGCCATTGTTAAAGCATGTATAACCTATAGATACAAATATTTGCATTATAGTTAGATATATTACACAGAAATAGCTTTTTCATTTCTCATTCTCTGAAAGAGGGTGATTGTTGTTCTAAAACGTGTGTAGAAAATGATACGTTTCTGCACTAGAGCATTTAGGTTCCAAGTACGAATTTTTTCTCCAATTTGTTATACAATTTCCATTCCGATGTTTGACTCCCCATTCCATAAATAAGGATACTTTTGCCTAAATTGTTAAATGAAAGTACCCTCAAAAAATACTATAAAAATGTATAGTTGGTCGTGTTTTAAAAAAACATGCATTTTACTTTCCTTGTATTCGAAATGAAATTCGATTGTTTAACTCGAGTGAAAGGCATCATTTCAGCCTCGGACTATTGGCGCTCTCACTGCGTTCGAACGCCAAACTACCTCGGCATAAATGAGTATGAGCCTCTCATCCCTTGGTTAACAATCTACTATTTACTGAATAATTATGTGACTGTACATAGGTGCAAAAACGAAAACTTGCGATCATTTTTGCAAATGAGCAAAGTAAATCATGTAGAAAACTCCATACCGTTACAGCCTTACTTGGGCAAAAGTAGTAATGAGCGCCACAGATGGTATCGCGCGAGCACGTCCTCAGCTTACACACGCTAATGCTTCTCATTAAATACTGCAACACCAATTTGTATCTCCCGCCACGTATGAGAATGCCAAGATCATCGATTTTTATTGCTGATTTATATGAAACACCATTTATGTCCGCTGGAAACTTGCCTAAGAGCCTATCGAATGTAGCTTTTACCTGACTTTTTAATGGAACGTGCGATATATTAGAACTATAAGGAAAATTCAATCTGGTTTTTTAATCATTTCTAAATAACATTTGTAAACAAATACTACGTAAAACCATTCTGGCGACCTTTTGTTCATGACCACGAGTTCTAATTCCTTAAATCATTCCTATTCCTACCCATAGTAACGGTAAAAACCCATAAGTAATCATGAAACCATCAAGAGAAAATTTAAAGATTCCAATACATTCTACGACTCTTCTCGTTCCGCACAGACTCTGCCTACTTGTAAAACTTCGACCGCTTTGCGCGTTATAATATAATTGTTTGTATTAAAATGTACTGCAATTAGTCTCAACTCTCAACATACTTAACTCACAAATGAAAACTATGTTTTTTTTTCTCCAACCACGATAATCAAGGCGCCATTTCTTTCAGAACAGACCGAAATTAATGGAACGTAAACTTAAGCAGCTCTATGACTTTTTATGTAAATGTTGTGAGCTTTTAAAAACTGATGTTTAATACTTATTTATTTATCCTTTATTGCACAATATAAAAAAAGTACAAATGGCGGACTTAATGCCATAAGGCATTCTCTACCAGTCAACCATTGGGCCAAACGGAAACTTACAATTGGTGCGGAAGAGAAAATCAGTACAGAGATATAAAAGTCACTATCTAAATACTAGGTACCTACTTACTATTATCACCAATAATGAAACGAACATAAGCCACACACTTATTGTAAAGGATGTGTGGCTTACGTTTCATTATTGGTGCCACTTCCATTATAGGGGTGTTTACTACGCATTCTAATACATATATCAAACAAATTAAGCGGTCACGAGATGAATTTCCTATTTATTCGATGTTAGTGTTAATAAATATCCTTAAGAGGAAGGGGACGGCCGTTTGTATGAAAAGTTGATTTTGCACAGGTCCTCCACATTCGTATTAAGTGCAATTTTAGCAATGATTTTCTATAACTGTAAACTTGATCGCCGATTAAATACTACTTATAGTACATTTATGGTGCTACTTTGTAAAGTACGTTTGTAAGTAAGTTTGTAGGGCTGTAGCTGTAGCCCTAGTATGGTAATTAGCACTTTACGTGCCTATGTCGAAAATTTTAAGGGTCATTAGTACTGTATTCGATACATGTGTGAATAGATAATTCGCAACTGGTTTTAATATATCGCCACTCGCTGAGAATTCCCTATTTTTCGCACTTGTATCGTAATGTACTATTAACGTTATCATTTGCATGCTCTAAAATCCACCGGTGCTGGTGGTGGATTTTAGAGCATGCAAATGATTAGTCGTTTAAATATTGTAATTTAATATTACCCGGCCACCTTGAATTCCCAAAAAGGGAATTTTGTTATATTGGCACTATTATTACGAGTAGGTAACTAACTAATATACTTAGTTGAAGTAAATTTTAATATTTAAGTTTAAAGGGAAAAGATTTTATGTGCTTTACATATACAGAAGGTATCCTAAAATATATATATTTATTTATAAGGTAGATACAAACATTATAAATGAAAATAAACTAACTTATCTATAAAATAAATCTAATTAAAAAAAAAATTATTGAATTTTAATTTTACTGTTTCGTGATTACAGTACAGGGACAGGGTGAAAAACTATAAGGGTCCCTAGTAGACTACGGAACTCTAAAAAAATTAAAAACCTTTATTTGATTTGATTTTTTGCTTGCTTAATTTAATTAAAGCTTTAAAGTTTTGATTTGCTTACTTAAAATATTACACCGTCCCAAATAGATACCTCTATTTAAATCCATTTGCATAATGACGTCGCTGCGCAGTTGCGTCGACGCTGCGTCGACGTTGCGTCGACGTCGGCCATAGAATTGTAGACGCCGACGCTCGAAAGACGCCAGATGTGGGGGGGCCCTTAGTCAGTCAGCCAGGACAGAACTTTACGACGACTTTATGATTATTACATATTCCCCGTTTTCGGTAGCCCACTAAGGGCCACTTGCACCATTCACTAACCGGTTAAACCTAAGTTACCATGGTACACTGAGATAAAAATCATTAGTAAACTAAACCAGGAATAAAAAAAGCGGCCAAGTGCGAGTCGGACTCGCCCATGAAGGGTTCCGTAACAGCAAGTAACATAATGCGGTTTACGGTTTATGACGTATTAAAAAAAAACTACTTACCAAATCTTGTTCAAACCAATTTTCGGTGGAAGTTTGCATGGTAATAATGTACATCATATATTTTTTTTAGTTTTATCATACTCTTATTTTAGAAGTTACAGGGGGGGACACACACATTTTACCACTTTGGAAGTGTCTCTCGCGTAAACTATTTAGTTTAGAAGAAAATGATATTGGAAACCTTAATATCATTTTTGAAGACCTATCCATAGATAACCCACACGTATGGGTTTGACGAAAAAAAAATTTTTGAGTTTCAGTTCTATGTATGGGGAACCCTAAAAATTTTTTTTTTCTATTTTTGTATGAAAATCTTAATGCGGTTCACAGAATACATCTACTTACCAAGTTTCAACAGTATAGTGCTTATAGTTTCGGAACAAAGTGGCTGTGACATACGGACGGACAGACAGACAGACAGACATGACGAATCTATAAGGGTTCCGTTTTTTGCCATTTGGCTACGGAACCCTAAAAACAGTTCTGCAGTACTGGGGGAAAAAATGAAGATTAGTAATAATTATAGACATTTCACTATTTCTGTAAAGTTAATTTATTTCTACAAACAGCTCAGTAATCCTAAATCTAATTTCAACAAACAGATAATAGAAATTGCAAGAACTAATAGAAATTGCAAAAGTCAATTTGTTCCTTTTAGTTGACTCTCCTTGCCCCCGGATTAAGTTTATTTTTGTAATTATAAGTGTGTTTTTATTATCCTTTTCTCTCAGTGTACCAACACAATTTGAGTTACAATCTGGGATAACGGTTCAACGGGCTAACCCCAGGTTAGTGCAACTGGCCCTAAGGAATGTAGCTAGGTAATTGCGATCTAATAATAAAATCACTTTAAATTCTGTTAGAAGTCATAAGTAGTTTTGATAATTATAAAATTTTGCCTGACGAAGTATGTTTTAACGCATTTGATGTGCAAAGTAGGTTGTATATTGAGCTTTTATTATTAATTTATTTCAATGATGTTGCAAGTTGCTTATATTTAATGATGACCTTTAATGATGTCTCCGTGGTGGACTTAATAATAAAATAGTAAATTTATTCGCAATATTGTGGATATTAAACGTTGGTTCAGGTATCACCGGTTGCGAATAAAGATGGTAATTCTATTTGTTACATTTTAATATTGTGTACATTGTGGTGTAGTGGGTTATGAAATGATTATCTATGCGTAATAGATGCGTTTTACACAGACACAAGACTTAATTTAACACTAAATACGCTGATTCCAAAGACATAAACATTATCATGCAGCATATTTGATGATGTATAGGTACTTCACTAGTATACATCATCATTATCATCAAACAAACATTAGTTATTAGCTCGATTATGGATTTTAATTCTTTGTGCGATTCTGCGAAATAATAATAATTAGATACGTTTAAATAAGAAATTAAAATAAGGTTATGTTTTGTAATTGAGTTAAATATAGGTAGGTATATTACCTCTAAAACTTAACCTATTTGCTCTAAAACTTAATCAATTTAGTAGAAACATGCCAAGTACTCAAACTTGAAGCCGGTTTACGATTTTGTCCCTCTCGCTGTTGAGTCGGCTGGTCCTTGGTGTACCGAGGCGAAGGTTTTTGTGAGGGATCTGGGAAAACGCTTGCGGGATAGGGGTTGCGATCCTAGGTCTGGTTCGTACCTGGTCCAGCGTATATCGTTGGCTATTCAGCGCGGGAACGCCGCTGGTATTTTGGGGACGTTTGTGCCGGGTACTTACCGGATTAGGATATAGGTTTATGGCTTGTTATTGTGTTGTGTACCAATTTTCTTTTAAATTTGACGATGCGTGTTGCGGATGACATATGTGAAAGTATACATTTTATTTTGACGAAACCTGAGGTGGATGAGCTATCTGTATAGTGACGAAGCCTGCGCTGTGGATCTGAAGGTACTGCTATTATTATGTTTTTTTTTGTGGGTCAATAAAAGTTCATCTTTTAATTAAAAAAAAAAAAATTTAGTAGTTGGGTCAAACACATTTTAGAAAAAGGTCACTTCCGTGGACAATACAATAAAAGTTGACGTTAACGTTTTTCTTATTTGTTTCTCAAGTACTGAAAAAGTGTACCCCGCCTTTAAACGCGCCGCGTAAAAATTAGCTTTATATTCCCTTTTTGCGATTTCTACAGGAAAGACGGGAAATATTTATGACCTAGTTAGTTAAGTTTATATGTAAAATAGGTACTTGTAAACTGTATAAAGCTTCAGGAATGTACTGACTAGTTGGAAAAGCTGACTATCCTGCCTCTTTTGTAGTCTGCAAAACTACCGATTAGTCGGTCTGTTATTAGTTACGGGGAAATTATACATAAATGAAAAAGCATATAGCCAATATTTATCATAAGTTTTATAACCTTTTTCTTTTTACCGAAATACCTATTTTGGGTGCAAGCTAAAAATTCATTTAAATGTATGTTGCAGACGCAGAAAATGTTGAGTTGGTTACAATTACAAATGTATTAGGTTTTTCATTTGTACCTATTATTTTGAGGTGTTATATTAAGCTGCTAATGCTAAGTACTAGGATATAACCAAACATGAGTCTGAAGAAAAGGCTAAATTGCTGAAAAGGCAATAAAGCGATGCTTGGAGTTTCCCTGCGTGAACGAATTAAAGATGTACTGCTTATCTGGTCAAGATCACAGTAAATAATTGAATAGGTACTTAGGTATTTACTTCACACGACCAGTCGTTAGGTCTTTGAACCAACGGAACATCGTTATCAGTTAATACGAGTTCATTTCATACGAGTAGCGCGACGCGAGTCGCTAAACGATTGTTTTTCATATGCATCCGAACTTACAGGCGTATTCAAATTTTATTGTAGGATATGAAGTCGATCTGGATTACATGTGGATAGTGGTTAGTGTTAAAAGTGACATTTGTTCATCCAAAAACATCACTCTTAGCACTGACTAGGGTAGCCATATGGAAGAATTAAATGACCGGATAAAAATCCGGACATCACCCTAAAAATTCGGACATTTCTTGTAGCAGAGATTTGGCATAGCTTGAACGACGCCCCGGCGGCGCGTTGCTCTCTGTGGTGTACTGTATCGTGGATCTACTTTTCCCTTTCCCTTCGTCCGATCCCGTAGCCTCCTCCCCGGGCGCGCATTTTATTTTTATAAGGTCATTCCTAAAAATCCGGACAGATGCTAAGTCCGGCCGCAACCCGGACAAAGGGTCAAAAATCCGGACATGTCCGGATAAATCCGGACGTATGGCAACCCTAGCACTGACAGATCCGATCCATATCTAATCCAGATCAAATTCATATCCTATAATTAAAATTAGAATACGGCTGTTAGACAAAGCTGGTGTAGTAGCCATCCGAATGTAACCTTTACCGACTAATCGGCTAGGCGGCCATCAGCAGGAGCAGCGCCATTACGGGAGCGCTAACTTGAGCTGCGAGCTTGTCACTTTGATCGCGTCACACGTGAACGGCGCCTGTAACTTTATAGGGATAATGGCTTCTAGCAAAATCTTGTCATTTCCTTAGCATAATGAACAATATTAAGAGACCCGCTAAGCGTAATTGGGATTCGAGCAAAGTGCTCGGTTTATGCGGCCACATAATTACGTATAATAGGCGACTTTTGCAACGTACGCGTATTCAGAATGTTTAACTCTTGGACAGAAGTTTTGAAACGGCATGTAATTATGAGATGTAAGGTGTACATTATACGATTAACTTAAATATTGTTATTGCATCTTTTCCGTTCAGCGATCGCGAAAGCGGGTTTTAATGTAGGAAACTTTTCAGCTCGTTTATCGATCAAGCACGGATTGTTTGTGGTTTCCAATTTATTTATAAGTAGGCAAATATTCATTCATTAACTATGAGTTTCAGCATTGCTCCGAGTAATTATTAGGGTTGAGACAACTTGACGTCCCTGTGCGTGCACGACCACAGATAAGATAATGGCTTGAATTTTTACAACCCTAAATAGCCGAAAGGGATAGTGCCATATAGGGACAGGATGATTCGACCCTGAACCGCTGTCAAACTTCGGTTTTTTAGGAAGTTTCCTTTCTGTACGGTAGTAAGTACTATTATTTATTTTGTGCTAACGTTAAATGACTGAGTCAGATGTTATTATTTCGTCGGGTGACAAGCAAAAGTCACTAAGTACTATCAAAAAATTAAAGTAACAATGAACTTTATTACACTTGTAACACGGTTTATTGTCCAATAATTTCAATGGTGTTAGTTAGTGACTTTTGCTTGTCACCCAACGATTTGTTCATACACGAGTATTTATTTACACTCGCGAATACAATCGCATACTCAATACTCATATACCTACCTAGACCTACCATAAGATGATTAATCTCAACGGTTATATATTTTCCATTAATTGCAGATTAAATACTTTAATGCACTCAATGACTCAAAGCCATTACAAAAATATCTACAAACAGTATAAAATACTTATTTCGGAAAAAAAAATACGTCGACGAGTGAATTGTCGGTGAGGCAGCAAATAATAATTGACTTATTTACAGAAAAAACTGCCAATTGAGATAAAATTACTTACGCTTAAATGTTATGGCATTGTTTTATATACTTTGTGATGCCAGTCCCGAGAATAAATACAATCATCACAGTAAGGCTCGCTAACAAAACAAACTCACCCATCATGCCCATTACGGGCGTACCGTCCGCAGCGCACGCGCATGAGGGATTCGCTCTCATTTAATTTTACTTTGCGATATATTTTTTAAGTAAGTAAGTAAATATTCTTTATTGCACCAATAATTATATATTTTACATACGTGTAAAACTACAAAGAAATTTTAACGGAAAAATAGAACCAGGTAACAATCGCTAAATAGTTATTTGTACAACAAGAGATCAAAGTTTGATATTTCTTCGAGTGCTTATTTTGAGTCCCGTGCAAGCGAAAGATTCTATAATAGATTCACGAGCGTAGCGAGTGAATCTAATTTAGAATCTTGAGCGTGGTAAGGGATTCAAAAGCGCACGAGATGTAAATAACTTTGATCTCGTGTAGTACACAAAATTTTTCACACTAAGCAGTGAGAACATACCTAGAGGGACAGAGATAATAGAAACCAAGTATATCGAACTTGTATTAGACCCCGCATGTTGAAATGACATTTGACTATAAAGGTCACTTGAATGACATTTTGTCTCACTCAGTGAGCAAAATACGATTTTGCTCACTGAGTGAGACAAAATGACTCAGTGAGCAAAATCGCATTTTGCTCACTGTTTTTAAGAAGCAAAGTACCCTTGTTCGAGCTGCTGAGGTGAAAAAGCCATATCTTTACTTACTTGCGTTGGATTAATTTTACACTTTAATATATACAATATTATCCATACTTAGCTCAAACTCAAATTAACAGTAGTGGCATCCGGAATAAGTATTACATCGTACATATGTATGGTATAATAACCTGTTGATTGCGGGCGCGTTGATAAAAAAATATTTTGGATGGAAATAAAACATAACAAGAATAAAAATAGACATGACGGCAATATTTATTCAACATACGTTTTTGGTCGAACTTCATAATATATCAGATCAAGAGTGGATCATGGAATAGCAAAACTGTCACACTTAAAAAAAATCAGAAGGTACTTACGCGATTTTTTCAAATTGCTCGTGAGTGTATTTATTGTCAACGATATTGTTTTACTGATCGTACCTTACGGTATTGGAATCCATTAATAATGTATAGGCTTCATTAAACTTATTAAGTCACCGAAGGGTAACGAGCTTTTGGTAAAAAATCGAAAAAAATCAAGGAGAAACTAATTAAGAAATTATTTCCTCCAATTTACTTGGCAACCTATTAGTAAGTTGGCACTGTTGGTATGTAGATTTCAATACAACTCTGTCTTTACACAAACATTTAAATAATAATCTGTATAATTATCACATAACCATATTGAGAACATGCAGGACGAGGATAAAACTAGTTAAAGATTTATGCAGGTAATATTAATAAATTAGGTAAGTTGTAATCTATAATTAAACATATATTGCACAAAAATCCTCGTTCATATCCATTGATGTATATGTGTTGCGGGTGTTGTTATCTTATCTATAGCAAATTAAGTGCCAGTTGCACCAACCACATTTGACAGACTGATCATCGTCAGCCGGCGCGCCCCGCGCCTTTACTATGAAACTTTCCATACATAAAAATTTAGCGAACTCTTTAACGTTCGTAACAGTTTGGTGCAACCGACCCTTAATCTATTTGAAAAATTAAAAAATGAAAATGAAAAATGTTTATTGTGTTAAACAGTACAATTTGAATACAAGTACACTTGAGTCCTCCTTGTAAGTATATGCATACCGGTATCAGGAGAACCCGCTCTGTATTATAACATATTTTTTATCAGCGAGCTTCCTAAAAGTTGTACATTTTCAGAAAACTTTTTATTAAGTACAGTGAGTAGGTAGGCCTTTGTAGAACAGTTTCTTATACCTACTTATCTACCTACCTACAATCAAAATTTGTTACTAAGTACCTATCTTATATTATTATAATTTTTAAACTTGACAAGTTAAAAACAAGCAAGATATTCTAAAAACTTTATTTTGGAATTGATTCGTAAACAAAAGTCGGTTAAAAATGTAGACCATGTTAACCGCGTTATATAAACTAATCGATTGACACATCATTCACCAAAATCGGCTGAGTAATTTTGACGCTATTGAGGATACAAACATAACTACATACTGACATACATTCATAAACATACATAAACTGCCAAAGTCGTAACCTTTGCTCCCGTAGTCAGTTAAAATAGTAAGCATCTACTCGTATATGACTGTATAAGCGTTAAACCCGTTAAACTGTCTATCATGTTCGGCAAATACGTAATGTTGTGTCGCTTTGTCAACAGATGGGATGTTGGAGCACGTGTGTACATTGAAATTCGGCTAGTCTCCGAGAGATGGCGTTGCTTATCACTTATTCAAAAGCGCGCGTAGCCTAGCCTTACTCGATAAACAAAGTGTTATTTACAGCTTACTGTGGTCCGTGTAAATTTATGTATTTTTTAGTTTTTACTGCATACTCATATTTCTCTTTTCATAATAAACTGGAACGTTATATTATTCCTTAAATCGGCCTATTACACAGCCTGTTGAATACGGCTACCAATTGAATGAACCATGCTAACTTTTTGCAGTTATGATATCCATCGCGTTATTGACCCTAATCTGTAGAATTTATGGTCATTTAGTACAGAGTTCCATAAACGTGTTATTGACAGTCGTTATTTGAGAACGTATATAAATGCGTTTTATAGCATTTCGCTGTTCGAATTTTATCACGAGATACAAACAGTACCAACTGCCGTGCCGCGATGAGTCCTCGACTTTCGTTTGATCATCATAATTCAGCCTATACTTATTAAGTACGTTTGACTGTTGGGGACATACCTCCTATAACGCACGAGGAAGATTGTGCTATAGTCCCCACACCTGACCCAACACGGGAGCCATTTGAATCATTTAGTTTTCTACGGAGAATCGAGCTTTTCGACACCTCACCTTTTTAAACTCTAGATCTATACCAGAATTCGGCATATTTTTTATGAATTATGACAACAGAAGTACACTTAAAACTAGATCTATATGTATATTTTATTAACATATTGGGCCCGATTCGGATTTTGAAATAGATATCTATTAGATGCTGGAGATACTCTTGAACGATTTCCACAGGATATGACTTAGATATCCAATTCACATCTAATAGATATCTTACTCTATCTAACGTAAAAGTGACATTGGTTGCCCCTGCAAAAGAGAACTAGTTGATATCTAAACTATAACGTATCTAGAATGGATCTAGTACGTGTCGTCTCTTGTGAATATCTTGAAGTTCGAATGCGGTTGATTATCTTGGGTTCTAGTGGATATATCCGCCATTTATTAACAATAATAAGAAAAAACATACAGCCGAATTGATAACCTCCTTCTTTGAGATTTGGAAGTCGGTTAAAAAAAAATCGATTTATAGGCACATAGTTATATGTATTACATATATGTATTTGTTTTCATTAAGAGTTATATTATATATTATTTGTTTTCATTGAGAATTATGTATACCTACGAGTATAGATAGTGAGGTTGTATGTTGAGACTCCATATATAAAATGTCGTAAAATGAACCAGTGGGTATGTTTTTTTTTTTACCCCAACTGTTTCCAAACTCTGTAGCCGGCATTGCTTAGTATCAACATCAACGCATGAGCGTAAATTTGCGTAAGTGGTTCCAAGAGACATTGGAAATCTGTTTTATGCAAAGGTTAAATCGTTCTGCGTCTCTGTGATGACAAAAACCAATAAGTAGGTACCATACACGTATCATATTACTTACTGCAAGTACACAACTTGGGCCTTTTCTTGGATCATATGAAACATTGTACGTGTAGGTAAATAGGATCATTATACGTATTACTATTATTTTATGGTAATTATTAGCTCCCTATTAATGTAATCCGGGAAAAACTCCAATAACTGTAGCTCTAATAATAACAATAATGGTTTAATATTAACCTTCTTTCTAAAAAAGTAGCTGTTAACCATTTGTAGCAGACAATACTCGTATTTCTTTCGTATTTCGTATTTTTTGTATTTGATACCAAAAATAAATTCAGCACCCCCAAATAGTATAAATCATACGAGAATGATACCAAACACGGCCTTGGGGTAGCAGCTTCACGAATGTAGATATCAAGATAAAATTGAAAGCCCTAAATAAACTTTCAAGAGCGAATATCTCAAAAACTATTTAAGATATCGAAAAACTTGACTGAATAAAACTTGTAACAAATTTTATCAGCTTTCGGTTTGTCTTAGTAGTCATGTCGCTAAGACGCAAAGTTTCCAAGATATAAGTGAAAAACCGAAAAATGGGACCTTCTTTCCCTACGGGCTACGGCCGGGGACTTTTGATATGTTCGCCTCCTAACTAGTCCAAACAAAGTTACGGAGTCAAAAATTGTGTTCCTAGCATTTCCCTCTATATCTTTTTATTGCTTGGCCTAACTGTAAATACATACTTATTTAAATTCGAGATCTGTATAAAACACTTTATTATACAATACATATACAATCTATTAAATTTCCCAGTGTCGGATTACCGAGCGCCTACTGTACTTATTTTTGTATTAGGTAAATACTTATTTGAAAGGGTCTCCTCTTATGAGCGTCCTCTATATTTTATTACTTGAAGTGTCTAACACTAACTTATTGCACGATGTAAAAGTTAGATTTAAATTGCAATGTCGTACAGAAGGGCACAGGAGTAATAATACGGCAGAGCCCTCGGGCGCAGATCGCCAGTGCGGTCACGTTCCCATTGTTCGAAAGCGGCAGATAAAAAGTTCACTGAGAACTAATTATTAGTTTCAGGTCGAAGCTCGCTCCAAACAAGAAGCTTAATTAGCACTCATAAAATAGCTACCACGAGCGCCTATATACTTTGTGGTGAATATCTAGGCTTTAAAAAAGTGATCTGTACGATATACTTAGACTCTGGCTCTGTGGAATAACGTGTCGCATTAAATTAGTTTATGGTACTTATAAGATGCCTCTTAAAAGTAAATAACTGTTTGCATAACCGCCTCAAATTGTCTTTAATAATATTATATGTATAAAATGATTACAAGTGCATAACGAAAAAAAAAATCCAAATCGATTGGCGTTGCTTTAGCGTTGCCCAGGTTGCCCTCCAAAAATCGTTATGCATTAAGAGCACATATTTTTATTTCGTTGATAACAACTCTAAGAAGACATTAACTCAGAAGAACAGATTAAAATCACCTACACACGACTTTGGTTCCATTTGTGGGAGGTGCCATTTGTAATGTCGAGCACAAACAATGTGCATGCCGGGTATCAAGTGATTGGTGCGATAGGTCATCGCGCGCACGCGAACTGTTCCTTCGTAGACTAGTTATGTCCTCTAACAAATTTGTCATCCACTCAAATCATTTAATCAATAAAAAAATATTCTATGAATATATTGGCGGACACGTTGACTTAAATTTACCAGCGGTTTGGATATTTTCGACCATCGAAGACGAATGAACCACCAAACAATTTTAATTATTTCCTCTCAATTCTCTCAAGCTTAAATGCAAGTGGTACGATGCTCCTCTAGAACGTACGACTGTCGAAGGTCTAACGCTACGTCTTACGTAGGCGAACAACGCGCGAAAGCGGCGCGGCGCGGCGCGGTGCGGCGCGGTGCGGCTAAATCAATCCTTTGATGCCCATAGAAGTGTCCTACGTAAGCGATCTCGTTGCGAACGCGACGCGGCGCGATTTGCACGCGAATGTCGGGCGGCGCGGCGCGGCGCGGCGCGGCGGCGGCGCGGCGAGACGCGGCACGGAAACAACAAACCGTTGTTGCGTATGGAAGTGTCCTAGGTGAGCGATTTTAACGCGATGGCGAAGCGGCGCGGCGGCGGCGCGGCGCGGCGCGGATCTGGCGCGATCAATCCATTTGATTTTTAGACGCGAGTATGACGCGGCTAGAGGCGTGGCGTATATAGAATGTACGGCTTTGATTTGATTAGTCAACTCCCGTTTGATTTCTTTATAGGTTTTTCCTGTATTCTATAGGCACAAAACTAAAAAATATTCAAATTCGCGGAAATTGGCATAAAAGACTTAACTCCAGTAGCGTCTATGGCACTTACGACTATTCTGAGTTCGCTGTAATTATTTTAATTTTTTTTAAGCTAATTGCGAAGTGTACAACTCACAGAAAAGAGCAACTACTTTTGTTTTTAACCGCCTTAAAAAAAGGAGGTACTCAGTTTGATCTGAATGTATGTATGTATGTTTGTCCGTGTTTTTGATGCGGTTTTCAGTGGGATTTAGAGTGGGAGAGGGAGTGGGAGTGCGAGTGCGAGTGGGTGGGAGTGGGAGTGCATCCCTATATTACGTGCGTGCAGCAAGATCAACCGATCGTCATAATGAAACAAAAATTAATAAAACGAAATAAAAAAGTAATAAAATAAATGAATCAATTTAAATAAACAAACATAAAAGCAAAATAACTTAATATAATTTCTTTAAAAAAACCGGTTAGGGGTCATCCATTAATTACGTCACACGAATTTCTAGGTTTTTTGACCCCTCTCCCCCCTCCTTGTCACACTTGGTCACATTTGGCAAACCCCTCCCTCCTAGTGTGACGTCACATTTTTTCTACGAAATCGCGAAATCGAATTAAGTAAGTACCTAAGTATTATTAATATTTTATCAAAATATTTTTGACGATAAATATTAGTAATTTTATAACCCAAAATTGCTTAGGAAAGAAAAATAAACGAATAAAAACGACTATCGTTTTAAAAACTTATTTAAATGTACAGCGAATAAAATAATTTAAATAAATTTTCGGTTACTCATGAAGTTAAAGTGACGTCACAAAGTTTGTGTCTCCCCCCTCCCCCATGTCACAACATGTCACATTTTCTTGAATCCCTCCCTCCCCCTAAACGTGTGATGTAATTAATGGATGACCCCTTAAGTGCGAGTCAGACTCGCGTTTCTAGGGTTCCGTACATAATTCCGCTTGACTTCACATTTTTAATAGGTTTTCCTGACATCTATAGGTAAAGAGGTAAAGAACTATTTTGGATACTTTTTTTTTCAAAATTTTAGACCTACATAGTAGTTTTGGAGATAAAGAGGGGGAATGGTCATTATTTGGCTATTTTCTTAAATAACTTCGAACCTATGTATTTTAAAATTATAAAAACCGGGCAAGTGCGAGTCGGACTCGCGCACGAAGGGTTCCGTACCATAATGCAAAAAAAAAAGCAAAAAAAAGCGGTCACCCATCCAAGAACTGACCACTCCCGACGTTGCTTAACTTTGGTCAAAAATCACGTTTGTTGTATGGGAGCCCCATTTAAATCTTTATTTTATTCTGTTTTTAGTATTTGTTGTTATAGCGGCAACAGAAATACATCATCTGTGAAAATTTCAACTGTCTAGCTATCACGGTTCATAAGATACAGCCTGGTGACAGACAGACGGACAGACGGACGGACGGACGGACGGACGGACAGCGAAGTCTTAGTAATAGGGTCCCGTTTTACCCTTTGGGTACGGAACCCTAAAAACATGTCTATCTTTAGGTTAGTAATGTACATATGTATACCAAATTTCAACTTAATTGGTCCAGTAGTTTCCGACAAAATAGGCTGTGACAGACGGACAGACATACAGACGCAGAAGTGATCCTATAAGGGTTCCGTTTTTCCTTTTGAAGTACTTTCAAAAACCCAACCCGCTGAAAAACACAAAATATTTTTTTATATACCCAGATCCCACCCCTATCCTTTTCCAGTCCCTATCCCGTCGTAAAGTCAATTTCTGCCAAAACGCAATTAATACCTAATAATAAGCAAATTAATAACCACCGGGGTAATTAATTGTGTACTTAGTTTTTGAAGGCGGTGCCAAATCAAAATGCCAGTAAACCAAAATTTCAGACAACGAAGAACGCTGCACTTACTTGCATTAAAAGACATAGTTTACTCATAATTTAAATACGAATTTTCTAATAAACCGTGTCTGTGTGCGGCCAAGGCGGTCGGGAGTGTCTCCCTAGCCGGACTAGGCCGCCGCGCCGCGCCGCTTCGCTGTGTGAGTAGGACACACCTATACGTATCAACGTTTTGTTTCTTCCTCACCGCGCCGCGCCGCGCCGCTTCGCTGTGTGAGTAGGACACACCTATACGTATCAACTTTTGTTTCTTCCTCGCCTCGCCGCGCCGCGCCGCGCCGCTTCGCTGTGTGAGTAGGACACACCTATACGTATCAACGTTTTGTTTCTTCCTCGCCGCGCCGCGCCGCGCCGCGCCGCCGCCGCGCCGCGCCGCCGCCGCGCCGCACCGCGCCGCGTTCGCGCGTTGTTCGCCTACGTAAGACGCTGCGTATAAATCTCTCTGTTCTCATCAACGCGTTTTTCCAGTTTCATTCTAAAATTTCCGGGTTTGCTTGTCCTAATTCCAAGATTGGTGTTCTCTCGACAGTAATCTGAAGGCTTATGATTTCAGAAGATAAATTAAGTTGAGTTTTGTCTCCTATGAGTTTATTGAAGTTCTTATGCTATGAAGATATTTGTTTTAAAAGCATGGATATAAAATGTTTAATGCAATAATTCAAATTAATAGATAGGTAGGTAAGTAAACATGCTTATATGCAACGCACAGTTAGTATACATATACTCGTAGGTAGAGACTTCTAGTGGTCACAAATTCTAAACCTAACTGTGGCCGATGTTGCCTGCATAATCATCAATGAATATTGCAAGCTCCACAAAGCTACGAAAGTTTTATCGACAAATGTGCTCTGTGTAGTAAACCTTGCGTGCTTGAGGGTCATGCCTAGACACGGCTATCCCTCTCCGCCCTTCGCGCTAATTTACTTCAAGCATAAATCTCCAAGCGCTCGCTGTATCTTGTCGCCATCTGTCACCGCTGTACGGCCGCCAACTGAAAAACGAACGTGATTTGGTTATAACAACGCACTAAACGAAGCACTTAGATGGCTCATTAAATAAATTTATTCCATTTGATAACGATTCGATACGATTGCAAGTAAGCTGGACGTTAGCTTTTGATTAATGACTATCGCGTGGAGAAATTTTTATGTTACTCGATCTTAGAACGTGCGTCAGCGTCTGAATTTGCGCGGTGTTGATTATATGCAAATGAACATGGGTGTAATAGAAATTCATGCGAATATCGATGGACAGCTCTTCGAGGAGAATAATTGCGTGACTAAATCCCGCTTCGGGGAGCTGATGCGAGGTGGTTATTCTCTTTCGTTTACCGAGCTCGATTTTAGCCAGCCAGTGTAGGTAAGCATGACATCTATAGCGAAGCATAATCGATATGGGTTTGAGATCCACAATTAAATTGAGTCACGTTAGGCGATTAGCACACGCCCCTTAGAAGTGTCAAACAGTCATATTCGCTAATGTCTGCGTAACTTACTTTCTATACATCTCACTCGCACTAATATCCGAGTACGAGTGAGATGCATAGAAAGCAAGTTACGCACACGCTGGCGAATATGTCGGTGTCAAACGGCGCGATTCGAACTTTAAAATATCGCGCCGTTAGACATTCACTAGATATGAGATAGTAAAGATATGTGACGTTCCACTGCAAAAGGTACCTTATGGCAGCTGGCGCTTACGCTTATTATTAACGCCGCTCCAATATTCAGTCGGGGTAATGGTACCTTTCGCCGTGGAACGTCACATATCTTTACTATATCTTATTTAGTGCATCTCTAAATCATTTCCCGAATCGCGCCGAAAGTGGTGATAGCCGTAATGCTCGGTAATTGAAGAAAATAGCACAGGCAGCGTATTGCCGTTGCTTACTTAGCGCAAGCGCATCGGTCGCTCACAAAAATATCAGTGTATATTTTGTCGTGAATAAAAAATAAAAATGATTTAAAGTAGCCATTGTCGTGTATAAAAAATAATATTGTTGTTGTATGAGAAATAATAAGGTTTTTAAGATGTCTAAATGATTAATGGAAGTGATGCCCCGGATAAGATCCGCAGTAAAACATTTCACCTTTGGAGTGCAAGGGTCCTCTTGTTACTCTAACCTGGTTAATGGGAACTTGATAGGATATTGAAAAGATAAGACCAAATATATGACATGCAATTTAATACAATTCGCTAACTACTACAATGCACTCCGCTTTAGGGCGGGCGCTGCTCAGAATACAATCGGTTTCTCTAAACTGTCGGCGGTTATGGGATGACACTATAGTAAACCTTAATCTACGATCGCGAGAGGGACGAGACGCGGGGTTTTGGCCAAAACCTGGGATAAAAGTCTAGTGCACTCACGGGTACCGAACGTAGCTATCATCCACAGGCCCGCTGGTATTTAACGCAGCAGGCGGATCGCTGACGGTGGGCGACGGGCGTTCCTCAAGCTCCGGCTTTGGCAAGCCCGGGCGAGAACAACCCGCGGCGCTCAGGAGTTCCACAAGAAGGACCCGCGCGATGATACCTTGGGATCGTCGGACCGCGGCAAGGCTGTCCGACACACGGCTCGCGAGTCAAGGCCGTGCCCTACGGCTTGATTGTGGCGCCAACGTGTCGCGCCTCGGAGTCGACAGGCCACGCAAGTGAAGGGGAGGCCTGTGTGAAGCACCTCGGGATCGCCGGGCGGCACGCAGTCCACAGGCCCTGGAAACTGCGCCCTGCGGTGAAAACCAGCGTCCCCACGACGCTCAGCACATCAGGGAGCGCGCAACGGCGCTCGGTGCAACACGACCGTCGGCCATGCTTGCGCTCGCCGGCGGCACGGAAAGCACTCGGTGGGCTACGCCCTTTTCGCGCACAACACACACACACGGCGCACTTTACATATATCCCAATCTTCCACCGGCCAGGGCAGGCGGCGGAAGGGGGCGAGGCGGTTTATTTCGATATTCAATTAGGAACTGTATAAATGCCAGCGTGCCCCAGTACCAACTCTCCATCCATTGTCGATTCTAGCAAAATCCCCAGCCCTCCGTTTCGATCCATATCGACGCATCAAACGTCAAACCAACTTAAACCTTTTCCAAATCATATGACTCTCGAAAAAATATCAATGCTCATTAATACTTGTAATATTTTAAGTGGTTAATAATAATTACTAATAATTATATTTCTATCGTACGTTTCCTACCTTGTTTCATTCAGAATACCTTCTTTCCGATGCGGTAACTAAACGCATAGTCTACTCTCTGACAGTTCTCCTGTCAAAATTTCAACCTTTTCACACCTTCATATTCACTATTTATGTTTCATAAAAATTCCGAAAATGATTCTAAAATACTAATTAAATTAGGAAGTGACCTATTTGAGCAGTTGGGGTAGACCAGGGGGATCATTTTGATATGCATGAAGCCAGGTTTGGTTCAACAATCTCCGCGCAATTTGGGTGACAAGTTCCGTTCAAGTGGCATACTCTTTAGCCTTGTTTCTTCGAAACCAGTTAACCAGGAGGCAGGATATGCTAGTCAACCTACAGCTGAGAAGGTACATTATAGTTTTACATAAGTGTCATACTCTGGTGTATGTTATTTTGTTGGAAATGCGACAGTCATGTTGTACCGGTTATCTTGTATGGAAAAACATGTATTTATCCTAGGCAAATATGTAGCATCGCTACAATATCCCCTCTCTCGGCAAAGAGGTTAAGCGCCGCTTAACCGAGGCAGCCGGGGTAACCGGAGAAAAAAAATCTTTTCCCAAAAAATCATCTGGTCCCGTAGGACGTTAACTATACATGCGGATATATACATGCGCTCCATATTTATTATCGTTTGACACTAAACCTAGATTTATTTATTTAGTATGCTACTTAATATTTATCTTTAATTTACCTATATTATGTTCTAGAACTATAACGTAGACGTATACCTCTTAACACTATGCTGTGGTCAGATCATGACTATCACATGTTTCACATTAGAAATCACAGCGTGTGGCCACCACACTGTGGTTTCTGCTACTCAACTAAAAAATATAACCTAGATTTCCTTTGAAATAGTCTTAAGTTGTATAATGTAGTCGCTATAGTTAATAATGAGCTAACTCTCATTTTGAGGCTAATTGATATCTTTTAATGCTAACAAAAATATTAGTTATCTTTGATTAGGCTAATTTATTCTAATTAATTAGTATATTACATGTATTTCTATTCCTAATGTAATGCTACCTATTGATATACTAATAGTTATGTTTTACTATAGCATGCTCTGCTATGCCTATATTCCTACAAATACAAAGCCACTAGTACCCTAATATAATGTGGTTACTAGTTGGTAGTCTTTATTTATTACTTATACTAGTGATAGTGGAAGTTACTTGTAACCCGCACTTAAATCAAACTCCAATATGCAGCCAATAGGCTTGCATTAATTGAAAAAGAAAAAACTTGGTTTTCTTTTCCATGTCCTACTTAGTGTATTATATCCACCATAATTGAGTCACCCTGGGCCCTTAGGGTATGTAGTTACTTATAAAATTTGATTTCCTAGGAAATGCTTGGAACAAATGTTGACCAGTTGGGTCAAAGAAGCATGTATGCTTGAAAAAAAAGAATGGGCTAAATCTTAGTATGCCCTAATAATATAAAATAAATTGTTACGTGTGACATACACCTTGTGGGACTTTAATTATGTCCTTGACATGATACTTTCCAATTTTACCCGTGTCTATCTCCTGAAGATCATATACGACATCCGAATGCTTCTTAATGACTTTGCATTTCAGGAAGCGCGGTGCCAATTTTGCGGAGAAGAAGTGTGCTGCATTTGACTGTACAAAATTACGCCTCCATACGATATCGCCTACGCTTAGCCGCAGTTCCTTACGGCGCAGGTTATATCGTACCGCGTTTTGTTTGTACGCTTTGGTCAAAGCATCAGTGACGCGCTGGAAAATATCTGCCATCTCGTTGAGAGCAGTTGCTCTGTCGGACCGGTTGGAAATTTGGAGGTCGTCTAACGAATTTGGAATACCGCCCCTAATGGAATGCAGCATGCCATCCGTCATCATCTCTCGCCCCTTTGCCAACAAGAATGGTGTATGCCCCGTTACAATATTAATAGTGCTATTCAAAGATAGCTGGATTTGCGGTAGGTACTTGGACCAGTTCCTTTGGTCTTGTCCTACTAAAATAGCTAGGCAGGTCTCAATAGTTTGATTAAAGCGTTCTACTGTATTAGATTGAGGTGCGTAATATGCGTTATAAAATATCCTTGGTATTGAGTGTGTGGCACAGAAATCTTTAAATTGTTTACTTTGGAATATTGTTGCGTTATCGCAGATTAAAACACATGGGATTCCCTCTTTATTTAAAATTTCTGATTCTATAAATGTAGTTACTGTTTTAGTTGTTGCAGTTCTAAGTGGGTGAATCCAACAATATTTTGTAAATACATCAACTATAGATAGTATGTAGACGTGACCAGAATATGATTGTACTAAAGGACCTATTAGGTCGATAGATAGAGTGTGTATAGGTTTATTAACCTTTTTCTGGTTTGTCATGTGCCCATGTGGAGGCTGATTTGAGTGTTTGTATGCTTTACACTTCTCACACGTGGCCACATAATTTTTCACGTCTGCATACATGCCTTTCCAAAAATAGTTTTCTTTAATTTTTGATAAAGTTTTAAATGTGCCAGGATGTACTGTTAGTTTTTCATGATTTTCTTTAATGCATTCTGGTATTAATTCTCTAGGCAAAACTATTTTCCAATTATTTTCGGTTTGTAAATTTGATATTGGTTTTGAATATCTAAATAGTACTTTATTTTTTATTTGATAGTTTTTATGAAATACTGGGTTTGTTTCTACATTTTTAAATAATTTATTATACCAATTATCTTTAGAACTGCAACCTCCTTCGAATATTACTGCCTCAATACGTGACAAAACGTCTGGAACTACGTGCATGGAGCCTTTTTTATGTCTAATTTCAAAGTCAAAACAAGATAACTGCATTGCCCATCGCGCCAAACGACCTGAAGGGTTGTTTAGCGTTTTGAGCCATTTTAGCGACCTATGGTCGGTGACCACCACAAAGCGGCTACCTTCTATGTACGGTCTAAAATGATTTATTGAGTCCACTAATGCTAGGAGTTCACGTTCGGTTGTGCTGTAATTTCGTTCGGTTTTCGTAAGCAACCTAGAATAAAAAGCTACAGGGTGTTCTATACCGCTCAATTCCTGAATAAGTACGCTCCCGATGCCGACGCTTGATGCATCTGAATGGATCTGGAATGGTTTGGAAAAATCAGGGCAGGCGAGCACCGGAGCCTGGGTGAGGGCTTCTTTAAGCGCTAGGAATGACCTCTCTGCTTCCACTGTCCAGTCTACGGTGTCTCTACCCTTCTTCTTGCCAATTAAAGCTGTCATCGGGGCTATGATAGTTGAAAAATTTGCCACGAATCGTCGGTAATAAGAACAGAGCCCTATAAATGCGCGTAGTTGCTTAGCGGTTGTTGGGCGCGGGAAATTTTTAATGCTATCTAGCTTTTGTGGATCTGTTAGTAGACCTTGTGAACCGACTATGTATCCAAGGTACCTAAGCTCTGATTTACAAAATTCGCACTTACTAAAATTTATAGTTAGACCTGCCTTGCTTAAAGCTTGAAAAACGTCATTTAAAATAACGATATGCTCTTCAAACGAATTGGTGGCTATGAGAAGGTCGTCACAATATGCAAATATCTTCTCGCCGTATTTATGGTGAAAAAGAGAGTCTACCAAACGTTGTAATTCACAGCCCGCGTTCGAGATACCGAACGGGACGCGTTTAAATTCAAATAGTCCGCGGTTTGGTACCACAAATGCACATTTTTGACATGACGTGCCGGAGCCGTCGACGTTGTCGGAGTCACATAAAGAAATTTGCCAGTAAGCCGCCGACAAGTCGATTGAGCTTAAATAACGTGTGCCACGTAAATTATCTAAAATTGAATTAATGTATGGTACAGGATATGAGTCCTTGACTGTGACGTCGTTAAGTTTTCTGGCGTCTAAACAAAATCTCCAGGAACCGTCTTTTTTTGGGGTCATTACAACGGGGTTAGACCATGGTGATTTAGATGGTGCTATCACGCCCAGCTGAAGCATCCGGTCTACTTCGTCATTTAAAGCCTTCAGTTTAACCGGTGAAAGCGGATAATATCGTTGTTTTATTGGTGGCCCCGTTGTTGTGATCTTGTGCTCTACTAGAGATGTTTTACCCAGACCTCGCTCCTCTGTACTGATTGACTTAAATTCATTTATTACTTTGTCCAGTTGAATTGATTCGAGAGGGGAGAGATCATGTTTTGGCACTATGGCACATAATGTTTTTAGTGACTCCGGCCTAAGTGATGTTTCCCTTTTTAGAAGGTGAATATCTTTTAATTTAAAAATATCTATTAATTCTAGTGTTAATATAGAATCCATGCCAAAAATGAAGTCATCAGATACTTCTGGGATTACCATAAACATGATATTATAAAGCATCCCTCTGAAATTGATTGGTAATAGGATTTTACCTATGACCTCAACGACAGAACGGTTTGCACAAGTCGCAGTTGTAGTGTAATTTATTAAATTAAATCCTAAATTTAAGAAATGTTTATGGTAATTGTTCCCTATTATACTTAAATTTGCTCCTGAGTCCATTAGACCTGTATATATTCGTTCTCGTACCTCAAAATCAATGTAAATTCGGTTATCTCCTTCAACCGCCTTTACACCAGGAGTCACCGCACCTAAATATAGTGTGTTTGATATTGTTTTGATGGCTCCTGGTCTATCTAGTTTTTTTGGACATTGTCTGCTTCCGGCGCTGGTCTGCCCTTGGCAGGATTACATTTGTGGCAAGTGCTTGTAAGCACATTTTTCTGACCGCACTGAAAGCAAACAATGCCTGGAATAGTGCGGCATTGTTGGTATGAATGTCCCGATTTTTTACATTTTTTACAAGTGAGTTGGTTGTTTTTATTATTTACCTGTCTTTGTGTATTATTGCTCTTGAAATTTCTCTGATTATAAGTTTTAATTTCGTTAATTTGTTTTATTTGTTTTGTGGTTTTGGAATTATTTGTAGGCCCAGGTAAGCCTGAATAAGCTTCAAAACGTTTGCCTATAGCAATAAGATTTTGGATGCTATTCGAGTCGTCGACAGCCAACAGGTGTCCATATGATGGCAAAATGTTATGTTTAATTATCTGCAGTAAGGTTGTTTCTGATAATTTTGTTGTGAGCCGCGCATTCATAGTTTGCATCTCCAATATGTAAAAATGTAATGACTGGCCTGGTGATTGTCGGTGTTCTCGAATAGTTTTTTCTAAAGTATAATCATTGTCTATCGATGTAAAAAACGATCTGAAAAGATCTTGCAATTCCGACAACGAGGAGACTGCGTCGCGTATGTGCCTATAGTAGTCTAAGGCTTTACCGCTTAGTAAATCTGCAAAACATTTAAGCACTTTGTGCTCCGGAGTGTCTCGGCTACGTCTGTAGTCATCAATCCTAAGGAAGAAGTCGGTGACATCTGAGTCACCTGAAAATTTCAAATTCCACGACCGCAAATGGTCCTCGCGCAATACATGCACGATGCGTTCTGTACTGCCTGTAGTCCCCGTCGTAGGGGTTGTAGTGACTGCCCCTGTTAAGGTTGAGTTGGTTTGACGGACAAGGCCCGGAGCCCCCAAATATGGTAAAATAGACTCTAGTGGTTTTGGCGTGGATGGGCCGGGCGGGTGGGCGTCTGCAGCAGCACCCCGCGGTCGTGTATTGACATACGAAGGATTGAATCCTGTTAATTCACGAGTAGTGGTGGGGGGTTTGACTTCCCTCGCACCTGTGTCATGGAATTCGTCCCCTTCCTCCTCCGACATGTCGGTAAGATTGCTGCTTTACTTGTGTCAGGGTGTGCACCTAAGTATTATAAGCTAATAACACTTCGGTAGATATATGAAGTATTGAAGTAAACTACCACTATGCTCTCGACTGGAGCGTGGTAGAAAAAATAATTTGTGGCTAAGCGCTATGCTAACTATTCATAGTGTAGCCTAATAATAATTACAATAAATAATAAATTTGCTACTCTGTCACAAGTAAAGTTACAAATTAAATGATATTGTATTTTTTAAGACCAATAATTGCATTTTAATTAATTTTTAACTGATACTAATTTTATATATTTATCTTATCGCTCTCCCAAGCTCACAGCAACCAGGTTGATATTTAAAACTTTTTTTCGGGCGCCATTGTCGTGAATAAAAAATAAAAATGATTTAAAGTAGCCATTGTCGTGTATAAAAAATAATATTGTTGTTGTATGAGAAATAATAAGGTTTTTAAGATGTCTAAATGATTAATGGAAGTGATGCCCCGGATAAGATCCGCAGTAAAACATTTCACCTTTGGAGTGCAAGGGTCCTCTTGTTACTCTAACCTGGTTAATGGGAACTTGATAGGATATTGAAAAGATAAGACCAAATATATGACATGCAATTTAATACAATTCGCTAACTACTACAATGCACTCCGCTTTAGGGCGGGCGCTGCTCAGAATACAATCGGTTTCTCTAAACTGTCGGCGGTTATGGGATGACACTATAGTAAACCTTAATCTACGATCGCGAGAGGGACGAGACGCGGGGTTTTGGCCAAAACCTGGGATAAAAGTCTAGTGCACTCACGGGTACCGAACGTAGCTATCATCCACAGGCCCGCTGGTATTTAACGCAGCAGGCGGATCGCTGACGGTGGGCGACGGGCGTTCCTCAAGCTCCGGCTTTGGCAAGCCCGGGCGAGAACAACCCGCGGCGCTCAGGAGTTCCACAAGAAGGACCCGCGCGATGATACCTTGGGATCGTCGGACCGCGGCAAGGCTGTCCGACACACGGCTCGCGAGTCAAGGCCGTGCCCTACGGCTTGATTGTGGCGCCAACGTGTCGCGCCTCGGAGTCGACAGGCCACGCAAGTGAAGGGGAGGCCTGTGTGAAGCACCTCGGGATCGCCGGGCGGCACGCAGTCCACAGGCCCTGGAAACTGCGCCCTGCGGTGAAAACCAGCGTCCCCACGACGCTCAGCACATCAGGGAGCGCGCAACGGCGCTCGGTGCAACACGACCGTCGGCCATGCTTGCGCTCGCCGGCGGCACGGAAAGCACTCGGTGGGCTACGCCCTTTTCGCGCACAACACACACACACGGCGCACTTTACATATATCCCAATCTTCCACCGGCCAGGGCAGGCGGCGGAAGGGGGCGAGGCGGTTTATTTCGATATTCAATTAGGAACTGTATAAATGCCAGCGTGCCCCAGTACCAACTCTCCATCCATTGTCGATTCTAGCAAAATCCCCAGCCCTCCGTTTCGATCCATATCGACGCATCAAACGTCAAACCAACTTAAACCTTTTCCAAATCATATGACTCTCGAAAAAATATCAATGCTCATTAATACTTGTAATATTTTAAGTGGTTAATAATAATTACTAATAATTATATTTCTATCGTACGTTTCCTACCTTGTTTCATTCAGAATACCTTCTTTCCGATGCGGTAACTAAACGCATAGTCTACTCTCTGACAGTTCTCCTGTCAAAATTTCAACCTTTTCACACCTTCATATTCACTATTTATGTTTCATAAAAATTCCGAAAATGATTCTAAAATACTAATTAAATTAGGAAGTGACCTATTTGAGCAGTTGGGGTAGACCAGGGGGATCATTTTGATATGCATGAAGCCAGGTTTGGTTCAACAATCTCCGCGCAATTTGGGTGACAAGTTCCGTTCAAGTGGCATACTCTTTAGCCTTGTTTCTTCGAAACCAGTTAACCAGGAGGCAGGATATGCTAGTCAACCTACAGCTGAGAAGGTACATTATAGTTTTACATAAGTGTCATACTCTGGTGTATGTTATTTTGTTGGAAATGCGACAGTCATGTTGTACCGGTTATCTTGTATGGAAAAACATGTATTTATCCTAGGCAAATATGTAGCATCGCTACAATTTAGAGTTTTTTCAGGTACTTTAACGTTACTTAATGAGTTACAAAAAATCAATAGGTACCTATATAACAGATCTGTAACAACTGTACCTATGTAATTGCGTAATTGCAGATCTTTTATTTAACTTTTCTCCTGAGATGAATCCGGTTAGCAGTTGGAATACAGAGTCAGATTCAGCGCGGCTCGGTTGAGCGATTTTTGTTATTAATGAGACAATATTTGAAGCGATTCGTTTCGCGATTGCAATAAATCAAATTTGCGCAGGTTTATATAAGGTAGAAATTGTAACGTTGTGAGGAATTTAATTAAAAGAGCAATTATTTTATTTGGCTTCAATTAAATCTACTGTTACTGTGTGTGTATGTACGGTAGTACCTATTATTAGTTATTCTGTGATGTTGCCTAATGATTATAGTTTTCAATAGTATCCCTTATTACTAAAGAAAAATAAGGAAATTTGAAAATAAGGAAAACATTAACGTTATTACAAATATTACCTACAGTCAGCAGCAGATATACCTGAGCGGGCAAGGTGTCCAAGAAAACATATACACTTCAATCGTCACAAAAATAAGGACATCTAAGTTGTCATTTTAGCGTAGGCTTTCAGTTCGTCACATATATCTTAACTTCTGAGTTTTTCTTTAACACATACACCCTTATTTAATCACAATGACAATAACGGTTAGAACGTCAGTGGTAACTAAGCACTCAAATTCAAGCTGCTGTCATTAATACCTACACGCACTGCCAATCACGTACGTCAGCAGCCAGGGTGCCACCAGTTGCTAAGCAGTTGTTATTTCAATGGTAACTAAGCATCAACATTTTATCTGTTTAACTTTTAAAAAAATACTGTAGCAAACTACGAATTGACACCTCCTTTCTTAAAGAAGTATTTTATCGTCAAGTGTCAAACTTAGACCATAAATAAGTACTTAGGTTCTACGAGAATGATCGGTTTTTTATTTTAACTATCATAGGCGGCCGTTTTTCCAAACCGTAGAGCATATTATATGTTAATATATTTATTTAGCCCGCTTATTGTACTAAAATATACCATATAGTACTAAAATACGACGCTCCGAATCGATCAAAGAACGAAGGAGAAAATAATAGAATTGAAACTTAACACGTTCACTGTCCCAATCTGACATGTAAACCTTATGGCTTTGTAATAGAGGCTAGCCGTGGCCCCACGTGAGGAGCACGGGCAGTAAAGGTGTTAAGCATATCCAACTATGACTTCTCTCTTTATTTTGTTGGTTGGACTCATGATCCGCAAGAACGGTGCCTCCTCTTCTATAGATGTACCTATGCGATAAAACCATCACTGCCATGCATATACCTACGTAATATGGTAACTGTTGACCATAGGACACGATCCTCAGCAGTGAGGGAACGACTTAAGGGGGAGGAGGTTGACCATAGGAATGACGAATTTTGTTTTTACAACTTAGCAGACAGGATAGAGTATACGGAGGTATACAGTATGTATCAGAACGAAAGGCCAAGAAAGAGACCCATTAATGTTTAGGTCATACTGAGCAAGTTTTACTATGGGACCAACCCCGAAACCCCGGAAAAAAATTTACTCTCCCATAGAAAATTTCAACATCAGACCAGCAAAATGTATGAAACTTCCAATTATTTTTCCGCGTTTCGGGATTGGCCCCATAGTAAAAGTTGTTCAGTATGACCTAAACATTAATGGGTCTCTTTCTTGGCCTTTCGTTCTGTATATACTATAGTATAACCTAGCAGTAAACATCAAATGGCATTCCGCACAGGAGTAATCTAAGGAACTTCCACTGCGGTTTCAAACCTACAATGTCCTGTTAGAAAGTCGTACATACGCTACATGTGACATATCTTTAAAAAACATATAAACTTATGCGAAATTAATATAAAACTACAAATTAATAATAAAAATGAAATCCAAAAAAAACTGCGTCCAACTGAGATTTGAACCCGCGGTCTCTGCTTTGAAAAGCAAACGCCTTAGTAACAAGACCACAACGTGCCTTGACAATTGGCTCTAAATTCGGCTTCAGTTAGCTTTCGCTATGTGTCACTCATTCGTTTTGATGATTCTATTCAATAAAAGAAATAGTTAGCAGTAAGTTGACTGACAGGCCCCTGTCAATGGTTGAAGGGCAAAACGTGAGATAGATGTATGTGATGACAAGACTGTACTGCTTTCGATGATTGTCAAAACGCTTTACCTGAAATTAGCATAGCTATTATTCATTCAATATACGACCATACATGTATGCTTTAAACGTCTATTTTTCCATATTGTTCAGATATATTTGACACGTTGACCGCTTAGATACCAGTGGTTTTCTGAGAGCTAATAAGGTATCAATGATTTGTTGTAAGTGTAGAAATTAATGAATAGCGACTGTTAAGATATTTGTGACATGTTGAGCGCTCACAAGTAAATGCTACCATGACAGTCAACAACTTTTTGACAGTTTAAACGTTTACCTCTCTTTGAGCACCTGGAGTGTATAGCGACTTCTGCTGCTGACTGTACAAGAAAAATATAATGACACTTCTATCTCTATGATAAATTATCGATGAAATTATTTTCTAAATCGCTTTCTTGGGGTTAGGTATGAGTTTTTATTACAAAAAATAAATCACCCATATCGTAACTAGAGGGGCCAAAACTTGGTATGTTTTGAAAATTATTTGTGTTTTAATTTAAAAATAATGGCTGAAATGTAATGATGTGGTATAATTTTAGAATTGCCTCAAAAACCCTTATATGATACCATAGGTAGACGATAGGTTTCTGAAAAAAAAGTCCCTATAAATAAATATTCAGCACTCTCCGAAATCAATCAATCTAGTATGCGTGTGTCAAACGGCTAAACTGTACATCAATTTGCGGTTTTTTTTGCGTACACCGTAATATACACTGTTTGATAAATTGCGTTGCTGTCGCTGCCGCATTGCTGTCGACATTAAAATGTTCAACCCGTCACAAGATTTAGCAATGAAGCTGACCGGGCCTGCAACACTGTACTATCAAACCAGATGTTGCAGTCGCCATCCGAAAATCAGCTTTGTTATGTGAAGTTATAATAACCTTAGACTTATCAATTATTGCAGACAATATAAGGTTGATGTTGATATTAAATCACTGTAAGCTGGTCACAATCTAGGTAACCTGTAATGCAGGAATGCACTAGACGTGACCTGCCCAGGTGTAAGGCTTCTAGACCGACAACAGATCGATACATCAACCATCAGAATTATGTAATTTAAATAATGGGTTTACGTATATATTGATTTCAATCCATAGTTCAGGGTAAACTTGAAACGTGGTGCGGCAATATTCCTTCTTGGTGTGCCTACAGCATAGAGAAATATAGTATTTTTTCTCTATGGTTTACAGTAAACTTGATTAAACATGGCCTGTTAATTGTTACTTCACAGGGGCAAATCCACTCGTTAGTTTGGTACTTATCGCTTTATAAATGAAATAAAGTGAATCCTTCTCTTGGTGACTAGTTAAGATCTTGAGATTATATAACCTTTTTATTTAGCCGTTGACGTCGTATATAAGATACAGTCAACTGTAAAAATATGGGTGCATATAACTTCCTCAAAAATATGTCCCATAGTTCTTAATTCGTTGAGATAAGAGCTATGGGACATGTTTTTGAGTATTATGTTTGCACCCATATCTTTACACTTGACTGTAGGTACTATAATATACTATAGTATGAGAAAAATATAAAGATATGACATCCAAAGTCAAAGGTTTTGGTTTGCATCTCAGGTAGCCACCGACGCCTATTTATCCAGGTTTCACTGTGTTTATTTGCTTTATTAAATGTTATAGCCTCGCACGAGTCGCACGGTTTATTAAAATCTTACAAGTTAATGGGTCATGGGCTACAAAGCTGCGGTAATTTACACCGCGCTCTAACGAACACTGCACCCATGTCTGACCGGCCGGGTCACAATAAATATTGCCGCGCTGAGTCCCGTTTAAATTCTATGCGGATTGGACGTGTACTTCATTAATACAGGCACTTGAGCCTACTTAGGTTTATATTTAAACATTTATTCCAAGTGGGTAATCATGGGGTAATCACTAAACTTGTAGTAAAACATTCTAAGAGGGAGATCTTTCGCGTTAGCAATATATTAGAAATGTTGCGTCGTTATTTATCTTCTTTACGTTGTACGACTCGTTTGTACCGAGTAATTAGTAACGGGAAGTACTTTCGGCACAGATTAATTAAGTATTTCATGCTTTAAGTGTGCTATACGCATATACGTATCGATGTGTAGTACCCACATATCTACAAAACAAATGAAGCACCTAAGTAATTCAATGTAGGTTTTTGTTAAATATTCGAACATTAGGTACTCTCTAGAAATTTTATCACTACTCTCTCACGGTCGGTTGGACGTTCGGAGCGGCCATAGTTTTAATTAGCCCCAAAAATTGTGGGCCCATAAAATTTATAGCAAGTTGGAGGTGTAATGTAACGTCAGAGGAGCGAACGCCCGGCGCGCCGCAGTCGGCGCTCATTTGGGCACCCATCACCTGCAGACGTATGATAGTTTTACGACAGCGCTTATGATTGATTAATCAGTGAGCCTAAAGCTGATCGCTTCGCACTTAGTCATTTGATTGCAAAACGTCAAACACTTCATCTTATACCAAGTGTATTAATTGGTAGGCAATGGTGGCCTGGTATCAAGATGAGAGGTGTCAGGCCAGTAGCTGTTTTATTGCATTGGAATGCATTAGAAGACCGAGAGAAAAATTGCGTCATTTATTTTACATCGAGCGTCAATTCAATAGTGTTGCGTGTATTATTAGATTCGACACTTGTCGAGAACAATCGATAAGAGTAGATAATCTTGCTCAGTGATTGACGACGACGTAAATACGTATAATGTGTTTTAGTCATTCCTGGGGTTATAGAGTTCAAAAACGGAACTCTGTAATGAAATTTGGTACATAGGTCAAATTTTCAAAAATGTGTAGTTAGTTTCAAAAATGTGTGGTGGCGGTCTTGGGCTTTAAAACTAAAGGTTGGTTGGAAAAATCCAAATCGAAATCGAATTATATCACGGAAAATCATTAAAATAAATTATTAGTTGGTTTTATTGACAACGGGCAGGCTGTACCTACTTATGTAAATAAATTTTCTGCTCTTGCAATTGATCTACTTACTTTCGAGCTACTGAGAACCATTTAAGACGTTCTTTTACAATAGCGGTGGAACATATTGTAAGACTCCTTTGAAAAAAACCTTAAACCTCATTTCAACCACCCACACATCACTAATGTTGTCAGAGAACACAATCAATACGTATTACCTATAATAGATGTAAGCATATTCAATTTTCTGTACGGCAATGAGCATATTTTATAACATGTAAAATAAACAAACATGTATACCATCGTCTTATTGCAATCGTGCAAGTAACTTATTGACATCAAACATAGCTGCCAAGATAAGGATCGTGATTGAGGAATTGGCACGTGTAGGTATCGAACAGCTGCGTAGGCCCGCTATTACATAGGTGCTGTTGTACATTTGAGAGAATGATCCATTAAAGTGGTAATCATACGACTAAGTAACTAGCGGTCACTACACAATTAATCGTAGATTTAATATCTACTAAACTGCAGTATCGGTGATCAGTCTGTCCTCTAAATGATTACTTAGCTTAGAGAATCATTAAAATTTAATTCTGTAATTATGTCGCATTAATCTACACGTACAGTTGATTTTAAAATTAGATAAGTACGTCTGTTTAGTTGCATAACTATTTATTTATTTAACATCATGCTGCAAATGTTATCGCTTCCAATTTTTGGTCTGTGCAGCCAGTGTTTTAAAAATGGCGAGTAGATAATTATATTAATTAAAATATACTTACAGTCGACGTCAAAGATATGTTTACACTTTTGCACTTTGTTACTTTGTAAAAAAGCGAAAAATTAAAACATATTATCTTTGACGTCGACTGTACTAAGTTACATGTAGGTAAAATATATGTATTAATTAAATACATAGATATACGTATTGGATCAACATGTAAATAAAATACACAGATTTTTTGCTGCCTGTTTACGTAACTTATTAATTAAATCGTAACTACTTCAATATTTCTGTACCTACATATGAACCCTCGGAGTTCTCTCATGTAGGTACCTATTTAAACTGTAGACACTTAATACCTGATTATTACTATTATTACATGTTATGGTGAGTGCTAGTGAGTTTATATGTATTGGTAAATTTTGGTACTCGTGCATTTCAGCACCGTTAAGATAGTTGTAAAGCGTACCTACACAACTAGGAGCACTATAGCACTATAAAACATTTTCTTAGAAAGCTTTGATGTTGTAGCTGTAGATAAATAATGTTAGGTGTCATAGAGAGTTTAAAGAGAATTTTTCTTGACCCTCAGTGAGGTATTTTTCATGTTTAAAAATTATAAAGCCACACGTCATATCATTCGGACATCTGACCGTATAATATTGCATTAGCCATTACGGACACACTGTAGCATCTCAAAAGTACCTCGTAAACGCGCTACACAGCTACTAGAAACGCAATTTAGCGGTGCACAGAGAGAAACGATGGCTATCAGTAAACGTATAAAGCGGTGTTAGTGCCGTCACACATTTTTTCTCGTTACCGTAGGTGTTCTGGAAGCTTATCTCCCGGTCGTCATCACGTTATGTTTTGGGCCTGCTTTGCATTTTTCTTCCTTGTCGTTCCGTAACATACTCTCATTAAACTTTCGCAATGTGTCACGAAACGGATGGCATTATTTACTTTCGAGCTCCAAATGAATTAAATTAATTATTAGACCGCTGTTTAATTTCTGATTCTTGTAATGGTGTTTCTAGGCTTCAAAATAAAAAATCCGTCGATGCCAGATTTCTGGTGCAATTTATGCTAAGAGCTAAAATGACTGACTGATTTGTGAAAAGAGGATTTTTTCATTGTACTACATATTATTAAAAAGCAGTGGTGGCCGAGTGGATATGACGTCTGACTTTCAATCCGTAGGTCGCGGGTTCAAATCCTGGCTCGTACCAATGAGTTTTTCGGAACTTATGTACGAAATATCATTTGATATGTACCACTAGCTTTTCGGTGAAGGAAAACATCGCCAGGAAACCTGCATACATCTGCGAAGAAATTCAAAGGTGTATGTGAAGTCCCCAATCCGCATTGGGCTAGCCTGCGGACTATAGCCCAAGCCCTCTCGCGCATGAGAGGAGGCCTGTGCTCAGCAGTGGGATGTATATAGGCTGAAATGATGATGAATGATGACATATTATTATTTGTATTGATATTTGATTGATAAGACAAAAACCACAGATATTAATTGATCCAAGCGTGAACGACATTCACGCTGTCAGATTTAAGTCGTGTTCAAGGTGATAGTCTCTCTTGCGTCTTACTAAAATGGCGACCGAGTTGACATTTAAATGCCATGCATTTTTAAATTCATGCGACGTACGCAATTAACAGCGCGACTTCGATTATATTGTCATTCGCTAGTGGACTTCTAAAGTCCATTCCAATAGAACTTGCTAACTTTGTAAACAAAAGACGTAACTTTGTTTTGTCACTGTTTCTCCTTGAATTTTCACATCATCTCATCAAACACCATTGAAACACATACACTAGTTATACACTATTAAAGCGATCGTTACCGTAAAATACAACAATATATAACTGTATCTTGGATATTTCATTAAAAGTTTAAAATGGTTTCATAAGTTAGGTTATTAGGCCCTGATGTAATGACGTTTTTGTTTCTTTTACATTCTACAATTGTCTATGATGGGTAGTGTTGTGACTAAAGTTGGTGATATACTCGTAAAGCCGCTACACACTACGCGACTCACGGTCTGTACCTGCCAACGCGGTTATATACACTACGCGGTAGTTTGACAATTTTTTTTTCCTCTGATCGTGAAGAATCGTGATTAAACAAATTAAAAATAAGTATCTACTTGTTTTTTACTTTCGGTATTTAATTATTCGATATGGTTTGACATAAAAACCGGGCAAGTGAGAGTCGGACTCGCGCACGAAGGGTTCCGCACCATAAAGTAAAAAAAAAACGGAAAAATGCAAAAAGAAAACGGTCACCCATCCAAGTACTGACCACGCGCGACGTTGCTTAACTTTGGTCAAAAATCACGTTTGCTGTATGGGAGCCCCACTTAAATCTTTATTTTATTCTGTTTTTAGTATTTGTTGTTATAGCGGCAACAGAAATACATCATCTGTGAAAATTTCAACTATCTAGCTATCACGGTTCGTGAGATACAGCCTGGTGACAGACAGACGGACGGACGGACGGACGGACGGACAGCGAAGTCTTAGTAATAGGGTCCCGTTTTACCCTTTGGGTACGGAACCCTAAAAATGGTAACACACTATCGCACCGCACACCACGACCTTGGTGCATCGCACCCATAAGTGATATATAGTTCGTTTTTTTAGCATTAAAAATACTTACAATCTTTATGTCTTTGTTTTTGATTGAAAAACACATTCAAAAAATAAGTTACGGCAAATATGTAACAATAATGAATCCAATACGATCATTTATATTCTTCTGCTTTCATAAGTAATAGTTACTGATTTTTAATAAGCGTTTTTCAATTAAAAGACATGTCAAGATCGCTTACCTTCTTTCAAGTTCTTTTTAATGCAAAAAAAAACGAACTATGGATGCGACGAACCAAGTTCGTGATGCAGTGCGAGTCCTTACGTAACGCCCGCTCGCTCGCTCGCGAGTCGCTTACGTGAGTGTGTTACGGCCTTAAGTAAAGGACTAAGTAAGACTCTTGCCCATCACTAGCAAATTCATCATCCAGAGACAATTTCAATATGGCGGTTTGTTTACATAGTTTGCAAGTTCTATTGAAATGGACTTTACAGGGCGCTTACCGTTAGAATCCCGCTTTCTGGTTAAGGTTCTTCTCTCACTCTCACCGTAATAATGAGCGAGACGGCTGTGCGTGCCCGGGATTGGGATTCTTAATACCAGAAATTTTGGAGCACGTAGTTGATGTGGCCTAATAAAAGTTTTTCATTATCTTTCAAAGGACAGGCATGTTTAAGAAAGAGAAACAAAGTTTTTTGTTTATTTATTTAGAGCACAGACATGATGACCATAATTTATTATGTACATAATATGTATGAGTATGTTGGCTAATGTGATAAGTAACGACTGGTCATGCGACCCGGCTGACGCCCGGCGCCAGGGCGGTTCCGGGTCTCCTGGTGTGAAATTGGCTACCGGCTGCAAGCGAGTTCGTCCGCAGGCTCCTTGCAGAAATTGGGCTACTGCTGGACAGATACCACCACACACAAGTCGACTCACTACCAAAGAAAATGCTCTCAAGATAGGGACCTGGAATGTGCGTGGCATGCAGATGACTGGAAAGATAGAGATAATAGAACAGGAAATGACTAGATATGGATTGGACGTGTTGGGACTGAGTGAGACGCATATAAAGGAGAGTGGCCATTGCATATCACAGAGTGGCATGCTCAGGATCAATGCCGGTAGTCAGGACAACAGTTTCAGCGGCGTGGGCTTCCTAATTTCTAGGCAGTTGCGTAATAAGGTGCTAGGGTACAATGCCTTCAGTGACAGAATTGCTACCCTGAAACTTGCGGCGCACCCTAACCCGATTGTGCTGATGCAGGTATATGCGCCTACATCAACTTCGTCAGAGGAGAGCATAAGCCAGTTTTATAGTGACCTAGAAAGGCTATACCAGGACGTCCCGAGTAAGGAGACCACCATCATCCTTGGTGATTTTAACGCAAAAATCGGAAGCACTCGTCACGATGAACACCTCAGAGAAGTTGTAGGGAGCTATGGCCTAGGTTCGCGGAACGAGCGGGGCGAGAGATTGCTCGACTTCTGTGCCGAATATGGGCTAACCATCATGAACTCGTGGTTTGAGCAACATCCGCGACGTCTCTATACCTGGCAATCTCCTACAGGGCATCGTAACCAAATAGATTATGTTTTGGTAGGTAGAAGGTGGAGATCGTCTATTCTATCCACAAAAACACGTCCTGGAGCTGACTGCGGCAGCGACCATCAGCTGTTGGTTGCTACCTTCAGGATCAGATTAAAAGTGATAAGGTATCAAAAAGCCACGAGGGTCATAAAGTTACCGACGCGCGCTGAGGAACCCTACGAAGATCTGGTCAAATCCCGTTTGTGCACAATGGATATTGACCCTTTTGAATCCGCAAACGCTACCTGGGAGTCATTGAAAGCCGTTGCTCTTGATGCAGCCAAACAATTTCCTGCAAGTACTGGTGCCAAGGCAGAGTGGATGACTGACAGTACCTGGAACGCTGTCGAAGAAAGGAAAGCATTGAAGTTGCAAGGCCTGTCTACAGAGGAAGAACGAGTGGAATATGCTCAGCTCAACGCCTGCGTTCAGCGTTTATGTAGACGAGACAGAAGCAAGTATATCGACTCAATATGTGACGATATTGAAAAGCATTCGAATGCAGCTCATGCTAAGGACTTGTTCCAGAAAGTCAAATTACTCGCCAAGGAATACAAAACGAAGACATGGTCCATCGGAGATGAGAGTGGCAAACCCGTCGTTGAAAAGGAGCGTGTTCTGGAAAGATGGAGGAACTACTGCCAAAAGCTTTACAGTTCAAATGTGGAAGAGGCACACATTAACAGGCTTGATTATACAGTTAAAGAACCAGATATCCTAATGTGCGAAGTGGAAGCTGCAATTGCGAAGCTAAAGCTGAAAGCTTGTGGTGGTGATGGTCTTACCGCACAAATGATCAAGCATTTAGGTACTGATGGCATAAAAATTCTCCACAACGTTTGCCTTAAAGTCTGGAGGACGGGTAGCTGGCCAGACGATTGGACGGAATCGATCATAATTCCTCTGCACAAGAAAGGTTCCACCCTTAAATGTGAAAACTATAGGACCATTTCGCTCATTTCTCATGCAGGCAAGGTTTTGCTCAGCATTATCAACAAACGACTGGAGCACTTCATTCAAAAACAAATCGCGAAAGAACAGGCCGGGTTTGTTAAGTGCAAAGGGACGCGTGAGCAAATCTTGAACATTAGGCAGCTCATAGAGAAATGCAGAGAATTGAATGTACCGATGGTGCTCTGCTTCATCGACTACGCAAAAGCCTTCGACTGCATCAGCTGGCACAAAATGTTCGGAGTAATGAAGGAAATGGGTATACCAGAACACCTAATATTCCTCGTGCAGAACCTCTATTTGAACGGTAGCACTAGAGTGCGGTTAGATGACGACATTTCCCATCCCTTCAAAACAGAAAGAGGCGTCAGGCAAGGCTGCATACTCTCCCCTCAGCTTTTTAATCTGGTCGGAGAACATATAATGCGCCGTGTACTGGACGGCTGGAAGAGAGGTGTAAGGGTTGGCGGCCAATTAATAAGCAACCTTCGGTTTGCCGATGACACCACCATTATTGGCACCAATGAAGCTGAACTCTCGGAGTTATTGCGCAGGATCGAGGATGTCAGCGCAGAATATGGACTTCTCATCAATAGGAGCAAGACCAAACTTATGTTTGTGGACCGAGCGGACCAGATGCAGAGGACTTACGAACTGCGTGACCTGGATACGGTGCAGGAATTTGTGTACCTGGGGTCACTAATTTGTAATAACGGGGACTGCGATAAGGAAGTGATAAGGCGTGGGCAAATGGCCAAATCAGCTGTCAACCGGCTGGGGAAAATATGGAAAAACAGAAACATCAAGCGCAACACAAAAATACGCCTCATGCGCACTCTCGTTTTCTCCATATTTCTCTATGCAGCGGAAACTTGGACCCTAAAAGCTCGCACAAGGGCAAGAATAGACGCGTTCGAAATGTGGTGCTGGCGCAAAATGTTGGGCATCTCATGGACAGCGCATCGCACCAACGTGTCTATTCTGAACGAGCTCAACATAAAAACCCGTCTATCTACTATCTGTCTCAGGAGAATCCTCGGCTTCTTTGGACACTTGGCCCGGCGGGAACCCGACAGTCTAGAGAAGTTGATGATCGGTGGCCAGGTTGAGGGCAGAAGAGGCAGAGGCAGAATACCTACACGCTGGTTTGATGCCATTGAGGCAGTCACACGCGTCAAGTTCCAGGGCTCTATGCGGAAGGCAGAAGATCGGCCAGGTTGGAGAGCAATCCAAGAAAACGCAACTTATGGCGGTCACGACCCTCAGTCATGAGGTTACGACGAAGAAGAGATGTTGTACACAATGTACTGAAACAGAGAGAAAGTACAAATATATCTGGAGGTTCATTTCATTGTTATAAACAATGTTAACAAACTAAGATAGGTAGAAATGTATAAAAAATACATAGTTCTAGAATAATAAGATATAAACATGGGGCAGTTATTTTGTATATCTCATATAATTAAGTTGGAATGCCAATTGAAATGGACCAATGATAATATTGATAATCTGTATTACAAAAATAATTTGTACAAAAATTTAAATGGGAGTAGTGTGGCCATATAGCACGCATGCATAGAGACAGATAGGCAAGAATAACAACACTAGGGCGAGGCCTTTCGGGAACAAGGGATAAAGGAAAGATCAAAGAAAAATTACTTGACGAAAGCGTGGTTACAGCCAGTCAAGATTGACAGGCAAAACTGACAAAATAGTTTAATTTTTACCCTTTTTTAACATTTTTTATTTTATAGTGTAATGATTTTGGTATCACAAGAAATTGTAGAAATTAAAAAGTGGCAACATCTTAGTGCGCCCCGTTTTCTTAGATTGATTTGAAAAAGACTTTTCACTTTTTAATTTCTACAATTTCTTGTCGGTCTATAATATTATAGACAATGAATAAAGGCTTAAAATATTACAAAAAAAAATCGTATATATGTTGGTGATACGAATAAGAAAAAAACCGGGCAAGTGCGAGTCGGACTCGCGCACGAAGGGTTCCGTACCATAATGCAAAAAAAGGCAAAAAAACGGTCACCCATCCAAGTACTGACCCCGCCCGACGTTGCTTAACTTCGGTCAAAAATCACGTTTGTTGTATGGGAGCCCCACTTAAATCTTTATTTTATTCTGTTTTTAGTATTTGTCGTTATAGCGGCAACAGAAATACATCATTTGTGAAAATTTCAACTGTCTAGCTATCACGGTCACGGTTCGTGAGATAGAGCCTGGTGACAGACGGACGGACGGACGGACGGACAGCAGAGTCTTAGTAATAGGGTCCCGTTTTACCCTTTGGGTGTCTACGGAACCCTAAAAATTGTATTAATTAAGTAATGAAAAACGTTGTACTAATTACCATAACTTCTTTCCTAGGTAGACATCAAATATTGTGCTACTCCGCGCCTTAACTACTTTATAGGAAGGATTAAAAGCTTAGGTAGAGCCCGTCTTTTATCTTAATATCCGTGGTCGCTATATGGACTAACAGGACCTAGGTCCTACCTAGGCAGCAGTAGCGTGTAAGTACTCAATTAACTTAATAGTCTTTCTGAATAGTATTCAATACGTTAATAATTCATTTTGTTTATGAGAATGAACATGTTTATTTCATTGGAGGGTCGCTGCGATACAAAGACTTTGCAATGTAAACCGATATCGTAATCTCCACTTATAGCGGTATGTATGTTAATTCATTGTGTTTCGCACTAAACGTAAACACCCAGTAGGTTTTTCTCTATTCTCACTGCGCTTGTCAGTTCAGTGATTGCCATGAGAACTGCCTGTTTGTGCTTTCTGAAAGTGATATAAATTGATAAAAAAGTGATAACTATTATGTTAAGTAATTTTAAATCAAAAGTTATGAGTCCCGTATCATAAATAATACATGGACACAGTATTTGTAAGTATACGTATATGGTCACGTGTGATTTCTACCTAGGATCGGGACAATTTATCAACGCTGTCAAATGTCATGATTTACTGCGGTGCCTCCGTACAGCCGCGTTTAGTTATGAGGCAGGCTAAAAATATTCAATGCAACTCGAGTGTGAAGCTTTGCACTCGGACATTATACTCGCCAATATTGTAACGAGCGTTGATTTTTATGAAGTACTCACTCGCATAAACTGATTTCGTAATAACAATAACCCAGTAAACTTTCGCAAAATATTCGTTTTATTTTGGAGTTTAAATGTCAAATATTATTTTGTTGTTTAATCCGTAAAAATATAATTTAGTACCGTTTGGTAACCAAAATTTCGTAACCAGCTACAGAATGGGAATCAAGATTACGAATTGGTATTTTTTTCCCGTTTCGAAGCTGGTTACCAATTTTTAGTTACCAAACGGTACTAAAGGAAAAATATAATAACAAACAATATTTCTGGTGCAATTTCCAAGTTTATTGAAGTGTTATGTTTGCGTTATTATTACTTAATGATGACATGTCCTTTTTATTTTTCAGGTACATAATTATTTACTACACGTAGATCGAAAAAACGGGAGAAGGTAAGTTAAATCTTATTTCTTCTTTGATTTTGATATTGACATTAGTACCAACTCTGTAATGTATTGGATGATTCATGGTGTTATAAGTTATACTGAATATCGATTAAATTAATCGTGAATCAAGATCAGTTCTCAAAAAATCTCTAATTGGCCAGTAATGTCGTTATCATCGATAAAGTATTTAAATGACTTACCGGATCAGAATGTGTGCTGAACGCTAAGTAGCCAATAAAATTCAAGCTACTTATTAGTCGTCTCCATTTTTAGTTACCTACTTCAATTGAATAGGTATCCATTTCACCGAATCCCGTTTTAATCTGTGAGTAAAAATTGTACTAGGAGGTAATATAACTACAAAAGTTTTTTATGGTATTTCCTATATTTACCTACACTAAAAATAAACTGTTCATGATTTGCTTTAATAAACAAAATTTTAACATATTTTTTCAATATTATTTTATGGAAGGTATCACTTTAAACATGTAAAAATATGAAATCCGTAAATACGAGTATATTGCATCAATTTAGCATTTTTACAAGTACAAGCGTTATTACAACACTTTATTCATTTCCAATTGTTTTCAAGTGAAAGGCACAATTGGAGGAGATTACGGGTTACGATGTGATGAAGCAAATAACGTCAAGAGAACGATGGCGTTCGGGGCGGGCCGGAGATGTCGATGACGATGATTTATTAATATTGAATCCATTATGTGGCATATTTTTGCACTAAGTGCAACGTGCCTATATTGGGATTAGCGGGACGTGGCAATTAAATAGCTAGCAATCTAGATGCATGACTTATTAGGTTATACCTTCTTATAAGCGTCTATTTAAGTCGAGCGGATGCATTTGTATGATAGGAATCCATTAAGAAAATCTGATAATTAAATTAGTTCCCATGGTTTAAAAATATTCTCATATTAGAACGTTCGATGGATTTGGATAATCAACTATTCATATTAGATTTATGAGAAGTCGAATAAATTATATTTCCACATTCAGGTCTAACGTTTAATTCGGGTAGTAACTATTAAACAAATGAAAAAGCATATAAACCTGCCTAAACTTACAGCTTTGATTTTTCATACGTAGTTGTTACACGTTTTCCTGGCCTCTTAAACAAGGTAATATTGAACACAAAGACAAGGCAGGTAATCTTAAATCTAGGCAGACGTGTCTCACTCCGCGATTTCGTCGCTTTGCTACAGGTAGCTAAAAGTACATCTGTTCGACCCCAATTTTGGGGTTTGCCATAAACCGCGCGTGGCGCTGTCGCCACCTAGCGGCCATATCTCTCCTGATCGTAACAGACGCGTTTTGTTAGAGAGTGAGTCTTCTGTACCTAGTACTATTATTTATTCTGTGATCTAGGTATTTGATGAGTGGTTCGTGGAACGGATTTCTTTTTACGGCCCATTTATCGCACGATTAGGCAGGATAAATCCTTCATCTCTCATTGCTTTGTATGTATAGGTACAGTCCGGGTAGGTTGGTACGTAATGAGTACGCACTCGCACTCACAAGAGCCACTCAATTTGCCGGCTAGTGCTACTCGGGTAGCAGATGTAATTTCACGCCGAAGGAGGATGGCCACGACACATCCCGTCCTCACCGACAATCAATTATCAACAATCCATAATCACGGACAATTAATTTTTTCTTGGCACGGTTAATGGGAGTAGGTACGCTTTCGTCGGTTATTTTCTCGATAATGGTCAAATTGAGCCGCCTGCGGCCTATGTGAACAAAACAAGCAATTTACGGCACTCGATACATTACGGTTTTTATTATTATTCTACTCGGTTATCTCGTTACACCGGCTCGGTCGAGACGTAATAACAGTGCTCGTCCATATCGCATGCTGAGTCTCACTTGGAGGGGTAACTGAATACCTATCGCGCGGCATCTTCATTCATTTCTTTAAAAGCTCATTGAAGTAAACTTGCCTGACTGACAGAGAGTTATAGAAGGCAGATTATCAAAAACAATTGCTTACGAAGTAGTAGGTATTTATGTATGTATACAAAAATGCATAAAAACCAAGAAAAATCATTTGTTTTATTTATATTTTTGACAAAGATTAATATCAACGTACAAATTATGCATATAGTTTGTTATAATAGTTATAGTTTGTTTGTCTTAAAGGCCGGCAACGCGCTTGGAACCCTTCTGGTGTTGCGGGTGTCTATGGGCGGCGGTAATCGCTTACCATCAGGTGATCAGTCTGCTCGTTTGCCTCCTATATCATAAAAAAAAACAGAATTAGTTGTCGTGCCGTACGTTAGTTTAACATTCGCACAGCGCCCCTGGGCACAACAGTAGAAGCCATGACCCTATTTATGACGTTACTTAAGAGTAACATACGATGTCACATAGCCGCAAAAGCAGTATTTTTTGATAAATCGTTGAAAAGAAACAAAGGGCGCATAAATTTATCGCCAGGGAGCGGCTTATCATGATCATGTCGACTTTCTCCGAGTGTCGATATACGCCGTGTGGCGGTAAAGGCGGCTCACACGTGCGCCTGCGCTGCGCCCCGCGACGGAATTTCTGACCGCATCTATGTATAATTGTATTTCCGAATGTTTGGTCTCGGGACTCTCGGGAGTATCGAGAGGAGACACTGAAACTCGATGTCGCAGGAAATGATGCCTATAATGCGTGGCCGAGTTGAATAAGTATGTGACATAACACTTTAAACTCTCGCGTTTTGTACACATATTTAATTACACAAACGGGTCTACCGCCTTATAATTTCATTGTTTTTACCTTTAATTCCGACGTTTTAGCTGAGTTGCACCAGCTGTGGTCACGGAAAGACTGACTGACTTTGGTCTGAAATTATACCGCGGTAGACCCGTTTGCGTAATTAAATATATGTATGTGACATAATTAAAAAAAAAATTACAAAATTCTAATTGTTTAGCAGTTCTGTAGTCGGCTTTATTATTTTCTCGAAAATACCTTTTTAGGTTTATATATAAAAGTACGATAAGCTAATACCTAATAAAAATATTTTAATCATGAAGATTATTATTTTAGTACACAGTTTCGTTATCGTTCGTCCGAATGCGATAATATTTGTAGAAAATTACTACTTACCATAAATGTGTTTTAATCAAAAGGACAATTTCTGCATCATAATATGTTAGTACTTATCCATTATTGCACGTTAATAGTTCATTCACCGGGCCTCACCGATAATAACGTATAATAAACGTTCATGGTAGTAGGTACCTGTAGCTTAAGCGATGAATAGCAACCGTTAACTTCACTCGAAGGGGTGTCGCGCAACTAAATGTTCCTTTCAAATAAATCCGAGAGGGTACTTTTTAAGGGTCTGTTTCTAAACAAAGCGTTCGATGACCACCGATGACCAGTACCCACAATGTCCAGTGTGGGAAGACTCGCTCATGTCTTTGTCAGGCTTGACCCTTTCTTAAGTTTCACTGTTTCATAGCGAAAGGGGATTTAGTCTATTGAAATGCGTGTCTCTTGTCTTTTGTTTATTTTTTCCTTGATATTAACGGTTAGAACAGGAAAAATAAGCACATGGCAAACTTCCCATGGCCGTTTTTTTCTACCCATAATTATGTGCACTCGGAACTGCGAGATATTTTCGTGCGCACGACCTGAAGCCCGGCGTGCTTGCACAAGAACTGTTCAGGCGTTTCGGAGAAGAGAAATGTGATAAATCGGACCCACCAATTATGAACAGCGCATTCGGTATGCGAAACTGCTCACTATACTTATGGCGATTATTGACCAAAATCGGTACCTACGCTTGTTACGCCAATCATACCCCCGTAGGTACTCGCATCGTACGTGCCTCTGTTACAAGATTACGTGTACCTACATACACAAATGCAACATAAATGACATTTACATATTTGTCGAGGCTTAATCGATTCACTTGTATATGTATAGGTACCTACATACATACTCCCACTTTAGGCGTAAGTAGGTATGACGAAGTTAAAAAGACATCTCACTAAGCCATGCAAAGGTTGTAATAAGAAGAGCATTATAGAGTAAATTTATTTAGATTAGTACTTATTTGAAAGGTTTTTTTTATTTTTATTAGCTTGTTATAGTATCCCACTGCTTGGCGGGTGCGTCTCATAATGAATATGCACTTTTGGTATAATTTCAGTTTATAAACGTTCAAAAAGTATAATCATCTTATGTATAATGCACTAAATGTATATTTTCAATTAGTATAACATAAAAATAATATAACATTCTATATACATATCGTTGTTTGGTATACTATACATATAAACTAACTATATTTAATATAACATTTATTACGCATATATATTAAAATAATTAATAAAATTTCATATAATTATTTGAACAAAACATTGGTAAAATTATTTGGATAGGATAGCTCAGAATTTCAAAGTTTATAGTACTTAACCAATAATAACTGTCAGAAAAGTAGGTTAGGTTAGGTTTGAACTGTGACCTTTAGAGAAAAAAAACTGCTACCAGAAAAGTGGGTTAGGTTAGGTTAGAACTGTGACCCCTCAGAGAAAAAAAACTGCTACCAGAAAAGTGGGTTAGGTTAGGTTTGAACTGTGACCCCTCAGAGAAAAAAAACTCCTACCAGAAAAGTGGGTTAGGTTAGGTTAGAACTGTGACCCTTCAGAGAAAAAAAACTGCTACCAGAAAAGTGGATTAGGTTAGGTTTGAACTGTGAACCCTCAGAGAAAAAAAACTGCTACCAGAAAAGTGGATTAGGTCAGGTTAGAACTGTGACCCCTCAGAGAAAAAAAACTGCTACCAGAAAAGTAGATTAGGTTAGGTTTGAACTGTGACCCCTCAGAGAAAAAAAAACTGCTACCAGAAAAGTGGGTTAGGTTAGGTTTGAACTGTGACCCCTCAGAGGAAAAAAAACTGCTACCAGAAAAGTGGGTTAGGTTAGGTTTGAACTGCGACCTCTCAGAGAAAAAAAAACTGCTACCAGAAAAGTGGGTTAGGTTAGGTTAGGTTATGGAAAACACGTAATTACGTACTAATCACGGCAAACTCAAAGTATATTGTTTATACAAAAAAATTTTAAGAGTGAATATAATTTCTCTTCTTACCCACACATAATTAGAAAAACATTTTATGGAGCAACTTTACTATCCATGCTATCGTCGTAATTGCATCTCTTATATTTATTGTGTGATATTCGTTTTGTATATTATATTATTTCAATGTTATACATTTTCCTACTTATCATAAACGATCTTATATGTAAAGTACATTATACAATATAAAATTATAGAATTCATTGTTATACGTATCGCACGTTATACTAATTGCACGTTATGCCATTCAAAATTATACTAATTGAATTTATATATTCTGAGCAATATATTATAGGTTTGTATACGTTCTATTACTTACCCCTGCTTGGCAGAGGCCTCTATCCTTGATTTCCACAACTCCCGTTGTAATGCTTTTTCCGGACAGTTACTGATGAAAGTTATGAACGCGTCTAAGTCGTCGCTCCATCTCCGTGTGGGCCTGCCACGTCCGCAAGGTTTGAAAGGTTTACGAAAATTATATTTATAAGATTGAAGAATACCTACCTAATAGATAAAAAAATATCTTAAGTGCTATGGCTAGTTATACCCGTATACCGGAGGAGCAAAAATTTAAGATATAAAATAACGCTGTACTCCTCAAACTGACCAACATTTGTTCAGCGACTTGGCGAAACTTATAAAAGTACATACTTAAAACTCAAGATTATCTTGTGTGATTGTGCTAAGAGATAAAATTGTACATTATTAGAGATGCTAAGTAAGGGAAATTATTGTTTTCTTAGTTTTTGTCCATAATAAAAAAACATCCCGTAATGTTTATTTTTCTACAATAAAGGTAAGATTTCTGAGTATATTGGAGAACTGATTTTATATGTACTTAACGCCACATATTGTAACGTTACTGCGACACGGTCTACTAAAATATTCAGTGTCGTTGGAATTTGACATTAGAATAAGGTAATAAATTCCTACCAGCACATTATGTAAGTAGATAGATATACTTCCAGAGCGTTGTTGTCAGTATCTCTTTAGCATTATATAAAAATAAATGAATTTACAAAATATGTATTATTTAAGGAGCCATTGCCAAACTTGCTACCCATTTAAAGTCGATTTTGTCATAGAAAAATGGCTAAATATAGAAAACCATTTCTAATAAGATTATCGTATGATAACGATCTTTTCATACATGTATTCTAATTTGAAAGCTTCCCACTCAGCATTACTCCTAATGACAGTGAAACTAAAGTCATATTGGATGGCCCATTAGCAATTTGGCGGACTAGTTGTTATTTGGCTACTTGTGAACGAACATGACACGTTATCTAAAGCAATCCATCTCGGATATAGACTCGCTTCTCTAATTCTCTTATTAGCCGCTGAGCGTGGGCGCGCCGGCGACCGGTATACTCGTAAATATAAGGCATAATTTTGTAATTATGTAAAACGGTAAAAAACCAAGTCCAAACCGTTTGCTATCTGTAACGCAATATAAATTAATGGCCGCCATATAATAAAACTCGGTGACGGCAAATCTTTTAAGTTGTTTTCGTTTCAATCGATTGACTCAAATGCCCTACTTTTATTATTCAATTAAGCTTACAGTATAACTTATTCGTTGAACGATTAGATTGTCAAGGAAATCAAACTTTTAATTGCCAGACGTTGACGTAAAAACGAATGTTCGGGTTCGGTACATTTTATTGCAAATATTTTTTCAATGAAGCAGGTACTTAATTTAGACGGCTTGATGGCCACGGATCTAAAGTCATTTTGTGGTATTGATTTTATCGCATTTAATTTATTAACAACATATGTACTTAAAAGTACTTATGCCAGGATCGCACGTACCGAGTAGAGTGGCGAGACGGTAAAACGAAGTATGAAATTGTTATCCGGCCGAGTAAAACTTCCATACTTCGTTTTACTGTCTCGCCACTCTACTCGGTACGTGTAACCGAGCCCTTAATGTTTACAATACGAAGTACCCTACGATAAATGTATTCTATCATAGTGACTTAACAGAGCAGTAGAGTGATTTCAATTTTAATCATGAAAAAAAAAACCATAGATCTATAGATTGGTTTACCGTCGATAAGTATTGATAACAGAGGAGTCTATTTGTGCCCATAATCATAGATCAATAATGACTTACCCATACCTACATACTTACGCCAGTAGCTGAGGTTTAGTTACCAGGCAAGCGCTTTGGTTTGGAATAAGTACCTATCTGGATTTTCTGGAATGTTTGTATTTGATTGTTAAGTGTTGTTTGTTCAATTTACTGCTAAGTATTAGACTGTACTATATTTTCGAAGACAAAGCTAAGTAACAGATACAAAAAAATGAAGTTATATTTCTTTCCTAAAAGAAGGGCGGTTTTCAACGTCTCAAAAGTAACGTAGCAAGGTATAACATATTCTTTGCAACGAACAACTACTTACCTATATTTACTTTTATTACGAGAAACATTAATGTAGTATAATGTATCTTTTATTGCATTGAATGAGTTTATGTTCTATCTAAAAGTACGTAACTAAACTATAAATTGGTAATTATTTGTACATTAAGTACGATCCCTAGAATAGCAAATCGGCTATTGACCTAAAGATTCTAAAGTAGGTATTTAAGGTATCTACCTCACCGGTCTTATGCGTGTGTAATTTTTACCGTATTTCACATTATAGACCACACAGAATTTTTTATAGATGTATTATTTTAAGACTAACACAGGACATACATTATAGGCATGATTACGTTTTACGGATATCATATTGGATGTATAGAGCTCATTTACATATATTGTTAGGAATAATTTATAGTTAACTGCTGAGCCTAACGTTCACATAGGGTAGGGCGAGAGTCTATACACGTGTTATTGCTTGGTGTAAAGCGGAGTATTACCTATATAAAGTTAATAAGTCCGCACGCAGACACAGTGGGCGCGCGCGGCGACTTCCTCCTCCGTCAGTGGGTATGTCCGCTGAGATTCGACTTCTAATTATATCGCCATTGCTAACATTTTATGTTTCCTCTACGCCATTACCTTAATTAATGTTAGGCTTAGATAACCACGCTTTTCTCACGAAGTTAAATTTGAAGTATTATGTGGAATAAATAAGTTTTATAGGTAGAAAACAGTGTTACGGGCACTAAGATCGTTTTAGATATCGGTAGAAATTAAATATTTATTTGTTTAGAACTTATCAATCACAGTTACGTACTGTTCTAATTCGCATGTAGCTTCGCGTTAAAATATTGATCGACCGACTTAAGACATCGTGTAGTCGTGTATGGCATAAGGAATAGTACTAAGATATATACTCTTATACATTATGAAGATGCGCAAATTTATGACAGGAGCAAATATCTTAGAGCATTAAAAAAAGGGTTGCCGTACAATGCATAGGCTGCATTGAGCACCCCTTTGACATGATAAGAGGAAGAACCGATGTCACCCTTCTCCGAATGGGCTAAGAGAACGCCAGCGGACCGAGCGTGTGGGGCGAGCGGGCGCGGACAGGCTGGCAGTAGCGAGCAGCGCCGCACCCGGACCGCACCGCCGTCGGCTGCGCACTGACACCCCACACCGACCTTAACGGACCCCTACCGACTGGACAGTGGGGTGGACGCTGGACAGTCTATTGTGCACAAGTGACCCCTATTGGATGACACCGGCAACTGACCACCGCGCGGTGTGCCCGCCGCCCTCAGCCGCTGATCCGGGGCTGCCCATCAGCCGCCCCCCCTGCGACCGCATCGCGACCCGTTCTACAGGTATTTCGATAATCGTTGTGACCTGTTCTTATTGATAATTCATTCGTGTAATCAAGCATTGAATCATCTTTGATGGCGTCACTAATTAGTTAAAAGTAAGAACATTAATAACAAATCACTAAAATGATATTTAGATCTTTGGAAGTTTATCGGCGCTTGAATGCCTACTGAGTGTTTACGACTTTGAAGTACACGACATGACTATAAATCATTTTTATAGTTCGTTCAAAATGCGTTTCCTATGTTTATTTTTTATTTGATTGCTTCACTTTATGCTTTTAATTTCCGATCGAGAAAATAAATTTGTGTTTGTTTCTTTTAATAATTGTAAATTTAAGGGGTTTCTTCCGTCCTAATCCTAATGACCTACGAATTTCTCTCTCTCAGTTTTCTCTGGTTTTTTAAAAACAAAGCATCAAATTAGGTATAGGGCAAAAACAACCGTTGTCAAAATAAGTTTATACACTGATACTACTACTACTGATGATACTGATGTTTATTTGTTCATAGTTCGTACACTGATAGCCAAAAGAGGAATGCATAAAAAGTTTAATTACTAATTTTTAAATTAAGTAAGTACTTTAGTTGCTGTAACCTTGTTTTTGCGTTCCTCTATAAATTTGTCCATGAGTATATTTAAAATCACTTATGTTATTAGAGACATCAAAAAGGAATAGTTCTTTTATTATAGTTAATTAAAAACATATATAGCAATCAACTTTCTTTTATATATGTTATAGACGGTCATAGTTTGTCGTGGGCGGCACTACGAGGGTCGCACTGAAATATTCGGGAATGGGACACTTAGAAATAACATAATAGAAAGAGGCATATAATTTATAAAAATGTAACTCTTTATAAAACTTTTAAGGTATATTTCATTTGGTTGTCATTTGTATTTAAGAATTACTGGCAATTTGAAAATTGTATGTCGAACATTATTTGAATTTTTGGCAAAGTGATTTTTCCGATCAAATTTTTAAACGGTTTTCAATATGCCCTCAGCGAACAAATAAAAGTTACAATGGGCTTCTGTTATTTTTTTATGAACTAGAGTTCATCGTACGCTCGTTTGCGGTTAAAATTAAATATGAAAGTCACTTTCATTTTATCCCATAGATGATCTTAAAGAAGCATGTCATTCCAAAGCGACGTCAAAAATTAAAATCGCATTTGTGCTGTTAATTAAAAAGACTGCCAAAAAAGTTGCATATCGGCAGATTTCGACATTCCTAAATATTCATATGACAACAGTAAAAAAATATTATATATATATATATATGTAAAAAAAACTTCAATTCCGTTGGCTACTCCACGAATTTCATACAAAACCACTAAGGCTCCAAAATCGCCATACAAAAAGGACTTTGGGATTATGAGCCGTGTGCATTACAGAATGATTACTTTCAAAAGAAAATTTATATGCGTGGTCAGTTTGAGATTAAGTATGCATTAAAATAAAGATTGACTGTCTAGATGCGACAGTATTCTCTATTCCCGACATTTTCAGTGCAACCCTCGTATCACCAAACAAACAAACAAACCAAGTACATAAATATGTAGTTGATCAAAATTTGACAACCGAGTCCGAATAATGGATGGTTCGGGGAAGATTGCCTTATGGTCTCATATTTTCTGGATGAGATGGGTGCAGATATAAAGATTCGATTGAAAATAATGGGCAAGAAACTAAAAAACCACACAAGTGCGAGTCGGACTCGCCCACCGAGGGTTCCGTACTTTTTAGTATTTGTTGTTATAGCGGCAACAGAAATACATCATCTGTGAAAATTTCAACTGCCTAGCTATCACGGTTCATGAGATACAGCTTGGTGACAGACGGACGGACGGACGGACGGACAGCGGAGTCTTAGTAATAGGGTCCCGTTTTTACCCTTTGGGTACGGAATCCTAATAAAATGAAATAATTATAAAACATAGGCTTGTATTCTATTATACATAGGTACAATAGGCCCCTGATAGTAACTTAAACATTTATTTATGTACATATCATCAGACCCCGTTATCAGTGGTAAAATTTTATTAAAATGCAAGGGTTGGCAATTACTCCCCCACCGTGCGAGTAAAGGCTCCTCTTCATGTTGGGCCAACGCCAACGAGGGACGTAGCCATGCGGTAGAATGAGATAGCAACATCACTTGCTCCCTCTAACGCATAAATACGTCCCTCGTTGGCGTTGGCGTTGGCCCAACGTGAAGAGGAGCCTTAAAATTCCGCAAGCAATTGGGTAAAAGTACGCATGTGGGGTAATTGTTCGCATCAAGAAAATTTTAATGGAATTGTCAATAAAACAAAGTTTAACGAATATTTATGAAATTGTTTGATCAATATCCACGTATACTGATAACGGGGTCTGCAAATCATGTATCATTGTAGTATAGACATTTTGTTTTATTCGGTTCTCCCCTAGGTGCCTTTAAATTATTAATATTTTTAATTGTAATGTAAGGTCAATTAACAATAGGCCCTTTAACCACGCTGTCCAGATAAATGCGCAGAGGAAGTAACAATGCTGGCAATGTATTCGTATTGCTTACGTGAGCGCGGACAAGTAGAGTTCCGAAACGCAACTGTCACTGTCGCACTAGTGGCGAAGAGTGATACAGAGAGATGACTACGATACTCTACGGAGCGATAACGATAGGCACTTTGGCTACGCGCTACGCGCCCTGGGGGCCTACCGCAAAAACCGAAATTCGCAAATTGCGGGGATCTTTCTCTTTTATTCTCATTAACGCGTAATTAGAGTGACAGAGAAAAATGCCCGCAATTGACGAATTTCGATTTTCGCGGTTATAGCTCTGATCAGTCAAATACTCAAATCGCTCGCACTCTGCAAGCGACTAGAGCTACAGCCGTGGTTTCCGCGTGCTCGGCCCCGCTCCGCTCGCGACGTTCGTCACAAATTTACGGCGCGTTTGACCGTGAGATCCCAAGCGTGGCTGTTTTTTGCTGCTACCTAATGAGTTATTTATTAAAATTTGATTGTAAAACCTCACAATTTAATGACATAAGTCTGTATTTGTGTCAAAACTTGAAGAAAAACATAATAAATACCAAAACTGTGAATATTAATCATTGTGTGCTGGTCAATTATTCCTATACGAGTTAAGAGGTCCAGGTCAGGAGGTATATCATGATCACGTTTATCACACAAGTAATAAAAAAAATATTAGGTATGTTTCTCCCTTTCTTGTAATGTTAAGAGATAAAACGAAAATACCTGCTTTAGGGATGCTCGAGCTCGCGAGATCTTGAAATTGTGAGATCTCGAGCGAAATTCTGAGATGCTATTTCGTTGGCAGGAAATCTCGATTTCGATATTGAAAGATTTTATATATTATTTTTGCTTATTCACCCTAATTTTTTTGTAAGTTGCTGTTTTATATGTATTAAGTACCCTAAAAAGCGAAAATATACCTACTGAATTCTTAGGGATATGTGATAAAAATAACTCATTTTTAATTACTTATCTCGATCTTAAGAGTGGGGTGATCGAAACACCGAATCTAGATTAAGATTTTTCGCGCGAGATCTCTAATCCCTAATTTTGGTTCGAGATTGCATTCCCTACCCGTCTTAAATATGCCAGCAGATATGTTTATTGAGTTTCGCTATAACAACAAATAATACAAATTTATTTCTCTAAATATATTTATTAATTTATTGAATCCATGAACAAACTTCCATGTGAATAATAAGCAGGTACCTATACGTCACCGTTAACGTTACACACATGGGTATAATAGCGCTAAGAAGACACGTAATAATATAGACACAGACCAAAAGAGCCGCTAAAGTGCCAGATGCTTTGAGTGGTACCTATGTACCACGACATACATTAGAATAGTATTTTCGAATATCAAATATTGGACATGGCGGCGGTCACTGAGTAAACAGCTAATGTTTATTTCTCTAAAAACGTCGACATCGGCGCACGACCGTTCGTTTTTTTGTTTGGCTAATCATTGTTTTTTTATTGACTCCTCCAATGTAATGCTCTTCTAAGACAACGGCAAATGGTATTTGGGGATATTTTCTCACGGCGCGTGACCTGTCCAAAGATATGACCCTATCAGGCTCCGTGATAAAAAGTATTTACGAAGACTCGCGGGCACTTCACATGGGCTCTCTTTAACTTGCAAATTATTACCTCTACTCGTTAGCCAAAATACTTCGTTGCATCCTACACGATTGTAAGCTAACAACCCATGTTTATTACATATAGAAATATTTTATTGTTGATATTTGTAGTTTACATCAGTATTAGAGATCCTGAACGTGGATACAAGGGGTTTTCCTCTTCTCCTAAATTAGTATAGGAGCGTTAATGTATGGCGACCTAATGTCAATTTAGCTGGTAAGTAAGTGATCTCTGCATGACCTGCAACGTGTGGTCGCGCGACGCGACGCCGTCACAGCGGACGATATAATCCGCAACGGGCTCTCGTGTCACACGTCAGATCAAATAGAATAGATAAAACTTAAACTAATGTACACTCAAAGCTTTTCACAATCACCGGCGAACGCAATAAATAAAGCTTCGTCGAAGAACGGGAGCAATTAATATGGGCGCGCCTGTCTTGCGTGAAAGTAGAGATACGACGCGGCACATGTGTGGATCGCGAACGAAAGCATAAAATGCCTGTTCCTATACATATATGAATATCGTGTGATATCGTGCAACCTACATGTGTATCCGCCCGGCGTAACGTCCTTTATGTAATCAGCCATGAAAAAAGTTAATATGAAAACTGTGAATATAGTAGTTATAAATCACTCTCACCAAATTTTCGCTGACTACTACAAGGTAGCCACAGTACAAATTGACCTATAAATTCAGTTGTCGAAATATAAACGATTCACTAAGAACTGTGCCGCAAATTTGCAATACATTTATCTTTCTAAATTGCAAGCAATAAAGAATAAATCATCGAACACGTATCGTAATCACAGGGTTTGGTGAAGTTAAACATAAACGTTTCATAGGTGTACAATTACACTCGATATCCAATTACTGTTCGATGCCGATCTGATATTCGGCTGACCTACATTAAAAACATTTGCGATATAGCCTCCCACGCACGTCGACGACATATCGAAATTGGCACACCTTCGATTTAAATACGGCCTCTGTGATAGTCTCCGCAACGTAGGTAATGGAGGCTGCATGTACCGCGTATGCTAATGGGAGCCGCGGGCGCCTGCGCATCGCGGCCGGGACGACCAGCGCCGCCATCACTTCTTAGTGTTATTAGGTATTTACATACTAAAAAGGATTCTCCACTGAGACTTCACCGATAAGTTCACTACATTATATAGGTATTATCCGAATAATACTGTCAACCTAGTAAGTACATGCCTTATGTTTCTGGGAAGCAGACTTTATTATGTTTCATTTCATCGCTGTCAATAGCGTTCTAGCAGTTTTGTGGTATTGGAAAGGACATAAAAACATCATAGTTGTAATTATGTGAGTGTCCATTGTGTACATACGTTTTTTTATTTAGTTAGCGTCTTCCCGAGAATCCCGCGCTCGTACGTTTTTCTAGGTATGACGCGTGAACACCGTGAGCGCAGCTTGGAATGCTGTCGAGAGCACGCTTTTTCTCAAACGCTTTCAAAATTGCCATAGAAAGCCTATTTTTTCCTATTTACAATGTTACTTTTAATTGGATCTTGTGGGACGTTTCAAATTAATTTTATGAGTATTATTATTATTTTACGCACTATTCCAATATAACATTGTATGTAAGTACATATGTTTATCGTTTGAAGGATAGTGGGTAGTGACCATCGAAGTGCCAGTATAAGGTCGGCATGCGCGGGATGCTGGGAGCATGGTGGCTACGGGCTACGCGCCGTAGATCATAATCGGACGAGTATTTATTGGTGCGCGCGCTTTCTAAAGCCCTGCGCCCGCGCTAAGGCTGAATACTCACAAATGTCAAATGACACGCGATGTTACACGCCACGTATTTTATTACACACCTTAAACTACATTATCATCGTATGAAAATAAGAATGTCTGAGTAGCAGGTGAATATAAGGATTTATAACTAGTTTACATCACAGATTAGTTTGTTTACGAGTATCATAGGGTATGTTATATGTGCACAAGCTATACTTTGTATTAGGCAGGCAGCTAAAAATATACCTAGGCAGATATATTATAATGTATGAGTATACAAGATTTAATTTTTTATTCGGCATCTATTGAGATTACCTCGTGGATCACTTTTTGTAACGGCTCGGAATGTAAAATTTATTGCATTCAGTTAACTTTTCTAAACGACTTTCAATTCCGAAACACGACAAGTCGGCTTCAAAGCGAAGCCACTAAACACATTTATACGGCGCGCGTCGTTAAAACGTATATCTTCCTCTGATTAGACGTGTATCTAGCTTCATTTAATTACACACACGCATTAATTAACGATCGAGAATAAGTAGTCATAAAATCGAGATTTCATAGCAGTTGCGGATAAGCTTTTTTTGTAAAAAGTAATTGTATTTCGTTTGAACACTGATTCCAGCTTTTTTAATCAATATCATTTCAGTAATTTTTATAATGAAAAATGGATACCTATTTAGCCAAAAATAAACAATTACTTACCTTTCTATTTGAACTAACAAAACCAAGCGAGGACAAATATGTGGAATGTACGTATAATAAACGTATAGGTATAGGTACCAGTAATATGTTATATTACAAAGCTTTTAATTGCGTAAACATACGTTGCTAATAATAAGCTCTTTAACAGTTTGTTGTCCGAACAATGCGTACGATCGTTGCTACGGTGAGCTTAACCGATCTTGACACTTGCATTTTTGACATCCAGTTCGTAATGAAACTCGACGTAATCAGTATCGAGCTTGGTACATCCACAGACTCATAGTTTAGTAAAAAAGTGACTTTTGTACTGTTTGGTGTCGTATGTTTATACGCCGTTTTTCATAGAGAAGACAACGGTTACGGGCCAACTGTATCGGAATTAGTCACATGGAAGATATACCTACGTATCATCGAACAATCTGGCGTCAGTCAGCCGAAATGCCGGTATTAGGAGATCATTATTGCGCTGCTTAGAAACTGTACTTTTGTAAGCTGTGTATATACCTACCCTCCTTGTTTTCACCGAAGTTTGGTACCGGTGGTACCTATCTCGGTACATACATATAGAATATTTAATTTAAGTACAAATATAAATGTAAAGACTAAACACAGTAAAATTGCAATTTTTTAAGTAGTGTACTTAGAGTAAGGTTGGCGGTGCCTTTATTACACTTTATGTATAGCTTTTGCCCGTTACTTTGTCTGCGTTAAATAATGAAGCCTGATATTTAGCTCTACAATTACTACTCAATAATCTTAATTTCTGTCTGTCTTTCTAATGCATACGTTAATCGCATAATGTAGAGAGTGATCACTTTCTGTGCTATTAATATTATCCAGTAAGAAAGTTTTTCGTTTATAATGTTAATTGATTAAAGTACTTACTTGCTTATTACTAAATAGATTTACCTATTAAATTATCCAATAGGTATTAATATGGGCATTAGTAAATGCAAATGATAATTGTGATATGCAAATGACACACAAAAATAATAGCATCAAATAATGGTGTGTCGCAGTATTGTTAGTTCGCCGTCAGGGTACCTGCGGGAGCGTGTGAAGTCCGGCGCGAGGGGCGCAAGCGCAACAAAGAATAAAGCCATATTCAAATGCGCTCCTGGACGCTCCTCGCATGAATGTACCTTACCCTATGACCATATTATTTTTAACATCCAAAGATAATGGCTCATCGGGGCGATTCTTAATTTTTTTGTCCGCTCCTTATAAGACCCTTTATTAGGGTCCGCAACGCTTTAGGGTTTTTGTGCAGCCGTACGTGTCATTAATGAAAATTACATTTCTCACTGCGCGCTTTCGTACTCCTCGCTTGGAACTTTATTTTATATTTATAATTTGTACCTCCAATGTTTATTCTTGAGATCTCGAATTCTCGACCGACGCTTTACCGTTATAACTAAGAATAGATCCGAGCGGAGTTGTCGAGTTATATACTACCAAGAGTACCAAGTTTTATAAAATACATACATATATGTATATACTTTGGTGTTTCGATAGCAAATCTCAACGTTTACGTAGATAATCAATTTTATTGTTTTGTCCAAGCAATTATAATTATAACGTGCAGTGAGTATAGGTGCTTAAGTTTTGATACATAGCTGAAATTATTATTATTAATAAACCGTTTTCTAATGGCTACTGTAGCATTGCTATTAAATTCAGTAAATACAGCGACAGGAGGTGTGGCGAAGTACCTGTATCTCGCTGTGCAATTAATAGCCACACGGGCGATGTATTCTCACGTGTCCCTGTGGAGCTACCTAGCTAAGTTGGCCTCGACCGCGGGCCTGAACCTCTTTGCAGTGGTTCACATGAAAAGACGCGGCTAGTAAGCATTGAGTACGAGTATAACGTCACTGTAGTGTTATTTGAAGCGCTACTTAAAAATAAACGAGTCGAACGGTCTAAAAGACCAGTATAAAGTCTACGTTGTTATATCTTATATATGTATCTCGATGTCACATTCAGGCTGGTTAGTCGGAGTGTTTGACTCGGTAAGCAATAGCAGTTTACGGACAGACCGCAGCGGCCACCGTCGGCCCCGGCGCTGCTCCGTCGGTGGTGATACCCACCCTGTAATTTGGCAATCAGCGCCGTCGCGGAGCCGGCGTGCCATTGTGCGCCTAGACTAGACCATATAATTTTGCGGTCTCATGCAGGTGTTTACTATATTTAAATACATTATACTCATTACCACAACTGGCGCTGTTCGCGTTGGTGACGCCTCGATTAATAACCGACTTTTAATTATCAAGGCCGAATTTAAATCAATTTATTTTAACGGCTATGCTTAGATTAAATTTGCGAATAAATTATGTTGCGGCGGTTTGAAATTGGCAGCAATTTCACACGGTGAGAGGTGCACACTTGACCATTGTGTGTCCCCTATCATTAAATAGACAATTCGCGACCCCGGCCTTTGTGCCGTTCACCCCTTTCTCCGGCGCGTCCATGGGTCTTGACGGCCTATGATAATGTCTCACAGTTTTGACAATCGCCTGATGTGAGGGTTTTATTGTTTCGCAGCATCCGAGGGTCCCGCCGAGAATTTATGCTCGCCTGTCATAACAGAATGAGTTTACGCTTTGTGAATCAATATAGTAATTTGATCTATAGACAACCATTGTTTCTGGGCGTTGGGCTTGCGTAACGTATGTATTAGGATGTTGGTGTAAACAGTAACAGTATATTTTTTAGTGAGACAATGGCAACTCGTTTGTTGCGGCACAGATCGATAATAAGATGCGATGGTCGCCGCGGGCGTCGTCGCTCCTCGCTCCTAACAAAAGACTTCAACGAACTTACACATATACAGTGTACGGGCGAAGATTTAAACGGTGGTTAGCATAGGACCTAAAAATTATGTTGAGATAAATTCAATATGATTCGGCCCGCAATGTAAAGCAAGATACAATTAAGTTACGAGATACGAGCTTTTTAAAGTAACTTTCAACCCTTGTCGGCAGTTACTATAAAAAGCTCGTATCTCGTTATGTAATGTCATGTTGTCTCGTAATGTGCAGTACATTGGTGCTCGCAAATTTTTCAATAATTGATTACGGGGTCATAATTAAGTATAACTTGAAAAAACTTCCCAATTATTTAACGATTACACGAATAAAATATATACCCTGATTTAATTTATTGCCCGTATTTTGGATTTACACACAGTATAGTATAGTTTTAGTACATATGTGTTTACTTCAACAAACTAACGTTAATAATATTGCTAAGGCTTGAAACGTCGTCTCGTTAAGTGTAAACAGCAAATTACTGCATTGACTTGATACTCTTGTTAGGATTTTAGAGCTACATATTAGAATCAAACTACATTGAGAGAATAATCATCACCAGGAATTAAAAAACAGTTCTGTACTCGGGGAAAAAATGAAGTTTTAGTAATAATTATGGACGTCTCACTATTTCTGTAAAGTTTATTTATTTCTACAAACAGCTCAGTAATCCCAAATATAATTTCAACAAACAAATAATAGAAATTGCAAGAACTAATGGAAATTGCAAAAGTCAATTTGTTCCTATTAGTAAACTCTCCTTGTCCCCGGATTAAGTTTATTTTTGTAATTCCAAGTGTGTTTTTGTTGTACTTTTCTCTCAGTATAGTTGCATAAATCTACTAAATTAATATTATTCACGCGCCTGATAATTTACTTTATATCAGTACGACCCATGAGTAAAATAAATTCAAAACCACGGAGAACAGAAACTAAAAACCTCACTAAGTATTTAATGTGCAACTTAATTGGTAATAGCTTAGCTGATTATGTGTCATTGTGCCAGACTTGCAAATACGGAGGATACTAAGTCAATGGAACTGTAACCTTGTGCTCAGTGGGATCAGTTTTATTCAACCCTCAAGCCTCATGCCTCCCAGCGTCTCTTGTTTACACTCAATACTGTAATTTCATAATTCAAGCGTTTAAATGCATAGCTTTTCGTGAGCGTTCGCAAAAAGCGGAGGCACGCTGAGCCGCCATTACGGCCCTTAAAATAACATCGTACGTTTAAGTTAATGACAGACACACCGACAAAATGCATTTATAATTGCTTATACAAAGAGTTTTGGTGAAAAATTATCATGTGTATAGTCTTGCGGTAAGCTCTCCCACGACTGCGGGCGGTGCTTATAAGGCCGCAATTCCAATTGGTATTGGAGCCGTAACTTACTTGATTACCCGGTGTTTTGTAGAAGTTTCGTGGTTCACCACTTTACCTTTAATCGTGATCGTAAGTTAATCATCAATCGTTCTGTTACGGCAGAGAATGTGACAATGTATCTAAGTCGAATGTCACCTTGAAGTGCGCACCAACTTTTCCTGAAAGCTAGTGGTGGGCAATTAGCGCGGGCGCACCGGGCGATCAATTCTCGTAACTAGTCGGTAGTTACTATGCAATAATCGACGCAGCAGATTTGCATAATTGTGAACGCTAAGTGTCTGTATCTACATAAAATTGCATCTTTTTCTCAACTCCCCTATATTTAGCAACGACGAAAACGCTTTAATCGAAAATTTCCTCGGGACCGCTTGACATTTCTAATTAAAGTTTAGTAGCTGCGCATTATTAACGGGCATTTTAGTTCTGATACGAAGACCCTAACTTTATTTATAATTTATCGGTGTTTATATAATTTATGACAAAAATTTGTGTGTATGGTTTTGGATGAAAAACTTTTAATGAGGATTATCATATCGTCTGACACGAGGCGGTCGGTAATAATATAATAGTATGCAATAAATTTTGTTATTCAAATGTTCGAATATTTTATATTACTTCGAATCGCTTACTCCGTTATTGGCTCAAAGATAAAGCTGCTGCAAATGAATATGTATAATGGATCAGATTGAGATGTAAATAAATGTATAGATCCATTAACGAACACTCAGCGGACATTGCACGAGCAGCGTTCTGCGCGCTCTTTGATTACTATTTACAAGGTAAATATGTACCTGCCCAAGTTCCATTACCAGCTACATATTATCGGGCTATGAATAGCAAAGACACTTATCAGGCAAAAAAACCTATAATCACTGTTGACATTCGTAAACGATTCCCTAATATGATTTATGAACTGATTCAGTGTCCGCTATTTACCTTATATGATGCTATCGTTCAAAGGCGTTATAAAAAAGTAAACAAGAACGGAAGAGAAAAAAAGTGGCGCAGAAACTGTTTTATTACAACGACATTTCCGTTTGATCCGATTAGAGATAAATTTAATATTGAGATCCGACCGTGAATAGTAAATCTAATAAGATTCCAACTAGTTGAACGGGTGTATAAAAATGGTTATTAATTATTATGGTATCGCAGTAGACGCGACGCCGGCACGGGGCGGGTGACAATTATTGTGTCGTTGTTTTGCTTCTGAATACTTTTATTATTCCGAATCGAAATCAACCTGATATTGCATAAATATGTATGTATCCAAGTCAGCCATTACGTGTTATTGGAAACATGTCACTCTGCTCTTAGTGCCCTGAAGATAGAGCCGGGGCGTGTCTCGACTTCAATACGTATATTGCAAAATCCAATCAGAAAGTTGTTACCTTTGAATCGATTTCCGTTTCTAATAAGTTCTAACTATATGTCAGAATTAAGTATCACAATCACGGTCATTGTATTGAATGTTTTTCTTCAGGTATCTACTACTAAGTAGGTAACATTCGGTTAGTGAATTCACTTATTAGTATAGCATATGATAACATGGATTTTACTAGAGGTAGATGAAACGCGCTAATAAGGCGCTTATTCTATAAATGGAGACGCAAGATGAAGTCGTAAGTGAGCAATAGCCATAAAATGACCCCCCTTTATCTCCGAAACTACTGGGTCAATTTTTTTTACAAAAATACACAAAATGGTTCTTTACCTATAGATGTCAGGAAAACCTATTCGAAATGTGCAGTCAAGCGTGAGTCGGACTTAATGTACGGAACCCTTGGAACGCGAGTCCGACTCGCACTTGGCCGGTTTTTTTTCAAATTACAACAGGCAACACACTTGCACGAAAATGAACTTAATTTATACAGTAGGTGTACTGAAGGACAAAGGCCTATATTGTTCACGACGAGCTGCTGGCTGGAGTGAATTAAAGACTCGAGTTTACAATATTCTCACCCCCGGAGTTACACACAATGTTTTTCATCATACGAAGAAAAGCCTTAATTTTAAGCGAAATAATTCTTAAATACTACTTATGCTATTATTGTCATTTCTTGACAGGTAGTTTTTGTCACTTCTAGATTAATTATCAATATTATCATTGTATAGCGGTGCATATCAATTAAATGCTATACGCATTAATAACGTGATATAGCGACCGTAAACATACAGGTGAGTACGAGTAGTAGTGGTCTTTCATGGACCGTAAATGGTTTTATGGCTGCATTGAATTACAATGGAATTGTCCACTTACTGTAAATTGAATTAAATTGTTATTTAAAAAAAAATGTACTCGTGTATTTGGGAAGCGTATGTACTATGTAGGTGCCGTATTGTGGATGCGCGACGTATGGCTGCGCGAAGCGCCGCAGGGCCGGGCGGTGTAACGGTGCGCAAGAGTCTTGATTTATCGTGGACATCCACCGAACCTATCCGATTTGCATTTAGATAGCGGCGGGCGGCGGGCGAGCGCCGAGAACGGACGACCGCTTTACTCTATCGCACGTAAATTAACTATAAAATTATGTTTGCGCAAAAAAAATCAAGATGGCTTCGCATCCCATAAATGAGAGATTTAATCGTCCAATCAACGGACCAGGCTCAGTATTCTGCAAATAACTAAGACTGTTAAAGGAAAGGAACACTTACTGATTAGATCGTGGGTATTCACGGACGGGACTACGGAACAAAATTCCTTCCAATGGTCGTAAATTTTATTTACGGTACTGTTCGTAGGGACATGGTATTTGGTTAACAACATTGCCAACGTTGATAATGTAGTTACCAAAGTGAAATACTATTCTCATAAGAAGCCTACATGTGTGTCATTTGTAACGCAATGCTAAAGCCAAAGTGTACAAAGATATTTCAACATTAACTCTAACACCCTGAAAATCTTCCTTCTAGTTAGGGAGGCGAGGTAGCTAAATGGCGTAATTCAACGGCGCCGTCGAGACCTATCAAAATCGAAAGATAAAATAATTTCGAAAAGAAAAGCTCGTATGGCAAAAACCATTTTAGCGGTGGGTTTGGCGTGTACGGTTTTTCAAAAATGTTAAAAAAAACAGTTACTTGGGCATTCTCGAGCGCGTCAGATATTCATACTACGTATGCCCCGAGTGCCTCTGATAACAACGGTATACTAATCTGCCGGTTTGCGTGGTGGGGGTAGGCATATAAAGTAGTCAAAAATGCAAAAAAAAAAAAATACTCGAGTGCGTCAGATTTTCGGAAGCGGTGTTAAGTAGGCCCCAAGGAAGCTTCCTTTAAAAAAACTGACGATTTCGGCGTGACGATAAGTTACGATGAATTTTTGAAAATGCAAAAAAAAAAAGTTTTTTTGAAATACTCGAGCGCGTCAGATTTTCATAGGGGAGGTTTATCTCGGTATCCTGAAAGCATATTTTTTTAATCTGACAAAAATGTTGGTGGGTTCTCTTAATCTGACCGAAAAAGGTTTTTTGGTTTCTTTTTTTCCTTTCTTTCTCCTTGATAAAACGGGGAATTTAAGAATGACAATAAAGCGATAGATACAACCAACGTAAATGTAGATGAAATGTAGTACACACATTCAGCACATTCGAAAAAAATATACCGTCGGGTCTTTTCTCTCTCTTCAATCGGCGTCATACTGAGGGCACATAGGTCTACGTTAGGGGACCATAAACATATATATATATATATATATATATATATATATATATATATATATATATATATATATATATATATATATTAGGGTGTACCGAAAATTAATTCCCTTCTACCGCTTCTTTCCCCACCATCAATGTTGCGAAATAAAGGAAAAATACTGGTAGGACGGCATATTTCCGCGAAGCGCTCAGTCTGTATTACATGTTTATGGCAAATTCCTCTTTTTTGCTTCAATTCTTCACTTCGTTTTGCTTACGGTACGTCCAAAAAACAATTTGAGGATCAACAGGCTATTGAATTATATACATACATGAAACTGTACATGTTAATAATACTTTTGTATACAGATACGCGTAACTTTTTCCGAGTCCACGAAAATTGTCGAGAAGCTTTAGAAAAAAAAAATTTTTGAGATATAATAAAAGTCACATAATTTAATCATCGTTATTTCATATAAATTTTTTTTAACACCCTCAGTTTTCGAGATATGCTCAAAAAACCGGGAGTTTGAGTTTTTATGATGCTTCAAGTCAAAAAGTTTTAACTTTGGACAAAAATGTAAAGAGACCTTTTTTGTGTAAAATAAAATTACCTTTTTTGTTTATTTAAACTTTTTTTTGTAAAATATATCATTCGCGACTTATATGCCGCAACGCGTTCTTAGGAAGACGAAATGGCTCCTCCACACTTCCGGTCATGCGGAAACCGGCAGATTTTGTATTTTTAGTAAGTTTTAGATTATATTCTTCAAAAAAAAAAAAAAATCGCGCTCGAGAATGCCGGATTAACGTTTTTTTTACAAGTTCGCGACCCTATAACTCGGCGGCGTCAAGGACTTATCGTCAGATTAGTTAAATTTAGTCTTTAAACACTAAAATCAACCCCCAATATCTTAATCTGACGCGCTCGAGTATTTCAGACTATCCATTTTTAGGGTTCCGTACCCAAAGGGTAAAACGGGACCCTATTACTAAGACTTCGCTGTCCGTCCGTCCGTCCGTCCGTCCGTCCGTCTGTCACCAGGCTGTATCTCACGAACCGTGATAGCTAGACAGTTGAAATTTTCACAGATGATGTATTTCTGTTGCCGCTATAACAACAAATACTAAAAACAGAATAAAATAAAGATTTAAATGGGGCTCCCATACAACAAACGTGATTTTTGACCAAAGTTAAGCAACGTCGGGAGGGGTCAGTACTTGGATGGGTGACCGTTTTCTTTTTGCTTTTTTTTTGTTTTTTTTTTGCATTATGGTACGGAACCCATCGTGCGCGAGTCCGACTCGCACTTGCCCGGTTTTTTTTTACTAATCTGATCGTCTATCCTAGGCGCGCGTCACTACATATAGAGCTAAATACTTTACAAGGTTGTTCTATTAGGTCTAAGGTATCTCTCATATCTTAAACTGCCACGCTCGAGTATTGCCGAAAATTCCCCTATTCGCCTCCCTAACTATTCCTTCCGCAGGTCACTGTAAAAAGACATGAAAATAGTAAACAACGCGAGTTCTATTCGGCTAATATAATCATTTAAATTTTACACTTTAATGTAAATATTGTAACGTAATATAACCCTTAAACAAACTATTTATAGACAGTAATTGCATTAATCATTAATTGCCCAACAGTTGCGATACCGTTCAGATTAGAATATCAACAGATTGTGGCTTTCTGAGGGCGGAAAAGTAAGCTAATAGACGAGGAGAAGGTTGCGGAGGGGGAGGGAGTCTATTCAGACGGCTCGTAAATTATCCACCTCCGCAATTAGCAGGCGCCGAATTGGCGCATTACCTGTACTCGTACGTTTCCTACGGCTGCTGCGGTAAGCAGCCTGCCATACTTACTATGTATTTACAAAATAAAAATGTTCTCTCCTTCAAGGTCTATTAAGTCTTATACTGACCTGGACCACTGAGGAGAAAAATAAATTTATTAAACTAAGGTACTCTTATATCGTGTTAATTTAAAGATAATTTCGGGATTAAAGTATTACTAGCGGTTTCCTTTCCTTAAATTAAAATCAAATCCTAATAATAGTCGAATAAGTAGGTACTTTAATAGTCGTTAAGTCGTTATTCAAAACCTCGTAAACAAGTACTTAGTAAACTGCGCTCGCGTTGTTATGTGACTCATATGCATTTATATGTAGGTATTATAAAAATATTGACAGTAGTATTACTAGTTTGTTGTTAATGAATTGAATTAATGAGTACCTAAATCGTCCCGTTTCCGAGTGCTCTCTTAACTTATTGTGATACCCGATGTATATACCCACCCACCCATCTGATATATATACTTAAATGGATTAGATAGTTTGTATTTAATATACACTCTGTCATACAAAAATCACTTTATTTTTTATCAATGCAATACCAAAATAACGTTTTTTTGCGTATTTCTGTCTAAAATTTTTTTAGCGCAAATAAACATTAAAAGTAGACAGATGCGAACATATTTATCTAGTAAGAGTGTGTAATTTCTTAATACATATAACGCAATTGTTTTTTTGTATGGAGAGCGAACCACCTTAACTACAATTTGATTAAAAAACAGTTCAGTCGAGATAATTATAACAATTTCAATAAGTCATTCAGTTCAAATACTTACAATATAAAGTAGCCATAAATATGTAGTAGTTTACGCATTTAGATGCTTTATTTGCATGGTACCTAACGGGTTAGCATACTAATATCGGGTATTAGACGGATAGATTTATTAATTATTATAGTGTTATAAATGGTGTTTGTGCGTGCTTTATGTTAGACCTACCTACAACCGACACGCCTCTATCTATATCTATGTTAATTCCAGACGCTCATATGCATGACCAATAAGCAAATGTATGTATGCATGTTGTGGTTGTGTCGTTCATATACCTACAGCTGATGCAGATTTTCCTCATGAGAGCGCTTAATCGTTCCTTCAAACAGATGTTATCGGATGAAACATCCCCGACCACTCCGAGGCGTAAAAGGAAGATGTATACGCCCCTAATTGCGAGATCTCCAGCAGTATCTACTACAATATGTAAATAGGCGTCGAAGGCAATTAAAAGCTTATCTCGCGGCCTGCCAGGCTCGCCGCGCCGCTGACCAGGATGGCTCCGAGAAATGATTGACATACGCACTATTTAAACTGCAGCGGTCCGATAATGAAAACGTTCCTCCTCGTTTAATTCATACTGTATTTATTGTTGACAATTACTATATTTACAAAACATTGTGGTATAATTGATCGCGTTCTCACAATTGTCAGGTTGATGAGTTGTTTGCTAGTTGTGTACAGTTAAAAAGTTGTCGGAGTCGAGACGTTGTCTGTCGACAACACCTCGCTTGTATAGCTTATTGCTATTTTTTCTTAAAGTGGTTTCCGATAATTTATCTTAAACGACAAATATTCGTCTTCTGTTGGATCTTTTAAACACATACTTATTGAATTCTGTGTCTGTCGGTATATCGACGTATTTGTATGTGCTTGAGTGCAGACTTTTTAGTGTCTTGTTGAAGCAGCTCCCAAATAGAATCTGGGACAAACACATATTATGAAAATAATGGCAAATTAATAATTTCTTCCGTTGAAATGAAAACTTTCATTCTTAACTCTAAAAATGATTGGTGTTCCATTTCTTTTAATGAGATGTCAAATTAGACAATGTACAACAGCTGAGGGTAGTAAATCAAGCTCGCGTAGATCCGTGGGCACAGCGCAGTGTCGCAGATCTTTCGGGTATAATGGCACCGAGATTTAATTATAGTCGCAGGAGTATAGCATAATCGGGCATAAATCACAGCGTATAGATACCTGCCAGCGCAACCTGTTTTAATTCGCACGCCACAATGCGAAACCGCGCCGAGCCGCGCATTGTGCGCCGCGCGGGCGACATCCTTCTAATTTATACCTTCATGCTTGTTTACTGAAAGCCGCCGAATTCATCCAAAACTATAACGTATCAACGTTTTTAAGCTCGTTCTAAAGAATTGCAAATCTGTTCATAAGCTTTTATTCGGATGCCTATAAAATTTATACAGCATCGTTTCATTGTTCAGAACTCTGTTTAGTACCGCGTTTAGCACACAATTGAAAGCATTAACATTCCCATTGAAACGTGAGTGGTTTAATCAGCCATAGAACTCACTCAATCTTTGTCTACGGGAGTATAACGTAGTCGGGTCAAAATAACTAAAGTAAGGATTTTTGGTTCTTGTAATCGCATCAAGGTGTGATCTAATTACTTAGTTTAAAGAAACACGTTGCTGCCTATCGTTTTAACATTAAATTAAAATACAAATATACATTACTTTTACTTCCGCCCGCGCAGGTAGTTGTTTCTGATTTATAAGGATTGCTATAATATAGTAAGCTATTAGGTAACGCCTTCTCACTGAAAATGGACCACACACGGGTATTCAAATTAGAAAAGTCAATGTAAACGGAAATGATGCATTTATCGTAGCTCGTACGTAAGGCGAACACCGCGGGCGTCTCTTCTCTTTAAGCTCGTAACTCTTCTAATAAGACACCTTTAAGCGCGCCTAATGCGTGCAACATCGATTAAATATTTCATTATGATTTGTGGTGAAACCGAAACATTTGTCCGCCGTGTTCCGTGTGCTAAGACGATTACTGTTATAACTTTGTCTGCCACTTATAACCACGAAACTGTAATACGCTTTATTTATTTAGTTAAGTTACGTAATCTGAATATCAATGAATTGATTTGTGATGTTTCTTTGTAATATATTAATAATAAAATTTTTATCTTAATATTCAATAGAATATTAATATAATTATATTTTTTTACAATAGAATATTAACAATTAAAGAAATTGTATTAATCAATGTCATCTGCCGGGCTAGCACATGATTGGCGCGACAGTATCTCGCTGCGACATAGACTACCCGTCCCTCTTTTATTTAAATAGTTCGAAAAAGACGAGTAGTCTATCTCGCCGCGAGATGCTGTCGCGCTAATCATGTGCTAGTCCTACAGACCAAAGTTAGTAAGTAAGTTATTAAAATTATGAAAAAATATATGAAAAGTCGAGCAGGAAAATTAATTTGCCTCAAATTTATAACAAAGCGTCGAAAGGCGCGAGTACCATGTCGTTTCTACTTCGGTCGACCTTTTGTGTAACCTTCTTTTCCGCATTGTCGAATGTTTATGTTAGCAGATTAAGTGCGGAAATTATAAAAATAACACTGGAATGGAAACAGCATTAAGAAACAATTGGCGATGAAAGCGTTAAATTAGCTATGATAACCACGCTAATTTTTATGGATTCTGTAGTCAACTAGGGACCCTTAATAGTTTTGCCATGTCATCTGTCCGTCTCTCCGTCCGCAGCTTTGCTCCGTGATCGTTAGTGCTAGAAAGCTGCAATATGGACTGAAAATATAAAGCAACCATGCCGACAAAGTGGTAAAATAAAAACAAGAAACATATTTTAAGAATTAAATCTTAATGTAAACTTTCAACGAAATAAGTACATATATATCGACCATGATCGGTTAAGCCGTTTTTGAGATCGCAAAAGTCTTCACTTCGTAGTAAAAACATGTACAGATTGCTGCGATGGTACTCCCTTGGGCTTGTTATGTATATATGAACTGTAAGCAGAGGTACCCAATGATAATTAATAAGAGTAATAACCCGTTCATTCGTTCAAGGCAGTCTAATATGTGACCAACGGGTAGCTAGAACACCGTACACTGAGCATGGCCCACCATGCTTTTGGCCAATTTTTAATACTTCATATATATTCTGTGAATTTTATTGTTGTTAAAAATTAAATTACGGTTCTGCTGCCTCGATTTGAATGACGGTCCGCGGTCTTGGCCAGTCGTCCCACCGACTACAATACAAAGGGCACTTCATATAAACGCAAGTTAACGTTCCAAACATATTCAATGAGCTCGCGTCAACGTCACCTCCGGCCGCTGTCACTCAACGGTCATCCAACGGTTTTGTAAAAAAAAAACAATGAAAAGTTCTCCACTTCCATGACATTTCACATAAAATGTCAAGTTTTGAGTATCAATAACGACTTTATAAATTTATTGAATTTCTACACATAACGTTACAATCATTATTTTGAGCTAAATTATTATTGAGCTAAATATGGAAATTACTCATAAAAGAAGGTATCGTTAAAATTGTATGGGTAAGATAATAAATTACGAGAGATACAAGTAATGTTTATAGCAATGAGCGTTAAAGATAATAGATAGCCTTTTGGCTCTTAATCGAACAATGAAATATCAATGACACCCTTTTCTTTAGGAGCATTGAGGGGTACGATATACAGTAAAGTTACTGATGGTATAAATGTGGCGTAGTGCGAACAAAAATAATAGATACCTAGTAGAACCGTCTCGAGTTAGCTATTAATTGAAAGCTTCTGCGAAACTCAGTGTAATTATTTGCCGCCATTAAATTTTCAGATTACTCGAGCGCTACTAGTTACGCAGACAGGAGACATGACTTATTTAGTGCCCATGTTGTGTTTCCATCTTTAATCTGCGTGGGCGCATATTTCCGAGAAAACATTTCTTGCCGAGCGCGCATGATGATGCTAAGAAAACAGAAGTAATAATGTTAGCCATACTTGTACGGTAAAGAACTCCGTAAATGAATCATCGCATATGCGTTCCTCGTCACAGTGCAAAAAGAGGTTTGTCGAAAATGCCCCTCGTTCAGTTAGCTCGCGCTTCTCTGCTGGCTGCTGGGTACTCATCCCTTATTTATTTATACTGGTATGAGGAATGCGTTTTTTGTATCTCTGTATCAGCGCGTTCAGCGCTGCCACAATCCGATCCAGCGAATTCTTTAATTGACGAAATGCAGCAACACTGCATTCCAGTTGGATCGTTAGGCTTAATGTGGGAATACGAAAATGCCTTATTGCTAGAGCATTAATAACTAATACATTTCACTGTTTCAACACCTGTTCAAATGAGCAATTATTACCTACGTTACACAGTTGTGTAATATTTAGGGATAAGGTGATTATTCCTACGTCACATGATGGCCCGTATTAATAAATTATACCCAGTAGTTTAATAGTTGTCTATTAAAAAAACCGGTCGTGTGCGAGTTCGGTTGACTCGCGCACCGAGAGTTCCGTACAAACTTTCAAATTATGTCATGTAACTATAAACACAAAAGACTTTTGACCAGAATTATACTAATACGTACAGCGCGATCTATCGGCAAATCGGCTAGTTAATTTGCGAGACCGGGTAACTACGTATGTTGGTCAATCATCTCAAAAAATTAAGTTATTTGAAACATATCTGGTGATATTTTCGCCGTTACGTAGAAGCCTTGCAGCACGCTAGTCCAATTACTTGTAATTAAATGTCTCAAAACAGCAAGAACTTCTTTTACCGATGTACTCAAACGTACCGTTTATGGCTCGAAGACTATCTACTCTAGACGGTAAGGTAGTGGTTAAATACGTCAAGCTGACGCTTTTGCTGTAATAATGATAATGTATCATACATTTTTATCGCATTATAATAACATGAGATCCGGTATAATAAAACTTACCTGCGGTTATTAGATGTTGAAGTTGGAAGCAGTTTAAAAGTTAGCTCGTCGTAACAAGTTGTCGGGGATTGATAGCAGTTTCTCTTATCACTGATGATAAAACATGCGTGTAGTGCGGCACTCCCTGCACTTTCCCCTGAACCCACTGCACCTGCTGCGCTGTCTGCCGGGTGACCGAGGTGAAGGCGGCTCCGTCGCTTAGACATGATTCAAAATACACTGCAATGCACGACTAACGTTTATAGATATATCCAGATACGTGAGGTTATTGCATATGAGACGGGTTAAACCGATCCACGTGAAAGTTCTCCTTATTATACCTACTACATATATGAATGGCCATTCACGAGATATACGGACCTCGTATTTCCTGTTTATTACAAGCGATGAGTAGCCCTCGTATATACTTTTTATCGTAATAGATGGTATGTGAAACAAATATAAACATGAGCAATATAATGGACGTAAATCGACGATGTTTGCGCATCCTGTGCGTAAGTGCAGTGGTATAATGTAGACCGTGATGGTTTATAATGAATAAAAAGATCAAAGTATTCCGCTTGGTGGATGGTGTTCGAGTTTTAATTAAGAGATTAATAATAAAGCAATGCAGGCGCAAGGCAACGACCGGAGAGCACACACGGCAGGCGGGCGCACGCAGCCCTATGAGACATGTATGCCGCTCCGTTACGACACCGACACCGAATTTTTCCACATGCCCGCGCAGCTAAGATAAGCGGCAAGAGACGCCAACGTGTTATTTATTAACGAACCGAATGATCGATAGTTGGACGCGACACCGGACGTGGACGTGGCGGAGCGCTGCCTTTCGAAACTGGCCGTCGCCGTCGCCGAACAGGCTCGCTGCGTGCGCCTCGTTTGCCCTTTAAATCAGTAACATATCCTTAAATCTCATTTACTTATGATTATCACTTACCTAATATAATTCAGAAGATTTCTACTAAAACCCATCAAAGTAAGAAATTTCCGTACCTATTAACTAAGTTGCCTCAATCCAACTAAGTGCTTATAAGTACCCGATTTACGAAGATTCTAAAATAAATGAGTTCAAGTTCTTTTGCAATGTCGACCACTGTAACAAAGCTTCACTTACGTTACACATACATCAGCCGTTGTGTCGTAGGTACACATCAAGGATACCTATATGTTGTCTGAGTAACGGTCGTGTAAAAAACGGCCGTGTCGAATCTTTTGTTTGAACAAGTCTCCTTCAACCCTTCGCTCTGAGCCATCCGTTCCGCTCTTGCATACGTCACGTCGTCGTGACAGCTGTGCGCTATACTTTCTAATCGCTCCATTCAATACCAAACAAACAGACAAGGAGTTGGCGACTTGCGAAAGATTTAAATGGCTCGAACAATCGACAGAAAAGAAAAGACTTATCAATTAATTATTTATAGACGTGAGAGTCAACAAAAGCTTTGTCAACCTGATTATGTAAGCGGTGACTTGATACCCCATATATTTAAATACAGAAACAGTACTTACATTGTATAAAGTTTAACCAGTATAAACATACTCGGATGTATACTTGAACTCGACGTGTAATGTGTACGATACGATAGGAAACGTTCGGAAATTCGTGGCTGAGGTGCGCAGGGCAGGTTAGACCAGTCCCGGTGGCCTCGCAAGGACCCCAGCAAACCTGTTAGATTCGTTGCACGATTTTTACGTGCGCACCTACCGGAATCTCATTCACGTGCTGCACCCGCGCCGCGGCCCCGCGCCGCCTGCCAGTTAACTCGTCAAATGACTCACGCTTCGGCTGGTTAAATGCCAGAAGCTGGCTTTTCCAGTTTTCTGATCGAATTCGCACATTCTATTCTTACTTGAAACTAATATGACATTCTGTGAAATAGATACTTTAATTCATTGAGTAAATGGGCAAGCGTAGCTCATTCATTCATATTATGAACGACGCAATACTGATGCACACCATAATAATCTATATACATAATTAGTAGTAGGTACTTGCGTAAAAAACGAACAGGTTCTTTGCATAAACCGCTTTTAATGAATGAGTTTAAAGTACAGTTACGTCAACTGGATGTTATGACTTATTCGTTTAGCTCAACTGGGTAAATAAAGGGTTTGAAACAGTTTGAATAATATCAAATATAAGTACGTACCTATTTATTTTGTTGTACTTACTTAAGCAACTTAAAAGCTGCGGATTTCCGAAAATGATATTGGCCAAAAACGAATAAGCAATGTCATCCCATGATATCAACACGAGACCAGGAACAGGAATCAGGTAGAGCTACGATCCGGTCAAACCCGTCCGACGCGTGCTTCCAACATTTTTTATTTATTTGTCTGCATCGTCGGATACCGCTGGGCGTGACGTCAGACGACCTAAACTGGTTAGCGAGGGAGCAGGGATTTGCCTCGCATCCTTCCGGTTCTGCAAGTGGCACGGACCTGTTCTACATCAGGTTGCGGCACCAGGTGACCCGCCGCCGTGACGCACGCCCGGCTTCGCGATACCTCGCAAAAAACTACCCGAATTAGACGTCGACGACGCCCCCGCGTTTGTTCGCGTCCCGTTCCGATCACTACTGGATTACTTTTGAACCGGACACTCGCCTTGCTGACTCACGCCTGTGTACTCAACAATTAGCACGCAAAGCGTCACACGGACGACCGCTGGTGCCCACCAACCACCAGAGGTCAGTATCCGTACCAAAATGGTCACGCCTAATAACTGGTTCGCAAGTTGTAGTCGGCCCCGTCGTACAACTAAAGGCCAGGGTACAGGTATTTTACGCTATGTTTACTCGATGATCCGATAGACTGAATGAAAATCCATTTGCATTACGTAATACGGCAGACGGAATTGTAATATGCATTGTGCTTTTGATGATGACTCGTAGGTAGGTGGGTAGAATATCTAAAAGAAGAATAGTACCTAATTGTTGTATTTTGTTTGAACAGGAGACGCAAGGAGGTGATGGAGGTGAGCGGCGAGTCGTGGCGCGCTTACTACTCGAGCGCGGAGCACCCGCTGAGCGCGGCCTCGTCTGCGGTGCTGGGCGTGGATGACCAGCAGCCGCAGGCCCTCGTCACCGAGTACTACAAGCTGCCACCGCTGCAAGCGCAGGATCTACACAAGGATGGGAAACTAACTGATGTCTGGACGTGAGTCTTCTACCTAGATCGATACGTTACTTATGCACACACAAACATATCTGGTTATATGGCATAGGTATTTTCGTAAATTCGTTTTTTTTTTACTTAAATTGTGCATATAGCGTTGTTATAACACGGGCATTCAATTGAACTCGACCAAAGAATTAAAAACTATGACATACTTGCATACATGCACACATATGACATACATACCAATGAAATTTCGAACATCGATCGTCCGAGGTATGTATGTGTTATTAGTAGTTGCGTTTAGCAGTAAATGTATGAACTCGTACTTAATACTAATCAATATGTAAATTAACATTCCCTAGACCCTAAGTAAGGTAAGTGTACACGATTTGCTATTAGTACGTACAGTCACCTGCAATAGTATGTTACTCTTCGAAGGCCGCAAAAATATGTGACACGCTCTTACGGCTCTATAAATAACATCGTGTCAGATATTTTTGCGGCCTTCGTTGTGTAACATATTATTGCAGGTGACTGTACAGTCAACCAATTTGATTCCTGGGTCTCGATAGAATTATGTCATAATGAATCAATTTGTTTATCTTCTACGACAGCGTTTGTAGAATGATGTATGTCATGTATCTGTAGTAGTTAAAGCGACGAGGTTCTCTATTGGTATTGGTTGACTGTACTTATCTTTTTATAAAACATTATAATCTTAGTAACATCACTACTCGAACTACGAACAAATTGCTTCGGCAGTAGATAATATATCTTAGGTGCGGTGCGGCTATAGCTGCTTTGAAAAGCATTACAAATTACGGATGAGCCGCGTTGATAACTTACACGCCGTATCATATTTATAATAATCAATTTTATGTTTACGGTTTTAACTCTGAATTCCCCGCAATAAAGCTAAAGTGTGTAGTTTCTCGCTGAATTAAATATGTGTCAAGGAAATGTAATAAATCTGAAACTTTTAAGTTACGCCCATGAAATGAAAACGACATACTTTTGAGGGAAATATACCCAACGATAGATTTTCATTGCTCTGAATTAAAATGTATAAATTCATAGACATACCTACTTCTTAAATATTTGAACTATAAAAAATAGGTCAGAGTAAAAATATTTTCGTATTTTATATAGAAATTCGAGACATTTTTTGACATAACTACCAGTGGCGGCGCGTCAAACATATCCATAGGCAAGCCGCTAATTTGGCTTACATATTTCTTTTACAACTCTGCTCACACGTCCAAAAACAGGCAAGCCGGTGGGAATCGGCTTTTATGGACGCGCCGCCACTGATAACTACATAGTTTATTTATTTACAGTCAAGAAACTGCCACAAGCAGTTTTGGCAGTCCTCTCGTCGAGACGTTATTTAATACTACTAATGCTAATGGTATCAAAACCAGCCCGATACAAACAGCATAACCATAGAGTTTTTACTATAACGGTACACCTATAAAATACGAAAGAACTTTATCCCCGACCTAATACTTAAAATTTTTTGCACAATACGTAATTCTACAAATGTCGGTTTTGATATCTCAAGGCATTTGCTACCCATAAACCATTGCGGTAAACAGAATCATTAATTGCTTAAAGAATGAGTAATATGTAATATGTTTGTTTGCAGGAAATATTACGTAACTGATTTTTGAACTTGCGAAGCAAATGACGGGAAGTAATAAAAACGATTAAAATGTCGATATTTTCCTAGGCATTAATTTAAAGTATTCTCCTGCCTGACAAAACGTTGAAGCAGACTTGTTTGTTGTTGCGATATTCTAAATTCTAAATTGTTGCGATATCGCATTCTATAATCGGCATTTGTTTTTACATTGATAACTGTAAAGTTATTAATTACTTATTTAAAATTTTCCTTCTACTTTAGACATTAGACATCTACCTGCATATTTCCTAGTATATTTTACTTACCTAATATTCTTCGGTGTATAATCAGGGCTTGAAACTGATTTATTTATACGATTTATACATTATCAATTTATCACTTGTTTTTAAGTTGTTAGATATCAAAAAAGTTTCATATATATACTATTTACATAATTACAATTTCAATCATGAATGTATCACAATCGCATCAATCACAAAATAAATTTATCGGTGTATGTAAGTAAAAAGATTATTATAAGGTGACAGTACAAATATCTAAGTAGGTACCTACGTGATACGTATTCGTATTTAAAACGAGTATAAAGGTAATGTGTTTTAAACAAGTGGCATGTCTTTATTTTTATTTTATTTTATTTTATTTTATTTTATTCGGGATGCTTACTGCCTAATAAGCATCCCGAATAAAATAAAAGGATAAGGTTTTTTTTTCTAAGACTGTCAGCGATGGATGTAGGTACTCAGGTATACCTATTATAAATTAGAACTAAAGAAATCATTAGTGATTTTCAACGTACAATAGTCAGACGAGTTAAACACATGTATCCCTATGCTCACAATAATTGTCTGCTTCGAATATGCAAAACAAATCTCGAATATCGACAACAATCAAAGTTTAATCAGAAGCGATCGCGGAAAATCAATCGGCGATTCTCACGGCCGTACATCATGACGTTCGTGTATTGGAGGCATTATCATTATAATCGACGAATTTTGAAGCGCAGTGAATACGGAATGAATTCGCGTAAAATTTATATGTAAACTATGATAATATGCAATCTTTGTAGAGTTTTTATGCACATTGAAGACACATGGGGTTTGTGTTGCAGAGTCTCACGGACGAGTACGCTGAGACAGAGGCCGCGTGGCTTCCGGCCCTAACGAAAGGTGTAAGAATAACAAATAATAAAAATGTTAATGTTCCACTCAATAAATCACAAGCACTCATTTGAATACCTATGGCAGGATTAACGAATTGAGAGTTCGCAACAGCGCATATTTTCGATCCCCACATTTCGACTTCGAATATGTTTTGCATAATATTATGTTTTAGTCTTGGCTCATTATTTTTTAAACTATTTATGACAGGTACTATTCATCGACGACGATATCATAGGTATCCTTTGTTTTCAAGATTTTCTATTTATTAAATGAGCTTATTAAAATATTTTTCAGGTGTATTATTATTTACTCTGATTGTTGTTAAATAAATTCAGTTAACTAAATAGACCAACCATGCCCGCCAATCTCATTGTATGTAACTGGTCTATCTTTTAGAAGCAGTCAAATGGTTGCTTTTTATTCATATTATTCGTGAAAATACGCGCAATTCAAACTTAAAATGTCAGTGCATTCAAAGAAATCCTATAGAAATGCGACCCCGATCCAAATTATGCTCGCTCTTTGAAAGAGGTTGTTAACAGCATCCCTTGAATAGCAGCCCAAAATGAGCAAACGCCGTGTCACATTTTAACACAAGGAGTGCATAATGTTAACTTGACCCCAGAAACCGTTTATATCTACTTTTATGAAGGTTTATTATATTCCATAAACACAGTGACGCAGTTATAAAAAGAACAAGTTTGAACCTATGAAAATGGTAATAGGCCGACTAAGATTATCGTGCACCTCGAAAGACTGAGCACAGTCACCGTCTGATATTTCTTACCTTTAAAATATTTGAACAATTTTTTTTTTATATATTTGGGCTCAATTTACTCAGAACGAATTATAAATTATGAAATCAATTACAAAAACCTCTATAAAAGTGGAGGGTGTAAAAGTGCATGGTGCAGCATTGCGATGGAGTGGGCCTCCTACATGACACCTCACACGTCGAGGGGCCGGGCGACAGGGACAAGTCGCCCTCATTCTGGCGCGCGGATGGAATGTGACGGCGGCCAGATTCGGCTCGTCATTCTCGTCACCGTTTACAGGAGTGCATAAATACAAATAATGACAATAGACGGATGTGGCTGGAAGCGGCTCACATTGACAAGGACGCCCAGGACTTGTCTGGTGCATTGTCGGTGCGCGGCCCACGCGACGGGCTACGATGAGCGCGCTATTGCTCATTCATACATTCAAAATTATAACGAATGCTCGCTCACCCGCGCCCGCTGCCCGCTCCCCGGGCTGTGTCTCTTTATGCGTTTGTATGCAAATTCACCTCTAGTTGAGCGCCAGGTTCATCGTCAGGTTCGGCTTGCAGTGTTTGTTGTCTAAATCGCTCGTATTATTTGAATTGAATGCTCAATATACTTAGACACGGACTAGTTCCATCTTTATAAATATCCTCGAGATCAGCCGTAGGCGTGAGCATGTTTCGTAAACGCGTTGCGTATTGCGCGGGCGCAGCTATAGCGCTAGCCTCCGTTATAGCCAGGACTACGGATATTATGGCTGTTAAGTGGAAACGGGCGGCTATAACCATTAATATAAGTTGGACGCTGTCGAATGCTAACTCTAAGATTAGCATAGAAACGCGCGGCGGGATGTCTCGGGGAGGGGCGCGCCCTTTGACCCTGTCACTGTTCACACTCAACACTAACGGGAAAACATTTTCTCCTCTCTCCGGATCACTTTATTACATTACATTAATATTGGAATTACCTATGAACGTATATAAATAAAGTTAATAGCCATGTAATAAAATATAATAAAAAATACTGTTCAGTGGGATTTCCTACATGCTAAATTGCGAAGGTTGGACGAAGCCACTGTCGGCGCGTTAATTAATCCTGTAGCGACACTTCGTTAATTATAAAATCACCATTTTTGATATGACCCTAAAACTCAGAATACATTATCTCCTATAAACCAATAAACTTTGTAATGGATCAGTTATGAATGTTATACCTAATAGAAGTCAAGCTAAACAATATAATCGTACATACCTGTTGAGCGTTTATTGGTAGGTACAGTATAAGTAGAGTAGGTAGTTTATATTTGTTTATATTGATAGGTATTGTAATACAAAATGATTCATAAGGATCCCTGGTTGTGCGACGCTCGGTAATGCCGCGGCAAAAACTCAGGAGCTGGAACCGTGTGACCCATTTAGGAGAGAACCGGTTCTCTCTTGACGATCCGGCTGTATTGTTAATGGCAAAGCAGTTAATACCATTCAATTCCCTTGGAAACCAACCCCCTTATAAGATAATGCATAAAAAGATAGGAACATCGTTATGTCCCTGGCCGGCCATCACGTAGCGAAATATCAAATCGGGGCTGACCATTCTTCTTGACCATTCTTTATCATGCGAACATTCCCATTGAAACGGTCAGCTAAAGAATTTGAATTAACAGTCGTTACGCATGCGAATTATTATTAAAGCATTACTCACAGACATGCTGATTTATTTTTATTATTACCTTTTAGCTATTTTCGGTTAATTAGGACCAGCGAAAAGTTTAACGGCTTATTAATCACCGTTACGGGTCTGTGTAACCAAAAACTCTTAAATTACTTAGACAAATGGCGAAATCGTTTTCAATTAAAGTTTTTGATAATGTATTAGTTCCGTGAGAAAAGTAGCAATAAACCTACATTTAGCGGAATGATATATTCAAATAGCATTGATATTACGATGCGGGCATCCGCTGCAAGCGCCTCCTCCGCGGCGCGGTCTCCGTCGCGCGATAGATTCTAATCTATTCGTCAAGCAACGGATAAACTGTCGCCGCGGGAGATACCGCGCGCGATACCACTACCAAGTGTTCATTCACTTCATTATCTCACTGGTTTTCTTCATCATTAAGCTTCTTTACATTTTCCAACAGCTTGTTTGTTGCATATTACATGACCAACATCTACTTTGCCGGTAGTTATTATTTTTAAAGTAAACATTATTATTTATTAGCGACCCGCCGCGCCTTCACACGGGTTACCAAATTACGCACATAAACCACAGAATAACTATTAACTAATAGCACTACCTAAACCTTCCTCAAGTATCATTCTTTTGATAGGTGAAAACGGCATGAAAAACCGTTGAATAGTTTTTGAGTTTATCGCGAACATAAATACAAACACAGAAACAGACAGAAGCGGCGGGGGACGTTTTATAAGGTGTAGTGATAGTGATTATGCAATTACTTGTATGAATTAGTTTCGACTACTTTATACTTTGACTAGTTATAGATTCTTACATTATTGGATAGTTATTACTCTTAACAAAGTTGAAATTGAAATTGCTTTTTGCTCACAAATATTCGAACACGACTAGTGTTCGATTGTATGATCAAACAATTCCGTACATTCTGAGAATGAAAATTTCCGATGGTGACTATAATAATAGTTGAATTTACAAATCACACAATTTATGCTGTATTTATCCTTGAGGATACTAAAGTTTATCATCTTTGTGATTCATAGGATATTTTTCAATTACTGCGTCTCTGAGTTGGTGCTTAGGATAGGGTTGCCCTTGCGCACCCCTTGCATCGTATTGTCGCGATCTCGTCATGTGTGAAAGGGTGTTAAGTAAACATTGCAAATAATTATAATGGCAATTGCATCCGCGCGTATTCCGATTTGCTTTGATAAGAAAATAGTTATTTGCATGTAAAATGTAGCAGTCGGATGCTAGAGGTGTTCATTCCTATCCTTTTATTACCGGCACTGTTATGGTAATCATTGCAACATGACACTGATATCTGATCTAAACTTTGGGATTTCGGATTCGGGTTCGTAACGGATTCCTTTCTATTCCTTATCAAAATTAAATTTATGTTGGCTAGCAGGTAAATCTTGGAATTAATACAATTTATTATTTCCTTGGCAACGGTGAGGTTCACATACTGATCTTTTTAGGGTTCCATACCCAAATGGTCTGTCTGTCACCAGGCTGTATCTCATGAACTGTGATAGCTAGGTAGTTGAAATGTTCACAGATGATGTATTTTTGTTGCCGCTATAACAAAATACAACAAATACTAAAAACAGAATAAATTAAATATTTAAGTGAACATTGAATTCCCGCGATCTGCAGTTCTGGTTAGCCTGAGAACTCGCGCCTGCGCTCGCGCATAGCAACTAGTATAATGTTCTCGCGTACTTACTTGTGTAAGTCGCTGCGGGCAAAATAAATAAATAAAAAATGTATACCTACCTACATATTTATTTTTTATGTCAATTTTGCAGTAATTCAATAAATTTGCACTTAATATTATATAAATATGTACTCGTCAAGATAATAAATTCTTAGTATAAGTATGTTTAACTCATGTAAGTGAATTGTAATATTCTTATGAGTAATAAAATTTCTTTAAACCTAAGTGAGACAATCCGGGTTCTTTTCCGCCGTTTTTTTTGCTTAATTGTACGGAACCCATTGTTTCCGTCGAGTCCGTTCGAGTCCGTCTCGCACTTGGCCGATATGTTTATAACCTACTTACCAATAGAAATTTTAGAATTGTACTAAAAAAAGGGACGGCCTATAACTGTTGTAATACGCTAAGTAAATACCTAACAAAGAATTTAGTACCATACAAAGCTAATCATAGTACGATTTATAAGTAAACCTGTTCCAGTGGTCCTAATAAACGCTTACTTGAGTTCATTAATGATACATATGCCAATTTCTAGACGAGTTTTTGTTTGTAATATTGAATAGCATCACCGTTTATAAACAGGATAGTACAAGCTACTTGGTTTTTATGTGAATGGAAAGTGGTTAACGAGTGGCATGGAATCAAGTAACAAGTTACGAGTATGATGTTAGAATTCCTAAATAACCGCGTATGTTGGAGGAGACATGAGCATTGAATGAAACCAGTCCCATAAAGAGAAGAAACCAATATTAGCTAAGTACATATTTTTACAAAGTATTTTTCACTAGTGATATCTGAAGTGAAACCCAGTGAGATAGGTTTAGCTGAAATGATCAATTGATCACAGATTAAGAGTAACTTTTAAACCACAATAATCCGCTCAAGTTACCGTACCTTCTAAGAAACAGATTCAAGTTGCAATGACTGGTTTTGGAAAGTGAGTCAAAAAATAAAAATGAGTAGAAGTTTTTCAATTGGTTCATATGCCTGAGTATTAAAAAAATCTCAGCTATATTTATTAGCAAAGAATGGGGATGGAGAATAGGGCTTGAAGGGATGAAAATAATATATATCTATGTATTTCAGTCCAAGTCGTCTCATTGCAGTGTCGCTCGGAATATTCTTCGAACAGTTCGAACTAACATACTGGTAGACACACGCCTCGATACAATGGATGACGTCTCGCGAGCTTGGGTCGCAACAGCAAGCTTGGCCGCGAGCGAAGTTGGCGGTCGTGTCTCGAGGCGCCGCGACTCAGCTGTCAGCGGAGCGCGCTTTGTATAACGTTTTTGCAAGGCGCCAACAATGAACGACAAGCAAACATCGCTTTATGATTCGCTCGCATGAATAACGATACCTATGCCACTTCATTCCGTAGCTCGTACCCTCATTGTCATAAAATCTATTTGAATATATTTTACGTAGTTGTCGGTATCTCGTAAGATCGACGGTGCACTCGACATCTAACCTGACTTACCAGACCGTTGGCACTGCCGAAATAATCCGTGAAGCAAATTAGCGCCGCATCTCTCTTGTGTAGAAACACTGTCGACGTTTCCCGAAACATTTTACACACGCGGTTTATCTTATCGGATGAGCGATTTCACACTCGTCGTGTTTCTCTTACAAATCGCTTTCATAAATCGTTAAGTATGAGCAAAGCGAGAATTGCAATCGGACACGGGCGGCGGCGAGCGAGCTTGCGGGAGGTCGCGCGTCCCGACCAATTCGGACGCATGAAATAGTGCGGCGCGAGACTCTTATCTAAAATAAACATCTGAACGCCAATGAAACTTGTCTTCAATTATCATAAATCGGCGCGCACTGACATCGCAGTGCCGACGAAAACCGCGCCTGCGCTCTTCGTGCGGAGGTGGCCGCATCGCTAACAAATCAAACAAATGTGCAGCCGTTCCTCGTGTAAGTACTTCGTGGCGCGAATGTTTTCATTAAAAAAAGACACAAGTATTTATACTTATTACAAATTATTTCACTGGAACATTTTACTAAGTAGGTTTGCCTGCATATTCTTTACGGAGCTACGAATTTCCAAGAAATAGCATTCCACTCTTAAAATGGGTACCTACATATATGTGATGTGTAATGCATACTTGTCTGAGTAGCTACATCTGCTCATGTAGATGTAGGTATATCAGTAATACAGAATATGGACATAGGTTTAAAATATATAATGTTTATAGAATTAATATACAGAATTTTATTTAAAATTACTTAATGAATGAAAACATTTATTTTTAGGCCACTATAGGCCCATAGATAAATACCTTAAAACTAGCATACATATTATTACAAAATATATCTTAAAACTAAAAACACAATTATGGCTGCGATGCAGTTCGCAACCCCGCAGTGTCAGGGAGCCGGCCGCGGAACTTGATACCCTTCGGCCATAACTCCTCCTTGGTTAATAGGTACCCTTAATCCATCCAAACACCACCATACCATTACCATTCTACACTTCTGCAAGTGTATTTAATTAAATAAGGTAAATCCGGGGTAGGTGGCCATAGGTTTTTAGGAGGACTTTGCAGGAGAGATACTTATTATTATTATTGAGAGCCTGTAAATTTTTCCCACACCCTCAATTCATCTTTTTGTATTTCTAGGGTTCCGTACCTCAAAAGGAAAAAAAACAGAACCCTTACAGGACCACTCGTGCGTGTCCGAAACTACTGGATCAATTAAGTTGAAATTTATTTTGTGACCCAAACACGGGCATGTACCTAACGTACCTAAACAAATTAAAGATAAAGATAAAGTTTTTATAAACTATATTGCGTTACATATCAAATGAAAGAGCTCCTTGTAAGAATCTCAAATACCGTAACATCGGGGTACTTTGTCCCAAAATCAAGATACTTTTTACTATTAGTTTGAGCACTTCAATTTTTATCGCATTATGACACTTTTATAGTCATAGGTATTTAATTGTGGGTATAATCAACTCATGCACATACGTAAAACTTAATAAATCAATCTCTAAATATTTTTTAATTTTTCGCAAAGTTTGAGCCAAAGTTGCGCTTTCAAGCGGGTTTCTTTGGCCATCGATTTTTCATTGAGTACAACGTAACGGTTTGCAATAAAAGCGCAAAGAAAGCTGTTTAAAATTATTACACAATACACATGTATATCAAATAAGGACATAGTAGTAAGATTCATTTGTTTTTATTACACTAAAAAAGCAAACTAATCAACACAAAGTAATAAATCTATTAAACATGGTTTTTTTTTAATAAAAACTTTGCCAAAACAATCAGAAAAACCTTCTAATCTTATCGATCATAATCATTAGAAATAGTTAACGTGTATAACTATAATTATCATTTATGAAAAATGAGTTATCCTATAGAATTATATTACTAGGTAGGCACCTAGTTAACAGTCGACTGTAACTAATCAGTCTTAAAAATTGATAATCATTTTATAAGATATTAAACTTATGTGGCAGATGTTCTTTATCTTTGTTTTCATTAATTCCATTACAATCTAGAGAATCTGTCTTTGAAACCTGAGCCTGTGGTTCATCCAGTGCTCCAGCACAGGACGAACCACTGGCTGCTGTTCCTGGGATCGTGATTTATAACCTGCGTCAATAGTAAATTGTCTTCTTAGTTAGCAGATTGATCTCGTGCCGTTATGAGACCTTCAGTAGATGAAGCGAGACTATAATATATCTGCGTCGCTGTTCTCTCTGAAGGAAATGTTTTCCCATGGGTCAAAGAAACCCGAAAACGATAGCCAAAGAATACTTTGATTTTCAATAACATATACTTCTCACAATAATCTCTTAAATTCTATGATTTATATCACATTAGGATCCTAGATACATATCTGTTACGATTAATAACAATCAAACACTTAAACTTATTTGCTTTCTTTGTTTCGAGAAAAAGTTTGCACATTATAGAATCGCGTAGTTTATAGGTAACAACTTGTGACCGAAATTATGGACTGACCAATCAGCGTTGTTAACGTGAAACTGTTTCTACCCACCGCCCCATACGGTCATCTATCGATGAATAGCGCGAAATACATCGATAGGTCCTGACGTGCAGCGTGACGGGAAGTTCAATCTTTTTTTCGTTTTGGGACAAAGTAACCCCCATGGGCTAAAGTACCCCGATGTTACGGTATATATTTTTTTTATAATTTTAGGATAAACAGAAGTTGGTCGAGAAAATAGGCAAAAAATTACCATTCCCCCCTTTATCTCCGAAACTACTGGGCCTAATATAACAAAAAAACAAAAACAAAATAGTTCTCTACCTGTTAGATGCGTGAGTGACGTGAGTCGGACTTAATTACTTAGTTTTTGTTCTGTCCCCTACGGGTTTTTTAAAGACATTTCACATACGTTTCACATAAAAAATGCATTGTTAGAAATTGTGTAATGTACGGAACCTTTGGAACCCGAGTCCGACTCGGACTTAGCCGTGTTTTTCTGTTTTTAACTCGTTATCATAGGGGGACATCTGATAACCTTCGGAATACCATATAGGCGATGGAGACATCTTCATTAGTTGCACCTTCACTGCCATATGGCCAATTACCCTGATTTGAACTGGCCATCTCTCCTTTCCGCCAGAGAAGGCCAAGCCTAAAATTAAAACAAGTTGAGACTCGCGGCCCGATTCGAACTTTAAGATACGTCAATTAATAGATTTATTAGAAACAGTGTTAGAAACGATATGGATTAGATATCTCAATGTTAAATGTGACGTTTCTTCAAACAAAATCGTGACTTCTTCCAATGCCACTTCTGACACTGACACATCTAATCCATATTGTTTCGGGCAGATGAGCTTCATCCTTATTTAGGTTAGAACAAAACTAGAACCTTATACTTTACACCAACTTTTATATAGTTTGGTCAACTTTTAGACTTGTCTTTTTTAGAAAATGTATAGGTACAGTCAAAGAATTTAATTTCCGACCCATTTGGTACCCCGTCACAGTGGCAATTAATATGAAAGTTGCTATGTAGACTTGTAGAGGCCTCATACAGTCAAGTGTAAAAATATGGATGCACACATCACACTCAAAAATATGTCCCATAGTTCTTAATTCGCTGACATAAGAGGTATGGGACATAGGTATTTTCAAGAGGTTATATGCATTTTTTTTTTACACTTGACTATAGGTAAGTACCAACATTGGAAAAGTAGCTAAGACTTATTGAATACTTACAAAAATGTTTAAGAATTATTGTGAACAGTTCTTCTTTATTAAGCAAGAAATACCTATTTATTCGAATGCAAAAAAAAATTTACTAATACGCCCTTAAATTGTAGGATTAGGTAAAAAAATTGGTACTACTTCTGTTATAAATATGTTTAATATTGGTTGAAATTATAGTTATTTCATTATACATATTCGTATGATGTATCTGTTGAAAATTTAGTATGCAATTAATTGTTGAGCCGATGATGAATGTTTGTAGAATGTGAAGGAATGTAAATTATCAATATGACAGTTAGCGCAGTTGCAGGATAATGATAGCGCGAATAGTACACTTATCAAGTGTAACGACGCTGCGCGCTGCGCTGCGCGAGGTCGCGGAGCGAGTAGCGCGCGCGCAGCGTCGGCGGCGCCAATCACCGCTATCTCCCCTCCGCAGGGCCGGATCGGCGCTGAAGGCGGCCAATGGCGCGCACGGGGCGGAGCTGGGCGAACTCTCCGGGCTACTACACGCGGGGCTCGTGAAGCGCGAGCCCGAGGACCTGAGCCGCAAGGTGGCCGACGAGCCCGAGCCGCACGCGCACGCGCTCAAGCCGCCGCGACACAAGGTGCGTCACACGTCCGCACGCCGCCGTCGCGCGCGCACGCACTCACACACTCCTTACCGGTCACTTATGTATTATTTATCGCGGTCTTCGTACAATGCGCCGGGCCCCGTGCTCGCGACGCACTAGCCGCCGCGCCCGCCCGCGCCCTAACCTGCTTTACCCTGATGCACCCCATCCCCAGGACCTGTATACTCATCCGGGATTATTCATGTGAACGTGTCACCGACCATAAACCTTAGTGTACGTGAAGCTGTGAACTGTGCTTCGACGCGGCATGTACGCGTCGACGTTGCGGAGCGGACAGTTGTCGTGGGAGAACGCGTGTAACAGACGCGTGTGTCCGCAGGTGGCGGTGGGCGAGGTGAGCGAGGCGGCGTCGCCGTCGCCGGTGCCGTCGCGCGCCTCCTCGGCCGGCTCGCTGCTGCCGGACGCCGCCATGTACGCGGCGCAGATGTTCGCGCCGCCCGGCACCCCCAGCCCGACGCCCTATGGCGATCAGTACTCGCGGCAGCCCTCCGGTGCCGCCTTCGCCGCTGAGCCCTACTACAGAGAGTACTTTGTGGGTGAAGGCTACCAGCAGAGGTCCGCGCCGCCCTACGGGGACGCAGAAGCGGCGCCGGGGTCGGCTTTCGGCGAACGGTACGCGGCGCCGCGCTACCACAGCAAGAGCGTGATCGCGGCGGCCGGGCTCACCGTGGACCTGCCCTCGCCGGACAGTGGCATTGGCGCTGATGCTGTCACCCCCAGGGATCACACCGCCGTTCAGCAGGTCGGTGCACACCCGGGCGCGGGCGGGCGGGATGCTTACACCACACCACACACCACTTTATCATACACAACACAACACGTTTATGTGTACCTAGTTCGTCATTCTTGATTTCGATCTCGTTAGAACTCAATAGGTATATTTTTAATCCTTTCTATTTATAGTGTATTTTATTTTCAATATATACTTAGGTCCTATTAAATAACTGACAACATATTATGTAGGTACACCTTATAACAGAATGTCGGTAGATATGCAAATAAGTTTTCTTTCACTAATTATGTCATCAAAGCCCACCCGCGCTCAGCTCTAATTACCAATATTTATTCAACGCTGATAACCTTATAAGTCTTTTGCCGAACCATGCCTTTACTTTATCTATATATTTTAATTGAATTTATATAAATAAGTAGGCACCGAAACTTTCTGGTAAAATGGTTTCTAATCAGCAAAAAGAATGTAGGTATACCTATATGAAATCCAATAAGAATTAAAATCTTTACCCAATTATATTTGCTAACATAACACAGTTAGGTATATTGGAATGTAAACAGTGCTTATATTGCTTATTACTCTTATTAGTGAGTAGGTACATTTTAAACACTTATCTATGAAGTGCATTGGTATAATTGCTCTTTGAGTCAGACAATGGCTCGCCGCAGCGTAACCTTCGGGGTCAATCAAGTGCCTAGATGGAGCGTTTCCGAGCATTAACAATGTTTGAGAAAATTAAAATAACAAATGGACCAGACCATAACCCAGTTAGGTGATAAGCTGGCTTGAAGGACGGTTTTCAGGGCGCGGTGCGCACGAAGTAGGCAACTGACAACCTAGCACCACAATGACACCGGATTGAGTTTATTAATTTGCCTCTTGTTGAACCGACTCGAGCTTGCAATTCACTCTGGCACCATATAAATTTCGCTTGATGTTTACTGTCACCTTACTGAGCGAAATATGAGCTAATCAAATTGAATGAGAGCAATAGTAAAATGTAAAATATACGGCGGCGCTACTAACTCAATTGTAAAGTTAACTAACTGCACGTGGGGCACGGCCTGTTAGTAGAATATGCAATTCTCAGCGCATTAATTGACTCGATTATTGTTTACGTGCGCGGGAGCACTCAATCAAGTCATTATTGCATAGAAAACTGATTGTAATGACACCTGTACAAGTATGAACTTATGAAGCAGAACCTAGGTATAGCTATATTAATCTTCCGATTGGGTCTAATCAGTGCATCGGCATAGCTAATCGTTTTTAACGATCATAACACGAAAATATGAATAATATTGTTTTTCTGCTTAATAATTTATAACAATTTGCTTAAACATATGTATCTGATTTAAATACCTTGTTTCCTAACGCGTTTATGAATTATTCATATACCTAAAATTTTCATTTATAAAAAGCACTTCACTTTATTTTCTTTATTATACACAATTTCGTTAACAGTTTGTTTAGGTCACATGTCTCATATATTATAGGAAGATACGGTAAATTTATCGGATCCATAGTAAATGTCTCCTACGAGAAACTGATATCTAAGTACATAAACATCTAAAGAGTTTGATACAAATAGACAAAAAGCAGATGTATTTAATAAATGTATTGAAGTCACGTCATACCTGCAAATAGCAGATAACTACTTAATGCCGATGACACACTTACAATGAAATTTTAATGAGAAACCATTATCATAAATTAGTTGCCAATTGGACTTTATTCACGGAAGATTTCGACATAAAACATTAGTGTAACAGAGTATCTCTCAAAACACCCGTTCGAGTAATTGGCTATTTATCAAAGCAATATCCGTTCGACGGGGAAAACTCGCGAGACGTTAATTACGCCCCATCACCTCTACGTCCTACCTTTTGAATTAACTTGCGTTAAAATATCTACAAAAATACCTTAATTAAAAACACTTACCGAAGAGCTTTCAGCTTTTTTTTAAATAGATCTGCATTTTTCTACTGAAGTGTAATATCTAGGTATCTTGTCATAAAATATGAACATAGTAACTATATAGACCTACAATCAATTTCCTGGGTTGTATTTAAGATAAGTTATATAACACATTCGGACTTTGTTTACTAAACTATAGAGATGAGATAATCAACATATTTACTTATGCTCTAATCAAAGACATTTACATAATTCATTAGGTAAATAAAGAAACAAGTTTAAAAGAAATAAACCTATAGTAAAAAAATATCAAAAAAATTACTTCATTATGACATTTTTCATTTGAATCTATTCTAAAAATCCTCGCGAGATATGTGACCTATCCTATCCTAATTGTATGCACGGGAGAGCGCTACGTTGCTACGAAATTAGGCAGTCGTAGGAAAAGACTTCAACGCGTTCCTTGCCGAGTGTCATTACAATTCAGGAATTTGATGATAGGAAACTCCGACACCAAAACACGCCAACGCTAAAAATGGAGCTTTAATCCAAATGCCTCAGAGTTAATTGCACGAACGTGATTTGAAATTACAATCTTTTTCGTAAATTGCGGTCACTTGGGATATACATTACATTACATTACATAGGTAACATTACTTTGAATGTCTACAATATCCGCCGTACGTAGGTTAATCAACTTGCAAATGTATTAGATATTACCGATATTAGCCATATGATATTATGTAGGCATACGACTTTACATAGTGTTTACAATTACAATGTATGTATTTAAATCGATTGTCATTACACAAATAACACGGTATACACAAGTACCATAGTGCTGGCATGAGTTTTTATTGTTGCATGTATATTGTATATTTTCTTTTCCAGAAAAAGTAAGTTTTGCTAGACGTATCAGTTTCATAACCTTTTAACCACGTTGTTTGATATGCTAACTTATGATCTAGTGTCAATGTTTTAATTACTCCTTCGTGACAGATATTATCCAGTTCAGGTTCTGACGAAAGGTGAATATTTCTTGGGTGTTACAACAGAATTTACAAACTATAACAATAAAACCTACTAAAAAACCTCACTTTTATATAATAGACTAGACATAAAAATTCAAAATCGCTCTCCTTCTTGATTCGACTGGCAAATCATATTACTTTTTGGCAACCGGGTTTTTTAACCTAATTAGACCCCGCTGAATCCGGTTGCTCGATCGAAATCATGACCGGAAGTGAGATATTTGACATTAAAGGTCCCTTTTTTTAGTTTTTATTAAATAACTCTTAAACGGAGGCGCATAGCAAAAAATGTTCTATTACATAAGTAATCTGCATAAAATTGCTTACAAGAAAGATTCAGTACAATTTTTGGCTAGGATCAATATTCAAAGAGATATTAACGCGGGAAATTTAATTATAATCACTTCTAAGGTCCCTTTTTTTAGTTTTTCGTAAATAACTCATAAACGGTGGCCAATATCAAAAAATGTTGTTCAACGATAATAATTTACACAAAATTTTGAACAAAACAGATTCAGTACACTTTTCGCAGGGATCAATATTTAAAAAGATAATAAAGAGGGAAAGTTCTAGTATAATGAATTCTAAGTTTCCTTGTTTTTATTTATTCGTTAATAATTTGAAAAATATGACTCATAGCAAAAAAGATCTTATACCTAAATAATAAACATAAAATTTCCTACAAAAAACCTGTAGAACACTTTTCGCTAGGATCAATATTTAAAAAGACAAAGCAGCGGGTAAGTTAATTATAAATAATTTTAAAGTTCCTTTTTAGTTATTTGTAAATAACTCGTAAACTGTGTCCCATAACAAAATAGGTTTTTAAAAATAAATTATCTACATAAAATTTTCTCCAAAAAACATCTGGAACACTTTTCTCTAGGATCAATATTTAAAGCGATATTAATGGAAGAAAGTTAATTACAATCAGTTCACTGGTCACTTTTCATTAGTTTTTCGTAAATAACTCGTATACGGTGGCCCTTTGCAAAATAATATTCTACATAAATATTAAACATAAAATTGTCCACAAAAAAGGTTCTGTACACTTTTTTGCTACATTCAATATTTAAAGAGGTATTAAAGGGTGTAAGTTAATTATAATCAATTTCCAGGTCCATATTTTTAGGTTTTCGTAAATGACTCGTAAAATAAGGCTCATAGCAAAATAAGTCCTTAAAGTTCTTGTAAATAAAAAATCGGCATAAAATTTTCTACGAAAACATAATGAACACTTTCCTGTGGGATAAATATTTGAAACGATATTAAAGAAAGAAAGTTGATTACGATCAATTCACAGGTCACTTCTTTTTAGTTTTTAGGGTTCCGTACCTCAAAAGGAAAAAAACCGGCCAAGCGCGAGTCGGACTCGCGTTGCAAGGGTTCCGTACATTACCCAAATTTCAACAACGTATTCTTTATATATGAAACGCGAGTGAATTGCCATTAAAAAACCCGTAGGGGTCGGTTCAAAAACTAAGTAATGTGCGACTCGCGCTTGACTGCATATTTCTAATAGGTTTTCCTGTCATCTATACGTAAACCCAGTAGTTTCGGAGATAAAGCCCATTTATCCGTTTACGAGTCATTTACGAAAACCTGAAAATAGGGACTTGGAAATTCATTATTATTGATTATTGAACTTACCCCCTTTAATACCTCTTTAAATACTGATCGTAGCGAAAAAGTGTACAGAACCTTTTTTGTGGACAATTTTATGTTTAATATTTATGTAGAATATTATTTTGCAAAGGGCCACCGTTTACGAGTTATTTAGGAAAAACTAATAAAAAGTGACCTGTGAACTGATTGTAATTAACTTTCTTCCATTAATATCGCTTTAAATATTGATCCTAGAGAAAAGTGTTCCAGATGTTTTTTGGAGGGAATTTTATGTAGATAATTTATTTTTAAAAACCTATTTTGTTATGGGACACCATTTACGAGTTATTCACAAATAACTAAAAAGGGACTTTAAAATCATTTATAATTAACTTACCCGCTGTTTTGTCTTTTTAAATATTGATCCTAGCGAAAAGTGTTCTACATGTTTCTTGTAGGAAATTTTATGTTTATTATTTAGGTATAAGATTTTGTTGGCTATGAGTCATACTTTTCAAATTCTTAACGAATAAATAAAAACAAGGAAACTTAGAATTCATTATACTAGAACTTTCCCTCTTTATTATCTTTTTAAATATTGATCCCTGCGAAAAGTGTACTGAATCTGTTTTGTTCAAAATTTTGTGTAAATTATTATCGTTGAACAACATTTTTTGATATTGGCCACCGTTTATGAGTTATTTACGAAAAACTAAAAAAGGGACCTTAGAAGTGATTATAATTAAATTTCCCGCGTTAATATCTCTTTGAATATTGATCCTAGCGAAAAATTGTACTGAATCTTTCTTGTAGGCAATTTTATGCAGATTACTTATGTAATAGAAGATTTTTTGCTATGCGCCTCCGTTTCAGAGTTATTTACGAAAAACTAAAAAAAGGGACCTTTAATGTCAAATATCTCACTTCCGGTCAAGATTTCGATCGAGCAACCGGCAAATTCGGATTCAGCGGGGTCTAATTAGGTTAAAAAACCCGGTTGCCAAAAAGTAATATGCTTTGCCAGTCGAAATCGTTTTGATGAAAAATATGACCAGTCTAATAAATTATAAGTAGATATGAATTTGGTTGATAACTCTATTTCTTTCTTCTTTATGTTTTGTTGGGTATTATTTGTTTATAAAACTAATATACAATCAAGCAAAGGACTTTAAATTGTTGATCGACGTTTATTATCTGAACGTTCATAGTAAATATTAATAAGTGGGTGAACTATTGCACGAGTTTGCTTTATCGTGACAAGGAAATTGAGTTAAATACTTGTCATAACAATACGAATTGAATATTCAATTCACCGACAGATTACATTTTTGAATGGAGAATAATAGGGTGTTTAATTGACAAGTCAAAGTAGCTTCTTTTTTCGGACTGTAAAAACGATTAGTCGCTATGGAGGTGGAGTGAAGTCACGTTCAACCTACTGTTTATATTTCAATTACATTCCGATTAATTACTGAATTATATAAATTGTGTCCAAACGTAACTGCGATCTACGTTTTTCCAGTAATTGTCTAGTAATTTATTTTATGCATGGTGTGAAATAATTTATGTTAATACAACATTATCCCTAATTAGAATAATCTATAACTTATCCTAAAATATTATAGACGACCGGTGTGGCTTAGTGGGTATAATATTTTTCAAACTCGATGGGTAGGATGATAGGTGTCATCAGTGTCATCACCATATAAATTATTATCTAAAACGCCAATTTTCGCAAAATTGTATTGAAACGACACCTGTCATCCTACCCATCGAGTTTGGAAAACACTAGAGTGACCCTGCCTGCGAAGCCGATGGTCCTGGGTTTGAATCCCGGTAAGGGCTGTTATTTGTGTAATTGACACAAATATTTGTTCCTGAGTCATGGGTGTTCTCTATGTAAATATATAAATTATAAGTATGTATTTATCTATTAAAGTATGTATACCGTCGCCTAGCACCCATAGTAGAGTTAGGCTAAGAAAAGTCTGCAACGATTTTGATAGCACACGCAGTGCAAGTGTTATTTTAAACGTCAAACGTCTATGAAATTATGACCTATTAAATGATACTTGCACTGCGTATGCTATCAAAATCGCTGCAGACTTTTCTTGTTCTAACTCTACAAGCTTCGCTTAATTTGGGGCTGGGTTGATCTGTCTAAGAGGTCCCCTAATATTTATTATTTATTTAATATAAAATGGAATTATTCTTACCTAAGATACGATAGATATTGGCACCACAATATGAAAAAAATCCTTTGTTCCTAATTGTGACAAACGTAGTTTAACCTAAGTTAGATTTATCAGAAGTTATTCATTTGTTGTGTTGTGTTCAGTTCGATGCCAATTTTAATGAAGATCAATAGATCTTCATTAAAATTGGCATCGAACTGCAACTAGCCTTTAGAAAATCAATTATGTTCAGTGGTTCACGCTATTGTTTTTTTTGTGTGCACAGTCGTTCGACTACACAGTGATCTGCCAGCAACCCCCGGAGGACGGGCGAGGAACGCCGTCCGCGCACCACTCGCCCGCCCAGCCCCCGCGCACGCGCCCCTGGCACGACTTCGGCAGACAAAATGACGCCGATAAGATACAAATTGCCAAATTGTAAGTAGATACTATGTTTCAGCATGTCCTAATAGTATCTCAGTGGTCTCAAAGCTACAGGGATATTAAACGATGCTGACATATACTTTAATTGAGATGGTATCCATGAGATGTGGATGACTTTCAGGTTCCGTTACACCAGGCACGGTGTTCCGCCTAGTATAGGTAATAAGGGTTTTAATTCTTCCTTATTCCTTACTTAATAAAAAAAAATTAAAAATTTACACTTCCGGCAGGCCTTGAACCCGCAACCTCCACAATCCGTGCATTAGCTCTAACCAATTGAGCTACGGAAGCCTAACAGAATCTCGAGATTCTTTCGATTCCTTCTCTTATGTATGCCTTTTGGGGTGGGGTGGGGCGGTGAGTTTTATATAATTATTTTGTATTGCTGTACTATGCAAATATGTACTAATACATTTATAGAGCCAGCTAGATGTATAATTTTAATAGTTTTCCTTAAGCCTGAATAGTAGAGGGTCAACGTGACACATCATAATCGATATCGCGTCACCTTAAGAGCACGTTTGCAATATATTACGATCCACGTAAATCTACATAAGTGTATACCTAATTCCAATGCCGGCATATATTTTAATTTGATTCGTGGTCGTAAAATAATGACTGTCCACTTTGTAAATACCTAAATCAAAGTATTTAAACGGAAGTTTAAAAAACATACTGTGCCTAATCTATTTGATCTTGAAATTTCCATGCACTGATGAAGGCTTGAAAATTAGTTAAACAATTCCCCTCAATTTGGAGTCTTTAATTAACGCTCGAACCGAAAACGGAACAATTTACTGAATTGCTGTAAACAGATAGAACAAACATTGGCATAAAACAGTTTGATTAAATCGTTTGTTGGTAAGTAAGTGTGGCGTGTGTGCGCGCAGGCACACCGTCTAATGCCCGAGCGACCTTATTGACCGACCACTTCGCACCTCGCCGCGTGTCTCGGCCAGAACCTTTCTAGGAAAACATTTTGTAGGTACTGTGTGTGTTCATCGTAATGCTATCCTAAACTTAGGAGTCTGATTACCTCAAAATAAAATAAAAGGTAGCTTAACGTGATAACATTTAACAACAATATCCAATATTGTGTTAATTGTATAATGAGGCATCATTGACTCGTTTTTAAAATATATTTTTGTTTGCTCATCTATGGAGGTACTAGTTATACTGGGTACCCATCGAATTTCAAACATATAATGTCTAATTCTTATACAATGCCTCTAGGACCTATTTTAAATTTAAGCTATAGTTATTAATTTAGTTTAGTAGTACCACTGTAAATAATTTACATAATTAAAAAAAACTTGTATGTTTAGGTAAATTCCTGAAATATGGACTTAGGACCATCGTATTAATTTTACTAAAAAACACATATTTGTAACTTAAAAGAAGTATTATAAACAATAAATCTCCAACTTTGCTGAGGCGTTTGGTAGGTATTTCTGTTGCCGCTATAACAACAAATACTAAAAACAGATTAAAATAAATATCTAAGTGGGGCTGCCATAAAACAAACGTGATTTTTTTGCCGTTTTATGCGTAATGGTACGGAACCCATCGTGCGCGAGTCCGACGCGCACTTGGCCAGTTTTTATTAAAAACAATTAAATAAGCCTGTCTAAAAACTCAAAATTACGATGTTTGATGTTGACAACTGATGTTGAGAACTGAAATATCTTTCATGCACCTTGTTAACATTAGAAGTCCATAATTAAAGAATTTCTGAATGTTAAATTTGGCATCACAAGTAGGTTCAGTGGGGTGTACTTACTTTTCACTCTTTGCACTGGGTGTTCAAGGTATCAAAACATTAATAAAATCTACAAAGGTGTAAATAGGTACAGTACATAAACACATATTTGTAGACCAAGAAAGAAACGAAAACAACAAGGAAATGCTAAAAGTATTTACACGTAGGTATAACTGTTTGTCGCTGTTGTGTGTATAGGTATTCTCACTTACAATGACCCATCGGGGAGGGATAGTTTTTTCTAAAAGGTGCTAAATGCCATTTCGTGACCGTCGACTGTACTAGTAGAACGTGTGTAAATTGATGTTTTCCTTGATGAACGCTAATTGCGTTTGTATGGCGGAGATTAAGCTGGCCTCAAAGATTTCGAAGAATTAATGGTGATCGTTTAATTAAATTAGTTTTTTGAACATTGAGTACCTTTTATGTGAAGCTATAATAAATAATAAAATAACCAACTGATTATATCAAAAATATTGCCTTCGCCATTAATATTTATGAACATAATATGCAAGAATGCACGGATGCCTGTCCTACAACGGTTACAACGCATTACAGCGAATAACTTGCTGCACCTATTTGGTTTGCATTTTATCAAGTCACAATTAAATTACTCATAAAAGGCTAAGTAACGCTGTAATAGTTCTCTTTTGACGTTTACTGATTTTAGATTAAGACTGAAATGTGCTAATTTGTACCTAGGTACCTACTCTTAGGTATGCATTAATGCAGATCCTTCATTGAGTTGACTTTGTTGTTGTTGTTGTTGTCAAGAGAAAGAAAAACCAGTGTGGGTTTTAGAATAAATATAATGATTATATTAAAGTGATTTTTAATTAAATTAAGTCGGCCAGTAGCACCATTTAGTAGGTACCTCTTAACGAGTATTTTACACGCACCATATTAAGTATCTGTTGAATAATGGAAATAAATTTGTTTTCACGCAACCGAATATGTGGATAACCAACTAGGAAATGTAAGTACATACTATAACACATGTTTTAGTATGCTTTATTATTGTTATTTATAGCTACAGATTCTGTCAGATTAATTATGCAGGTAACTGTTATTTAAGTTATGTTTACGTCTGATTATATATTCAATAGGTAACGCATGTCATTGAAACAGGATTTACGATTGAACGTTTAACACAAATCGGCACCCTCGATAGAAATCGTCACAGCCATGGCACTGCGCTGCGCCTGCGCGGGCGACGAGGCGGCGGAAGCGCTCGTCGACACGATAAGTGCATTAGCATTATTATCTGGATAATAATTACTTGCTTGCATTTGGCCCAAATAACGCGGTCGCTTCTACCGTCTTAAATTACCTCGATACCGATACGGCGCTCGGTCCCGGCCGATAATCAACCCTCGGCCACGTATCTGCCGAGTTATTCCGACGCCCTCACAAATGTTTGGCCTATTACTTACCATGCCGGTTAGCCACTCGACGGCTCCTCGCCTAGCTGAACTAATACTTCCAACAGGCACTTTATTTACCCATCCGATGCTCAACACAGAAATGAGCTCTTAAAAGCCAGTGACTTAATCAACTAATGTGTGCGTATGTGATTATCACTCCAAAATGGTATTTACATTCCTTCTCCGTATTCCGTATCACAGAATCGAATCTTAAAACGCTGTATACCGTTAGATTTCTTGGTGATTTCAGAAAATGTTATTGGTAAATTCAGAAGTCACATGATGATTATATACGTAATGATAACATTTCCGCTGTTTAAATCGCATTTTAATTCATGAGTTCATTAGTGAAGCAAGAAGTGCGATATCGCGTCGACAGTTCGGCATCGCGAATGGGTATTCGGCATAGCGGCATGCACTTTTATAATATGTACTTAATATATTTTTTGGTAAAAGTCAACGCTTTCACGGAAAATTAAATTTCCTAAACTACCTTGATTTAGTTTTTGAATTACCTACCACTAATGGCGTCTACGCGCGTGTATACCATCTAACATAAAATATGGGCAGTAATTACTCTGATCAACATTATTACTCGCTTATGCGTTTAAAATGTTAGAGAACATAATTCTATCCGGTAGCCGTTTAGTAAATTTCATTCAACCACCATGCACCATTTAGTTACTTCAGTTATTAGGTATAGGGTTGTCACCAAATAGAGCCCACGAACAGTGGCGTAGCTTGAACTAATCTAGCCGTAGGTGATGTCACTGATGTCGCATCTAGGTCCTTTTCTTTTATTGTGCCCTAAGGGGCCTCGTGCGAGGCTCCCCTTGGGGCGCCAGGCCGTGGGCGAAGGCCCACTTCGCCCACACCTAGCTACGCCACCTAACTTGAATTTGACGTGACGTGAGTGTGGAAGTGCCACATAGAATACAGTACGTGATGTTTATGGTGCCACTTTATTATTGCAAAGTTTGTGCTGAGTTTGTTTAGACCGACTCTACGAATAATAAATATCTTAGTAAATTGCTACGGAAATGCAACCCGTTAAAAAGATAGGACATTATCCCACGTGATTGGCAAATCCTGGGCTGGTTAATAATTGTGGTGCATCACCATTATGGCGTTGTGACGGTGCGTGTGTCGGCGAGGAGCGCACCTGGCAATCAGTACGCCGCTATTACGCCGCCTAAGCGTTCTCATTAACCGCTACCCGCCGCTGCCCCGCGCCCTGCTAACATGCTATCATGCGTGCACCAACCCTAGCATTATCAGATAACATCTTTTAATTTTCTAGCTGTAGTAATAGCTAAGTGACCTCGATTGGTATCCTTTCAATATATTTCTCCTGAGTTAATACTATCCTTTCCACTTTTAGTCTTAAGTAATGTCTACTCTTCCAAATTAATGGCTTAAACTGCATAATGACTTATTATTGCCTTAGTTAGTATTCGGTATGTAACGCAAACAATACTGCTGCAGTTGCAACAAAAGTAATATAAATTTCAATGAAACAAAACCTCAGGTACGTAGGCATTCAAGGCATTGTATCAGTCAAAGCATTCGTCTCGGGCATACAATGGTGCTTCGATTTCCATCAACGAATGATGAGACGATATCTTGGAGCAGTTGCTTAATGCACTTTTGTAAATAGCGGTATTCACTAATGTCGCGTTTTTGGTTAACGAGACCTACTGTATTCTCTTAATTACTCGATCTGCTTTAAAAAAAAAAGGTTTTGTCTACCACATGTGGGGCTGACGTAGTAAGAATAAGGTATGAGTTGGCCGTGCGGTGTGTAGTCGGTGGGGCTCTCTCTGTATAAGGCCGCGTGGATTATGCGCATCTGATTTGGGCCGGGAGCCCTCCGCGGGACGCCCGGGCTCTTATCTCGGCATGCGTTTTTATTGCGAGCACTTTGTTGCCGCGAAGTTCTGAGGCTTTTTGTGCACTCATCAATTTCCGCGCCTCACCGATTGATTTATTCATGAACGGTCCTCGTCTTCACGCAGGAAGTGTCTTTTTTGGCTGCTGCGTCGCTGAAATTTGTAATGAAGCTCATTGGAAAACAATGTGTTATTTATTACTGGAAATGAGGTACACGCACTCGTTTACTTGGCACTCGCTAACGATCTGTGATATGAATGAATGCTTGTTCTCATATATAATATTACCACCTAACCTAGGTTAGTATCGTATCTACTAAAATGGATTAAGTTTTATTCGATAATCCATTGTTCATTAGTCGTTGACTCCATGTAAAGCAGCTTGCAAGAATATAAAGGATAAGGATAGTCAAAATGACAATAGAGAGCAACGTCGCAAATGGAAATTGCGCTTGGAATCACTTAGAGAGCATCAGATAGGCGAGCGCCGCGACCGATCCGTCACTGTCGGCCCGCGTTTGCATTACACGGCCTTTATCTGCCCATGCTCGGTTTAAATCGCAAACATCAGCGGGCCTGTTTACCAAATTGTTTCCAATAAGCTTTAATGGTGCAACCGCGAGTCAAGAATGGAATCGATGTAAACTGGCGGGCCGACATTCCGGATTAAATCTTTCATAATTATTTATTGCGTTTATCTCATTGCATTGTTTAGTGCGAGAGCTATAATAAAGTAGGCTGATAATGACGTTTCCTAGTGTCGTTTGGTGTGACACCTCGACGTCGTAGGCGTAGATTGGCGCGGCGACAACAGCGGCGGCGGTGCGCGTGCGCCGGGCGGCCGCCGCGCGGCGCGCGTCGCGCTAACGAGCCGCGACACGCGATCAACTAAATTACCGATTAGCGGGGTTTTCCTTCCGTAGATCTCGAGCTCAGGAAATCACGAGAAAACCATTTTTCATTGCGTACTACCAACTAGATCTCGGCGACTTTATATAACGCCGGCCGACAAGCATTGCTTGCGGTGCAATTAAGATTTCCACTTTTTTCACAGTGTTATTGCTCAGTTCATGGAAATTATTGTCGAGAACTTGTATTTGTAGATAAACATCTTAAAGAAGAAATCGCGCTTTTTCTAAATGCTTGTTGAGTCGTCTCAGAACATTGTCGTTTTATTTGCATATGCGTGAACTTTACCGCTTACGACTGCTGTTGGCTTACGTTTTTATCTGCCTAGATCTAAGGCTACATTATGGCAGTTTCGCAGTAATTTGCTTAACTGACAACTCTTAGAGGATTGTACAACAATGTTAAAAGATATATATGACATCATGAGATTGTATAATTTACTGGCTTTTGAAGTTGCTTATTAAATAATTACCTTCCTTTGTCATATCTATACTCTGTATCTTTAGATATTTAAATAAAAGTAAACATATCTACCCTCAAAGGGCTCTCTATGGCAGTTAAGGGTAGATAAAAACATTATCTAATGTAGGTTAAAGTCAGGTCGTCCAGTGACAGATCCAGGGAGTTTTGTATTTGGTTAACCAATAAATGTTATATATAACTACCCGAAAATGTACACATTGTTTGTTAACTTTTATTTAACTGACCTAAAGATACACCCCCTTATTCATAAACGTTTACTTTTCAATAATCGTTTAATAATAGTTTGTCCCTTTCAATCATATGAATACGTCGGAAAGGACAAACGATTATTATCGGCTTTTCAACTTTAGTAAACGTTTATGAATAAGGGGGACATCGACCAATATTATAGTAATTTGTAATAAAAAATGGAACCCATTAATACCTGTAATAATTTGTAATTAAAACTTATTTACTCACTCAATTACACGTCATTGTGCAGGTTTTCGCCTTATGGCTTCAAGTACCACCTGGAGACGGCGAGCAGCAGCTCGCAGCGGCGCGAGGACGACCGCATCACCTACATCAACAAGGGGCAGTTCTACGGCATCACGCTCGAGTACGTCCACGACCCCGACAAGCCCCTCAAGAACCAGACGGTCAAGGTTAGTGCTCGTGCTTCTAATAAAACAAGTACTAACTGTAACTGGTGTGGCGCGAGGACATGGCGTCACGCTAGTTATAGACCCTTAAAAACCTTAGATACGCTCTCGTTATTTAATCACGGCCTGGTAATCAAGTAATTGAGACTAAAAATACTATACGTTACAAAAAGTCCTACTAAGATAACAGTTATAATATTAGCTCTGTTTTCCTACGATAGAGCGGTGGCGTCATATAGCGGCCGTCTCTATAGGTACAAAATATATGGATGGAGTACTATTTTGTATGGAGACGGCCGCTCTATGATGGCACCGCTATCCTAGGAAACCAGAGGTTAAGTGTTTAGTCATTTCCGTGGTAACGTTTTTAATTATAAATAGGTAATTCAAAAGCAAACATTACAAGAAAATTATACCTACTTATATTTGAGAAGTAACAAGAAAAGAAACATCTTGTATACAAAAAGAAAATCACAAAACATTCATTCTTTGCATTTTATACGCTAATGTGATGGTATTCGTACCTTAAATAGTACGTAGTTCCTAAGTGAGGTAGGAGTATTGTGCAGATAGCGCAAATTAATAGGTAGGTATCATTTGTCTCTTCGGTAAACCGGAATACAGGTTTTAGGTAGGTATGTTCTGATAGGATCAGGTGACTGAGTTGATTCGCTTGTAAAATTCATTTTGTTGTTTTACAGTATACTTAGCGACGTTTAGTCACATCACATTACATTTTTACTTCGCCTACAGAGTTTCGAACATTTTACATAAATTAAGTAAATTAATCTTTTTGTGTACCGCAAGCCAGCTATCAAGTGCACTGGTAGATAGGCGCTTGAAATACACTCTATGAATAAACATGAATAGTAGTTATACCGTCGATAGTGGCTGCAGCTCGATGACTTTTTATTATTAAAATCAATCGAAGCTATCGGCGTTAACCGTTGGTCGGCCGGATGTTTGCCCGCGGACCCTAGAAAGCTGCGCCGCACTTTAAGAGGCATAGGCAATCGTAAAACACAACCGCGCCGCCTCTCACCGAACATCTCAATTTATAATTCTAGCGCGGAATAATAAAATGTTCGAAATTATTGCTCCTGTGCGGAAATGTAATCGGTGTTTGATCGATATTTACGAGCGGGGTGCAGTGCAACGTGTATAATTTTATTGGGTAGCCCACGCCGCGTGCGCCTACGCCGCGCCGCGCCGCGTCAGACGCATCGCGCGTCACTTGTCACTTTGTGAAAGGCTGAACGCAGCTCGCTAGCAGTCTAGAGGACTGTCATTACAAATTGACATTTACAAGTTCCGACATCCCTACTCGAATACTTACTATTGCTTTTGTACAAATCAGTGGAAGACAGGAGGTTTTTAGTTATCAGATTTGTTAATTGGGTTTGTTAGGACATCTCGGTTCGGTAGCCCAGGAAGCGGCGACCGCATACTCGTACACGCACGCATCTCGTGTCAGTTTCCCCACCTGCACCCGGGCACCGCTGCCCTCGCCTTCGCGGACTAACCACAAAATAATTACAACCCAACTTGCAACATTCAACACTGTGGTGTTTATTATAAGAAATTCTAGCTGCTAGCTTTACCTACATGTTTTATGAGACTGTTTGTACTAAAAACAATTTATTTTCAACAACCTATAGATTATTTCTTATGGCAACCGTAGTACAATATTTTATTTCTTTATTCGCCTTATTTAGGTATTAATCGTAATAACTTAAATATGACACAAACTTCAAACTGGAAAAGTTATTGCGTGACTCAAGTTGTCCCTTATTATCTCATGAGAAAATTATCAATGTTCAATAGACAAAAGATAAACCCACGCGTCGCATTTAGCATGGAAGTCGGAAATCCCCTCACATTATTGTTCCCAGGAAATGATATCATTTTAATAGAGTCCAACACGAGATCTTTGTAACAATGAAATTGCATTAGTTTAGTTAGTTTTCTTGAAAAACCAGAAAATCAGGTACCATGCAATCTGGTCCTAGTTTAGATTATCGGCGTAAGTGTAGGTAGTACCTATTGTTTGAAATTGTACATATAATTGGCCGTGGATAATAAAACATTTTAATGACAGATTACTGGTCCGTACAGTAATTAGTACCTTATTTAGTACCTATAGATATGTATTTACAGAATTCTCTCGCACAATTTTGACATTTAGCAATCTATAGGTACGTGTTTTTGCGGGTCTTAGGTCTCTAAATTGGCATATAATTTAAAGACGCACGTAATAGATACTTGTATGTAGTGGTTCAATTTAATAAGATGGTGTGAGCATACATAAAAGCGCATATATTTTAGCAAGTTTAATGAAATGCAATTGCTATTCAGTTGTTCAGTTTTCTTTCGTTTTTCTTGTAATGTTCCATGGTCAAACATGTTTATCTGTATTGAATGGAGTTAGATCGGAATAATCTAAGATACAATGCGACATACGTTTGAAGTTATTATTAAGGCAGTAAGTGGAGCGAGTGTGAGTCGGCAGCGCGGCGCGGGCGCGCGGCCGCGAGCGGCGTATCGCATTCAATACTGATTCAGATAGTAGGTATAGAGGCCTTATCTCGGCGCAATCGAGTCCGCATTGTAAAGCCGCGCCCGATAATTAAGACGACGCTTTTGACATTCGCCATATAGGAACACAATGACCGCCCCGGGAGCCCGCTCCGCTCGGATAATATCGCTCCCCTTAAACAATAACCTTACTGTATATGATAAAATAATTTCAATGCGGCAAACATCGTGTTTCCTTAACGAGCATTTTGTTTTGTTCCAGCTTGAAAAAAGTTACATTCCTAAAGAGGTTGTTGTGGCTTGAAATGTTGTGGTCTCTTTTGTTCTGTCCGATCTAAGCAAGTATGTACCTACATATTCTACATATATCGCAAGCCCCATAAGATAAATTAGATATTAAATAACTTGTGTTGTCCGAGAAACAAGTTGCATTTATAGGTATACATTTTAGGATTATGTTCTGTCTTTGTCGTCTGTACGAGTTTCGGGATTAATCTTTTCATTTGTTGTCATCGACTTTTGAATAAATAATGCCGAAAACAATAAACGTTTTCATGCTTTTAAAGGTAATTGTTAAACCAACACAAGCAATTATTTCGTTATAAACCGTGGCTGACAATTTAAATTTCACACGCAATCTGAATACATTTTGCGTGTCAAGAAATTTTAGTAGAGTTAAGATTTGGCGCGCGGGGTGTGCGTGGCGGAATCGTAATTACGGCGGGCAACGCCGCCCTTGTTTTGGCGGAGCTTCGGCGATACCATCGCGGCTGTCCGCCCCGCCCGCGCCGAATGCAACATTTTGCACCTAATTAAACACCGTTGCTACGTCCCAATAAACGACAGACACAATTTCACATCCACTCTCGAAACGTTCGCACGCTATATGAAAATATCACGCTTTTTAATGCGCATAACAAATCGGTTTTTAAAACGCTGTCCTAAAATACTTAAGGAGTGCAAATATTCTTTCCGTTTTAATGGGTTGCAGTAAAAAAATGTGAAAGAAGACCGATCAATCAAAGTACACAGCAGCAATTAATCATTTTGCTAGTAAAACAGTTTAGTTTTTGTTATCCATCCCAGACGCTCGAGGGTTGAATGTGCACGTAACAGGTAACCCTAAGCTTTAAACTGAATGCATATATGCGACACGTTAAGCAAAATCTCATTAATCGTTGCTCTTTATTTAATGCTCAAACAAATAAAGACGTTACTTGATTATCATATGAAAAGGAAAAAGTAGGTATCGTGGTTGTATTTTTTATGGCATTTTTAGGCGGATACCCTAACGTTATTAGATTGATCATAGTAGGTAGTGATTATCAGTAAAAATAGGAGTAATGCTTTCGCTTGTCGAATGCGCGATGTTCCGTCGCAGGCGCGATTAAACGGCGTCGACTTAATGCGCGCCCACTCATTCAGAGCATTTTTTACTCTAGTTTTTATCGTTAACTGACATCATTGTGTTCACTTTCGTAGGAACGGAAACTCGAGTAACGAGATACGTCTCTTTATTAATACAATCTTTTCTCTTTGCAATATTTTACGATTTTAATGATCGCCCCGTTTGCCTTTTTAAGGCAATCGTTAATGATACCTTTTACACTGCACATGTTATGCGCGATGAGGGATTATAACGGTCGTATTCAGAGCACGCGGGCCGCGCACCTTTCGGCCGTCGCGGACAAGTGAAGGGCTGTCATCTGAGACAGTTCAAATAATTCTCACAGGGAGCAATCGAGTGTAATGATTTTCTTATGCAATTTCACAAAAAGAAGTTTTGCGACAATGTAGGCCACAAACACGACATAAATTTTACTTACATTTTTTGGTATTTTTATTACGAATCACGGTTACACAGTAATCAATCACTTGTTGAGATGTCTCAATTAAGTTGCACCCTCGCTACCCTGCGCCCGCGCCGCTCGGCCTCGTTGCTTCAGAAACACGCTAATGATTATAAATTGCGAAATTATACGACAGAAAACATGAGCAACGGCATTTTATAAATTAGGTACCAACCTACTTTGAATAGATACATAGCATTAGATATGTTTAATTATAAAATTATTCTATGCTATTCCATTAGATTTTATATAAATATCTATAAATAGGCGACTCAAAAGTTATTCCATGATATTAGTAGATATGTTAAATGTATATTGTAATTATTAATCTCACTTTAATATTAAGGCTCAATGCAAAAGGTGATCAAGGCGTGAAATGTATTTTGCATTTCTTATTTCTTAAGCTTGCTTTTAAACCATAAACACCTTTATGAGTTTCTGTATTTCAAAGTGAATTTATGTTCTTTCAAATAATGTCATTGCTTTTTAGTAGCTCGTTCTTAACTTAATAAAATTCGGCATGAATTCGTTTCTGATCGAAAAAAACCCATTATGTCGCAGCAAAGAACATATCCCGTTATTATTAAAATTGTAACCATTGGTTCGCTGATTTTTGCATGACAAACCATTACGTGGCTCTGTGAATAACTCTTTGAGAAAACAGAAAACATGCAAGCAGTAATTTAGATACGCCTAAAAAACTTTCGCAATGCTTAATAGGTGCATATTTCTGAATTTGCCGTAAATTTAAGTTACAGACACGGATAACTCGATAATTTTTGTGTATTACATGATGAAATAGAATGTCTGTCAGCACCGTGAGACATCGTAGCTGCTGGAACCAACTGCACTATGGAGGTGAAGTGGCTAGGTGTCGTAGCTGCGTCTACGCGCGAGGGTCGCGCTTCGCCGAGCGTGAACTTTCCACGTTCGGTTTCAGGTTCGCATAATACACGATAGCCATTATGCTTTCGAAATATTACGTGGTATTCGATAATACAGCTCCACGTAACGGCTGAAACTGCGTAACTGCACATAAGCGCTCGATAGCCATCCGGCCAAATATTTTTGCATTATCAATCACTTTGCGTCCTTTCGATAGAATAGTAATTACTTACATACTTTTTTATAGATCAACTTTCACTCGTCTTAACCTTAATTCCTCAACTTAGGTGACAGCAAAGTTGGACGCAAATGGCATTACGTAAGTTGAAGTCCGTCATTGCTCGAGTCGATATCGCGTCTTGGCGGGCGCGTATTTAGCGTCAATCGCGATAGCATCGCGCCACTGCGACAGCGCACCAACCAACACGCGTCCTAATCAAACGCAATGCTAGATTTAAGAACCATTGCGCAATCGTTACATGATTTGCGACTTAAAACAATGGATTAATGTTAATAGTTCGTTGATGTAATATTTCTGATAATAAGGGTACTTACCTATCTAACTATATCTCGTGCTTATATTACAAGAATAACTCGTTAATAAACTACTTACTGGAAAATGAATCATTGCTTATATATTATGAATATGAAGATCCAGTACGGATTTATGTAATTCGATAATTTAATGAATTTATTACAATATGTACATATAAATTTAAAGATGCATATGAAATTAAATAGAATACAGGGGTACCTACTTATAAGAATAATGCAATGGGGGCCTGGAAGAAATTATGTCACTGATATGATTCTATTATTACAAGTGTACATTAATGACGTAGCGACGAATGTGAGTGAAGCGAGTGACAGCGAGCCGTGCTCTAAGCGGGAGGCCCACACTTAAGCCCCATCACGCTCGTCCAGAGCTGCACTTTACAATCTGACATTTCCTTTCGACATTTAAGCAGATTAGTGTTACGACGCGACTTCGGATGTTAATCCGACGCTGGACGGATCGCAGGAATTGCTCCGATTTAATCGAGATTTAGCGGCCACTGGGTGTAACACAATCAAATGAAATTATTGCGTTTGTTATATTTATTGCCAATAATAAAAGCTGCTGATACAAAATCCTGTGTAATTAAGAAACACTTAACCTCGCTCTTGTAATTTAGGTAGTGTATTGGAGTATTGGAAATGATAATATAGTCTGCGCTCGATATTCAATTAGTAGTGCTGGGTTCTCGCCGGATGCGCGAGCGCAGGGCAATTTGTCCGCGAACGGAAGCTGCACATCTCTTGCAATCTTCCGCGCGCCTGCGGGCGCCCTCCCTCCCGGCATCCGCGCAACACATATTAGCATGCACGAAGCCTTTAATAACTTAATGCACGTTCTCAAATACAAGTTATCCTCCAATTGTAGCAAAGCTCAAAGAAAAAAATATTTTGCGTTGTTAGACTCCTACGAAGAAACAAATATATTTTGCCCCATGAATGAATGCAACCTATTCTTTACGATGCAAAAATGACCATTGATATATTTCACTTGAGGTGTAATAAATACCAACACGTAGATCGCTAGCAACTGCAGCAGTTACACCCACAGTTCCGCTCAGAATTTATGTCGAAACCGACATTCGCTACAGAGAACATTTGCAGCAAATAACCTAGGCGTTAAAACAACTAGCACAAACAACTAGCGCACTTAACAAACAGACGTAACCGTATCAGATATAGAGTATCTAGACGGCAGGACATTACTTTTGCGCTATCGATAAAGCTCAACGGTAAGCGAAATAGTTTTGCTATGCGGGGAACATAAATAATTGTCATAAAGTAGATAGGGTCTGATGGATGGCTGCGCCCTGCAGCTAACGAGGAAGTTCGCGGGCAAAAGGACGAGGACGAACCGGCGTCGGCGCCGCGCCGCTGCGTTGCACCGGCTACGCCGCGCCGCGCCGCGTGCGCCCGGTTGCATAACATCGCATGCATTGTTCGCTTACGAACAGATGATGCGATCACCTACCCAACACCGTTCCGCTATATATGCTGTCACGCACTACTTCTCCGAAGACGCACAAAAGCGTAACACGAAGAGATAAAATCAGAAACAGTAATTGTTTTGTTGACACATTACTATTTACCTCACTGAATCACCGCTTCCATAAACGAAAACGACGGTTTTATTGAGCGGCATTCTTTACAAGTGTGAGAAATGAGCTTTGATATAGGAATAAAGTGAGTACATGCGCGGGTCTCGGCTCTAATTAGCCAATTTATCACGAATCCTATACAATACGCAGGTACCTTTCGGCGTTTATGGCCAGGCATGTGATTTGAATGATACCTATTGTAAGGTGATAGTGATAGCATTGTAATATTGATCTGGAACTGGAATTTCAGAAGTGCTTTTTCGGTGCCTAAAGAATTCATGAGCAAATCAGTTGTTTTTAGCTTTTACATACCTAAATATTATGACCCCAGCCGGGATGAGGACTGATGATGAAAATATTATACCTACATAATACTATTGATAGAAAGATCGTCACTTGAATAAACAAATAGTCTCTCGGTAAATTTCAGTACAGGACAATTTAAGATTCATGACTGGCTATATTGATGACCGCTCGCTCTCTGCCACACGTTAACAAAAAGATAATGATCGTCACTGCTTAAGCTTATGCAATGCCATACCTGAAATATATGCAAATGCTTGTTTTATTCAAATGGAATGATGAAATTAAAGTAGAGTGGCTGTCAGTAGGTAATCGGTGAGCTACACATGGGCAGAGCAGTCACCGAGCGTATGTGACACTAGTCACACAGAGCGCGCATGCAAGAGAAAGCGTGCTTAATCAGATAACACAGATTGTCAACCGAGCTCCTGAAATCGGGTCGAATGTCGATACACTCGATTAATTAATTGACGGTCCGAAAAGTTGGAGCTAACTGGTCCGAGAAACCAAAACTGTACTCTTATGAAACATGCGCCGACCAACGAACGACGCTACTAAAAAGTTAATAAGCTCAATTTGGCTCTGGTTAATTGCGAGGTGTACATGCTTAACCGGCCGCGTAAATTGGAGCTTCATTAATTAGCAAAAAAAAAAACAATCAGTGCTCTGAATATCTTTTTCTTTTTGTTATTTGAAGGAAGACTTTGGTTTAGTTTTGAATTATGTCACGATTGGACTTACAAACACACGTAATAAAAACCACAAATCACCTGCCCACATACTTTTCCATAAATTAAGGAACTGACGGAGATTTATGCAAATCTTCGGCAATTAAAACTTTATTTCACAACTTTGATGTTTAGGTATAATGTGTTAAATATTTGTGTAAATATTGCAAGTAGTTAAATATTAATATACCTATATATACGAAGGCATTTAATTAATAAACTAATAGATTACCTACTGTAAACAAAAGCTAATGCCTAGCCTAATTTAATATCATTCAATACTTACACATGATTCGTTACTTGGTTAAACCTTTATTTGGATTCCGCAATCATATAATAATAAATAATTCATATTATAAATGACCTAGCCTAAGAAGAAAGATAAATAAAGAATAAATAAAAAGATAAATAAAAAAAAGATAGATAAATAAATGATAATTGTGCGTTCGGGGATGGTATCCGCCACGTGTATCCCTTGCTTTTAGATTAAAGTGTCTTAAAGGGCCTCTGCGCTGTTGGCTTCGGCCCCACGTACGCCTCCCAAAGATCCGGGACCCCATGGTCCCGAGATATGGAAAAGACATACAAATAAATGATAAAATTCATAAAAGAAACAAATGCACAATACCTAATAGTAATTTGGACGAACTGGATGTCTGTAACATATTATTAAAATAAGCACATTTATGTTAAACAGTTGTAAATCGTCACAACCTGTGAACCGAAGGTGACATCGTCTCTCCTATAGAATCTAGGTCCGGGCTGGAATTAATCAGTTATCTTTACTATACAGAGTATTTTTTTAATAACCTGCCAGATTTTATGTTGTGAATATTAAATCAACTTGAGCTATATTTTATAAAAGAAAAAAAAAATACGAAACTGCCCAACGTCAAATTACAATTAGTATTTGTTACTTTTCTCCGCTGTATACCTAATATCCGCGTATTTACCAAATGTCAATATGGATTAAAAATCCAATTAACGGCGTGGCGAACGTGGGCTGTTTGTGTCACCCACGCCACGCTTGCTGCAACCAATCTTAATGCTCACGAAGGATTAAATGGTGCACATTCAATATTAATCGCATCTATATTCATTTGTTGTCGATTGTTGTCTTAGCTGGGTTGACTTGACTATACCTAATATAATAAAACTGTACCTAGATTTATTTATTTTTAGATTGCACTGCGTTGCAAAATATTGCACTAAGCTATAAGTTATAACTTAAGTAAGTTGAACTTGTCAATGTAATCGGAGTTAAACTTGTCTTTGATAAATTGCGTAATTGGAATATTTAAGATAGTCGTAGTCACCTAGTAATTACCTGCGTAGCTCAATGTATCTTTGTCAAGCAACAATAGCCGGCAAACATTGTTTCGTATCAATTGCAATTTCAAAATAGGCACTAACTTACGTAAACCATTGCACTAGGGCTTAAATTAGTTAGTGAGACTTTATTAATTATTAGTTGCAATATAATAAACAAAATGTTGCCCCAATTACAACTAAACGATTAGATCTATAGGAAATACGGTTCCCTACAAAAATATTTAGGCACACAGTACTTCAAGCATATAATATTTTATAATACATAATAGGTACTTATCTGCGATTTGAATGCCATTATCATAATCGTAAACCTATTTGACGTTTACAGTTAAACATGCATTTAAAGATTTGGTGAAATACCTACGAATCATTTTGGAGAATTCCAATAAAGTGGTACGGTTAAGTTTATTTATGAATAGCGACGGTTAGAGACGATGCACCGTTACAATTTTATACATGGGCTATCGATTAGTATGCAGAGTCGTCGACTATACACCGTCCGATCTCCGGAGAAAGCCTGCGTCCCGCTTATATACTTATACTTATATATGTATACGCAGTTATACGCTGACGTAAATTACTCGTAAATTCGTTGATTTTCTTTAAATCAATTTCTATAGCTATATTCAGCTAAACTCTTATCCAAGTAATAGGGATGCGATGACAATTATTTTACGCGTTTGTTTGGCTGCAGTTCTGCAACCCAGCAACGGAGCGGCACCTGACGTCCACACGGGCTCATTCAACATCGCCCTTAACTATGGACTTTACGATCCCGATCCGGGATGCTATTGGTCATGACCAATCCGAATTCCATGGAATTCGGTTCTTGTCTCGCGGGCTGGAGATTATTGACATGACGTTGACAATTATTTTATCATTCGATTTTAGATTACACCGGGTGCTTAGCAGTTTCGTTTTCACTGTGTCTTCATGTATCGTTTCAGTAGAGTCAGACAAAAAGGGCGAGGCTAAGCCATTGGCGAGCGTTGCAGTCGCACCGATCCATCAATCAGAGGCGACGATCGGAGGTGCTTTCTCATCGTTAGCCCTATAAGGCCACGTCTGGCACCACGCCTCGCGCAAGCCACTTCTTTTTCACTTTATTTTCTAACTCGTCTGTAGAAATCTAACAGCATATTTCACTTTTTCACCTGAACGGAAACGGTCGAAAGGTTTCACGTGCCTTTTTCAAAGGAGATTTAAATGCGTATGAAATTAAGATGCCCGTCGCAACGACGTAATCGCACTCGTTTAACGTAATAGCTCAGGAATGCGCGTCGGTAATCGCATTTTGCGTATTCGCGAAATGCTCTAGGCGCTCTGTTGCGGCGGTGGGCACTTTCGCCATTAAAACTTTGCTATAAATTACGCAAAAGCATAGCTTCTTGGCGTCAGGTGTGTCTAATGACCACCCTCTGTATCAATTTATGTACTATGGCATTCTTTGTAGTCGTAGACCATCAACCATGTTTTTTATTCAGTTTCTTTCTAAATCAAAATGAGATGATGATTTAAACATTCCTAATTAAATTTATTTTATTTTGTTTCAGAGTGTGGTGATGTTGATGTTCAGGGAAGAAAAATCACCTGAAGATGAAATTAAAGCATGGCAATTCTGGCACGGGAGACAACATTCTGTAAAACAAAGGATACTAGACGCCGGTAAGTCATATTCAGTCTTCCTCTGCACATTAAACGCTACATCGCGTGAGTGAGAGTAATTACATGTCCATTAAGATGATCATTTTGAAAACAATGACTCTTTGTTTTTGCGAGAGTTCAGATCGGACAGTAGCGCGTACAAGGATCGGAGACACGGCATTACCTGCACAAAAACAGTCGTGCTTGAGGCGACACAGAAATATGCGGGAGTAGTTGCGTGAGGGTCGGCGGTGGCTCTCGCGTGGCCAGGAGGGTCTAATTACTGTGCTGCGGGCTGGCTCCCGCGCACCTCCCGTCCTCCGCTCCCGCCGTTATACTATCTCGTTAGAGCATTTGCATATATAAGGTCTACCTCTTTCGCGGCCCACACTCTGCGAACCTATCAATCGCCCCGGCTAAAAATATACTTATTCATAGTCCCCTGGCGCCGCCGCGTAAGTATCACTGCCCGCTTGCTTAATGCTGCCGGTCTCATATTACCTCCTCTGTAAACCTAGTAATAATGACGCATTCCACGGCTACAACCAGATTAAAGATATGAAACTCAATGTAACGTTTCCACGATGTGAGGTTGAATAAAACGATCTAAGCAATAAAGATATTTGACGCGATGGGCTTTCCTGCTATTTTAAACTTTTAGTGAGTAACAGGAAATCGTAAACATTATTAACATTATTATTGGAGCTTACCGTGGGGCTTAGTCAATTTGTGTAAAAAAAAAAAAGGAACCTATAATATTTAAAAGGAACCTATTTATTTATTTATTAAGAAACGTTGATCGAGCCCTAAACTCAACTAGTGAAATGGCTTAATTAAAAGTTATCGTTGAATTTATTTTTAAGTCTACGATTGTTAAATAGGCAGGTACACACGTATTCATAAGCAGTTTACTGTCTTCGTTACTTAGATGAGAAAATTGCAATTGCATATTGAACCGCAGCATTTTATTGGCACAATATAAACATGGCTTCAGTTATGCTTAATATATGCGCGGTGAGTTGTCTAACGCGAAAAGAAGAGACATAAGGAATGATACAATATAGTCTGGCGGACACATAAGTACCGCGATGATATCGCGCGGCGCGTTCATTAGCATGTTAATTGCGTGATGCTGCCGGCGCCTGCGCACCGCGACCGCGTACCGCGCCTATTTACCTCGGGACTTATTCTCAGGTATGCTCAACACGTCTCGAAATTATATCGAAATATTGATTGCATCGCCCTAAACACCAGACTTTGTACATATCACGAGTATGTGGCTAGTATTCAGTACATATTTAGATACATATATATCATATAGATGGCTTGTGGTAGGTAAAGATCTTTTCGCATTTGTTTTACAAAGTACCGCCCATTTAGTTGTTTAGTTTGCAACTTTATATGTAGGTATTAATTATTTATACATTTATAATATGTTTATTAAATATTTTGTATTTACTTACTACGAGTATAAATAATAAAAAATTAGAGGCAGGATAATTGATTCCAAGTTAGACACTAAAAGTAGCAAATGAAATTAATTTTTCCAACCAAACATTAACAATAAATCTCATCCATTTTCCACCAAACGAATTTCATCCCTGCGTGTAATACAAATATATTGTTCTTAATTTATTCAGTAAACTAAATAAAAAACCATAATGAATACCTACCTACGAAGCAAATTATAATGATACATAACAGGATAAGTAATATAAAACAATTTCGATTTAAATTAACATCATCAATTTCTGTCTCCTCGTCTGTACATAAAATATAATATAAAAGGCGCGTATCCTTCTATAGGCATGTTATTAAGTTTAAAGAAGCTAGAAAACGTAAGTTAATCGGTTCAATTGAAGTATAGTGGGCCTGACAGCGGCGCCAAGCGTCATCGACGGAATTAATCCCAGGCAAACATCGGCATTGGTGATATATGACACTTTACACATTCTAACATTACGCTTAGCTGTGCCTATGGCATTAGTAATGAGTGAAGCCGCGGTCACAAGCAATGCCCATAAATTATATCTCAAGGAAAATAAAAACATGGAAGACATTAATTCGCGCGGCCGGGCCAAGTTTAATGTCAAGGCTTTTTTAGCTTATCTCGATGTTACTTGAGTTTTGTTTTTTTACTTAGTTTGCGTTATTATAAACAATGATATAACGTCTAACGTCCAAAAATTAAAACTTAAAAATAGTAATGCTTCATACGAGTACCATTAAAAAACTCTAACCTATTCCTTAGGAATAAAATTGTTGCACTCATCTGTTTTACTTGTAGTCGCTATTAGATCCTAAGAAAACTTACCTACCTAGGTAAACGCCAAAGTCAGAAAATTCAGGATTGTGCAACTGTATATTAGTAAGAAATCGTTAGATGTCCGTTATTTATATATGTACCTACATGTAAAATGTGTAAGGCATCAGAAATTGTATGATCTTGGAGTCGGGAGCAGCGTCAAGGGCGACACCGGACACCTGTGCGCGGGCGTGTGAAAGCGAAGGGGTGATGGGGAACGAGGCCGGGGGTAGGGGCAGGGACTCGCAACGCACGGCGCACCCGCACAATGCCGGCTCCGATTACTACATGCCTTCTTGTATCGCGTGTCCAACGCATCCGAGCGTCTTTGGTTATTCCTTTTGACAGGGTTTTGCTTAAGCACCTACCTGATGTATCGCGCTAAACTGATCAAAACTAAAGATTTTACTGTAAAACAAACTGTATATAAATACAGTTACAAGCTGTATATACAACAAACTGTATATAAATACAGTTTGTTTTGCCATGTCTCAAATTTATTATACTTGCGCCACGAAACAAATTTAGCAAAAGTTATGGCCGTGTACACATATTATGAGTTTGATAGGTCCTCTGCTGTCAACGCAACGTACCTATCCTCAGAAAATCTTTCACATATGACTCGCAACTTACTCGAACACAATAATATTTATATTATATTGGGTAAGGTGGGAATTAGTTGTTCGTAGTATTCTGGTTGGAAATGATGGCGGTTCTACCCCAGTTATTCTGTGGCGGTGGTTTATTTACCTCACAAATTCTTACACAATCTATTATTTAAAAAAACCTGATTACCTTTAGTCTCATGGCCGGGGCTACTTTTTTGGGAAAAGGGTTTAGTGTTCGGTTCGGTGTTTTATTTCGTAGCTTTCATTAGTAAGAAGCCTATGAAATGCAGCTTATAAGACGAGGAGAAGCCAACGTATAGGTATCTTGACTCTTATATTTCGTTTGTCAATGTGCTTTTTATTATCCTTTTTCACATACTTTTACAAAAGTTTATTTGTTTATTCATAAAGTATGAGCAATGAGTAATTAGAATTAGTAGGTAATGAAAATACGTTAAGCATGTAACTGTTTTGAATTTCTAATTTTACCCTCTTCCCTGCCTCATTCCGTAAAACACACCAAAAATATGACAGAAGCGTTTTGAGTGACAGCACAGAAGGCGTATTGTTCACAGCAGGACGCAAGCCAGACTCGTAAATTCGTTGGAGGCAGTTAAAACAATAAGGCCGTGTGAGGGCGGGCGGCGGTCGTCATAAACACGTCGGCACCGGCGAGCGGCGCCCGCACAAATCGCTGCCTCGCTGATAGGGCTGCGCCCACGCCGCATCAGCCACGCCGATTACTCACTAACCACCACCCCCGCGCCCGATAATGCATAACCCTAGACCGGGGCTGCCAGTCATGTTGTCGACTCCAGCGTCACTCGTGTATAGTTTGTCCTTGTCAAAAAAATGTGCTAATCGAATGTTATGTGTCGTCCAATGTTTTGTTTGACTCGATACATAATAATATTTTCTTACACTAAATATTCCATTTTTAAAACAAACCTTATCTCACTTATAGTTTTCTAAGGGCCACTTGCACCATTCCACTAAACCGGGGTTATCAGGTTAAACCAGTAGTTCGCATGGTTTCCAGTACATTTGACACTGGGTTAACGGTTTAACCACTTAACCCCGGGTTAGTGGAATGGTGCAAGTGGCCGTAAATGTACTTCAATTTTAACAAAATCTGATAATATTATTAACGCAATTAAGTGATTTAGTATCTAATAAGTAAGTACATAGTTGGTACACATAGTATATGTACCAACTACTTAAATATTACTAGAATACTCGAATAACATCTACTGATGAATCTACCTAATGACGGTGACACGGCCTGCTAGTTAAAGTACCTAAATGAGTTAATTTCTTAAATTAATTTAATAATAGTAACTGTTTAATTGTGACTAATATCTAAATATTAGTCATAATATTAGTCACAATTAAACAGTTTCTATATTTGCATTTGAAACTATTTCTATAATTGGATTAAGTAAATGACATGAAATGTCGAACTGTTAATTCGATTGAACTTTATAGAACCTTAGGACTCAAAATAATTAAGTGCAGATGCAGATTGTGATATACACGTAGTACTTACCCGTCTCCTGCCATTTGCAAATTGGACTTGATTGAGAGTATAATAAAATCAAATGCGTACAAACACGGCGTCAAAACACGTTATTCGTTCGCACAAAGGATAATTGACGAGGCAATCAAAAGACATCACCAATTTACATAAACCCTAGAAGAACAGTTGTCGAAACGAACGCAATGGTTGATAAATCGATGTTATCACGTCATGTGATTATTCACGCCCTGCTAATAAATTTCCGTCGGCGATGACGTATTGTGAGTTGATATCTTAATCGAAATCTGCGTCGTCATTACTGCGGGCCGGGGTTGATAAATGCGTGTTTTTGTTGCAGACACGAAGAACAGCATCGGGCTGGCGGGCTGCATCGAGGAGGTGTCGCACAACGCCATTGCCATCTACTGGAATCCGCTCGAGAGTGCTGCTAAGGTATGTTACCCTAAGGTCTTGAGATTAAAATTAAATCATTAAAATAAATAACGTTTAGGCGGTTTCTAAAAAAAGTGAGATGCGAAGTGTCGGTAGGTATACGGTGGGCCATTCGAGTTTTAAGGACTTCAAAATGATACTTTGGCTATATCGGGACAATTACTTATGTAAAATGAAAAAGGAATGACTACTCAAAAAAAAGTTGATCAAAATATTTAGAAACTTCATAAAGAGTAAGTATTCGTATAGGTACTACTTAATTCTCATTGTGAAGTAGCATTAAAACACAACTCATGATATTATTATACACTTATTACAGTGTAATTAAATAGAATCCTGCAACCTTATTTGGTCGAATAACGACTAAATGAAACAAAAAAATCTGCAAGCGTCCGCCTGAGAACGCTGGCCGCCGCCAGTGGTCGCCGGGCGGCGATCGCACTCATTAAATTATTGAATAATAAACAACGGTCTCCGTTTTTAATTGCATTTATAAAATTCATTGTACTATAATTACCTATAAGTGCATTAATATAGTTCATATTTATATATGTAGATAGACTTATGGTACAACGCACAACGCTTAAAATAATGTACCTACCTAGAGCCTACCGTTAAATAAGATAGAATAAGTACCCAATAAAAAAGGCAATCTTCACTCAGATAAGCATTATATCAATAGAATACGGATGGTTTGAGAGATCATTGCGCTATGCCAACAAACTCATGTGTGCGCTTTTTGTTTTTCTTGGTTTCTTTTATTGCCGTAAATTACTTAGTAGTCAGTTACCAATATCCGTAATTATTTATTGTTGGGCGAAACCACAGCGGATGCGAGTTGTTAGCGACAGATAATATGCGTTCGGACAGTGATCGGTGGCGGTGGCGGCGAGGAAAAACGCAGGGGGTCATTTGCATAGACTGCGGTAATGAGCAAGGTAGACCAGCCACCAGCACCGCCCTTAGCTACCTGCTACGCTATAATGACCCTAACGCAACACTGGATACTACCAACATCGCCAATATTTCATTGAAAAATTCTCAGTCGCTTTATATTTTTTATACAACTGCATTAGTGACGGGCGGTTCTCATGTCTTAGTCTGATACCCCTGGCGCCTGTCATTGCGGTCAGGATGTGTGCTGTTTACATCGCCGGTGTTATCAGAGTAATGAGAATCTAACATCATTATAACCGGACCGCTCTCATGATATTTTGTTTATTTCAGATCAACATTGCAGTACAGTGCCTCAGCACAGACTTTAGCAGCCAAAAGGGAGTCAAGGTATGTTTCCGACACTGATGGTCTACGATGCTGATTACAGACATGGTAGATGCATTTTTATTTCATCGGGTATTTAAAAAGTAATTAGGTACGATACGTACGCCGGTAGGTAGGTACTATACTTATCATTATCACATGTCCTGAAATTATTGAGTTTGAAATGTTTGCTCGTTTGCTTCTACTTATTCTAAAATATTAATAGGTACCTATATACTTATATTCTAAACTCTAACTGTCCATTTACCTCAACACGCGGTTTATGAGTAACGTGTTGGTTGTTGTTTTATACCCGTAAAACTAAATTACAGCAGTTCCATTTTAAATGAAATATTAAGTTTAAATTTTTTGCTCCGCATGGTTTTGATAGGTACATAACAGTAGCCGGGCGTCCTAGCCGCTAGCGCACTTTTCGGCGTCCGCCCGGAACAGCCAGTCCGACTCGCGATTACCCTCCAGACCCGACGTTCTCATACATTGTGTAATACACTAACCAGGCGATCCCATATAATTGTGATCTCTGATTACACATTGGTGTTATGGATGACGAGGTTACTCTTATATTGGTAGTCTAGAAGCGAATGCTCAGCTCGCGTAAAGCCCGCCGCGGTGACGTGCGCCGACCTCGAACCGCAGCAATTAAGAGGGCGTAGAGGAGGGTAAATTTTCAGATTCTGTCAAATTACCCCATTTCACACACAAACGCAGCTCACGCACACTACCTCAATTTACTGGGACAGGTCAGTGACCCCTAATGTTTTTTTAAAGGTGCTGCTTCGAATTTAGTGTTAACTACTAACCTTCTTTGAGGAATTCAAACTGTCACAGCTTTCCTTTGTGAGAAGACAGAGAAAAAACACTTTTTTATATATAGCTTTCCTTGTTTGTTCATGTCATGTCATAGGTATGTGACGTATTAGGTAATTAATTATTTTCGTTGTTGACTTTTGTATTAAGATAGGTTCAAAACGGCGACGCTCTTAACTGTCCATCGGTGGACCTTATGCCTTTTGTAATAAGGTTTACGGACTGTCAGTTAACAGTGTGGTGGTGGGCAATGGTAGGTATGCGGTTTGTAGACAGACCGAATTAAACCTAGGAGTTTTATTATTAAAAATATAAGAAATCATCTCATCTATCTACTCGAAAAAAGTGGACTATATCTAAAATTATCCCTTTATTACTTATAGGTCTTGTAACATATTTTTTTACAACTAAAGACGCTTATTTAATTTCACTTATAACTTAATTTTTAAAGCTCTGTTAATAATAAAGCTTTAAAAACATCTAATAAAATTCAGGTACTACACTTATACTTTTGTAAGTCAGTAAGTGATGCTTACTTAAAACTTATTGGGAAATCAAATAACTCATAATTACCTATATTAAAATATATAAATGTACTATTTCATCTCATTTCATCCCAATCCGCATTGGGCTAGCGTGGGGACTATAGCCCAAGCCCTCTCGCGCATGAGACGAGGCCTGTGCTCAGCAGTGGGACGTATATAGGCCGAAATGATGATGATGATTTCATCTCATACGTTCAATAAGGCCCAGGACCGGGCCTTGTCACCCGCACTGACAGAGGGCCTTTTTAGCCCTACATAATATTAAAGAACTGTGTCCCGGATAGTATGGGTTCTGGTCCATGGCGCGTCCTGAAGTAACTTATACAGTGTGTAATCGTTAAGTGTAGCCAGGCTATAATTCCGTAAATATAACAGATATCAGAAAACTTCAAATTGATATCAAAAGTGCGTTACCCAATGAGTAAAATTACATTTATAACTTTTTTTAAATAAAAGTAGAAATATCTCAAACATTAACTTCAAACCCTCCCATACATTTAGTACGACGACTCACCCCTCAAAGAACGTCGGTGTCCTAAGAGACAAAACTGCTTGAGATTCATTATTTGCGATAGTAAACTGTAATAGAATAATAAAACTACCGTTTATTAAATAATAATCTCAAGCAGTTTTATCTCTTACGACACCAACGTTCTTTGAGGGGTGAGTCATCGTACTAAATATTTAGGAGTTAGGGAGGGTTTAAAGTTAATGTTTGGGATATTTCTGCTTTTATGAATAAAAATATTAATGTATTTTACTCATTGGATTACGCGCTCTCTATATCAATTCGAAATTTTCTGATATCTGTTATATTTACGGAATTATAGCCTGACTACACTTAACGATTACACCCTGTATATCATTAGATAGTTCATAGCCTATATCGATAGAATATATCGTTCTTATGAGCGTATTTGGTGGGCATACCTTATTATTAAAAAAGTCTACTGCTTTATACTCGGAGTAATTAACAATGGAGCCGCCATTAACAGGCGTTCCCCTCTGTCGAAAATAGGCGGCCAATGGTCAACCACATGTCAACCATATGTATGGACTGACGTTTGGCTGACTTGACGTACCTATACATTTGATGTGCCCCTTCCCCGCAAAAAACGGCAGACTATTTTGTACCGAAAATTTTAGACATGGCGTCTCCGTTGGTTATATCCTCTAAGGCTTTATAATAGGGTGGCACTGGTGGCAGAAACTCATTTCATTTGTAAAATTATCACCTGTAATTTATCTGTAAAATATAAAAACATTGTATTCACACTTTTCAAATGCCAGATGATTATTTTATTTAATTTTATTTCAATATTTAATGTTTGACTTGCCACGTGCGGTGCCACAATTATTATTCAGAAAAAATATATGAGTGCCTATTTTATAGTGATACTTTTTAGAATGGAGAATAAATGAGCAAAATTTAACAATTTTTTTATTAAGTACAAATCACCACACTGTGATTGTAAAAAAATACATATAATATTCATTTATTGTGCAAAAATCAGTTTATTTGTATGAATCGTTATACATACCTATAACGATTATTTAAAAACTGAATTCCTCGTCCCTAGATTATACAAAAATGATATATAAGTTGCTAAGAGCATGAAGAAATATAGCATAGATTGGACCGGGGAGCCGACCATTTCCCCTCTTCCCTTATTTTTGGTATACGGTACGATCTCGTTGCTACCGGGCCTTATCAGCCCATTATTTGGTAATAACGGTATGCAAGGCATCTAACACAACTAATAAAACCTCCATGAACAGAAATGGGTGACATATTTTATAAGATTTGACAGTATCCAAGAAGAATCTTCAGATTCAGAATCATTAAACGGCAACTAAGCCACTAGTATTGGGTTGCCTATAATCATTTTTCTGTGAATGTACTCGTAAACCTCTATCCGTTAGTATGCGATTCATTAATGGACGCACCATGGCCCAAATCGGGACACAGTTCTTTAACACGTAATGTTAATAATCAGTGAACATTATTAATTACGCTCAAATGCTTAAGTTTCAGTACAGGTAAAAGTACATATGAGCTGTACTTTTAATTGTTAGTACAATCGGCATCAAATAGATAGTGACGGCCAAAGTGACCAAATATAGTTATAGGATCTAAATGTGAACGAATAAGGTCAGGTGAGGCATATAAGGCCCACCTTTATATTAACTGAAATAGTTTTATTAATAATCAGGATATTATGACCAAACCAATTCAATATATATTTCTCATTTGTTCATGTTTCTTACACTGCTACTGTTGCTGTTACTGTTACCGACACAAACACCAGAGAGGAGGAGATCAAAATACGCATCCAAAACGCCCTGCGGTGCAGTGCAGCCCTCCACAAAGTGTTGGTGTCCGGGCTTCTCAGCAAACATACAAAGTTACGGATATATAAAACCGTTATACGGCCTATCCTAATGTATGGCTGTGAGGCCTGGTCCCTAACACTAAAAGAAGAAGGTCAGCTCCTGGTAGCAGAGAGAAAAGTTTATCGCAAGATCCTGGGACCTATTCAGAGAGATAACGGCACCTGGAGGATCTGGAAAAATGCCGAGATCGAGGAGTTAGTGGCCGAACCCAATATCATCGGCGAAACGAAAGCGCACAGACTTCGCTGGTTCGGTCACCTACTCTGAATGGGAGAGGATCGGGCTGTCAAGAAGGCGTTCTTGGGACGTCCGACTGGTAGCCGTCCGGTGGGTCGGCCCAGGTATCGCTGGGAAGACAGTGTGGCGGCGGATCTACTTCAGCTTCGCGTCAGTAACTGGCAGGAAGTTGCGCAGGAGCGGGACAGGTGGCACGCTCTCGTTTCGGAGGCCAAGACTCTCTTTGGATCGCTGAGCCAAAATAGTTAGTTAGTTAGTTCATGTTTCTTAATACAGCTTTTGAAAAATCCATTTTATAAAAAAAACATACCATGTTGGTTCGGAACCGGGCCTTGTTACTGGCACTGACAGTGGGCCTTCTTACAATTAGTCATAGTACAAGTTCAAGAATAACAGAAAATACTACCGGGCCTTATTAGCTTTTATCATGAATTAATTTCATCTTAGATTTAAAATGGTCTATAGTAAAATACGGCCTACATGAGTCATGGAAAAACAAATTGTATTTTATTTAGTACCTATTTGTTGTTCAAAATCTTCAGTAAGCTAACTTATAAGACTCTTTCTATTATAATTAATCTAGATTGACAGTTTACTTAGCAAATTGTACTTTTACCTTTAGGTTTTATGTCGGAAATATTTCACCCAATTTGTACTGAAACATAAGCATTTGAGCGTAATTAATGATGTTTACTGATTGTTAATCTTAAATATACCTATTATGTAGGGCACTTAAATTATTTTAGCGGACCAAGCGGATGTGTATGTTTGTGGACCACTTTTTTATTTAAATAATTAAATTGTAATTCATTCAAAAAAAGCTATTACAATTAGGGATTTAGATAACCATAAAGATAACGATAAAGATAAAGAACCTACCTTATTACAAAGCATTACAAAAATGTCCAAAGGCCAAAGCCACGCCGATAAGACATAAGACCTCATAAACGACTTCATAAATATAAACGTTCACTGAAAAAACCCAAATTCATTTCTGATAATTTTATTTCGTTACTGAGTTATCGTTTTGCACCGAATATCAATGAAATAAAAGCACGTTGTTGTTTGATAGATACATTTATATAAACATCGTCACATGAAACCAATATAGGTACTCGTAAACCAGACCACTGCGATGCCACTGGCTTTAAATATCGTTCTTTCAACTGATGATATAGCCACAAAAACCCGCTGAAACTGCAGGTCGAGTCTTGATTTCAATTTCTTGATGATATATCATTGCATTAACTTTCAAAGCACATGATAGATCTTAGAATAGCAACAAAACTGGTTGAAACTAAGAATTTTATTGCTGAAATTATGTGAACAACATTGCTTCGTCTTCATAAATAAAATTTTAATAGTTTATATTGTTTAGGCTAAAATGTGAAGAATTTTGTTGATAAATTGTTTATCTAGTATATTGACATTATGTCATATATGTTTTTAAAATGACGTAATATGAATACCAGCACAATGAAAATTTATTCCAATAAGAAATAACAAATCTTCAAACTTTTTTCATTTTAAGTGAATTAGGAAGAAGCTAATTATACTGATTTGGTTGTATTAATATATTTTATTAAATAATTTGTCATATTTTTTAAGTATTATGACTCGTGAATAAAAATAAATCGAAATTTTAATGACTCTAGATCTCCGTGTGACGTTATTTATTTACCCTATTAATTTTGAACACAGTTTTTCACTGGTATCATCATTCGTATACGGACATGAATTTCTGTCAATATATATGCCAAATCGAACTGTCAACTTGGAAAAAAGAAGTACGCGTCCGCTTCCAACGGCCCACAGCGGGCATCTGAGGAGAAGGAGAATTTGACAGATATGGCGGATGTATGGAAATTATACGAAAGTTTACGTTTACGATTGAATTTCACTGTAGCCTTTAAGAGGAAAAATAGGAAAAGCCTGATTCGTTGTAGTCCAGTTATATGGCTTTCGAAATCACTCGATTTTATAGCATGAGCATCGATTTTTTTATACAAATTTTACTAAACGCTGACACTCGTTCATCACGTTTTAGGTACAACTTTGCATAAGTGTATTTATTATATTGTAAAACATTTCAGATTTTCAAGGGTGATTCGTTGTAAACACACTCTTTGGGATATTAATGACATTTATTATATTTTTTTTATCAAGAGATGTGAACGCTAGCGACTAAACGGTGACTGCCTTTTTCGCTGATTTTGCTCGATGCAGTCTTAAGACGTTTTAACGCGATTCGATTCAGACACGTGCATATTTTTCCTTATTCGTAAATTTGACGTAATTATCCCTTATGGTTTATTAAAACAATTTTTTGTTACCATACTCGTTGTGAGACACGAAACGTGAAATTGCGTCAGACGAAAACTATTAGATAATCTTTCGAGCGGTTGATACATAGGTATTTGAATGTTTGCGTTTTACACTACATACGAGTGGATTAATTACGTAGCTAATACATAAATAGCTTGGTATAATGAATAAATAAAATAAAATTGATATTATTTGGTTTCAGGGCCTACCGTTGCACATTCAAATTGACACGTTTGAAGACCCACGCGACACACAAGTGTATCACAGAGGATACTGCCAAATTAAAGTTTTTTGTGACAAGGTAAGATCTCCAGATCTATTCAAAAAGGCCAAAGATGTATACTTACAATAGAAACACGAGATATCCCGCCAATAAACTTGTATTAGATTTTTTTCCGAATAGTTCCCTTTTTATGAACTTTTGTGAAACGTTAAGGATAATTTCTATTTATTTATGTTTACTACCGTACCGTACTTCAATGTAAGTTTCTTCATTCTGCTTATAGGGCGCGGAAAGAAAAACACGGGACGAAGAAAGAAGAGCAGCGAAAAGAAAAATGTCTGCTACGAATAGAAAGAAGCTGGACGAGATTTACCACCCAGTGACGGAGCGGAGTGAATTCTATACGATGGCCGACTTAGCGAAACCGCCGGTACTGTTCAGCCCAGCTGAGGACATCGACAAGCTAACGGGGATGGACATCCAAGGGTTCTACGGGCACGACGAGTCGGCGCTGGCGGAGGCGCACCTGAAGGGCGCCTCGCCGTTCCTGCTGCACGCCGCCAAGCCGCAGGCGCCTGCGCTCAAGTTCCACAATCACTTCCCGCCTGACGCGCCCGCGTAAGTATCTGCTCTACACACCTACACTTGTTATCACTTTTCGGTCACTGCTCCGAGGAATCCACTCGAACGAGGTTTCACATCGCTAGCCGTTTTTATACGAATTACTAACTTGGCTTGGCAGAAGGACAGAAAAAATACATGTCATTGAAATCCCTGTTAACCATCTGACTTATTAAACGACAGGCGTTTTGTACGTTAGGACTTGGTAAGGATTTAGCATTTTCAATGTTCTGTCGTTGTTTGTATTTTTTATGCGACCACGCTAATTAATGCCGCTGATATAACCTCTTGATACCTGCATAATAATGCAAATTTTCGACTTCTTACACTAGGTAAATTGATTACTCAATCGATCACGAAACATGATACTACAATACCCATGACGCAAGAATATACTTATGAATTCATTGTGATACCAAGTACACAAAGAGCTTATTAATCAAATCGATGTCAGATAAAGTCACATTTTGTTTAAGCAAATGTCATATCGGTTATTAGTTAAAGTCAGCGCCAAATTATTGATATCTCAAATTACCAAGAATAAGAATAAGCAAAATTCCGTAATAAACAATTATGGGTAGATAATGCTAGTCCTTCAACCGATCGATTGCAGCACCGATTAACTTGGCAAATTGTTATGGCTAAATTGTAAAATGTTGGTTTGTTACGTTGTTCAGATTGAAAATTATTGTTGTAGCACAAACGTTTGTGAACCATATTGCTTTCGAATTTGACCTAGTACCGTATAGCAGCGTATAGTAAGTAGTTAATCTGATAAACCTATATTTAGGAAAAATTCAAAAAAAAAATGTTTAAGGCAAAGATAGTGTTATTTATTTCTCTTTAAACTTAAGTTAGGTTCCTATTTTATAATAATATGGATATAAATATAAAATACAAAAAAAAATACTTTAACATAAGCAGATGCTTGCGTTTAATTTAGATTGTAGCATGAAGTATCGTTATGGTCAGAAACAGAGATATAAAGGGGATTGTGTATGTAGGTACAGGTCGGAGGTGGGCAGCCTCTCGCCGTACGGCGACCGCAAGGACACGCTGGAGCTGGAGGGCGTGCTGGGCAAGCGCGCGCGCGCCGGCACGCCGCCGCTCAGCGAGCGCGTCATGCTGTACGTGCGCCAGGACACCGACGACGTGTACACGCCGCTGCACGTCGCGCCGCCCACCACGCAGGGCCTGCTGCATGCGGTCAGTACCTTCACCACGAGAGCTCCACTACCGGCTCCTACGTGCCAGGGAAAAACTATATACGTTCTCCAATACGGCCATCGGCTCTGTTCAACAACGCCGTGCTGTTTCAACCACGTTTTTACAAACCGATTACTGTTATACGTTCTAATAGAAGCACCTTAAAATTAAATCCATTTCTCATAGGTATTGAAATATATGATTATCACTTACCTGTTACTTTTCAAAGTTACCACAGGCAACTGAAATATTAGATGAGCGGATTCTATTAAAATTTCATTACGTTTAAATCGTAATTATACCATAGCTGAATGACGCTGACGCGGCTCTAAGATACATTTTAAGGTGCTATGACGTCAACAAAATCCTGCTTGAGTTCGGACGGTTATTAGTTCAGTTGTTTTTCATTGTTATGATTTTCAAATGATTGATGGCTTAATGTTGCCGAATTTCAGTTTGTTTTGTTTGAATCGACTCTAGCTTTGAGATTATGGTTGAATAGTCACGGCTGAACGAAATTCAAGTACGTGTATTGTTTTTCCTTTTTGTTTTTGCACACGCTTGCCTTAATGGCTCGCCACGTTGACTAGGGCTCGTCAACGCGGCGGGCCGCGGGCCGCCGCTCGACGCGGCAGCACGAGAATAACCTTGGTGATGTCGGCTAACCGCAGAACGTGAGGGAGCGAGATGGACTTGGATACTTTCTCGCTATCTCGACATTCGTTAATGTTACCAATATTCAAAATTGTAAACCAATGTAATCGAGACGCTTCGTCCGCGCCGCGGGCCCCGGCGCCGCCCCGGGCGCTGCCGTGGCTCGCGGCGCCGCTGTAACCGATGTGGCGCTTCATAACCCCGTCTAATACAATACACACGTCATCATAACTGCATGTTGTAATTAACACCCGCGCGGCCGCACCGGACCACGTCGCCAGAACTCGCGCGAATCATCTCGTTGTGAAACCACTCCACCGGTTCCGTCAGACGAGACGTCTCGGTTCAAAAAAACAAAGGCCCGTTTGTAATCGTTTGTTTTTTGCTTATTTTCAGATTGAGAATAAGTACAAAATTTCAAGTTCGGCAATTAATAATCTTTATCGAAAGAACAAGAAAGGGTAAGTGGTTTTCATTGGCCTTAGATAGTTGTCGTTGTGACGTGTCTCACACACCCGGCCGCCACGCGCTAGCATCGCTTGCCCCGGGCGCGCCACTAACTTGCAACGCTTGTTCAAATAATTATACCCCTAATTGAATCGTTTGATTAGAAAACAAACAAGGTCGCATTAAAATACACATTGACTTTGATTGTTTTCAAAATAACCGATGCAATTTATAAGCTGCACATAAAATGATATCATTTACAATAATCATGTCCCTCAGCACAGACCTTGCCCCAAAACCTAATTTATATTGCAATAATGGTGAGCACTTGGACTGAATTAATAAATTGAGCACTCTAACGACTTAATAGCATTAAGTACCCAACTAATAAAATTATGCATACTTAATGGGTAAATTACGCAAAGATGGATTGATTCCTTCAATTGTTGAAATCTAATGACTTTTTTTGAATAGCTTTTATTAATGTGTAAATCGATGCACGCATTTGCAATAATTAATGGAACATAATTCTTCTGTCATTTACTGTCGCATTCTTTAAGAATGACTGAACGAATGAGTGCCGGCGCCGGCTTAGATTGTCAGTGTTTGACCAAAATATTATTTGCAGGATTACGGCCAAAATTGACGATGAAATGCTAGCTTACTACTGCAACGAGGACTTGTTCTTGCTGGAGGTGCGTCCGGCGGGCGCCGCCGACGACGAGCCGCTCTACGACATCACGTTCGTGGAGCTGCCGCTCGACCACTAGCCGGCCCGCCGCCGCCGCCCGGCGCAGAGACTCTACCGCGTGCCGACCACGCTCTGGACACTGATTCCAACAGTCTCCGTCACAGTTACACTCGTTATGAGAAATACTGATTAAACGTTTTCTCAAAGTGTCGATCTCACATTGAAATTTACTTTTAAGCGATTCATCACCGTAGCTTTCTTTTTACTAAAACTTACTGTCACAAAAATATCATGGTGGTTGTCGTAGGACGGCATCCGTTTGTGGGACCGCATTGTAAATAACGACCACGCTAGAATTTATTATTGTTACGGTACGACGATGACAGAGACATTCATATCTCTAATGTGAAGAAATTAGTTCATTCTGACTGTATTAGTTATAAATGTGTAATCTGTTGCTGATCAAAACGTGTGTGCCATTCACTCGGTTATCATACTAGCTGTATGTAGTTAACGTTTCAACAGGTACCTTTGAATCTTGCCATGATGATAAAAGTAAGAAATTCTTGTCACAAAACATTATGTATTAGTAGATACTATTATTATCTACTCGAAGTAAAAGCATGAAGTGCCTTTGTCATAATAATTAATATAAGTGAGTTAAGTCAAATTAAATGCCATCCACTTTGTTAAGTTTTATAAGCGTAAGTTTGCTTTATAAGCTCGCTCAATTCATTCATTTAGTAATGGTGACTCTAGCTATAGGAATCGATAGATTTTTCGTCATTATTTTCATCGTTCACTATCATATTGTAAATTACGTCCTTATTTATTTTTGTAACTCCCGAATGAGCCTATTCCCTTTTAGAATTTCTCGTAAAATACTTACAACGAAAAATTTTAATGACAACTTTATTATTGTATTTACAACTATTTGCCATTATCATTCACGCATAAAGTGCCGCTAGTAATTTCAAAAAGAAAAGGATATTTAGTCATTGTAACATAGTCACAAAGGACGAGTCCGTATGAAATACAATTTCATTATCATCTGTGGGATTGGTTTATTGTGTATAATATAAGGTATTATTGATAATAGATTTTGTTATTATAAACGAATTTCGATACTTAAGTTATCGGGCCATGACAACAATTTAGATTAAGGAAAATGTATGCTGTGTCCAAGACTTTACCATGTACCTAATAACGGTAATTTACCGTGCCATTTTATAATTCATATCCAAAGTTATCGCTTGAATTGATTGATTATGGTTTTTTTGTATAATTTTCAGCGATTTGCATATTTGGATTTACGTAGACAAATCGCAGCAAATTATATATAGATATCCATACATGTACTCAACAATGAATAATGTATAGAATTACGCCTTACATGCAAGCGACTGGCCATTTTGTTACAACGTTGCCATTTACGATTAAGGGTCGGTTGCACCAAATCGTCTGTCACCATTAAAGCGTTCGCTAAATGTTTTTGTTTGGGGAATTTCATACTACACTGCTGTTTGACGTTAATCAGTCTGTTAAATGTGGTTGGTGGAACTGGGCCTTAATCTCATAGCTTAACAAACAAATGATTAACACGTTCCCAGGCCAGTTCTATATTCTATACTATGCAGGATTATACATATATGCAACCACGCTGAAATGATATGACCCACAAGTTTAAAAAATACTTAATATGTACCTAAATAGATGCAATGTGTTACTTTCTTAAATACTGTTAAGCAAAAAAGGTTACTAGACTAATGAAACAAATTGGTTTGGAAACTGTGATCGTGTTAACATTCAAGTGATGGATGACCCTGAAATCATATTATGTATTAAGTTTCTCCACCGATTATATTCAAAATTTAGAACCAGGTTCTGTTTCCCAAAAGGATCAGTCTTGGACATGCCCAAGAGTTTTTAAGAGAAGTGCCTAGTGCGGACGGTTCGATTAACTGCCATATTATGACATAATTTAGAGTACTTAATGATGTTAGTTATAGATTTTTAAATATAATTCGTTTTATTGTCCCACGAATTGCAGATAGACATCGAATTTTAATTAAGATAATGTTATTGATACTTTTCTATTACTTGTATCTCGTTTCTTCCATGTTATTGCGATAGGGTTGTGACTCCTCTGGTCCATCGCATAACACTTATATCTGCATTTCATATTATATTTGAAGATATGTACCTATGTAAACGACACTCGTTAATGTTTATCCACTGCTTACGTAAAAGGGATCGAAGTATCTCGATTCAATATAAATTTTATATGGTTACGCGTATTGCTCAAAGTCTACGCTCGAATGGGGGGGGGGGGGGGACTATAACGACATTGTTATTATACCTACTTATACGTATTCACGTAATGTTTATTTATGTTCTTATTATTTTAATCGTGCAGCTTTAATATTTACTTACATTGATGTTAGATCGTGATTCTGAATCTCGTCATAAGTCACAAACGTCAGTAGCAATAAATACGTGAAGCAGTTAGTAGTTAAATGGGCTCGCGCGGCGCGACGCCGGCCGCCGCGGCCGCCGGAGTTGTGCAATGTCGGGTCAGTGGTCGGGTTGTCGGGTCGTCGGTCGGGTCGGAGTCGGGTCGGGCCCGAGTCGCGGCGAGCCGCGGCCGCCCGCGTCGCGAGAGAGTTTAGTCACACTAGTTAAACACACCCCGAAAGTGTTAGCACATTTTCGTTATAAAATTCTACTGTACTTAAGATTAAATTGAATAGATGTTACGTTATTCTTTTATATGAATATTTGTAAGTTGTCATAAAATATTATTAATATAATTATTTTTATCAAAGTTTATAATCTAAATAAAAATGTTTTTCTTCAAAACATTAAGTTTGTTTGATTTGTCACATTGGTGTGCCGTGTCTGCCGAAGGGATAAAGGGAAGACAAAAAGAAACAATATTGGAACCATCAACATTTAATGGAGCCTTAAAGTTAACAATAAGTAGGTAGGTAAATATCAGAATTTTTCACACAAAGCACATGGTACTTAAGTATTACATAGATCACGAAAGCATTGAGACGAAGATCTAGTACAATTTAGAGATTGATTAAGAACGTTCCCTAAGTAGGTATACTATAACTTAGCATAAGTAGGTAGGTAACTCTATTTTGTTCACTGTCTTTATTTTTTTTAGAGCACCGCACAAAACTTTGTTCACGGTGCTCTTATATGGGGTCTTGCAAATTGGTTATTTTGTTTTGTAGCTAAGAGGACAAATTGATTTTAACTTAAGTTTAATTACTGTTCAATGCGAATAGGTATCTAAGTATGCTGTCTACTTATTTCATTAATTATAAATTAGGTCCTTATATAAACTACTGCAGAATTTAACATAATGGGTTTAGGTAAAGTGGGTTGCAAAAGTACCTACCTACGATTTTAACGCACAGAAAACATTTTGACTTAGATTTTATTTCAACATTTAATGACAATATGACTGGCGGCACTATTAAATTCCATACGTTAGTATCGTAGATATTCGATAACGACCGTACGTACTTTTGAACCAGAACATCAAAAGAAAGCTGAAGATAGTCGGAAAATATCTAATATGAAGATCAGTCATATACTTATATACATGTTCAACTATTTGTGACGTTCCACGGGAAAAGGTACCTTATGAGGGTTTCTAGTTTCGGAGTTATGAAATGTTTTGTAAAGAGGTGAAAAAATGCTCAATTTTTTTTTATTGTGTGATCTCAAACCTTAATGCGTAACGTTTGTTTACCTGTTTTTATTTTTGTTATAAGTTAGTTATAAGCCTAGTAACGTCGTCTCAGAGTTTAGTAAAAAGGTACCTTATGGAAATAAGGTTGAAAATTTCCAAAAAAACTAGTCAATACGGGAAAAGAAGTTTGGTAGAGCATTCTGCACTTCGTAAAAACATTAAACTTCGTTTAGCATTCTGCAAAACTAATTTGATAATTTCAGTTCTGGTTGGGGCGCCTAGCAAATATTATAACCGTACATCGACCGACATTATAAATCCAAGTAGCCTGCTATTATACTAAAGTTACTCTCGTCAAGTCTTTCTTAACTAGAATAATCTTCATTTGGTTTGGTCGCATGCAATAAATCAGCCATTGGTTTGCTGAAAAATGCCAATACCCGACGCATTACCTTATGAATATCTAAGGTCATTGAACCTCAATGCCGCTTGTCTTCAATGGCAACCAAAATATATTATTGATAAGAAATAGACGATTTATAACATCTTTACCCCAAAATATTATTAGTTTATCCTAACTTTTCCATCATCATCATGCCTCATCATGTAACTTAACCACAAGGTACCTTTTCATTACATACAAATTATTGGTCTTTTTTAAGATTATTATGACGAAGAACCAATTAAATTTGTGGCAGTTTAATGTAAATTAATATTTTCTATTCATAAAAGATAAAAGCTTCAATGTGATTGATGTTTTGTAGTGATGTATTATTAGATTTATTTCCATAAGGTACCTTTTCGTAAATGTATGGAGCAAATACTGTTATTGTTATGTAAGTTTAAAGTGGCATAAGGGGTTAAATATAGTATTTAGTTGGGGTTTTAGGATTTATTTCATTTGAAAGACAGAATTTATTTCATATGTGCTCAGAAAAATTGATTGTGTGTTAGATTAAAAGTAAAAATATTCAATTTTCTGATTTTATATGAAAAAGTCAGAAAATACATTTTCACCTCTAAATCGGTATTGTTTTTTGCTTAAACTGTCTCTCAGTGTCGTTTTCTAATAGATAAAATTTAAATCTTGAGAGTTCATTGCAATCAATCGTGAAAATGAAATAAAACTTTATTTTCAAGAGACTGGTTAGTATACACATAAATCAGTCGATATCAAAGGTTTCTATTTGCATTACAGAACAAGTCGCAACATTTTTTTAATCTCAGATATATAAGGTATTATTATTTGTAGTCAACTATGTAACTTACTTCAGGAACATAGTTTTTTAGAAGGCTAAACTTAAAACTTCTCTATCGTAAAGTTGCTCATTTCACAACATTATTTTCAAAAAATCATATCTCTGTAACTACGCAACTTAGGAGGTTGATCTTTTGTGTTATCGATAGCTTATTTATTGTAGATTACTGGGGTATGCATAACTCCATACCCGCCATAAGGTACCTTTGACCGTGGGACGTCACATTTATTACCGAAACATCATTAGTTTTGTAAAAACTTCTGTGCAGTATTGTTGCATTTTAGTGATTTATATATACCCAATCTAGCTAAAATGATAAATAAAAATAGAGTTAATATGTGACGTTCCACGGAAAAAGGTACCTTATGGCGGCTGGCGCTTACGTCGCATAGCGCCGCAATAATATTGGAGCTATGTATTAATAATACCGCCATAAGGTACCTGTACCCGTGGGAAGTCACATATAAATAATACGAACCTTAATTATCTCTTTAGAAATTGTTTTTAGCAATTCCTTTAATTCAACTATGTTGCACCGTAATTGCTATACAATGTACGATGTCGGTTTATTACTCACTAATTTTATAACGCGGCTTTATTTAAAACTATCTAGAGATTAGGAAATGCAAATCGGTTATTTTCGGTTATTTTTTGTATGGAAATAATCGGTTATTAACCGAAACCGCGGTTATTACCATACAAAAAATAACCGATTTGCATTCCCTACTAGAGACGGATCGGAGAAAAGCTATTAGGTACTTGTATAAACTAGGTTTTACGATAAGCATTTTTGACAAACCTAATAGGCACTTAGTGGGGAAAACTAACTCTATGAAGATATTGACAAATCAAAGACTCACGGGCTTGACAATTATGCGGTGCGTATAATGAGCTTAATAAAATTACCATTAGATAGATACGTGTTGTCCTTAGACCCAGGGATCGGCAAACTTTTAGGGACAACAGCAACTTCACTCAACCTTATTAGTAGATAGGTATCATGACTTTTAACGAGTAATTGTCATATTTTTTTGTAAAAGAGTAATGCTACACACAGGCCACACAGCTCGTGAACTGTTGTTTTTCCCCATTCAACTGTCGGATTTAATAATTGTCACTGATTACGTTACTGATTTGTTTTCATGCGAGTAAGTTGTAAGACAAACAAGTTTATCCGATTTAGACATTTGTTCCGACTTCAGAAGCTTTCAGGATTTATTTAGCTCATTTAATGACTACCTTGGCTCATGTAAATAATATATTACATACCAATATACAATTTGGCTACTTTTTAACTCTTGTTTAACTAGACTAGTTATTCTTGACTTATGATTCACATTAATTACCTCGTAATTAAAAAGGAAACGACTAAAAATATAAACATATAGGTAACTAATAATAATTACCTACCTCACTATAACTACCTACTAATATTTTTAACAACAAATAAATGGGTAGCATAAATATGTTTTCCGACTATCAATAATTAGTAATTACGGATCCCTGGGGGGTTAGTTTATAGGAGAATCATTTATTATAAATACACATATTGGGACCCTAAATGGAGATATGGAATTGTTAGTGGGTTAATTTATAAGGGTTTTATGAGTTTATGCCTGTTAACCCACCGAATATATTTAACGGATAAAATAAATTTAAGTAGATAACACCATTAAGGATTATTTCTTTTAGAAAATGACATCAAATGGTATATATTAGCAAATGCATTCTCTCCACAGAAATCTTATTATTATTATAGATCTATCTAACCGCCACCAACGTTAACATCTCTTTACACTAAACGTTTCACCTCAACAATATGTATTCACAATAATATGCAAAATAGAGATCACTAAGCCTACGTACATTACGTACTTATTAATTATTTCAGCTCTAGCAATCACAATGGTATTTGTATGGAGGTCTATGTATATTTACCTAATATTATACAAGTAGGTTATATAATAGGGCGGGTTACAATTATCACTTTTCTATAGCTTAGGTACTGTGCGACGTTGTGCACTCCACAAGTAGGCCGGAGCCCCACTGCTGCGCACGCTACATCCACGGCCCGCGTTTTAATACAAACCGTGGGCAAGCCCACGAAATTTTGTATAGGAACGTGGGTCGTGTACATAGCGTGCGCAGCAGCAGTGGGGCTCCGGCCGTATAATAGCAGAAATTGCCTGTCGAAGGACTGATCTTAATATTAACTCTTTCAGTGCCCAAGTTTACTACAAGTGCTACGTCGTAGCTCGTAAAGGTCTTTTTGGGTGCGTAATCTGTGAAACATATTCGTACCTAGCAATGTGACACAACGTCTGCGTCATGCCGTATACATATTGGGCAATGGTCGTACTGGGAATTTTTATCTACATATATATGCACATATTGCACATTGCCGATACACTCACGTAGCGGAAAGCAGAATACCTACCTAATACGCATTTAAGTTTTGAATCACTCGCTTCTAACATCCATTGTGTATAGGTAATTAAGAGGTAGTAAAACGCTAAGCAAAACGGAATAAACTAGATTGAAAAGTTTTTTCGAAAGCAGGCACAAATGGAATGAAATAAACCGATATCCTATCCATCTATAATTGGGCAATAGATAGGTATAGTAAAAACCCCTATGATGGACAAATCATCAAAATGAGCACATCGTATAGCACAAACCCTGTAAATACGTATTTAACACCAGTTTTTAACAACTGGCAACATTTTGTTATTTAACAAGAGACATAGAGTTGCTTAAGTTTGACTTTACATTTTCTGCTTCGTTTAAAATAAATGGCACCACACTGCCCATGACTGGAGATAACAACAAAGTTTCAATTTGTTAATTATGTTGAAACCAATTGCAATATCTCTCATTAACCACGTTGAAAATATGAAAGACCAGGTAGACATTTTAAAGTGTCTGTGAAGTATCAAAAATACTCCAAATTTTCTCTAGGTAAATGTTTACCTGGCACCAATCATGGTGCTTTTACTATACATTCAGTCAATAATCCATTTATGCCGGTTTCCTTAAGTCTACCCGTTGTTGTAAGTTACCTATATTTGGCAATAAGTAACGACTGACAATAATATTCCGTTTATTAATCCCGCTTGAAGTTGATGGTTGAGTTCTGATTAAAAATACAAATTATGAAAGAAATTGTACATACCATTATTTTTTTGTCAAACTTACATAAGCCGTCAGCACTGATTCATAAAAGTCATACATTTTGTGTGAGAAGCAGAGGGCTACTTTTTATTTTTATATAAGCTTTTATTGAACTATAGCGAAGAATGTTTGTATATTCGGGTCAAATGTAAGTTGAAGTCACAATGCAATATTATGGTACCACCGAGGCATATGAATATGGACACAGGAGATGACCATATTAGGAACTCTGTGATAAAACAACGCAACCTTACCCTAAGTGTGTTTGGGTTTGTTAGAATTGTCTCCGTTTCCCGTTTAAAAAAGTACAGTCAGCGATAAAAGCTTGTATCATAAACTACATTTAAGACAAAAAAATAGTCAATATAGTCGAAGTTCTGAGAAGAAATAACTCAAAATTTGTTTGAAAAAAAAATGGTAAACGTTTTTCTGAATACCCCCAAATATCTCGTACGGGTCTCTATTGTTTCCCAAATAGTTTTAAGCCATAATGTATCGTTTGTCCGAATTTTCGTTAGTCATAATTGGTTTTTCTCAGAGACGCGTAACTTTTCAGGATTGCCACAAAACAAACCTAACCTAACCTCACCTATCTATAGCATAACCTTAGGAAAATCCTGAAAAGTTAACGGTTTCAGTTTTATGACTAACGATAATATGTCAAACAATACATTATGACTTAAAACTTTATGGGAAACAAAGGGACCCCATCTCGTACAATGCAAGTTGTGCGGTTTAAATTTGTATCTTGAACCGTTCCCCATCGGAGCAGTTCATGAGTGATTGCTATTGTATGAGCGGGGAGCTCTGGCTGTCGCTGAAGTCGAGCGTGTAGTACATGTCGGTGGTGTCGAGCGCGGGCGGCGCATGCGCGGGCGGCGCGTGCGCGGGCGCGCGCTTGTCGTGCAGCCAGTGCGGCGCCGGCGCCGGCGCGCGCGCCAGCCGCGACAGCAGCCGCGAGTACGTCTTGTTCACGCGGCAGTGGCATGCCGTCACCTGGAATGTCCATATTTTTGTTAAGGTCATGTGTTAACTCACATTTATAGACGGGTCTAACGCGAAATTTATTCAATTACCTTTATTTACCGACGTTTCGACACAGGTTTCAATGGTCGTGGTCGCGGCTAACTGATGTCCCAGCAAAATGTCAAAATAGAGATTTGTGTAACTACCCGACGAAAAGATATGTGTTCAAAATGCGGAAGTTTTAAATAATATTATAAAGTCTTGTGTGTAAGAAGAAAATCACTAGTGTTATTTTGCTCGGGTCAAGAGAAAAAGTATGAGAATTATATCTAACCTTATAGATTATTTTTCGTTTTAACATAGCATAGCATTGTCTTTCGTAGACATGTGAATTGGGAAGTAATATTTTGGTCATGCGCACCGAAAGATAACAATCACAGACATGTATATGGTGTGTACTGACCACGACGCCCACAATGGCGATGGCGGCGCCGAGCGTGCCGGCGGCGATGTACACGTTGTGCAGGCGGTCGTGGTAGAGGCCGAGCGGCATGCGCACCTCGCGCACCGCGCCGCCGCCGTCGCTGCGGGACTCCGAGCTGATCACCTCGCCGCGGACCACTGACTCCAGGATGAAGTCCTCTGAAAGTTATGTCATTATCAAATAAGCCGGAATATGTCCAACGCTACAGTAACCTCCGCTGCAATCAACAAGGAAACAGTCTCTTGCTACCATCATCTCACAGTTCCCTGTGATCTTTTACCAAATCGTCAATCCTTTAACCGATTCGGTGCTGATCGGATCGGTGCTGCCGTGTCATCAATGTTTTTTACGTGTGGCGTATGACACGGGAGGAGTGTCATCATATTCTATGAAGCATGGCATGGCTGCCGTGTCATGAAATGATTGTTCAGCGCCACAGCCAAAAGTTTTCGAAAATGGAACACACAACCAATCGGTTAAGGGATCTCCCACGCAATGTTTGACAAAATCTGAGTGTAATGAATCAATTGCGGGTTTAATTTATGCCTTTTGACATTCTAAAATTATATTGAGTTCTATCGTTGATTAGTATTCATAATCAGTTACTGTCTATTTCCAGAATTAATTTGGTTTAATAAACATAATTCAATGAATACCTACTTAAGGGTATTTTTACACAAATCTGCCGTACATCTAAGCTGATTAAGATTTTCAATGACGGTTTTAAAACGTTGATATTTGTATGTTTCAGTACTTACATGGATAACTTCCTCGTCTCAGGAATACACTTTTGTGATCATCAAACAAACAATTGTACTTACCAGGATTTGTACCCTAGCTTCGAAGGCAAGGTCACTCACTACTCACAACTTACTAGGTTAACTAAGTGAATGTTCGTAGCGCATATGAAGACTGGAGACGTACTTGGTAGATTTTAGAAAAATATGCGCCATGGTTGAGGCAATAATAATCGAATCAATTAATACAAGAATATTCGATATTTATACCTTCACATAGCTTGCCGGTGTATCCCGGCCGGCAGGAGCAGTAGAAGGAGTCGATGCCGCTCCAGCAGGTGCCTCCGTGCGCGCACGGATTATTGTCGCACGCCTGTAACACCAACATTATCATTATTAACCTATGAACATGTGCAATTCTTAGAGCCACCCCACACTAGCGTTTTTCGAGCGTCGGCGTCTAGTCAGCGCTATGGAAAATGGCGTTGCTGCGCAGTTGCGCTAACGTTGCGTCGAGCAGCAGCCATAGAGTTGACTAGAAGCCGACGCTCGAGAGGAGCTAGTGTGGGGTGGCCCTTAAGCCATAATAGGTAGTGAGTCGGTCCCCGTACTTATGGAATGGTACAATCGCCATCAGATATATCGGAGCGGCCAAGGTGCTCACAAATATCTGAGCACGTACGCCTCTATTGTCAAGGCGTTAGAGTGCTTGTTCAGATATTGTAAACACTTTGGCCGCTCCGATAAATCTGATGGTGACTGTACAGTGAAGTAGTGGAAAATTCTGTAAAGCGCAGCCAAGCAGCAGTTTTGGCAATCAGGTGGCACTCATCACTGACGTATCTGGGGGCCTAGCCAAGATGCTAATCGTTTGCGCCGCAGCGAAAGAAACGCTATTGTTTTTGTGTTACACTTATATGGAAGAGTGATAGGAGAGACATTACTAGTTTGTTCGCTAGGCCGCCAAAGATTGGCATCTTGGCTAGGCCCTCTGAACAGAATAGAATAGCTGTTGCCACAACACGGTTTTAGCTAGCACAGATCTATCTGCACGGATAGTTACCGATTTGACTGGCAGGTGGCACTCGTCACCGACGTAGCCGTGGGGGCACTCGCAGGTATAGCTGTTGCCGCGGTCCACACAGAAGCGCTGCGCAGAGCACGGGTTTGGTGAGCACAAATCAACCTGAAATGGGAAATAAAGTGTAGGTACTTTAGAATAAGGTACCTAATGGAAAATTGCACTCGACATAAGATTATAAACGACATCTGTGTCATTCTTAGAAGCTTAGAATAGTGCCACGCAGAAGTTAAAGACCAAACCGCGATACGCTATTTTTCCGCAAAATCCCTGTATGTATATAGGTATCGTATGTATCTCAAGCTGGCAGTTGCTGGTGAAGCCGCGGTCACAGGCGGACCCGAAGCCCCCAACGTGGTCGGTGCAGGTACCGCCGTTCGCGTTCTCGACAACTCATACACCCATGTATCTATCTACCCAGTAACATGAGCTGGCAGGTGTAGCCGGTGAAACCACTGCCGCTGACACACGCGAAACCCCCGACGCGGGCGGTGCGAATGCCGCCGTAGGAGCACGAATGCTCGCATTCATACATCAGCACCCGTGTACCCAGTACAGCACCTTGAGCTGGCAGGTGTAGCCTGTGAAACCACTGCCGCTGACACACGCGAAACCCCCGACGCGGGCGCTGTGGATGCCGCCGTACGAGCACGAATACTCGCACTCATACTTCAGCACCCGTGTACCCAGCACAGTACCTTGAGCTGACACGTGTTGCCGGTGAAGCCGCGGCCGCAGGCACATGCGAAGCCGCCGATACGGTCGGTGCAGGTACCGCCGTTCGCGCACGGCGATGACTCGCACTCGTTGTATTCCATCTCACAGTGCTCACCCGTGTACCCTGTTTAAAACAAATCAATGACTGCAATTTAAAAAACTCTCCACGTGTGAAAATAAAAAGAGCCTGCATGTGAATCTGATCATGTGTATAAATTATTATTGCGTAATTTCAAAAACTCAGACGAGTCAAAACCGTTAAGGCCCACTACCACTACTAGGTCAGTTAGAACACAATTTTAATAGTTCCGAACAACTGACAGGCCGATACCGTCCGGCGGACTGTTAATCAGTGGGCCCCTTTAAAGTATAAATAGGCTACCTAATAATGCTAATAAGTAACTATGTTATTAATGATTATTAAAGATGCAGTGCGTAGGTTTCTAATTTGACTTTTCATTAAATAAGTTCTAAGTAAAGTATCTAAGTTAACATTTTAACGAAAACTGAGCTCGGGTAACCGAAAACCTACAAATGAACTCGCCAATAATGTTCTTTATTGGCCTAAATTAACAATAGCAAAGTAAAATATGTTAATCTAATACGAAGGCGACATAAAATGCAAAACAAGAGAAATTTCTCATTCTGGCAAACAAGCCACAAAGGGTCCTTAACACGCCTAAGTATGTAAATAAATATTACGCAGTGACATTTGACGCGGGGCTGCGCCAACCATCTCACTCGCAAGTCGTTTTTCAAGGCTCGATTTTGCATGAAACTCTCATATAATAAATTGAGTAGAAGAATATCATCGCGAATTCAGAATTCAGATTAGGAATGATGTCGTATTAGGGTAAGTGCTACTTGGATGTTTAATATAGTTATCTACATAATTTTATCTCGAGCGTGAGAAAAAAAACAGCGTTTAGGTACTTACCTACATTTACACTACCTAAGGCGCGCAACTTTTAAATCGAGGGTCATGGCATGGCACTTATATGACTGTGTAGTTCCGAAATAACATTTGATATTTTAACAATCGCTTTTCGGTAAAGAATAACATTGTGCGAAAACCGGCCAAATCGTTGACAGTTCGAATAAAGAAACTGATTTGACTATAGTCAAATACCCTATTTCGCTCCCTTAATACCTAGTTTATATTATACTAGTTCATGTAAAATTATTAAGGGAGCGCTTTTGTGTGGCAACCTCGAGTCTGCTTATTATAGTTTCATACGTTTCGGCTGATCAGGCCGATTCTGATATAACACTTTGTTTTGATCTTGTTGTGATACGACGTTCGCTCACGATTCACGCTGATTGGTGCGCGCGAAATGCACCGAATCTGATAGGGTCGAGTCATTAGGCGTCTCGCTCGCAATTATTTTCTCGCGAAAGATTCACTGCTAATCGTGTCAGGGTCGTAACTTTAACTTAATTGAAACTTTAACAAATCGTCAAGTCAGTATCAGCCTCCAGATGTCGATTATAAACCAAGCTAGTTTCAATGCGGACTTGTAATATGTAGACTATTACTAATCAACTGTTAAGATTTATTTATCAACAAGCAACAAATCAATATTTACCTGTAGTACCTAATAGTACTCTGTTCACCCAGCTCAGATCAGCTGGGTTAATTAAGTCAACTAAAAATACACACATCGGTGAATTAATCACCGATGATTTTACTGTTATGTCAACTGTCTAATTACGAGTAAGTAGGTACTAGAGTTAAGCCACGAAAAGACTGCAGCGATTTTGATAGCCCTCGCAGTGCCAGTGTTATTTATACGTCATAATTTCATATAAGTTTGACGTTTAAAATAATCCTTGCACTGCGTGGGCTACCAAATCTGCTGCAGACTTTTCTTGATCTGACTCTAAGTAATAACTGACTAATAAAGTAATAATGCCTAAATATAGCCTCCTTGTAGGTGACCCAATCGTGCACAATAAAGCAATAATAAATTGCTGACCGGTCTGATTTTGGTACGATATCTTTTTTAATTAGGGTAGCGTCTAAAACTTCAGCATTAGATACAAGTTAAGTCCATGAGATACGGCAGAGATTTCCGTTCCACTTTACGATAGCGTAATTAAAAGCAACTTAAGAACTTAAGCGAAAGGGTTTTGTATACCAAAGTGATAAAAATAAATCTCTTCACTTTAATTAACGTTTGGTTAGATTTTTAATCTATTCGGATGATACTGAATCAACAGAAGAATGGGTATGAATATTGAAATTAACAACACTTCCGTGAGACTCAGATATTAAATACCTATATATGAATACTTCACTCATTCACCTATTATAAGTCGGAAATTGCTCAACACGTCTCCGTCGGTCCGCGAACGCGTGCTCCCCATAATGCTACCCGGTATGTAGCGAAACATACTACAACGTGAGGACCCGTTTTAATATATTTAATATTGAAAAACAACCGATTGTTCTTTATTTGTCACTACTGTTACTAGTACCTAAAATATGCATGTGTCGCTATTATACGTCTCGTGCGTACGATCTCAATGAAACAAGTTTCGGTCGCTTTCTTATGAAAGACAATATTATTATTGCCCTGGGGATTGTTTGTTTGCCCCGGCACTATGTATATTCCCTCTCCCAGTTGGGAAAACAAGTCCCTTGATTAATTCACCCCGATTTATTTCAAGCATGGGATATAAAACATTCGGTGACTTAAGACCCTTAATTAAATTAGGTATCTAAACGAATATTGATGCGATAAAAATTGAAAAACATTGGCCTTTTTTGAAGGAATTTATTTTGTTCTCCTGATTACGGCTCGACGACCGACGTAGCGTTTCGTGAAAAATGATCGATGAAAGGAAACAAATTTTCATCAAACTTGATTTGATTGATTAATTCAATTCTCGATCCATTACGCTACGTCTTACGTAGGCGAACAACGCGCGAACGCGGCGCGGCGCGGCGCGGCGAAATCAATCCTTTGATGCCCATAGAAGTGTCCTACGTAAGCGATCTCGTTGCGAACGCGGTGCGGCGCGATTTGCACGCGAATGTCAGGCGGCGCGGCGCGGCGCGGCGCGGCGGCGGCCGCTTTCGCCGCGCCGCGCCGCGCCGCGTTCGCGCGTTGTTCGCCTACGTAAGACGTAGCGTTAGTGTGACGTTTTTAGGGTTCTGTACCTCAACAGGAAAGAACCCTTATAGGATCACTTTGTTATCCGTTCGTCCGTCCGTCTGTTTGTCACGGCCCTTTAACTCGGGAACGCGTGAAGATATCGAGTTGAAATTAAAACCATATGCTCAGGTTATGGTCCTTAAAAGCTGTCAAAAAATCAACTTCTAAGTTAACGTAAATAAAAGCGCTTATGCCACTGAAAACGTACCATACTTCGACACTCTCAAGGGAATTAAAATGTATAGGGTATTATACCTACAGAAAAAAAATTCAAATCTAAAAATTTATATAAAACGTTAAATTTGTACGGAACTCTCGGTGGGCGAGTCCGACTCGCACTAATAAGTTTTTTTTAAGCAAACGTTGCCTCAAAAGATATACGTCTACCTATCCCAGAAAATATTCTTAAAAGTATTTCGAATAAGAGTTAAGTACATACCTAATCGCGGTACAAGTGCTGCTAATATTAAAGCTTTATAAATATTAAGTGCGTCGCGCTAACGCCCTATCTATATTTAATGGGAAGGCGAACGCATCCATTAGTTTTTCATGACATTTTTTTAACTATATCATTTGAATTTCGCGTTTTAAACACATATCTATCACGATCAGTGAAATCTGTGTCGAAACGTTGGTAAATAAAGGTAACAAAATAATTTCGCGATAGACCCGGTTATAAATATTTTTAACTACATAGCATTTTAGGTAAGTACCTACTAAAAATAAATAAGTTCAAGATACTATACGTAAATCAGCGTTTCCTATTCGCTAAACTTTCCGTAGATACACATGTATATTAGTGTTTCCATCGTATGTGCTGAGCGTACTTTCTTGAATAGGTAGGTATGTCAAAAAAATAATTTGACGAAGTATATGTATCAATCAATCGATATACTTATTGGATAATTGTTTGTATTGTGATATAAAAACAATGCATTTTTAAAGAGAAGCGAATAGAATTTATGATAAACTTATGACCCAGGTTGAAAATAAGATCTATGGTCTATGAGATAGAAAAGGTCTTTGGACAATAAAGTTTAAATAAACAAATAGATGAGATCGTGCCCCTCCAGCAAGCGTGGCAAGGCGGTTAGGCATCACATCAAGCGACGAGTGAGACCGCACGGGAGCGGGCAACCTTCCAACTGATCTTCAAATAAATCACTCCCACAATTTCGCTCGCCCGACGATCGCAAACACGATTAACCATTATTAAATCGACTAACTTCAAAACGATTTATTACATTAACGACCCCTAAAACACAAACACAAGCGCGTGATAGAGATAAGGTCGTTAGATCAATAGAGATTAGATGTATTCGTATTGTGTGAGAATTGTATGATCGGTTAGCGATAAATTTATTTTGCAAGTAAATTCTCACATGGAGTAAAATGACTTAGGTATTTATACATAAGGCGTGGCACTATTATTTATCCCCATTTATAATATAAAAAAACTTATTCTTATTACAAAAAATAAATATTATATACCTAATTTAATGCGTTTTTAAAATTGTACACAACAACTTTACTCGACTATTAGCTATGAAACCTAGCAGGTAATTTGTTTACAGTTAGATCAACGTCTAAGTAGTACCCACTTAATTCATATGATCAATTGATCACGTTTTTCCGTCATGTCATCAATTTCCATTTCCGTTAGAGTTATGATCAAAAGCTCTCCTACCTTTTAAAAATAAAAGCATAGAATCGTACAGAGGAGAAAGGCGACAACGACAGGTGCATTTGAATGCTGAGTGTGACTGATTATTCTATACTTTTTTTTGTCTAAGTGTACCTACCTTTACGAAGCAACTGGGAAAGCGCTATAAAAAAGAGGAAGAAGTCTATACCAAATGAAGTCCCTGGGAAAGAATTATAACGCGACTAACTCGTGCCTCTTGGTGTCGATGTGTGTGTAAGTACCTCCGTCTGCTCTATGCAAATGCCGCTGACGCTGTTCGCTGCGCAAGCGAAAAAAACTAAAAAAGTCACTATTAAATAATTACCTGGCAAGCAGAAACATCGGTACTCGTGGCCCTCAGCGTCAATGTCTGTCTGCTCTATGCAGATGCCGTTGACACAGGGCTTGTCAGCGCAGGCGCCGCCCACCGTGGGCAGCTCGCAATGCGCACCCGTCCAGCCGTCCGCGCAAGCGCAGTGGAACGTCGTCGACCCGTTCATAGCCAGGCTCATGCACGACCCTCCGTTCAGACAAGGCTCCGAGTAGCACGGATCCTTTTCACACTTCCTACCTGTAAAACCTACGTAAACAGGAAACATTTATAGCTAATGCATAAAACATTTCCCACGCTAAAAGGCTTCAATGTTTACGAATGCTGTCCTTAATTTACTTTCCCTTCATCTCACCTTTGAGGTCACACAGTGAAGCTTTATTTCTTTAGGTGAAATAATATGAGTACCTATATTTAAAGGCTCAGACATAAAAAAACGGTAGTCGCAGACATTTTGGCCGTTATTTATTTGGCAATAAAATAAATCATAAGCGATGTAGGTAGGTATGTGTTTATGAATACAGACTAGCGCTATAAATTGTAGCGATAATAGTGGACTGTCGATATCTTTTAGGATTAATGGTTTAGCAAGCATTGGAAGTCCGTCCAGCGTGACACAGTTGTGTGTAATGGCGCGCTAAATCGGCATCAAACCTCGACATCAATCGTAGGTACGTAGTTCCGATAAGAACCAATAGGTAGTAGTCGAACTAGTTAAATATCATTAAAATGTGTTTGTAGCCATCAAACTAAAGCTGGTAACATAAATAGAACATAGTATAATTTATATGATAATATTGCAACCATTTAATGTAAATCTAAGATACGTGATAGGTATTTACCTACTTTTAAGTCTCTTAATTTAAATACAACTGTATCAACGCAAAACAAAGTTCAAGTTCGAATACAATTTTGCATGGATTTAACCAAATTAACTTAATGTGCATCGATAAAATTAGTATTCCAAGCTAATCGTTGCAAATTTAAACTACTTATACATAGGTACCTCAACCGTTAATAGATTAACACTCACGTATAGGTAAGTTAGTTTCTGTGTTTTATCACTAATATTAGGACATATGGCCATATGGAGTTCTGTGTCAGACTGCAAAATAAATATTGTTAGCCCAAAACCCCCTATACAACTCTAAATAAATCTTCCTTCAAGCTGCAAGTTGAGTAAAAGCGTCGTGTAAACAAGATATATGTGGGGCATGGTACGGAAAATGTGTATTAAGAGTGCACCACCGTACTAACAAAGCTAAAAGCTTAAGCTCCTGACAAACTTTACTCATCCATCCCAGCTAACGAAAATAAATATAGGCGCAGCCCATATCGGGTCCAGCAATATTCAGCTAGCCAATATGAATATTTTATCCATATAACTTATTCAATCCAATTGGCTGAATGATTACGTAATAACACGCTCCGTATTCAGGGCAGCAGATTGCGTCACAACGATGCTTAATTGACTGAGTTACAAAAATTATCCTCCATCGAATTTAATATAATGAATAATTTCGTCATATCGCTCAACTGAATATGAAAGGAATAAATTATTTCAACTGGGATTCTTTATCCTGAGTTTAAACATAAAACATAAACTGTTACCTCCGACATAAATTAGAATGAAGTTGTCCGAAAAATAAATGGCACGAGGAAAATGGTAAAATCCAGGCAATAATTCATGAAGGAAATACGGCCTCGGTATGTTAGATATTTTCAGTTTCACGCTATGACGTCATGGGTTCACGCAACATCTGTATACCATTACAAAGGCGTGTAAATCCGTTCATAACGAGTTTTTTTATGACGAGGACCAGTTATTTAAAGGTCACAGAATGTTTTTAATACAGGCTGATTTCTGGGTCGTGATCACTTTTTCTGACTCTGTAAAATCTGTAAATGATCCACATTATCATCATTATCGGTGATAAACAATAATTAAGAACATCATTAGGATCTTTGAATTCTGTATGATGTCTTGTTCCCTTGCTTCACGAACCCGAAATCACCCTGTATAATTTGATGTAGGTACCTGTTCAACTGTAAAGCCTATTAATTTATTATAACAAATGCCTGCCTACCTTCGACGAGAAAAAATATTAGGTTACATCAAGGATTCAACAACTAGTAATTAGTAGGTATTAAGTTACACCTCACGCGCTAACGAGATAGGTATCATCACAATTTGCATAATATTCCTGATATTCCTTACCGTAGGGACAAAGGCAGTGGTAGTTCGCCCCGTTGAGAGGCTGCGTGAGGTCGACACATATGCCATTATTCAGGCAGGGTGATGGATTGCAGACGTCGCGCTCCTCGCAGTGCGGGCCGAGCTGGCCGGCGCAGCACTGGCACTCGTAGCCTTCCTGCGAGCACATCAATAACGCTGTCGGCTTCTATTACCACTAACGACGTGTCACACGCCGGTTGAGGTCAAACGCATGAAAGCCTTTTTCGACCGACTGCACAATACTACACATATCGTACCATTTTTATGGGAGCTACGTAACATTCAACTTGGTTATTTACAAAGGTTTACTAAAATATTGTAGACTTACCTACTTAATACATTTACAGTTTACGAGAATAGAGAATCACGACACATTTTCGTTAGGCCTCTTGAAGGGTCTCAATTCCATACTGTGTAACTTACAGTAACTACCTAAAACTTCAAGTGCCATGTAAGTGCCAATAAACGTCACAATCCGTTCACTAATGGGGATGACCGAAAAAACCATTAGTCGTTTATGGTGACCTAACCTAATTAAATTATCACAGTCACGAGGAAATCAAGCATCAAATAAGTTTGATCAAACCGAGATACTCCAAATTCATGTAATTCATCAAATCATCAGTTACTTTAACGAATCTTTTTATTTTTTTCATAAAAACGTACTCGTATGACTGGCCTAACTAGCGGGGGAAATGTACCTACGCAATAAGTACCTACTTACGACATTGCTGGCACATATGTGTTCGCGCTCAAAAGCTAGCAAATACGTAAAACCCATAAGTTTTCGATATTATTTTGATACGCCAAATGCACATCGCATAATAGGCCCTTTCTTATTCAAATTCCAAGGGAAAACCGTTACAAACCGCGCATAAAGCTCTACGATTTAGAGCCCTCTTTGGCCAGCGCTTACTCGAGAAAACTTTTATCTGAGGCATATCGCATTATAGTGGAAGCCGTACGAGCACAATTTCAAAGGAAAAATCGCAAATCGATGTACTGTTTAGCCGTTTGGCACCCACATACTAGAGGTCAAATCAAAATTTTAAAAAAAATGTATTGACCTCTAAGTAGTATGTGTGAGCCAAACGGCTAAACTGTACATCTATTTGCGGTTTTTGTGGTGTACAGCTTACAATGAAAATGATTAAATATGGTATGACCATCCCTATTCTGCTTACTAAAGCATTAGAGCATTAATAACGCTCCGGACTTCTATTAAGGTAAAAGTACGCTCCACCGAACGCTCAATATCCGTCCGTATCACCGAATTTCTTCTATTTTAGGCTATAAGTCGATTATTTACAGCTGATATTTACTTGCGTATTTTTTTTCCACGAGTTAAATACCTATCCCTTCAACTATGCCTCAGAGTCGGCCAATTTGTCCCGCAGTTGGGACGTGGCAACTGATCGAAACGGATCGTTGCTCCCGATTGCCACTTTGTATGGGCAACCTTAAAGAAATCGGTAAGAAGTTGCGTATATTTCTTAAGGTCATAAAACCTTTTAAATTTATTTCTGTGTTTCAAAGTATGGTTTTTCAGTGTGACTACTTAATTAGTTTGTGTATTTTAGTAAATTTAATTAATTTAGTGCAGTCATATTATCAGAAATTAAGCTTAATGTGAGTTCGGTGATGAGTACACCGACAATTTGATTGGAAGGTATTATCGAACAGCGTCCGAAATCAGGGAAAGCGTATGTTTTTGAAATTATTTTTTTAATGGTTGATTACGAACTATTTAGATTAACTACCTAATTTCACAAATAACTTAATGTATTTGTAATTTTATGAGCAATTGCCGAACAACAATAACCTATATAGATTATTATAAAACTGCGTTTGAAATGTTCATGTTTTACGACTTTTTGGCATCAAAATAAGGTTTTTGGCAAGACTATTATCAAACAATAATTTTAGATATTTTACGTCAGTATTAACAAGAACTTTATACATGTACGGTTTTGTAATGGATTCAAGTATTAAATTTAATGATAGATTTGTAGTTATACCACATTGATTACGATTAAAATACTATTTTCAAAATCCGTTCGCGAAATAGGTTCCACATATTTTCCATGTTTCGTTCACCGAACGGCCGTTCGGTGAATGGTACCCATGGTCTCTGCTACCGAACTCATGTTTGCGTTGGCCATGTTTCTATTCGACGTTCATGAGAATATCATCCTTATTACGATAACGGCTAGGTCGATATTTATATGTTTATTTTTTGTGATCATTATTTCAATGCCAGCGCTTTTCAAACTTTAGACATACTTATTGGACGCCTGATAATAGTCTTGGAACGTGGACAAAAAAACTGAATAGGATAATAAAAATAATGAAGCATGATGTTCAAAAATTTTTTTTAGATTCCTCTCGTCGTGGGCGATTGTGATTTTTTAAACTTTTATCTTTTGTTATGAAATTCCGGGGTTCACATACAGGGTGGCTAAAAATTAACTACATTCCCATTCCCAGGGAGGTTTTGGGATTATACTGAGCAACTTTTACTATGGGACCAACTCCGAAATCGTGAAAAAAAATTTACCCTTCCATAGAAAATGGACCAGTTTATGAAACAGCCAAATTAATTTATACATATGCGTACATGTTTTATAATTGTTGCGTACCTTACTTACTGACTTAGTTTTCAAAAGAATTATTTCAATAAAAAAGACACGTAAAGATCGCTTACCATCTTTATAATGCTAAAAAACGAAGCATAGTAGGGATTTAATAGTGAACTACTGAAGTTTGAGCACCATTCAACACCATATTTTCATACAATTATTTCCTAGTTCGGTAATGCGGGCTCCCTATTCGGTATAATGTGCAAATCACGTTTCTTAGTTCGGTAAACGGTACAAACAAGGAAATTGGAAGAAATGACTTTAAAAATGTTTTTAATACACGTCCAATCAATTCAGTAATTTATAGGTATGTTTAAATGAGGACAAATTTATCTATGTTTCTATTTTAGTATTGAACATATTCGTAAGAAAATATCGGAACGAATAAAAAAATTGAACGTAAGTCTAGGGCTTAAGCATTCGGTGAAGCGTACATTTACCTTACTCCTAACGACTAGTCACAGATGCCAGGGGTCGAACGCGTAGTTAGCATTAGTTCAGACATTTCCGACTTTCAGCGGTCACGGACTTACGAACGTCGCGGTCGGAACTTCTATCTACAAGGATCTACACTTACAGCCGAATATAGCTAAGTAGTTGTTATAAAACTGTATATGTATGTATAAAATTAAACATCTCGTTTTGTGGTAGGTAGCAATTAAGATGTTGTAATAGATTGAGGTTACATAATAATGGCTTCCTTGACGAAACTAAATTCCCAAGCACTATGCTCTGCGGCACGACGCAGCGAACTAGAATACAGTTTAATTAACTTACCATAGATACGTTGGTGTAGCACACGCCCTTCCCGGAGCAGTCTTGAGACTCTCCACAGTTATCCGACTTGACAGTAACTTTGAGGCGGACGCACTGTGACCCCCAGTTCTCGGATACAACTGTAAGCATAAATGTTTATTGCAGCCACACGGCGCCTCCTTAAAGTAACTTAATTATATCGCTGGAGGACCGACCGCTCGAGAGCGCGGCTTTGCAGCTCTTCAGTCTAGTGGAGCATTCTTTATTTAGTAGTGAGTGCTCACGGAATGTGAAAAACAACCTCACTATTTTTATTTAAAATTGGATTCAAGTTTTTGGCACAGAGGTTGTAATAATTTAAAAAGTTAGTTATATAGGTTGTAAAAATTATATGTATAGAGGAAATAATTAGTGTGTTATGAATTTAGAGTAAAAATTCGTTAAGTTTACACGCGCGTTTAATACGAGACAAAACGGCAGAGAGGTACAAGTGGGTCCCAGGCGGCAACATTAACTGTGTCAGCGATGCACGGCGCGTCGCATGCATGCGGCGGGGTTCCTCGCATACCTATTGTTCCCGAGGCATAAAAGCGTCATCGTTTTCCCCTTGGTGCCTCGTTTCCGCCCGCCATACACGTATTTACTCCCTCTGTTGTGAAAAGCGAGCATTTTCATGGTATATTACCTACGCGACTAAGCAGGTTATAGAATAAAACGACTACGTAGGTAATAATAGTTGATTGTATAAGAGTTGCTATAGTTATTAAACCACAACAGGAATTTACTCAGCGAAAATGCAGCCCTCACTGAACTTGCGTTATACCGTAGCGATAACAATTTGCTACGGCACAAAACGGCTAGCGCTGCGCTACTAACTTTCCGCAAGCTTCAAGTTACGTCATAGTTAAAGTGCCTTATTTCGAAAACAGGAGCTGCGCTTTTACAAAGGATAAAGTTTAGACAACAAAGAAATTTTAAAAGTGACACAACAAACAAAAGACTACAGCTCTTCAATTCTGTAATCTTGTCAGGTGTGGTGCCAGTAACAAAGAGTCTACCTGCTTACTTTGTCATGCCACGTATCCGGCGGTATCACTTCAGGCAGAAATAAACCGAAATAGCCGATTTGACTTGGCTAAGCGCCTTAACTAATGACGTCCACGTATACGTGCCCGGACTCGCAAGCGCTGAAACTCCCAACCACTCACAAGCCTTCACTTTTCACTATTCGGTTCGTTGTTTATAGTTAGCTGTTGATGTAGACAGTTGGCGGGATGAAGGTACGTTATTACTTCACGCCCACGGCAGCCTATGCGTTCCCGGAATTGGTTTTTTATTTAGATAAACCCCACTTTTGTTACAAAATCGTGTTTTCATTTGCTTAACGGGGAAAACTTCCTTTACCCTGGAAAACTCTATTGTTTTATTTAAACTTTTTAGTTCTTTATGGGTTGTTGTTGGTTTAAATGCTAATAAATAAAGTATGTTTCGTGCGTGATGCTCATTTAGAACTCATTCGACGTTGAGCTAAAAATGACATTCACATAAATCTCGAAACTCTACGTTTAACACACTGAAGTAACTGCCACTGCCATGTTTATAGGTTATACAAAAGTAATAAAACTTGAAGAAAGCAAGCAATATAGCACGAAAACTACGTAACGTACGTACCTACCTATTATAAACGTCTTACATGAATAAATAGTAATGTATAGACGAACAAATAGTAACTTAAATAGTACTTATTGTATGAACAATATTTAAATTAATAGTGTTATGTCCGTACCTATCAGCAAGTTGACGCCCTCTGTGAGGTCCTTGTCGTAGAGCGTGATAAGTTTGGCGCCGTTCTCGTCCAGCGGGGTGATGTCGAGCAGCATGCCTTCAGACACGTCGCAGTGCACGTGCCCCTGTCGCGTCACCTGGTACACGGCCGGCGAGGGCAGCGTGCAGTGTACCCCAAACAGTGTTAACTTATGTTCGTACCTATGAGCAAGTTGACGCCCTCGGTGAGATCCTTGTCGTAGAGCGTGATAAGTTTGGCGCCGTTCTCGTCCAGCGGGGTGATGTCGAGCAGCATGCCTTCAGACACGTCGCAGTGCACGTGCCCCTGTCGCGTCACCTGGTACACGGCCGGCGATTGCAGCGTGCGGTGTACCCTGCACAGTGCCACACATTAGCTATTAGCCATTACCAGACATCAAATTCTATGGGGCAGAATTTATTGACAGCTAGGGAGTTTCTATGTATATCGAAAAAATATTATCTATACTTTTCCGTAATACTAGTGATCGCCTCCAGTTTCGGTTGTAAATGTATATTATTTGTAAAATTATTTCAGGGTCGATGATAATGTTTACACAAAGCCTATTTTATATGACCGCTAGGTTAAAAAAAATGACGACGAGTGAAATATCAAAAATCCTTTTAAAATAAAGAAGAGAATTTAGTTATTATTTCGATTCACGCTAATACTTTGAATAAAATTTTATTTTTACAATGTTTGGAGCAATCACTAGTACAAGCATCTATAATTGAGTTATCCGATGTCTGGCTATTAGGTATAACGTAAAAACCAATAACACTTGTAGAAGTCGGACAGTAAACCTACACAATAGTACAACCTGCGATCATTGATCAGCATAATGATTAAAGAAGTGTAGTCTGTGTCACAGTAGAATGTAATTTTTAATTACATTTAAGATATTTTTTTTCTGATCGATATTTATAATTATTATAAATCCGTTTTATTTTATAGTGTTTCCAAAGATTAGATAAGTAAAAGACTTCCTACTTACTGACACTGAAATTCGATTGTTTCCCACTTTCTCAGAAACTAACAACTTCAAATAAAAGAACAACTAGAAGCGGGAAAGATCGAATAAAAATAGCGCATTTGTCGACTAAATACGAAAATTCATCAGAATTCGGATCTACGAGTATTTACACCCTAGAATCGTAAAACAGGGATTTTTTATTTGCATAGCCACGCGGCAAGCGTCGGTTACATAAGTAGAACAAATCCATCTCGCTACTCGTTGTGTTTGAAGTGGTTTGAAGCCCTGGGAGCATAGCCAACGTGCAATCGTTAACGCTCCGTAGCGAACTAATCGCAATTTTCGCTGTCGCCCTAGTGTGGAAGAGTGATAGAGAGAGATGAGTACGATACGCTACGGAGCGTTAACGATTGGCACGTTGGCTACGCGCCCTGATGCTTTTACGGTCGCTCGGAGCCCACCCTCATGCGGTCTAACTGGAGTTCAAACAGAACTAAGGTAGCTCGCTTTCAATTATACATAACGTCGATATACATAAATAACGGCCTCGTTATGCTAACCACTCTGTCTAAAGGGGTAGTTATATATTGATATACAGTTTCAACATACCTACACGTATATGGACTAACTAGGTACTCGTACCTTACTTTTGTTACAGTCAATACCAGCAAATATATGCGTCCCACTCTAGCACAGGCCTCCTTTCTTGTAGGTGACAGCAATTATGGGCTATCGTTAGCCGCCCAGAAGCTTTCTATTGCATTGTATTTTCTTTATTTTGAGTACCTATTTTGACAAAACAGTATTGCATTTGGTCTTGGCAAGTTTCATTTGTGGGCGGCTAAAAGCTACTACATCCCCCGCTACGCTAGCCAAAAGCGAACATAGAACTTCACATGCACTTTTAAAAATTTTCAGAGATGCATTTAGGTTTCCTCATGATGTCTTCCTTCGCCGAAAATCAGCTAACTAATATTAAATAAACTTCTTACTTCATAAGTTCGGAGAAGAGCAGGTAAAAATATAAATAAGTACTTTTGATTACATATTTGTTCTAGATTATACGAGTGCGTCTAAAAACTTTATAGGTACTACTTATTCATAAAGTAAAATTGCACTGCTTAATACGCTTGAGAATGAGTATGCAGGTTTTCAGATATTGGGCTAATTTACTTCATGTAGCAAGCTGTAGTTTTTCGAATTTCTGATACAAGTAGCTTTGATCAAAATAGTTGATAATTGATTATATCACTTATTGTTAGTATATAGATATTCTTTTAAATTTAATAATCAAAAAGTAACCCCCCGCCTTTACAAACCTACTTAAGTAGGTAATGTTATATCTGGCTGTCCGTAGGCCCGTTTCAGACCCTTTTACGGCTTATATAAGCCATAAACTCTGAAGGAAGTTCGATTTGGCTTCGATAACGTTCACTTTGAGAAGGGAAGAAATAGTATATTAAAGTTTTTATGATTATTTTAGTAATAAGTCCAACACGAGCATCGTGGCGCGTGAACGTGGGTCCCTACGACTTAATATAAAAAAAACCTAGGCATCTGCGGCCTCATTTCCGTAGGTATCATCACATTGATTGCTGTAGGGAGATTTTATTTCTAATTACCGCATCTAAGCCCACGCATAAAATAGACCCATAGAAAAATGGAGAGAAAAAATATTGAATAAATAAATTGTCCCGTCGGGCCTCAATTGTTTGCCGTTGAATTATTTGTGCTTATTAGTCGATTAGTTCTTCGGATTACCCGTGAGTTCAGTAAAGCATTGAGGCATCTCGATTTTTCGGGTCACCGCCTGACCCCTTCAAGATTAATCAATCATGTAATTATGACGCGTGATGAAGTAAGTTCATTCTGATCTTCTCTCGGCTCACAGTAAGTTAGTTACTTTGATGATATTTATTAAGCCTCATTAATCTAGCTAAGTACCTATATTAGATGCCGATATATCTTAGTAGGTATCATATTTATGTACCTACGATACATTCGCTTCTAGAAATTCTTGTTAACTAAATTTAACATCGGGTTTGGATCCCACCGAGGGATCAAATCCTCTTTGTTCCATGCCACTGGATATTCCACAGCGGAACAATTTTACAGCTGAATTGAATAGTTTCAAATCGGATAGTGTTTAAGTTTAACGCGAATATTTCGTTTAAGTTGTTATTCCAGATAAGTGTTTCACGTACAAAAGTAGCCAAGAACTACGCAAAACTATTCGGGTTTTCAAATTGAAAACTATATGAAGTCCCGTGAATCTCATGTTAGACCGTAAATTTTTGTGAATGTTAAGTACCTAATAAAAGCGGTTGTAACGCTGTGGTAGCCGAGGATAAGGATAAGGCGTCAAAGGGGATGATGCGGGGAAGCGGGCCGGAAGGTAACGGCCAACTTGAAGCGAACGGGTAGTATAGTTACCTACCTCTGTCCATCTGCTTGCGTAGCGTTCGCATCATGGCTACTGTTCTTAGCGTCAGGGTTGGCGAAAGTGTCGAGCAGCGACGAGTCGGCGATGCGCACGATCAGGATGTCTCCGCTCTGGATGTCGGCCGAGCCCTCCCAAGACACGACGACCGGAGGACAGTCCTCTCCGCCTGCGCAATCCTCTGCCACCTATGCAACAAATATATTTAATAATTATTATTTAGCCTTTTCATTGTAATATTTACTGATCACGGGACAATGGCGCGTACATAATTTGTTGCTGCCCTAATAAAATATAACGTGTTTAATAGTAGAAAGTATTCCCCGATTCTGGCCCCGCCTCAGTGGTCCCCGATCCTGACCCCAAGGCCGAGCCACCGCCCCTGCTGAACCTAAAAAAAAAAAAAAAAAAAAAAAAAAAAAAAAAAAAAAAAAAAAAAAAAAAAAAAAAAAAAAAAAAAAGCCCCCCATTTCAATTGATTGCGCTAGGTCTCAGCAGTGCCCGGCGCCTCCTTCAGGGACTTACGAAATACGCTAATTAAACAATACACCTTGTTCACCACGGTAACAATAGGCTTATCGACCCTTTTCTATTGTTCGATCTCGACTCGGGCGCGCTATTGTGTTACCGAGCATACTACCTGCCTGGACCCTTTCCTTAACCCACCGACGTCTCCATTCATGCCTTCTTTATGTGTGTATACTGTAGGTGTTTGTGATAGGTATTTTGCAATAGGTATTAGCGACAGCTATTTGCAATAGGTATTAGCGATAGGTACTTATTTGTGATGCATAGGTACTCTAATAACCCGCATTATCTTATTACCTCTTGGAGCTATTTCGATTTATAAGGAATACAGTTCTAACCTTCTTCTGACGTAGAATTTACACTAGTAATCCTTTGGCAGCCTAAACTAACCTTAACCTTTTACCAAACCTAACTTATTCTTCGAAAACCTAACCTAAACCTAACTTGACCAAACCTAACTAAAATCAACCTAACTCATTTCAAACTAACCTGCTTTCACCTAGTCTTCCGATATAAAGTAAACTCGTAGTTACTTGTTTCTTTCTATTATTTAAAAAAATAACGAGGCGTGTGAGGCATTTCTTGTGCACTTGTGTTCATTGTTATAATAGCTTAATTGTTTTATTGATAGACGTCTATTATATTTTATACTGACAATGGATTTATTGTTTCCTATACCTATTCTTTTATAATTTGGGTTTGAGTAAAGAGAACGTCTGTTTAGATGAACTTGTTGATACATGTTACTTTGTGTGATTTAAAAAAAGAACGAGACATGTCAACTGGTTTCAACATGATTTAGTCTAATACATCAACATTTCTTGTGCGTTGCTATTCATTGTTATAACAGCATAATTGCTTTATTAATAGACGTCTATTATATTTTATGCTGACAATGGATTTATTGTTTCCTATACCTATTCTTTTATAATTTGGGTTTGAGTAAAGAGAACGTCTGTTTAGATGAACTTGTTGAGACATGTTACCTTGTGTGATTAAAAAAAAGGAACGAGACGTGTCAACTGGTTTCAACATGATTTAGTCTAATACGTCAACATTTCTTGTGCGTTGCTATTCATTGTTATAACAGCATAATTGCTTTATTGGTAGACATCTATTATATTTTATACCGACAATGGATTTATTGTTTCCTATTATGCTTTTGAATTTGGGTTTTAGTAAAGAGAGCGTATGTATTAGATGAACTTGTTGAGACATGATTTTAACGGTACTGTACCCTGGTCATAGTGACACAGTATAAAAGCCGAAGAGAAATGAGTTTGAGTAAGTATTACCGTCGTGGCAGTCCACTGTATCAGAGCTCCTTGTATCTATTGCAGTATATAGAAATATAGTGTTAATTCAACAGTGAAGTGTTTAAGTGTTTATAGAAAGACCCAACAATGGATGTAAGTATGTCTTTTATTACCGTAACTTACTTTGTTTTGTTTTCACTTGTGTTCTTTGTGTTTTAATTATAAAGATTGTAGACAGTGTGTAAATTATTGTTTTATATTGTTTCAGTTCACTGAAAATACTTTCAAGAACTATTACTACCCGGATAATAATAAAGACGAATCAAGCGATGAAGAGGGTACGCTTGGTTTCAAAGTTAAACAAGCCATCGCAAAGAAACGTTCAGGAAACAATATCGATAGTTTCTTTGAACGACCTAAAAAGCAACCCAAAATTGTGAAACGGTCTTCGAATGTGAGCAAAAGTTCACCAGACGGTGTTGCAAACTTATCATCCGGACAAGACGACGGGGCATATGCATCACATTTGATTAAAATCGAGATATATGATATGCAAACAATTAAAAACATCCCACCCATGGAACACTGGAAGCATGCGGACTTCAGATTGAAATATTTTGCGCTGGAAGACGATTTGGAGCTACAAAATACGCGAAATATTATTTATAACATAACAAAGCAATTAGCTTCTAAGGACAGTAGTGTGAAATATTTTATAGATAATAAGAAACAGTGATAGTTATAATTATTAATGATAGTAGTAGCTTAATGATTGTGTTAACGTATTTCTCATTTTTTACCTCTCCTAAAGTACATTTTCCATGTAACAGATTATTTTTATTGTATAACATTACAACAAGTTTTAATTTAAACTTCTCACTTGTAAAGGTTACAGTCCCCACTCTTAGAAATCTTATACGTGTAGTCAACTATTTAAATGAAAGAAAGCACTGTATGATTTCTCATTTCATAATGGACTCTTTGAGCTGTGATGTCTACGATCTTGAACTTATCAGACTCTGTGAAGAAATAGAAGAAAATGAAGATCTATGCGAGGCTGCCCGTCTTGTGAGCCAACTTCATCGAGAGGCGTAAGTAAAAATATTCCTGTTCATACATGTTTATAACTCTTAACCGGTACCTGTTTAACAAAGGATGGGTCCCTAACTTGTTGTGACCTGAACTAATTGTTAGGATAAACGTGGGGTGGGAGAGGACTGGTTATATAAGCGGGGTATCTCGAGTTCATATCATTCAGTGTTTTGGTGCCGTGCTTGTATTGTGATATCCTTTTCCATAATGGTGTTTACTTATTATCATATTGGTCTCACCTTACCTCGTGATAAGATTGAGGAATTGAGTAAAGAATTTATTGTATCATATTTTCATAGAAATATTAGAATGTGGTACATTTCAAACAAATTACCTCACACGTTACTGGAAGATTCTGATATTATACCGTATTATACACCATGTGATGGGCATATAAAAAATTCCAAGGGGAATACTGAGTCATCAGATGTGATTGATGGAGTTTTGATGATGCAGGCCTATTGTCAGCAGTGTCGAAAAGACTTACGTTAGTATATACAACCAACCATTTTAGTAATTATTTTTATTTTATCTCACATTAAGATATTTATGTTTATTTTGTATTGTTATAGATCTTCTCAAATAGGACGGGGAGTAAAAAGGACAGCTGCAGTTTTGGAGACTGAAGAATTCTTATTGAAGAAAAACCGTCCAGCAGCTGCTGAACCTGTCGCATCAACATCATCCGAACTAGTTCCCGATGTCATTGTGAGTACAAATAATAATCATGAAATTGAATGTTCTGTGTGTAATAAGTTTGTCTCTAAAAGATATTTTAAAAATCATTTAAATAGTAATGTTCACAAAAATAATGTTTTAAGGGCTGACATTGAATGGGTTAATGTTCAGTTAATTGAAAATGCTTTTAAGAATAGGGTGGCCACTTACAGAATACTATTAAATGAAAATGTTCACCAACCATTTACTCCCGAATCTATTTTACTAGGAAATAAAGATAAAATCTTTGCATTATTGGATCGTTCCCTCACTGATCACCATGCTTTAAAAGTAAACTTTATTTTAAATGCGGATTTTACTCAAGAGAGCAAACAAGTAAATAATACATTTGATTTCCAATTATGTAACAATGTAGTTGATGTTAGCAGCGACAAAGATGAGATTTTCGAGTCAGTTGTTAAAGATATATTAACAAAATTATTTAACTTTGAGAGAAAAGATAGTGGATGGAGTTTAGTAAAATTTAACTATCTAGATGTCAATGTAAACAAATTTAATCCATTGCGTGGTTCTTCCTATATCGAATTACCACGTGATATTCAGAACAGAAAAGCAGTTATTAATGTAAAAAATAGTGATCATGAATGTTTTAGATGGGCTGTATTGTCAGGGTTGTATCCACCTACAAGTCATCGATCAAACACTACGAAATCGTATATAGCGCATAAAAATAAATTAAATTTTGGAAATTTAACTTTCCCACTTAAAGTTGGAGATATTCAGAAATTTGAAAAAATGAATGATATAAGTATAAACGTTTTTGGTCTTGAATACAATTCGAAAAGTAAAATACATGACGTAGTAGGCCCATTACACTTAACAAAGTGCAAAAAAGCTACCCACTTGAACTTATTGTACATATCCAAAGACAGTAAGGGGCATTATTGCTATATCAAAAATTTATCTAGGTTAGTATCCAAACAATTATCAAATACACAGCATGCCGCACATATTTGTGATGGTTGTTTGACGAACTTTACAACTCGTGACAATTTAATGAATCATCAAAGAAACGATTGTTTCCATGTTTGTACACATTTACCTTCAGAACAGGATAAAAAGAAAAACTGGTTCAATGAAAACGTTTCCTCCAATATACTTACTTTCGATAATTATGAACGTAAATTAAGGGTACCTTTTGTTATTTATGCTGATTTCGAGGCCTTTCTAAACCCGATTCAAACAGGTAAAATTAATCCTACTACATCCTCAACAACAAATATACAAAAACATGAGGTATATAGTTTTGGATACTATATTAAATGTTCTTATAATGATAAATTGTCAGTGTACAGAACATATAAAGGCAAAAATTGCACCCAGGAATTTATGAAGTATATGGAACAAGACTTAAAGGCCATTTGTAGGAGAAATACTTTTGTAAAAACTCCATTGCCTTTATCTAATGCAAATAATGTGCATATTTCTCAGAGTAGTACATGTTAAATTTGTGATAAAAATTTAAACGAGGATTCAGTCATTTCCTATAATTACCATACTGGTCTTTATGAAGGAGTGGCACATAAATTTTGTTCAGAAAAATACAGGGCACCTAATTTTGTACCTGTATTTTTCCATAATTTGTGTAACTATGATAGTCATTTTATAGTGCATGGGCTTGGTTTGATGGAAGGCGACATTGAACTGATTCCAGAGAACAAAGAGAAATACATTTCATTTTCTAAGAATTTGCAAATAAATAATCGCACAGTTAAATTGAGATTTGTTGATTCACTTAAATTTATGTCCAGTGGTCTTGACAAATTGGCAAAAAACTTGTTGCCTGAACAATTTCATGAATTAAAATTGAATTTTTCATGCGAGGAGGATTTTAAACGCTTATTACGAAAGGGTGTATATCCCTATGAACACATGTCATCATACGATTCTTTAAACTTAACAGCTCTTCCCTCTAAAGATGATTTCTTTAGTTCCTTGTCTGATAGTCACATCTCAGAGGAGGATTATGATCACGCAAAAGATGTTTGGTCTCATTTTCAATGCAAAAATATGGGTGATTATTCTGATTTATATTTAAAAACTGATGTTTTATTACTAACTGATATATTTGAAAATTTTAGAAACCTTTGTCTTAAGACGTATGGATTAGACCCCGCTCATTATTATACTGCTCCGGGATTAAGTTGGGATGCAATGTTAAGAACTACAAAAATAAAACTAGAACTCCTAACTGATATCGATAAAATAGCTTTTATAGCGAAAAATATTCGAGGTGGCATATCACAATGTAGTAATAGATATGCGAAGGCTAATAATATTTTTTTGTCAGATTATAATCAAAATATCCCATCGTCATTTCTTATGTACTTTGATGCAAATAACCTTTACGGGTGGGCTATGTCTCAATGTCTTCCTACCGGTAAATTTGAATGGGTAAATACAGATACTGACTTTAATATATCTGATGACGCTGATCATGGTTTAATTTTAGAAGTTGATCTCGAATACCCTAACGAGTTGCATGACTCTCATTCAGATTTGCCATTCTGTCCTGAAAACGTTTGTTTGGGTAATTCCAAAGAAAAAAAATTAATTCCTAATTTAAATAAAAAAACGAATTATGTCATTCACTATAGAAATCTAAAACAGTGTTTAAAAAATGGTTTGAAATTGAGTAAAATCCATCGCATTCTTAAATTTCAGCAGTCTATGTGGTTAAAAAGTTACATAGATTTGAACACCCACATGCGATCACAGGCATCATCCGATTTTGAAAAAGATTTCTTTAAACTAATGAATAATTCAGTGTTCGGTAAGACCATGGAAAATGTTGCAAAACGTGTAAATGTCAAATTATTAAATAACTGGGAAAATCGAGGAAAAACGCAGGGGGTTCAATCTTTGATAGCGAAACCCGAGTTCCATAGTTTATCCATATTCTCTGAGAATTTAGTGGCCGTTCAGTTGAAAAAAACTAGAATATTTTATAATAAACCGATTTATTTGGGATTTTGCGTATTAGATATATCAAAAACTTTGATGTATGACTTTCACTACAGCTACATGAAAACCAAATATCCAGACAATCTTAAGCTTCTTTATACAGATACTGATAGCTTAGTATATCAAATTTTCACGGAAAATTATTACGCAGATATAAAATCAGACCTTAATTTATATTTTGATACATCTGACTATCCTCCTAACAATAAATATGATTTGCCGTTAATTAATAAAAAGCGATTAGGGTTTTTCAAAGATGAAAATAATGGTAGAATTTTAAAAGAATTCGTAGGTCTGAGATCTAAAATGTATACCTTAGATGTTGAAAAATATGACGAGAATGATGAGAAAACTGAAAAATACGGTGTTTTATCAAAAGCCAAAGGAGTCAATAAATGTGTTACAAAAAAATTTACTCTTGACAATTACAAAACGTGTTTATTTAATAAAAATTTGCAACGCGCTCAAATGCTAAGATTTAAATCTATAAAACATATAATATTCACTCAAAAAATAAATAAAATATCATTATCGCATGAAGATACAAAACGATACTTATTAGAAAACTCTTCTGACACTCTTGCGTGGGGTCATTATAAAATACCGCAATAATTAAAAAGTTTCAAAGTTGTAATTTAATCACACAGAACATTCGAATTCTAAATTATTGTTTGTACATTGTATATTTTTAAGATATTACTTGTAAACATGTAAAAAAAAATGTATGAATTTTATTTTATTGTATCTTTTAAGGTAGTTTTGTAAATAAGAAACAAAAAATTAATGTTAAAAGTGTGATCATATATAATAAATTTATTTTTTTACGTAATCCTTTTGTTTTTTTCTACTATATCTGAGTTGTTTAAATAGTAATCTTCTTTCTGAATATTACCATTTAAAGTCCATCCGTTAACATATCAACACTCACCCACAAACACACACATACACATAGATTACGATATTTAATAATGATTCACTTTTATCATCCTTTCACCACCATTGTCGCAGGTCCTAGTGGCTGTGGTAAAACTCAATTTGTCACAAACTTTTTGAATAACTCCAAAGAGATATGTAATGTTGAATTTGATGAAATTATTTGGTGTTATGATGAAATGCAACCTCTCTACAATCTGGAAAATGTAAATTATAGTCAAGGAATACCAGATTTTTCAATTTTTGATGGGAAGAAACCTAAACTTCTTATTATAGATGATTTGATGAGAGAATCAGATGGACGAATCGTTGACATTTTTACGAAAGGTAGTCATCATAGAAACTTAAGTGTTTTTTATATTACACAAAACATATTTCATCAAGGTCGAGGTCAACGTGATATTTCATTGAATACAAGCTACATTGTATTTTTTAAAAATCCCAGGGATAAAACTCAAATACGCTACCTGTCACGACAAGTTTACCCAGAAAACTCAAAGTTTGTGGACGAAGCCTACAAAGATGCTACAAAGGAGGCTCATGGTTACCTCATGATTGACCTGAAACAAAATACAAATGACATATGCCGTTTCAAAACAAAAATATTTCCGTTCGATGGGCATTGCACAGTGTATGTACCTAAAAAGGGGTTTAAATATGATAAAAATCAGCATATTTTAGTCAGTTCTACATGATGCATGCAAGAGTAAACACATATAAACATTTACTTGAAGCATTGCAGTTGCTTAAACCCAAATATCGTACTGCGTTACTTAAATCTTGTGACGATGAAGAGATCAACATTATTTGTGAGTGTATTTATAACGTCCTAAATGGGAAAATTCCATTAGAAAAAAAAGAAAAGACGAAACTAAAAAAATATAAAGATATTTTAAGAAAATTAGTTTCGAAAGGGAAACATAAAATAAGAAAAACTGTTATAGTTCAAAAAGGAGGCGCATTTCTACCTATTATTTTAGGTGCAGTTTTAAGTGCTTTAGTGAACTCTTTATCATAAACAAAATGGAAAACACAAAAAAAATGTTATTAGTAGAATCAGATTTTATTGAAAGACTGAAACGGAATGAGAGTCCACCCGAAAATTCCTCATCTCGGCTAGATGGAGAGATGCAAAAGATCCTTAAAAGTAAAATGAATGATCGCGAAAAGTGGACGTTATATTCTCAAGCATTACAAAGATTTCTACATTTTATTGAAACAGATCGAAAACCGTTTAGACTACCCATCGTGATGGAGGGGCTAGATCAAGTCATCAACGAAAGTAATGATATTATAAAAACAAAAGTGAACAAAAAGGAGGAGAATGAAAATAATGAGTCAGTTACAGATAATATAACTGAAGCAGCCACACCGTCATCGTTTAATACTCCACCTGGTGAAATAAATCAAGAACTAATGCCAATCAGTCCATCAAAAATTATAAACATATTACCTAAATCTTATGAAAGAAAAGCTCGAACGTTGTTAGATTACATTGTTTCAAGTAAACCGAAAATTTGGTGGAAACAGACTGGTGAAGTTGTTATAAATAACCAAACCATTCAAAATAGTAATATTACTGATTTGGTAAGCGACACCGTTAGATGTCTTAAACGTCCTAAGCCAATTGGATGGGAAGTGTTTGCTTTACTTTTAAAAGATATCGAAGTTCCTAGGTCATGCATAGGTAATCCTACAAATTTAGCATTTATTAAAGGTACTCCTTTGATTGAACCCTTTACCCCCTCCACATCTGTGAAGACGAGAGCCTCAACAGATAAAGATAATAATACTTCTACACCTCTTGCTACACGGGAGCAAAAGAGATCCGGAAAGAAAATAGAGTGGGAAAGATGGACTCCTTATTAGACATTAACAGAATCTACTATGATGTCTCTAATCCAGCTGGCTATAGCAGTTTAAATAATTTATCAAAGGAAATGAAAGGTCAAATGAACAAAGAGGAAGTGAAAAAATGGTTACAATCTCAAGATACGTACACGCTGCATAAACCTACTCATAGACGATTTACTAGAAATAAATACATTCTCTCGAACTTTAATGAACTTTGGCAAGCCGATTTAAGTGATATGAGTACTTATAGTCAATATAATGATGGGTACAAATATATTCTTTGTGTTATTGATGTATTCAGTAAATATGCTTTTGCAAGAGCCATGAAGAAGAAGGATTCAGCAACTGTTAAACAATGTTTTGAAAGCATATTTACTGAAGCCAACTCTGTTCCCCGTCACATCCAATCTGATAAAGGTACAGAATTTGTTTCAAGGGCGGTTAGAGATTACTTTAAGAGCAAAAATATTAATTATTATACCACTAATAACCCCGACATTAAAGCAAGTATAGTAGAAAGGTTTCAAAGAACACTTAAAATGAAAATGTGGCGTTACTTCACTCATAAGAATACATATAACTACACAAATATATTACAAGATCTTTTACATTCTTACAACCATAGCTATCATTCTAGCATTAAAATGCGCCCAGTTGATGTTAGCTCTAATAATATTATGACTGTTTGGTGCCATTTATATGATCGCAAAAAAGATAGGCAAATTTCATCAGAAACTAAAAAACTAAATGTAGGTGATCATGTTAGAATCACTAAATATAAGCATGTGTTTCAAAAAGGTTATGAAAGTAATTGGAGTGATGAAATATTTATTATTGATTCGATTATTAACAGATCGCCACGAGTTGTTTATACAATAAAGGATTTAGAAGGTGAACCCATCATTGGTACATTTTATTCTAAAGAATTACAAAAAGTAACTTACCTCCCCTCCAACGAGTATAAAATTGATAAAATAATACGCTCGCGTCGAGTTGCTGGCAGAAAGGAAATACTAGTTAAGTGGCAAGGTTATCCTAATAAATTTAATTCTTGGATACCTGAATCAAACTTAAAGAAAATATGAGTGAAAATAGTTTTTATCTAACTTTGTTAAGTAATAGTTCATCAGATTACTACACGGATAACACGACTGCACATTTCTTAACTAAATTACCAAAGACAATTAAATTAGATGGAGAATGGGTAGTTGGGTTGGTGGAATTTCAATACCCTTGTTCCATGTATAATGTTCAAGAGCACGAAAACATCATTTATTTAAAGAAGACGGTGTTATCACCCACCGATAAAACTACAAAAATAGTGGATATAAAAACTCATATACCAGCCACTACATATGATAATATAGATCATTTTCTTCAAGCGTTTAATGAAAACCCACAGTTAAAAAATAACGTAAAATTTCGATATGATGGATTAACAAAACTGGTTGGAATAGCAACAACAAATAAAGAAATAACATCTATCATAACAACTCCGATACTAAGTCTGCAATTGGGTTTTAAACCGAGAACAAATTTAAAACAAAATACATTAGGAAAAAACCCCGCAAATTTATATTTAGGTTTACCATCTCAAATATTTGTTTATACTGATATAATACATCCACAAGTAGTCGGAGATGTTATTACTTCATTACTCAGAATAATACCTTTAGATCCAACTAAGTTCATTTATGGAGCTTATAAAACTCACATCTTCTCACCCGCTCATTATGTACCAGTTTTACGAAGAGAGTTCGATACAATTGAAATAGATATAAGAACAACGACTGGTGTCAGAGTACCATTTCAATTTGGATCTTCTTGCGTGAAGCTACACTTTCAACGAGTAAAATGATTTACAACAGATCGTCAGTCTCTTGTCCTTACGAACATTATTATTCACACCAAGCCGGCTCTGGGATAGGTATTGTCTATAAGGGAGTTCCATACCAACGAGGACATGGTATAGGCAGTTTTTTGGGTGGACTATTTAGATCAGTGCTCCCTTTGTTATCTAGCGGTTTAAAAACCATTGGAAAAGAAACCTTAGGGGCAGGGGTTGGTCTGTTATCTGATATGGTAAATTCTCGTCCTATGGATAGTTCAATTCGATCACGATTTAAGGAAGCGAGCGCTAACCTAAAAAGAAAGGCTGATGAAAAAATTGATTCTCTCATGTCAGGATCTGGGTATAAAATGTCGAATAAAAGAAGAGAACCGCTCATTACTCGAAAAGCATCGCGACGAAGAGGAAGTAAAAATAATAATAAAAATAACGATATATTTTCAAGTTAAATAATGTCATTTCTACACAGTCATTCATGTGAATGTGCAAAATCAGAATTAGATATATTTGCCCTTCCATCAACTCAAACAAGTATTGAAAGCGGACATTGGATTCATTACAAACCAATTTCATCTTTAAGTGATGATGGCCCCATTGAATTTCAAGTACCTGGATCAGGAGATGACTACATTGATCTATCACACACAATGTTACATATTACTGCTAAAGTGTTGAATCAAGATGGGACAAAATTAAAAGCAGATGCCGGAGTTGGACCCACCAATAACTGGCTACATTCCCTTTTCAACCAACTTGATGTATATTTAAATCAAAAACTCATATCACCCCCAAACAATACATATGCTTACCGTGCTTATATGGAAAATCTTCTCAACTATGGACCGGCAGCCAAAAAAACCCATCTTACTTGTGGGTTATGGTATGAGGATACCCCAGATTTTATGGATACCGTTGACGCCAACAACAAAGGATTTCAGAAAAGACTAGAATTTATCAAAGAGAGTAAGCAAGTGGAAATGATTGGACATTTGCATGGCGATATATTTAACCAAGAGAAATTCTTGATAAATGGCGTTGAATTGCGTATTAAGTTAGTCCGATCAAAAGAATCGTTTAATTTAATTTGTCATCAAGATAAAAAATTTAAAGTACAAATAACAGATGCTAGTCTCATTGTTAGAAGAACAAAAATTAATCCTAGCGTTTTGTTAGCCCATCAAAAAGTATTGGCAACAACGACTGCGAAGTACCCCATTACGAGAGCAGAAGTTAAGGTTCTCACAATACCATCAGGGGTCCAGGGTAAAACATTGGATAATATATTTCTCGGACAAATTCCTAAACGGTGTATTATTGGATTTGTATCAAATTCAGGTTTTAATGGAAATTTAGCTTTGAATCCATTTAATTTTCAAAACTATAATATGAATTCATTTAGTTTGTTTGTAGATGGTCATGAAATTCCTTCTAAAACATTACAACCGTCATTTAGTTCTGGTTTAATAGCGGCGGCATATCACACCTTATTTTCCGGAACTGGTATTCATTTTCACAACGAAGGTAATGGAATAAGTAGAACAGATTATGGTGGAGGTTATTGTTTGTTATGTTTTGATTTAACCCCAGATTTATCTGCTAGTTCAACTTCACATTGGAATCTTGTTAGACATGGAAGTGTTCGGATAGAAGTACGCTTTGATTCGGCTCTAACTAGCACCATTAATTGTATCGTTTATGCAGAATTTGATAACATTATTGAAATAAACAAAAACCGTGATGTATCTGTAGATTATAATAGTTGAAAAACATAATTATATAAATACAATGTTTTCTTTCGTTTACTTTATTTTGTTGTAGTCATTGTTTGCAGCATCATCAAGACAAAAATTGTTATTAATTAAGTAATTATGGATACTAATGAGATACAATTTTGTATGAAGAAATTAAACCCACTTTTTGAAACAAATGTTTTTGCTGCTAACAAAATACCTATTTGGGTCGATCTACCTGTCTTTATTGTTAGTAATTTGGACCCTGACACGAAACCAGGCTCCCACTGGGTTGCCATACACATTGATGTTACTGGTATAGGAGAATATTTTGATTCCTTCGGAAGGAAGCCTTCAGGTTACCATAACTTATTTTTAAAAAGAAACACCAGACAGTGGTTTTTTAACAATAAACCTCTTCAAAACCATTTTACTTCAGTTTGTGGTGAATATTGTTTAGTTTATTTGTATTTTAAATATCATGGAAAAACTATGAAAGATATGCTAAGTTTGTTTTCTGATAATTCTGTATGTAATGACCTTATATTAAGGAATATGTTTAAAACATTTTTTGTGAAATAAAATAATACGTGTACTTAAATAAGATTTTTTATTTTTTCATATAATACAAAGACCATTCTAAACTATACATTTTTTTTTAATTTTATTATTTACAAAATATTTCTTAATATTCTTTGTTACTTAAAAACGAGACGACACAAAAAATCTGTTACATGGAAAATGTACTTAAGGAGAGGTAAAAAATGAGAAATACGTTAACACAATCATTAAGCTACTACTATCATTAATAATTATAACTATCACTGTTTCTTATTATCTATAAAATATTTCACACTACTGTCCTTAGAAGCTAATTGCTTTGTTATGTTATAAATAATATTTCGCGTATTTTGTAGCTCCAAATCGTCTTCCAGCGCAAAATATTTCAATCTGAAGTCCGCATGCTTCCAGTGTTCCATGGGTGGGATGTTTTTAATTGTTTGCATATCATATATCTCGATTTTAATCAAATGTGATGCATATGCCCCGTCGTCTTGTCCGGATGATAAGTTTGCAACACCGTCTGGTGAACTTTTGCTCACATTCGAAGACCGTTTCACAATTTTGGGTTGCTTTTTAGGTCGTTCAAAGAAACTATCGATATTGTTTCCTGAACGTTTCTTTGCGATGGCTTGTTTAACTTTGAAACCAAGCGTACCCTCTTCATCGCTTGATTCGTCTTTATTATTATCCGGGTAGTAATAGTTCTTGAAAGTATTTTCAGTGAACTGAAACAATATAAAACAATAATTTACACACTGTCTACAATCTTTATAATTAAAACACAAAGAACACAAGTGAAAACAAAACAAAGTAAGTTACGGTAATAAAAGACATACTTACATCCATTGTTGGGTCTTTCTATAAACACTTAAACACTTCACTGTTGAATTAACACTATATTTCTATATACTGCAATAGATACAAGGAGCTCTGATACAGTGGACTGCCACGACGGTAATACTTACTCAAACTCATTTCTCTTCGGCTTTTATACTGTGTCACTATGACCAGGGTACAGTACCGTTAAAATCATGTCTCAACAAGTTCATCTAATACATACGCTCTCTTTACTAAAACCCAAATTCAAAAGCATAATAGGAAACAATAAATCCATTGTCGGTATAAAATATAATAGATGTCTACCAATAAAGCAATTATGCTGTTATAACAATGAATAGCAACGCACAAGAAATGTTGACGTATTAGACTAAATCATGTTGAAACCAGTTGACACGTCTCGTTCCTTTTTTTTAATCACACAAGGTAACATGTCTCAACAAGTTCATCTAAACAGACGTTCTCTTTACTCAAACCCAAATTATAAAAGAATAGGTATAGGAAACAATAAATCCATTGTCAGCATAAAATATAATAGACGTCTATTAATAAAGCAATTATGCTGTTATAACAATGAATAGCAACGCACAAGAAATGTTGATGTATTAGACTAAATCATGTTGAAACCAGTTGACATGTCTCGTTCTTTTTTTAAATCACACAAAGTAACATGTATCAACAAGTTCATCTAAACAGACGTTCTCTTTACTCAAACCCAAATTATAAAAGAATAGGTATAGGAAACAATAAATCCATTGTCAGTATAAAATATAATAGACGTCTATCAATAAAACAATTAAGCTATTATAACAATGAACACAAGTGCACAAGAAATGCCTCACACGCCTCGTTATTTTTTTAAATAATAGAAAGAAACAAGTAACTACGAGTTTACTTTATATCGGAAGACTAGGTGAAAGCAGGTTAGTTTGAAATGAGTTAGGTTGATTTTAGTTAGGTTTGGTCAAGTTAGGTTTAGGTTAGGTTTTCGAAGAATAAGTTAGGTTTGGTAAAAGGTTAAGGTTAGTTTAGGCTGCCAAAGGATTACTAGTGTAAATTCTACGTCAGAAGAAGGTTAGAACTGTATTCCTTATAAATCGAAATAGCTCCAAGAGGTAATAAGATAATGCGGGTTATTAGAGTACCTATGCATCACAAATAAGTACGTATCGCTAATACCTATTGCAAATAGCTGTCGCTAATACCTATTGCAAAATACCTATCACAAACACCTACAGTATACACACATAAAGAAGGCATGAATGGAGACGTCGGTGGGTTAAGGAAAATTTTTTTTTTTTTTTTTTTTTTTTTTTTTTTTTTTTTTTTTTTTTTTTTTTTTTTTTTTTTTTTTTTTTTTTTTTTTTTTTTTTTTTTTTAGGTTCAGCAGGGGCGGTGGCTCGGCCTTGGGGTCAGGATCGGGGACCACTGAGGCGGGGCCAGAATCGGGGAATACTTTCTACTTTTAATGCTTAAGATTCTGAATCGAGCTAGTATTAAGCGGGAAAAAAATTAGGTACTAGTGGAAAATATACCATTATGGGATACATCGTATACTACACGTGTAAGCGGGTTTATTGCCAGTCTTATGAAAACATAACGCTTATAAAAATTAATGTATTAAAAAAACATGTCAATAGTACGGTTAAAATAGTTCTCCTCCGTTTCGTAACAACCGCTGATCTTTACCGAAGTACCAACATAAATGTATTAAGTTCGGTACCTAAATAATATCCCACCTATATCGAAATTCCCAAGACTACAAAAAATATTAACTTCTCCCGAAAAATGGCCAGTATCAGGAACCCCGACTCATTCAGGCTACATTTGACTTCATACCGCCTCATGATGTGTGTCGCACACAAACCGCACACGCGAGTGACAAAGTCGCATACATTAATTATCATGAAACATAATAATTTATGTGAAAAGCAGTATGTGTTAACACTCACACACACTAACATTCTAGAATCCTTCGCTTCATTCAGAATTCAATGTACACTGGCGTTTAAAAATGCATGGACATATTTCAACCGTAATATTAAGGCATTACGGTCGACATCTATCCATTACTTTTGTAACGCCACTGTACCTATAGCGGAAGCAGTTATAAAGTTGACCCAAAAATTTTTTATTAAGCTATGAGCTTCATCACATATGTTCCTTGAGTAATTCTAAGCATTTCAAGCCTGGGAGGCAATAAGAAATGTGTGTCTACTCGGATTTGTAATGGATTCAAACTTTCAACCCCTATTTAACCCTGTTAGGGGATGAATTTTACAAAACGCTGAAATTACTTTTCCTGTCTTTTAATAATATCCCCAAATACAAAGATTCAAGTCCCGCGTTCGAATTTTTTTTTGATATCTATACAAACTTTCAACCCCTTTTTCACCACCTTAGGGGATGAATTTTCAAAAACGCTGAAATTAGATTTCTTTTATTTTAATAATATATCGTTTTACGAAGTTTCAAATTCCTAGCTTAAAGTAAAACTTGAACTCCATACAAACTTTCGTCCCCTTTTTAACCCCCTTAGGGGTTGAATTTCTCAAAATCGCTTCTTATCTCTTGTACACTTTATAAATGTAATCTAGTGTGCAAATTTCAACTTTATATCTTTTGTAGTTTCGGCTCCGCGTAGCAAAAATCTCCAACCAAATTTTTCACCTTTTTACGTTTTTCTTGTAAAATTACTATGAAACTGAAAAAAACAAATATCAGCAATGAATTCTACGTCTTTGGTTTATATGAAAATGATACCAAACTTGCCCTAGTGCCCACCAGGATCAGAATAGATTTTTTTTAAAGATGACGGGTGGTGGCCGTCTTTGTCCCCACCCTCCCCCTCACCCTAGGCTAGAAATGCTTAGAATTACTCAAATATCAGATGTGATGATGCTCATAGCTTAATAAAAAATTTTTGGGTCATGTATGGCAGCGTTACATAACTGATTCCAGTACTACGCCCTCACCGTCAATAATATGTCATTAAATTTGCTCCCTTGTGACACAATCTACAGTTTCTCTGGAAGGATAAATTAAAAATATTTACAATTTGTAATTTCCAAGAGATATATATTTACCATTCCACTCGTATTTAGACTAAAAATGTGTAGATAGGTACCTACTAATATATGTATTGTGAATAGAAATTCAAATTCGTCACAATCATTACCAAATGTAACTACCATCTATGTGTCCCTTCATGTAAGGTGCAGCGGGGTAATTTCGACTGCGGGATAGGATAATTTCAACTTAACGTAATATCTTCCATGTTTTACAAATTTACATTATTAACTAGAGTCACACACAACACATCTTTTTCGCCCACAGTCGAATATACCCCGCTGCACCTTACATATTGTGTTAAAAATTACATCATTTAAAAATCTTTCTGAGGTCATAATGTCAGTTAGGACTGGCCTCCCGGTCCTGGGTCAGAATTTCTTCAGTAGACTTATAGCTAACTTAACAAATAACTAACCCCGTCCGGAAAATATTCGGTAAGTAGTATATTGTTGATGATAATGACACTTCACTTCGAAAGCCATAAAACTGGGCGAACTGTGTAAGTATGGGTTTATGAACAAATATCGGTAACTATTCATTTCCGCGCTCTAAAAAATCTAAGAAAAACTTAAATTACAAATTTCTGCCCACGCATGTGTACAACATACTCGTATAAGGGTCGTGTGTCGTACCTTAACTTAAATTAAGACCTACGTAGGTCCCCAGACTCAGATGAGGGTACTATTGTGTCGATAATGACCCGTCATAAAGAATAATTCGAAGCCATTTCATGAACATCCCGCTTGGAATCCACTTATCATTCTCACGCGTAATTTAATTCATTTATAAATTAATTTCCTTTTATCCACCATTAAATTCCGGATATTTTCAGTGTCGGTCATTTATTATTATTACGAATAAAATTAACATCGTTCCGCGTGTAAGTAGGTACATATTTTTCTAATAATTCGCTATCAATGTACTGTAAAAACCCATTTTTAAGTAAAAACTCGTCTTCCCTATTTAAAACTAGTTTTCCGTATCTCCTCGACGAAAACACATTTTCACTAGTTTTCCGTAAGGCCTGGGTGTAACTAGTTTAAACAGGGATTTTTAGTTAAAACTTCGCAAAGTGCCTTGGTGAAAACTAGTTTTCACTAATTGTCATAATTCGTTTAATTTAATTGGAGTTAAAACTAGTTTTGACGTGCTGCGGTAGTATTGACCAGCGAGCGCCAGAAGGTCAGAACCGACTTTATGTATTTTATAATATTAATTAAAAAAAGCTTTTTTGTTTTTACTGAAAATATTTATTTAACGATTAGTTAAACCTACTTATTTTTCACTAGTTTTAACTAGTCAAAACGCGTTTTCACTAAGGCGATACAAAAAACTAGTTTTAACACGAAGTACGCGTTTTCACTAAAAACGGGGTTTTACGGTAACATATACAAATACATATTTTCTTATTCTCATTTGGAAAATTTTCTTTTTTTTATACTAACTGTAAAATCTGTAAATACATTTTAACTAGCGTTTTATAATAATAATTTATTAGGGAATGCCTTCTAAGACCATTTTAACTTAGCTCTACGGGATCCAGTAGCTGCCTTCAGTACCCAATTTATAAAATCCATCCTGTAAAACACTATCAGTCACTGATAGGTTCATCTATGGTTCCATCATTTAAATAATTGGTCATGAATAAGTATCATAATGCTTTCTATTATCTATATTTCGTTTTTTTTTGTATTAGAAAAAGGTAATAAACAATCTTGACCTGTCTTTTTATTGAAAACCACTTATGAAAAATAAGTCACGGCAAATAAGTATGTAACAATTATCAATCAGATACGATTATTTACATTCTTTTGTTTTCATATAAGTCATAGTCGCTGATTTATAAAAAGTGTTTTTAAATTAAAAGACAGCAAGTCAAGATCGCGTAGTCTTTTTTTAATGCTAAAAAAAACAAACTATAATGAATTAGTAACATTCGCCCACACAATTTGACTTTTATTAAAAAAAAATTATCTCTACATTATGTCAGGTTTATTTAATTTTAAATAAAGTTAATAATTACCTACTAAGGATATTCGGTCAAATCCGTTCTACATAAGATACTAGGTATATGAGATACGAGTAATAATCCAGTAAATTTGTCGAATTTTGTAACCTGGCTATTTTGCGTCAAATCCGGTAGTTCTGATTTTTTGCAGGCTTGTTTATGATGTTGGCCCAATGAATAATCCAAGTTTGAGACCTCGAGCGCCGAACGCAACTTTGTCAAAAATCGAATAAACCGCAATTTTTTTTAGATTTCGGTGATTATAACCCTAAGTACTAGTTTTTGGTAGTAACTTCTTAGGGCGTTTGTAAAGTAGACTAAATTTGCTACAATAAGACACTATAATTGTCTCTGTACATCTAATATTTTCCGAGATAAAGCCTTTTAAAATTTTATAATTTTACATCAGTTCTTAGCTGATCTGTTTTCGTTCTACAAAATAAATATTTTGTAGAACGTGGCGGTGATGAATTCCATATAAATTACCTACCTAACCCTTATATTATAGCTAATTCCAGAACTACCGGATTTGACGCAAATGCAAAATGTATAATTTTACTGTATGTGTAAGTAGGAGCCAAATATAATTGGCTTTCGTCTGAAAAGTCTAACAGTTATCAGTTTCGTAAAGGCCCAGCAGGGGTCGAAAAGTAAATAAAATTATGGATCAAACGCGTATCATCCTAAGTAAGGGTTAAAAAGGGTTCTTATTATTGAATGATCTTGCTACCCGATCTCTATTTCACAATACACTTATGATCGGAAATTGAGAATAAATGGGCAATCCTTCCTGAATCAGCTCATAAATAAATTCGGAGCCAAAGTCGAGAGCCGAAGGTTTGTGTACCATACAAAATATTTTAGTTCATTAATAAGAAGGTAGGTATATGTATATAAATTAACTCCGGCAGATGGTGCAGCCCCAGTAATTTATGAATTAGCTCCCACTGATCCTCTCTGAATTAATGTAATTGTACATACATACATCTATGTATATAAGTACTTATAGCATTATGCAATTGATATTTATGCACTAATGTATGCAGTCTAACGAATTACCCCCTTTACAAGAGTAAAATAACCACTCATTAGATTTAGGATACCGTATTGTGGTGACTGTCATCCAATGTTTTAACAAGTGTTAAAACATTGGATGACAGTCACCACAATACGGTATTGTTAATTATAAAATCGAACGAATACCTATTCTCTCAACCTGATTAGGTGTAGGCTAACCGCAACGCAATGGATGGCGGGTCATGACGGTAGACGACCGCAAAATTCATGCTACAACTTTTATAGAAAATGTGCAGTCAACGAGCAGCTTTCATTGACAGTTTTAGATTAACCCTATCTTTGTATCAATAGGTAGATGCAGTACCTTCTTTACAAACATTTTCAAACCAAATAACATGTTCTTTTTTTATTAGATTTTTGGAATGGTAGCTCACTGTCGAGATTCGTTGCTGTCGACATATAGTGAACCATTTTCTGGGCGGAACTAGCTATCCGTATAAATTCCATATTCAATTTCTTTGCACAAAACTAATCTATCTATATATATATTATATTATATATATATAAATGCAAGTGTCCTGACTGACTGACTGACTGATTCATCAACGCAGAGCCGAAACTACAAAAGCCAGAAAGTTGAAATTTACACACCAGATTGCATTTATAAAGTGTACAAGAGATAAGAAGCGATTTTGAGAAATTCAACCCCTAAGGGGGTTAAAAAGGGGATGAAAGTTTGTATGGGGTTAAAGTTTTCTTTAGAGCTAGGAATTTGATACTTCGTAAAAAGATATATTATTAAAATACAAGAAAACTAATTTCAGCGTTTTTGAAAATTCATCCCCTAAGGTGGTGAAAAAGGGGTTGAAAGTTTGTATGGATATCAAAAAAAAATTCAAGTGGTGGACTTGAATCTTTGTATTTAGGGATATTATTAGAAGACAGGAAAAGTAATTTCAGCGTTTTGTAAAATTCATCCCCTAACAGGGTTAAAAAGGGGTTGAAAATTTTAATCCATTACAAATGCTTTGATACTTGGTAGAAAGGCATAATAGCCGATTATAAAAACAGTGATTGCAACATTTTTTGGAAATTCAACCCCTAAGGGGGTTAAAAAGGGGATGAAAGTTCGTCTGAGGGCGCAAATTTTATTTTAAGCTAGGAACTTGAAACTTTGTAAAAAAGTATCAAATTCAAATACAAGAAAACTAATTTCAGCGTTTTAGAAAATTCATCCCCCAAAGTGGTGAAAAAGGGGTTGAAAGTTTGTATGGATATCAAAAAAAATTTCGAGCGCGGGACTTGAATCTTTGTATTTGGGGATATTATTAGAAGACAATAAAAGTGATTTCAGCGTTTTGTAAAATTCATCCCCTAACAGGGTTATAAAGGGGATGAAAGTTTGTATGGGGTTAAAGTTTTCTTTTGAGCTACGAATTTGAAACTTCGATAAAAGATATATTATTAAAATACAAGAAAACTAATTTCAGCGTTTTAGAAAATTCATCCCCTAAGGTGGTGAAAAAGGGGTTGAAAGTTTGTATGGATATCAAAAAAATTTTGAGCGCGGGACTTGAATCTTTGTATTTGGGGATATTATTAGAAGACAATAAAAGTAATTTCAGCGTTTTGTAAAATTCATCCCCTAACAGGGTTAAAAAGAGGATGAAAGTTTGTATGGGGTTAAAGTTTTCTTTTGAGCTACGAATTTGAAACTTCGATAAAAGATATATTATTAAAATACAAGAAAACTAATTTCAGCGTTTTTGAAAATTCAACCCCTAAGGTGGTGAAAAAGGGGTTGAAAGTGTGTATGGATATCAAACATTTTTTCGAGTGTGGGACTTGAATCTTTGTATTTAGGGATATTATTAGAAGACAATAAAAGTAATTTCAGCGTTTTGTAAAATTCATCCCCTAACAGGGTTAAAAAGGGGTTGAAAGTTTGAATCCATTACAAATGGTTTTGAAACTTCTTAGAAAGACATAATAGCCGATTACAAAGAAAAGTGATTGCAACGTTTTTGGAATTTCAACCCCTAAGGGGGTTAAAAAGGGGATGGAAGTTCGTCTGCGGGTGCAAATTTTATTTTAAGCAAGGAACTTGAAACTTTGTAAAAACGTTTTAAATTAAAATACAAGAAAACTAATTTCAGCGTTTTTGAAAATTCATCCCCTAAGGTTGTGAAAAAGGGGTTGAAAGTTTGTATGGTAATCAAACATTTTTCGAGCGCGGGACTTGAATATTTGTATTTGGGGATACTATTAGAAGACAATAAAAGTAATTTCAGCGTTTTGTAAAATTCATCCCCTAACAGGGTTAAAATGGGTTTCAAAGTTTAAATCCATTACAAATGCTTTGAAAATTCTTAGAAAGGCATAATAGCCGATTACAAAAAAAAGTAATTGCAACGTTCTTGGAAATTCAACCCCTAAGGGGGCTAAAAAGGGGATGAAAGTTCGTCTTCAGGTGCAAATTTTATTTGATGCTAGGAACTTGAAACTTTGTAAAAAGGCATAGGTACCTATTATGAGAATACAAGAAAAGTAATTTCAGCAACCAACATCAAAATCCACTTGACTTAAAACTTCATACAACTTGCTAAAAAAGAAAAGTACTTAATTTCAACATTGCTTGGATATGAAAATTATAGGTACTAAAGAAGTAAAATGTTGAAGATAAGATTCCACGCGGACGAAGTCGCGGGCAACAGCTAGTAACTAATAAGCATCTAGTTCTAGGCTTAGCCGACGACTATATTAAGGTCGACTGCAGTCTAGATATTAAGTGAAATACTAATTAACTAGGTATTTGAAGACATTCTTATTCAGAACGACCTTGCCCCAATCAAACTAAGCAAGGCTTATACTACTTAATGCTTGTACTACTAAGTACTAGGCAACGATAAGAGTATATGTAGAGTATACACGTAGGTAGGTAGGTACTTGTAGATATATATTTTTACATACGTATTTTTTACAAATTAATTCGGGAACGGCCGGACAAAACGGACACGGCGGGCAAAACAAATTCCCTCGCAATCTCATTTTTAACGTACAGAATAAATAATAGTACTAGGTACAGAAGACTCACTCTCTAACAAAACGCGTTTGTTACGATCAGCACAGATATGGCCGCTAGGTAGTGACAGCGGCGCCACGCGCGGCTTATGGCAAACCCCAAAATTGGGGTCGAACGGATGTACTTTTAGCTACCTGTAGCAAAGCGACCAAATCGCGGAGCGAGACACGCCTGGTTAGAGCAAGGAAACATGTTATGTTTGGAGGATGCACCTCTCGTCCACGCAATGTATGCTACGGCGACGCACGTGCACCGGAGGTGTATTTACTTATGAGTTTTCCGTGCAAAAGTTTTAAATATTTCAAAGTAGATATATACTTTGATTTTACTGCACTTCTATTAATACTAGTACTATATGAGTACAGTGGGCTTTTTTGACAAAGAAAAGCACTTTACGTTAAAACTATACATTATACAGGTTGCTTCCTGTAACAGGAGCAATAAATTAAACTAAAAGCTGTACTCCTCAAACTGACCAACATTTGTTCAGCAACTTTTAAAAATTATGAATCCTTTAGACATCCTATTTTTCATTCAAAATAAATATTGCCTTCAATGTACGCTGACGTTTTTGACGTTACTTGTCACGTTTTTAACATAACAAAATTTGCAATACATTGCGTCTGAGACTAAACTTTAAAGTGTAATAAAAATCAAACCATGAGTTATTTTCAAAAGTTGCTGAACAAATGTTGGTCAGTTTGAGGAGTACAGCCTACAGTTTAATTTATTGCTCGTGTTACAGAAAACACACTGTATATCTTCTTAGGAATTAGACTAGGTAAGATATGTACTTACGAATTTATTTGACATTTAAACAAAAGTGTGTATATCTAGTCAAGTGCCTAGAAGGGTTTTCGCGAATCCAATCTTATTGGCAAAATGTTCACGATGGAGTGCTTAACCAACCAAGTTCTGAATAATGAAATGGGCAAACTTTTCGCCTTAGCCAAAATTAAATTAAATGGTACCTACCTACCGTCGGAATTACCTTGAGGCTAGCACACTCAGCCAATAAAAGCTGTCTTTATAGTGATAAGACTCTTTTAGAATCGATTTGCGTCCGCAGTTAAACTTTGTTGATTTAATTAAAATACCAATGCTGTCTGGCCTAAAATATATTAATAACTCAATGTCATTAAAAGGTAGTACCATTGCGGGTGGTGCCACACCTCTACGTGTGTTCTTCGTCTTAGAACGGGGCCTTCTTTGGTGCAAGTACCAGTACAGTACCTTATGATTTATCATCAAAGGCCTTTCACTCTTCTATCAATTGCTAATTTCTTACAGAATCCTAAAAGCCCTTAGCTTTCGGGCGGTTGGGAAAGTTAATGCTAACTTAATTTCAATATTTTAAATGTATAATAGTACGACTTGGGTTGTGTGACCCAGATAACAATTGTGAAATTGTATAGATGTGACCCGTTGCTCTAAATTTATCTTAGTAAAGGTGTCGGTTACTCGAGTTCGGCCATATTTAATATATAATTCCCTTAGCAACAAATGCTTAACTTCCACGGTTCCATTGTTAAAGCGAAAGCAGGTAGAACGGGGTTATTTAGGGCTCGGCAAAACTATTGTACGTATATTAAATAGGTACCTGCAAAGTTTTCATTTTCAAATGTGATTTAAATTGTTGTTTAACTTTAAGGTAACTCACGCTATATAGTGGGTAATGAGTCCGTAAGTACATAACTAAAGTTATAGAAGGTATATACTTGGTATTAAATATGCCATGCCAAAAGTTACCGAATGCCACCCGACGCTCCGTGACGGACATGTACCTACCTACGGGTGTAACCAAATGCAGATTATATTTTGTAAATACTAAATAGTGATTTTGGTATGACATTGGCAAAACACCCAATATAACAACAAGTAAGTTTCATATTAACTTAATTTTGATAAGTTACATTGCTGCGACAAAGGACGTCGGCGAGATCGAATACATAAAACATACAATTCGACAGAAGAAGGAAAGAAGAAAGGAAAGGGGGAAAAGCTTTTTTGCTTCAACGATTTAAGAGACTCGTTGAGCTCTGTTCATTACTTTCTTTTAAGGAAAATCCTGTTCTTATTTATACGTGCTCCAAGATTGCGAACATTGTGAATGGATCAAAAGCAGATTTATGTTCGAAGATGTACCTCCGTGATTTTAGTATTGTCACAAATATTTTCTTAGTTTTAAAAATCAGGCAGGAACGCCAATTTAACCCACAGGAAGACTTGGGTTTAGTGAAAACTCAGATTAATTGACTCCATTCGGTTAGGTACGACAATTAAGTAGTAGTTTCTATTTAAGTTGCATGTATGAAAGTGTGATAGCGTATGCTATAGTATAAACTCATGTGTGTATGATTTAAGTAAGTACAATGAATACAATATAATACGATGATTAATTGTCGTAACACAATGTAACCAATTAACTTAAGACTAATTACAGCTCCTTAACTAATACGAGTATGCTTAACTACGTAAAATGTTTTGCAATTCACCCTCTTCAAATATACAGGGTGTCCCAGAATTCGACGTCAAGCCGTAAACGGATGATAGACCAAGTCATAACAGTTATCATAAAAATACAAAAAAAAAAACCAACTCATGTTCTTTAAAAATTATGGTCACTTTAAAAATTCACTAAAAAAACCACACCCTGTAATGGTTCTTTAACTCTTGTTACTACATGTGGTGTTTACCTTTAAGTAATTGTTACGCTAAGCGATAATAGTTAAAACGTTTGTAGTTATACTTTACAAAGTGTAAACAATTGTTGGTGAACCAATAAATATAAATATAAATATACAAATTCCATAATTTATTCTAATTTTTTTATTATTGTGTAATCTTGAATAATTACAGGGTGTGGATTTTTTAGTGAATTTTTAAAGTGACCATAATTTTTAAAGAACATGAGTTGGTTTTTTTTTTTTTGTATTTTTATGATAACTGTTATGACTTGGTCTATCATCCGTTTACGGCTTGACGTCGAATTCTGGGACACCCTGTATATGTCGGCGGCCGATCGTAAGATCACGCAGATCATAATGTTCCTGTGTAATGTTTTGACGATAGTCACATTAAACCAATATATAGGTAGGATCGGTTCGTTAGGTTGCTTCAGATGCCCGAAGGGCAAACTGCCTAGAAATAGGAGCCCCGCGTAGCGGGGCTCGTCGACTCAGGGAACGAGTCAAAGATTTTCACGTTTCACGATATGCCTGATCTTACGATCGGCCGCCGACATATATATGTAAGTGAACCACATACAGCAAGCATAGCAGGAAGAAAATGTTCATTATTTATTAGGTACTTAATTTAGCACCAGATTTTTATTAAAAAACATGGTGACGTGATGCGTTGTTTTTATATAGATTGTGTCTTTCACAAAGATAAAAGCTTGCAGCATCCGGAAGTATTTTATCTCTCTGTTCGCAACGACATGTATGGCAGCAGAAGGTATAAGTATTGGACCGGCGATATTAATTTAATATGGACGGATAAAATTGCATTTAAGCATATTTGAGCTCAAAGGGAATAAAGATGATTATTTCCTCTGATAGCCATCATGATGTATATTTAATTGTAAAACAAAGTAGGTACCTTCATCTACTTTGGGACGCAATTTCGACTTATTTAGTGTGTGATGTCTACTTTTTTTAAAACGTTGAAAGAACAATATAACATAAACCTACTTACTATTAAATGTCGAAGTCTTGATCAACGATTGATCAGTGTTAAGCGCGATTTAAATATAAATATTTTTGCTAGTAGTTATAGGAAAATGTAGTATAAACTCGTGCTTAGTCACTAATTAATGTGTAAAGTCTTTTAGATATTAGATACATATATCGATAAGTTCCTAACTTACCTTGACCGGTAGATTGAGTTCATGCGTCTCGTTGCCGCGCCAAAGCCGCGACTCCCGCGGCAGCACGGGCAGATCGCAATCTATGGCCCCTAGGCGCTCCTGCAGCCGGCCTGTGGAATGCATCCCCCCTACACTTGAACCAGTGTTTAACTTCGGCTTCCTTGCACTTTTTACTACGGCTTTTGTGCTCACGTATACTTGAGTCGTTGAATAGCTAGTCGTGGTTCGCCCGGCACGATTCGCTTTTGTTGTTTTACGGTTCGCCTTTGTAGTTGGAGATGCAGTAGTACTTGCTTCATCCGGCTCTAATGGCTTCAAAGTAGTGTTTGTCGGTGGAATATATACAGTTGTCTGAGGGGGCTGAGTGCTAGGAAACGTGCTAGGCAACGTGCTAGGCGTCGTGCTAGCTGACGTGGTATGCAACGTACTAGGCGACGTGCTAATAAGCAACGTGCTAGGCAACGTAACGTTTTCTGTCGGTTTAACAGTTGATTTACATAAAGACACTCCCGCTAAAGATATTATAAACAGCGCAGCCAATGCACTGGGTGCCATATGTGTTTGTACAAGATAATTGCGTCTTCGACCATCCATGATGTTAAGAACTTTTTATTTGGCTTTTGTAAATTTGGCACAAGTAGATTATTCTCTAGTGGTTCTTCTCTCAATGCTGTGTTAATCCTGTTAACAAAGAAAGCAATATCATGAAAAATTTAATGAATCGTTCTATTGTTCGAAAAAATTCTTACGATACGAAATTAATTTATAATTGGGTGAAAACTGAGGGTAAGTCCTTTGTTCTAATAAAGGACTTTTAAATAAAAGATGCAGGTATTTCAGGTGTCCCGGAATCCCAAGCGTCGCGATACACAAGTGGTCTCTTGGCGAAAACATCTAAGTATAATTGGACACGTAGAGTCCTCGCCTAAAGAGTGCCACCCTCCTTACACCACGAGTGCAGCTCCCGGATAAACTTTATTTATCTCACTTCATCAATACCTTTCAGTACTTATAAGAAAACCCTTATTCATTACTATACCTACCTATTTACTTGTAACTTTTTCGCGGGCGCTAATTTATACCGAGGTTTTAAAAACAACTTTTATATAAAACATGCTTCAATTTTAAAATTAAAATGTACAGTAATTTAACATTATGATAAATGCTACATGTAATAAGTAGCTATCTACATTTTCTTCTAAATATATGTATGTACTTAAGTATATACTATAACAAGAAAATAATAAGATACTTACGTAAGAATCCATACAGAAGCTTTCTCAGTCACGTTTTAGCCATTCATAAGAAGTTGAAAAACAATTCACATACTTGGTTGATAATCGTCAAACGAAAATTATGTTGTCATTTTCTTATTTTACAAGTTGAGCTAAGAAACGTGACTTTATAAGAAACATTGGCTCGTTTGGACTACGTAAGATTGTAATGGGGCAAGTTGGTGCCGTTAAAATGAGTAATTTGGATGGGATTAGGTAGTGTTTTGGCAAAAAGTTTGCGCGGCGCAGGGCGGGCGGCTCGATGCGCCGCAGCCTCCGCGACACTGAGGGCAGGCCGCCCCGCGCCGCGCCCCGCTCCACCCGCCACCCTCGCATGCACCCACGCGCCTGTATCTTTGCTTAATTTTACTATACATGTCTAAAATACAAACGAATTCTTCGACGTGTCAAGATTTAACGTGGGTTTTTATTTAAACTTAAAGGTGTTTATAAATAGCAATGTTTGCAATTAAGTTTTATGGTTGAGGTCTCAGTGGAGTTGATGGTTCATTGTAGGGTCAGCGTGATGCGACTGACAAACGACCTCTGTCTCGAGGGGCTCCACGGCGGGACCGGCCTGTAACATCGTCGGCGCTACCTGCCCGCTGCCCACTGGGTATTTATTGCGGTACATTCCACGGATACCGCGCCTAACACAATCCAATATCATGTGGGCAGATTGAAAATATTTTTCCGCTAACGCTGCCACTCATAAAACCTTGCTGAAATGAGCATTGTTGGTCGTATAGAGTATAAATATGAAGCTCGCCGGTTTGCCGACATGTCCCTATACCTAATTAAAAATTTCGATGAAAGCTCTTATAAGTAGGTCCACTCTTATACTTTTGCGATAATATTAAAATAAATAGGCAGACTAGAAAATCCTTATAGAGATCGAATTCTGCGCTGAAAAGATTTAACAAGATACAACTAAATCACTGTACCATCTCTTAATGATCCCCGCATTAATGAGCCCCAATGATCTCTCACAGCCTATTTTGTGGACGCGATAACATTGAGTACATTGTGCAATAAGGGAGGAAAGGTAAAATGGTAAATAAAAGGCTACGATTTTCAATAGCAAATATAAGAATAGAGAATAGTTGTTAGAAAGTGGAAATACTAGGTAGAATTAATAATACCTACCGATTTTAAGAGAACAAAAAAGTACCCTGGACTAGATTTATTTAACAATGTATATCTGCCCTATAATTTATGTGCATTACGAAAGACGCTAAAAATACAAAGGTAATATGTATCCGGGTATGAATTTTGTGAAAATTTTCCTTTGCGCTATACATCATCACACACCGCCAAACCGCATTACACGCGCAAACGTTGTAGATTGTTTATCACCATACAATTTACTCTGTTCATTGTTAAGCCGACCACTGACTAACAGTCCGCCGGACGATATCGGCCGGTCAGTTGTTCGGAACTGTCAAATTTTTGTTCTAACTGACAGGCCGATAACGTCCGGCGGCCTGTTAGTCACTGGTTAGTCTTGATTTCGATTTACAATAACGATTTTTGGAATAAATTGTGTTTTGTGCTTAGCTGATTAATCGACCGGTGTATATATACTTAGTGGAATTACAGGAGGCATTGACTTTATAATGAAAGGGGTAACATGGTCCACAAAATAGAGAAGAGAGTAGAAGGCGGGCAATTCGGGCATCAAAACTCGGAAACTTGAAAGCTTTGGACGTGTTTAATATCTGGATTTAATATTAGGAATCGGTATATGTATTCCTATATGAATAAATCAGTCTTTGTCTCGAACTTGTGTTTGAGTTACGTGCTTCAATACGTAAATGGCGCAGCCGGTAGGATGCGATCCTACGCTCCCAAAGGGAATCTGCTTTAAGATCAGTAACTGCAACTGCAACGGGATTAATTGATAAGAAGAGGGAGCTGTATATTTTGACAACAACTACCTACCGCCGGTCCGAATCGACAAAACATAAGATAGGTAAGCCGTAAAGGTGTACTCGTATTGAGATAGTTTATGTATTGGACTCGAACGACACAATCTCTTACTTTACATCCGATGTCGTTTTTAATCGATGTAATAGCTATGATAACCAGCATATCTACGAGTATATAAATGTAGCATGGTCACCATTTTAAGTTGATCTGTTATTACTGTTACCTATATGGGTTCGCAGTTAGGCAAGTTGTAAATAAAATTCACTACTAATATGGTATCATAAATAAGTCTTATTAAGTAATTCATGTCAAAAATGTCCCTTATTTATATCATATTACGGCCTACGGGCAAAAAAATATTGACGTAATATGTGCAAATATAATAATAAGTATTAGGTAGGTTCAAAATAAAACATGCTGCAAAAAGGCACGTTAATAATTTTATCATATAAAAGGGCAAAGCTATTTATATTATGGCACCTCATAAGCATTTTTTAAGTAAGTAGGTATAATATATTTAGATTTGAAAACCACCTCGCACGCAAGTAATATTTAACGAGCCATCGCTTTTTATCGTGTAACTTACGAACATTACTTTTTACTTGCCCATTTTTGAAGATATCATCTACTTACATACAGGGATATCGATGTTTAAAATAGGTTAGTCCGCCTATGTCACCCATTGAAATTGTACTATCTATTTTTAGGGTTCCGTACCTACCTCAAAAGGAAAAACGGAACCCTTATAGGATCATTTTCCGTCTTGTTCGTCCGTCCGCCAGTCTGTCAAGACTCTATATCTCGATCTCGGGAACGCGTGGAGATAACGAGTTGAAATCAAAATCATATACTCAGGGGTCTACGGTCCCTTGATACTGTGAAAAAATTAAACTTCTAAGTTAATTTAAAAAATAATTAAAGATATACTTCTTATTTAGATGAAGAGACATTTTTTCATTTGTGATCTTATATGGATGCAAACCAAACTATTGTGTTCCTTAGGAACCTGAGTATATACCTACTTAAATAATTACGCTTCGGCTTTAGACTAAATACAGGATGGCAGATGAATACGTACAAAATCAATACGTTAACAAATCAAACATGTAGAACTAAAACACGATCAAACTCAATACGCTCAGGTGTATATAAACTACTCGTGGCGTATTTACTGTTGCTAATGACTTTAGTGTTAATCTCTGCTTCGCCTTCAGCCGTAGCCGGAGGTTGGTAAGATTGCAAGTTAATCCAATGCTTACGAGATTAAATATATGCCTTACTGGAATGAAGCTAAGGTAAAATAAGACGGCCGGGAAAACTATTGTATAGGATGGCTATATTTCTAACGGGATATATTTCTTATAGAGTATAGGATTAATGACTAACAGTCAAAACAATGTTTCCGATGGCATCAAATAATTAAACTACCAAGCTATTATGAAGCTTTTATCCTAAACGGGCGGTGTTCTTATTTTTACTCGAACGATTATTACACTAGGGTAAATAAAGGCCTATGGGTCTTAAATACAGTGACGAAGGTTTTTTTCTTAGGCTATGAGAAGTAACCTTCTGCCTGCCAATGTATTCTAACTGACACGTGACAATTTTCTCACAACTCCTGTGTCTATTATTAATATACTACTTACTTACTTGGTTGGCGCGATGACCCAAAATGAGTCTTGGCCTCCAATACAAGAGCACGCCACTTTGATCGGTCCAGAGCGGTATCCCGCCAGCTTTCGCCTTTTCGCAGCTATTATTAATAGAGATGGGTAGTGAGTAAATACTCACGGGTAAATACCGAGTAAATACTCAGTATTTACTCAATATACCCGTATTTACTCGTTTATACCCAAATTGGTGGGTATAAACTATTTAGAGTGCTGAAAGGGGCATATAAATTTGAAATATAGGTGTATTTTGTAAGCCGCTACTGGATTAAGTACTCAAAATTGTAAGAAATGTATTTTTAAGAGGGGCACTCCATACATGTAACTAATTGTCACAAAAAAAAATTTCAGAAACCACCAACGTGTTGCACATCATTAAATGGGTCTTTAAAAATAACTGGAATGTATCTAAGAACATTATTGGATAAATTGAATATTTTGGAAAAAAAACCGTTTCGAAAGGCCAAAATAATGTTTATCTCTCTATAACTTTAGAACCAAAGTTCAGAAAAAATATGAAAACATATCGGGAGATTAGCCGTATAATATAGTACAAAAAACAATATTTTGAACATCATCGGTTGAGCCATTTTTGAGTTTTCTTTAAAAAACCCTTAATAAAAGGTCGTAAGTGCCACGTAAACACGCACTTTTTGCGCGACATGCAGTTATCTAGAACATCAATAGAATTTAAGTACCATATTTTTAAAGTAAATACCTTCTTATTTAAAACAAAATTGTTAACTTTGCATTATCACAATTTGCATCTCACTAATAATTACCTTTTTTTCCTAAATTAAGCGTCCTATATGCTTTTTATTTTATAGATATTGTTAATACACGTTAGCACTCTTCAATAAAAGACAATTTTGTTCTTAAATCTCACTTTTTGAATATTTTATAAGCAATCGTTTTTACCCACCTAAATGAGTAAATACGGGTATTTATCGGGTGCTTTGAGTAAATATCAAGTAAATACTCAGTATTTACTCACCCCTACCCATCTCTAATTATTAATATGCATCCTACAATTTCGGGTTTGTCAATTATGTATGACTATGTGCAATAAGGTTCAAAATAATTGTTATTTGCGAGGCTACCAATTGCCGTTCGATTGGTTAATCAAATCGACCGATTCCCTGACATATATGCCTGCCTCGCGAATATAGTACGCTTAGCAGCGTTTAGAGTAAACGCCACTGCGATCTTATTTCATTAATAATCAGCAGCTCACCTCTGGGAGCTTAGCTAACTGGGATTACGGCGCTTCTTATTACTCAGTAATAACAGTGCCAGTGTAGCGTGAGACGCAATTAATAATGCTAGGGATTGCTCCTGCTCATTAACATTCACAGGTGCCACATAAAGATATGAATGTAGAAAAAACAATATTACATTGTCAAATTGAAAGCAATTTGAATGTTTAATGTTGCCTTATGTTACTTCGAATAATTTGAATTGTTGGCAAAATTTAGCTCGTGTAAATATTTTACAATACAACAGGGTGCTCATTAATTGTGTCTACATTTGCGAAATATTTTACGGATGATTTGGTACCTGGGTAGGTACAACAATAGCGCCTTATTATGAGCGCAATGGATTTCGTCCGATTGTTTACGTTTAATTTGTATGATGATACCAATATTAACAATGTACTCGTACATATAGCGAGGCCGTGACTCGTGAAGAAAATGTAGTGTCGGTCTTGGGGTCCCTTTGTTTCCCATAAAGTTTTAAGTCATAATGTATTGATTGTCATATTATCGTTAGTCATAAAACTGAAACCGTTAACTTTTCAGGTATTTCGTAAGGTTATTCTGTAGATAGGTTAGGTTAGGTTAGGTTTGTTTTATGGCAATCCTGAAAAGTTACGCGTTTCTGAAAAAAAACAATTATGACTAACGAAAATTCGGACAAACAATACATTATGACTTAAAACTATTTGGGAAACAATAGAGACCCGTCGGTCTTATACATGTAGTTCGTGATTCCCTCTTATTCGGCAATTTCGAATGCTCACCCTGCATACTCCTTTGTTTACATACTCGTAACTACACAAATGGTAACAAAAATTTAAAAAAAGTTTTAGCTAGCGCTAAGAAAAATTATATGTAGGTAGGTACATGCATTTTTTGTGTCTGTAATAACCTATATGAACCTAAATATTACCTCGGTCATGTGGTCATGTCCTAAGCTTGCGATCCCTCAGATATTACAGATTACAGGTACATGCTTACATGAAAACGAATAATTCTGTTTACTTTCTTGGCCGCTTGTCTGCCTTTTACATTACGTCTCTCCGTAAAGTGGATTCCATTGAATTATGCTTGTATGTATATAAATAATTCATACTAGTACGTAATTTACTTATATGACTGTTCAAGCTTAGTAGGTCGTGTAGCGCCGCGCGGGCTGCGGGGACAGCGGCGAGAGGAGCTGGGGGCCTAGCCAAGATGCCAATCGTTTGGGCTACGACAACGAAACGCTTTCTCTCTATCACTCTTACATATTAGTGCGGTAGAGAGACATAGAATTTCATTGTCGTAGCGCAAATGATTGGCATCTTGGCTACATCCCCGGTTGTTAGTCACAATGCTAGAGTGTTTATGTCAGAGTCGTCAGATGAACCTTGTATAAGAGCACCTTGGTAAAACTCGAGACCCGTAACAGTCATGCTTAACCCTTAATTTTGCGCTGCACTTCAGGCTCAAATTAGGAACGACGTAATCTTATGTTTCTTTTTGTAATTGTGTTCCAGTAAAAAACAATTTCATGTAATAAACACTAAATTAAGGAATACCCTATGCAACCAATCATTATATAACTACCTATTTCTTTCTTTATAAAAAACCTTTTGAAGAGCAATTTAGCCGACATAAAAGGTGTAAATTCGCAAGAATTTGGTTGGTATCGCATGCACTCGTACAGAGTAAACTGCTAAGTGCCGCTCTTTCTAAACAAGTACCTACATCCAGAGGTAGGTTTCATATTTTAGTTTTTGGAACAAAATACCAGTAAAAAATCTCTATATGATTGTTAATTAAGTGTACCACTCACGTTGAAAAAATTGTATGACATTTAGATATACATGTAGGTATATTGCAACATTTGGCAGATCGATTGAATTTGCACCTAATACTCAGTCTGCCATGTAGAGCCCTTGATTAACGTACCTACCTACTAATTGTTGAAAAATAAACCAAAAGTACGACAACAACAATATCGGTACCTATACGCGTGCGTACCTAATAGGTAGTTCAATGTATGATCAAGGTCCCTAAAGCCGTTCGTAACAATTACACTTATGCTGGTTCACCAGAAGCATATTTTTCGGTAAGCAACAGAAATATACAAATGAAGCCTGGCAACGCGCCATCCGCTGACGCTGTCACTATCTCCGCTCGACAAAACAGCCTATGGACATTACCATCAACACACGTTTACCGCCTTTTAAACTGCGACAAAAGCCTTATCGCCGCATGAATCCGCGCGCCGTCAATACCTCGCTTCACTTTCCTCGTCGCCGTTTCCCGCTGCCAGCAGTGCACGCCACATTGTCTGTTTCTGCATTAAGCCCAGGCTTACTGTGTGAGCTCCGGCAATTTCGTCAAATAGAAACTTATGTAGATTTCATTCGTCTCTCTCAATTTGTCGCGTGCTATAAAAGCACTCGTCTTCGTATTAATGAAATATTGAAAGTTTTATGACGCAGATAAAATGTTGACATGGTTTATTAGCTCTCTTTCTAGTTTTATTCAAGATCTCTACAATGAGATATTTTTTTGCATTTTCTTAGATTTTTTGTTATTTGGTTTTCATTTCATCAGCTATTTTGCGGCTCAAATTAGGGCTAATCATAAGAAATTCTCGTCACGGTAATAAAAGTGTATACTTATTCAGACTCAGAAAAAATGGTAGGTAGGTAACTATTGATTCGATGCACTAAAATTAATACGAGTATTAGATAATAATCATTTAGTGTGCGGTGCGAGAAAATATTTATTGTTATTTTTGCTCGCACCAACGTGTATACCTACTCGCATGACCACGAACAAGAAGCATTGGATTAGATCTACTATATTTTATTATGGCGATGTACGGCGCCGCCGCGTACGGTGGTCACTGAATTGTCAAAGTGCCACATACTGTAGTAGTTACATTACTCTGCTCATTAAGAAGTTTTCAAATTCGCAGCGCGAATTGTTCCTAAGTCTACATATCTTAATGGTGCTCACATTGGCTTTTATAAAATAAATTGGTTGGCGTAGCGCTACGAGATTCGCACAGCAGCAAATGTTCAAGTCTACTCGACAGTTATCTTATCTATACGTATCCAAGTTCGTATACCTAAACTTTATTCATTAGCGCATTGCAGATTAAATTTGCAAATTCTGGAATCACCGCAGCGCCAGCAGTGCGTTATGCAATGAAACGCATTTGTTTCTACTGTCAGCCGGATTAAATTATGGAAATGCCTAATGGTCGTAACGCCACAGTAGATTTATACAGGGTGATTTTTCATGACTTGGCATGAGATGAATGTACTGAAATATTATGTATTTGCCTAACAGTTTCTCATATAGGGTCAACACAGAAATCGCAACAAAGTCGGCTGTCCCGTAGACAACATCGACGTATGATTTGCCAAAATGTATAGGTATAGCTACAATTTTTCGATATAGATAAAAGATAAGATAAAAGATTTTTATTCGTGACGGTCACAAAACATGTACGAACATGTACAGACAACAACAGCAAGAACAGAAAAGAACAATAAGTGTGCATCACGAAATGGACCCAACTCAGCATAATGCTAGCTATAAAGCCAGCGCTGGTCTTCCGTATATAGATAGTCGTAAAAAAATTACTCGATAGAGAGATCTTCGACTTTATCCATCTAGTAGTTATTAAACTTATGTACCTAAGTAGTATCAGCGAATGTCGACAAGTTATCAAAAAATAATTGAATAAAGTTTCAGCCGGAAATAGGTCACTGTTTATAAGCAAACTGTGGTTAGGTACGCTATCGCGGCGTACTTCCAGTCTGTGGGTATATCTTACTTTTTTGTTGAAGACGCTCCCCTCCTATAATTCTTTGTTTCGTGACTATTCTACTTACCGAGACAGAATAAGATAAGCGTATCGCGCGACCTGAACCCTTGAGCACGAACCGAGGTCACCCCAACTATCACTTGTATCTAGTTCTACCGATCGATGCGCTACACTACATCACACTCGTGGGACTGGCTACAATAAAATATAAAACTCTGTTAACATTTTATCAACAAATTAGATTTTCCACTATCTCACCACAAAAAAGTTGGTGTTAAGAACTTATTTTGAAGAAACCCTAGAGATGATAATGATGGCTACAAGTACGAGTATATTCAGGATGAAAATTAACGGAGAAGAACTAACTAGAAGTGGCATACGAAGTTTAAAAAATAATGTAGACCTTTTAATCTGATATCAATTTGTTATGATCAGTTTTGTATTTCTTTATGTATATTAATAGGCCGCGTCGTTGCTGTTAATCTATTAGGTATGCTTTCAGATCAGAGGGAGATCAGAGAAGGCATCAGATATTAAAAAGACTTGATTCTGAATAGAACAGATTTAAAAACGTTTACATTTTCTAAGATAGTTTTACGTCAGCCCGGTGCAGTGAAGGCACGGAGCAAACAAACAGTTCGCTTTAAAGCGGTCGCTTCATTTCAGCGCTGCATTTAGATCAATGAAAACATACGCCCACAATAGGCGACCCATTTTTCTCACTAAAGCGCCACTCTATTGACGCGTATTGAAATATGTATGTATGAGACAACCACTAATAAAAATAAATACATACCTACTAGATAGGTAGGTAGGTAGTTGCATTGCACAGGAAACTTATCCCAAAAATAAGAACTATTTTTTTATACTTCACCTACCAAGGGGAAAACGACAATATAGGGATAAAGCACTACTACTAACGAAAACTACTCACTCTAATTGAGATAAATTATTTATTATCAGTGAAACCAAAATGGTTATAATATTAACATGTAAAAATTATTAATACCTTACATAGAATCAGCTGGCGGAATACTAAACTTATTCTTTAAATAGCCTCTACTTCATTTTTCGCGTTAATAGCGGCGATGTCAGCTTTGATGTAATCCTGAAAATAAATAACTTATAATAATATTTGCTTACTTACATTTTAACAAGCTGCCATAAAACTTTTCCAAGTACAATCAGTAACTTTATACAGTTTACGAGTTTTCGACAAACAAGCAGAAGTTTAGACAAGTCTGCACAAAGGGTGACTTTGAAACTATCTAATACATACAATGGGCGTAATTTATTCTAGAGGAAAACAAAGTACATGTACAAGTCAGAGAGACATACGAGACGGGCTCGCGGGACAGGCGGGGCGGCGCGTACAGCGGCAGCTTTATCATTCTAGCTCTATGTGAATATTCAGAACGGAGTCTTCACCGCAAAGGAGTTATTTACATTATAAATGTACCTAATTGTGACATTTTGACAATTATAGTCTTGATGTAATTTTTTTAAAGCTTTTGTTAACTTAATATACAAGTTTAAATAATAATAATGAGTGGTAAATAAATTTATTTACAGAGCTACCTACGTCCATAATACTGCTTGGTGGTGGTTGATACCTAAATAGGTGCTATTTTTCCTTTACTATTATAAAGCTGGCTACACATGATCAGATTTAACACTTCGCATTAAATCGCTTAAAAATGCTCATTCTTAAATAAGGGGTGCAATATCGATCTCGCGGGTAAGTAATAGAACGTATACAAACCTATAATATATTGCTCATAATATATAAATTCAATTAGTATAATTTTGAATGGCATAACGTGCAATTAGTATAACGTGCGATACGTATAACAATGAATTCTATAATTGTATATTGTATAACATACTTTACATATAATATCGTTTATGATAAGTAGGAAAATGTATAACATTGAAATAATATAATATACAAAACGAATATCACACAATAAATATACCAAAAGTTGTTTTCTGTGCGGGGTCACAGTTCTAACCTAACCTAACCCACTTTTCTGGTAGCAGTTTTTTTCTCTGAGGGGTCACAGTTCAAACCTAACCTAACCCACTTTTCTGGTAGCAGTTTTTTTTCTCTGAGGGATCACAGTTCTAACCTAACCTAACCTACTTATTACCTGACAGTTATTATTAGTTAAGTACTATGAACTTTGAAATTCTGAGCTATTCTATTCCAATAATTTTACCAATGTTTTGGTCAGATAATTATATGAGATTTTATTAATTATTTTAATTTATATGCGTAATAAATGTTATATTAAATATAGTTAGTTTATATGTATAGTATACCAAACAACGATATGTATATACAGTGAGTAAATCTAATACGGGCGAATCTCTTAACGGTGGTTAGTATAGGACAAAGTAAAGGTAATTAGATAACATTTACTTAAAGTTGCAACAATAATTTGGTCCATACAAAATAATTCAGCCCGCAATGTAATGCAAACACACTCACGTTAAACGCTCGTTGACAGTTACTTTCAAAAACTCCTATTGCGTATGTAATGTCATTAACTGTCATGAGTGGGTAAATAATAAATAAGTATGATGTTTTTTATCGGACGAAATTACTACCTAGTTTAAAATCAAATTACATCAAAAAATCTTATTAATGCAATCATTTATTTTAATAACGACCCATTGAAATTACAACTGAAATGTACTGAAGTTGCTGAAATACTTACCTAAAGAAAACCAACTTAAAAAGAAAACTAAAAAACACAATTTACAACAATACAAATTCTGAGAAACCTGAGTTTAGTTTTGCCCCCTCTACCCTTCCAGTTACGGGCAATCCTTCGCGAGCTCGCTGTATCGCGTTTACAATTACTCGAGCGTTTCTTGGTACAACCCGATGAGGGAATCGCTCTCTGTACACAGCTCGCTCGATGACCATTTTGTAGTGTTTCACCGTAAATTAAAATCATGTCCATTAATTCAGGAGCAGTAAAAGTTGTTAAACGAGGTATTTTTATAACATACGATTACTTTTGAATCGAACGACTGACATTGTCAAATCAGAGTTGAAATAAAATAAGAAACTTGCAATTCCACCAAAGAGTTTCCCACATTTTCACACAATGTACCAACCAAGTTTTGTGGTGTTTAGACGGTTTAGTTAATTCTCGAAATAATTTTGGTAATAACTGTACAACTATTAGGCGGGCCGTATGCTTATTTTCCGCCATCCTGGTATAAAAAATCAGGCAAATTAAATATGAAATGAATACACAATAATCACTTATAAGATACTGATATTAGATGAATTTTCAAAAAGGGTGTAATATTAAAGGTGCTTGTCTATTGCTCAGATTAGAAATAATCAGTATAATCACGTCAAGTGCTGTCATCGTGACTGATTAAAATGAAGTCAGTTTCTTGTTGATAAACATGATAAATAAATAAGATTTAATATCTTTTAACACGCCTAGTAGTACTTTTATCTACCAAAATAACTACAAAACATTAAACGCAGTGTAATGCTAACATGTATTGTGAATGTTCCTCCAGATAGGTAAGTTTGTAAATGCTATTGTTGTATTGCTAATGAACATTTGACATTTTGGTACCGCAACCATGTTTACAGTACATTGCTGCTGAGAAATTTTTAAAAAATTAATTATGGGGTCGTAATGAACTGCAACTCAAAAAAACCTTTTACTTCATGATTACACTAATGAATACTATGTCCGATTTAATTTATCGCCCGTATTAGATTTACTCACTGTAGAATGTTATATTATTTTTATGTTATACTAATTGAAAATATACATTTAGTGCATTATACATAAGATAATTATACTTTTTGAACGTTTATAAACTGTAATTATACCAAAAGTGCATATTCATTATGATACGCACCCGATCTCGCGAGGTCTCGATCAAATTTTTCGCGATCAAAAATTCAATCGCGTTAGCAGGAAATCTCGATTAGTCCGTCTCGATTCGTTGGCGAAATTTCGCAACTCTTATCGCATGCGAGTTATCTTTTGTGGATATTTGTTAGGCAGAAATGCTGTCTGCGGTTTTAACTGGAACACATATTAAAGCTTGCCGCACATAGCAATTCGGGTGTTTAATCTAATTAACTTTTGCTCGCTAATCTGCATTTTTTGTAACTCGTGCCGTGTGCTACGCTACAGCGGAGTCTGTTAGTTAACTTCTCTGTGTATTATTGTGAGAAGGGTATTTAGTGGAGTGGGCAACTGAACCTGCTGATGCTCACTTGAGGATGCTGCGCGGCCGGTGCGACCGTAAAGTGGACGCGTACGACCGCCTCGGTCAACAGCACACTACACACACGTGACGTACCTGCTGCAGGATGTTGACGTGCCGGTAGACGTACTGCTCGTTCATCTGCGCCGCCATCTTGTCGGGGTGGCATCGCAGGCGGTGCGATCGTAAGGTGGACGCGTACGACCGCCTCGGTCAACAGCACACTACACACACGTGACGTACCTGCTGCAGGATGTTGACGTGCCGGTAGACGTACTGCTCGTTCATCTGCGCCGCCATCTTGTCGGGGTGGCATCGCAGGCGGTGCGATCGTAAGGTGGACGCGTACGACCGCCTCGGTCAACAGCACACTACACACACGTGACGTACCTGCTGCAGGATGTTGACGTGCCGGTAGACGTACTGCTCGTTCATCTGCGCCGCCATCTTGTCGGGGTGGCATCGCAGGCGGTGCGATCGTAAGGTGGACGCGTACGACCGCCTCGGTCAACAGCACACTACACACACGTGACGTACCTGCTGCAGGATGTTGACGTGCCGGTAGACGTACTGCTCGTTCATCTGCGCCGCCATCTTGTCGGGGTGGCATCGCAGGCGGTGCGATCCTAAGGTGGACGCGTACGACCGCCTCGGCCAACAGCACACTACACACAAGTGACGTACCTGCTGCAGGATGTTGACGTGCCGGTAGACGTACTGCTCGTTCATCTGCGCTGCCATCTTGTCTTGTCGGGTTGGCACCGCAGGCGGTGCGATCCTAAGGTGGACGCGTATGACTGCCTCGGTCAACAGCACACTACACACAAGTGACGTACCTGCTGCAGGATGTTGACGTGCCGGTAGACGTACTGCTCGTTCATCTGCGCGGCCATCTTGTCGGGGTGGCATCGCAGGCGGTGCGATCGTAAAGTGGACGCGTACGCGAACCGCTCGTCACACCATTTGCACGTCAGCGGCTTGTCGCCCGTGTGAGTATACATGTGGACCTAGGCAATTGGAAAATACACGTGTGATATCTGATAAGGCGAAATGGCAACGTATGCGCTGGAAATAACTTAAAATTTCCTCACATTTTCTCATGGGGTACTTCTCAAAATGGAAACATTTCAAATCCTGTGATTTTTTTCTGAGATATCTTGAGATCTAGAACTTATCCAATTTAAATATACACTTTAGTGTTCTTATGAAAAATCTTGCCACGAGACTTTAATAACTAAATATGTCAATACAATTTCAACTCACGACAGTTCAACATTAATAATAGTCCGGGAGCCGGCTGCATGAAACAAACCTCATCAAAAAATAGAATATACCTACCCTGTAGAGGTACCTGACATTTAGTAGATTCCAACGCACTTGGTCGGCCTAGGCTTAACCTGGCAGATTTTGTACAAATGGCAAAAACGTTGGACAAAAATTCATCAAAAAAAACCTCATCGAAAAATAGAATGAAACTTGTATGGTAGGATACCTGACCTTGAGGACAGTAAAAAAAAAGTGGTCGGCCTCACCTTAGCCTGGCAGTTTTTGCAGTCCGACCAGATTTATTGGGTCACGTGAGAGCTACAATTTACCTCATCGAAAAATAGAATGAAACAAACGGATTATAATAGCTAAAATAAGCCTGTTGACGTATGTCTTGGTCGGCCTCACCTTAACCTGGCAGTTTTTGCGGTCCGACCAAATATATAAAAAAAAATTCAAAAATTTTTTATCGAAAAATCGTATGAAACTTGTATGGTACGATAGCTGCCTTTGAGGACAGTAAAAAAAAATGGTCGGCCAAATCCTGTGTTGGCAGGTTCCTGTGTCCGACCAATTTTGTGGTACCACGTGAGAGCTACAATTTACCTCATCGAAAAATAGAATGAAACAAACGGATTATAATAGCTTAAATAAGCCTGTTGATGTATGTCTTGGTCGGCCTCACCTTAACCTGGCAGTTTTTGCAGTCCGACCAAATTTATGAAAAAATCATCAAAATTTTTTTATCGAAAAATCGTATGAAACTTGTATGGTACGATAGCTGCCTGTGAGGACAGTAAAAAAAAAGTGGTCGGCCAAATCCTGTGTTGGCAGGTTCCTGTGTCCGACCAATTTTGTGGTACCACGTAAGAGCTACAAGTTACCTCATCGAAAAATAGAATGAAACAAACGGATTATAATTAGAGATGCAACGGATAGTTGTTTGGCCGGATACCGGATACCGGATATCCGGCCTGGACACTGGCCGAATATCCGGTATCCGGCCGCCGGATATTCGGCCGGCGAAACTATACCTACATTTCGGTTTTTCAGGTGCGCATTCTGCAGGTTTGACCTGTTTCCTCGTAAACGTTCGCGCGGACTCATTTCTAGGTTCGAAATGAGTGCGCGTGTAAGTCAGTGGAATGATTAAATTGTTTTAAAATAATAAACAAGTACGATTATGACCGTGTCTGTTTCTTAAATCTAATTTGTTTACTCCGAAATCAAGCAATGTTACTATCCGGTATCCGGCCGGATAGTAGGTCACTATCCGGTATCCGGCCGGATAGTAAAATAATGGCCGGATAGGCCGGATACCGGATAGTAACCGGATATCCGGTGCATCTCTAATTATAATAGCTAAAATAAGCCTGTTGACGTATGTCTTGGTCGGCCTCACCTTAACCTGGCAGTTTTTGCAGTCCGACCAAATTTATAAAAAAATCATCAAATTTTTTTTATCGAAAAATCGTATGAAACTTGTATGGTACGATAGCTGCCTTTGAGGACAGTAAAAAAAAAGTTGTCGGCCAAATCCTGTGTTGGCAGGTTCCTCTGTCCGACCAATTTTGTGGTACCACGTGAGAGCTACAATTTACCTCATCGAAAAATAGAATGAAACAAACGGATTATAATAGCTAAAATAACCCTGTTGACGTATGTCTTGGTCGGCCTCACCTTAACCTGGCAGTTTTTGCAGTCCGACCAAATTTATAAAAAATCATCAAAAAATTTATATCGAAAAATCGTATGAAACTTGTATGGTACGATAGCTGCCTTTGAGGACAGTAAAAAAAAATGGTTGGCCAAATCCTGTGTTGGCAGGTTCCTGTCTCCGACCAATTTTGTGGTACCACGTGAGAGTTACAATTTACCACATCGAAAAATAGAATGAAACAAACGGATTATAATAGTTAAAATAACCCTGTTGACGTATGGCTTGTTACGGGCGGCTTTCATAAATTCAATGTGGCAGTGTGCGGCAGAATCCACTTGCATCAAATTTGATGCAACACATTGTGGCTGGACATTAAGAGATGAAATGTATAAGATCAAATGGTTTGAAGGACACATAACGCCTTTGCGAGTCGAAGAAATAACAATAAGATAATCACTTAATATATGTGAGGTTATCTTGTGTATTTTTATTTATTTATATTTATTGAGAAGTTCAACAGCGTTTACATTAAATAATATACAAAAAACATGAGAACTTATAGCATAGCCAATAACAGAACTTCCTGTAATTTATACATAGAGTCTGTGCGGAAAGAGAAGAGTCGTGGCAGAAACGGGAACTAACATTTTAAATTTTATATGGCAATCAAACCTTTGACACCTGTCTTGTAAAAAGTAAACAAACTTCTGTCAATGTATATTTTTATTAACAATAACAGCAAGTTTTATGTATAAAATATTTTCAAAACACGATGAAACCGTACATAAAACCACAAGAAAAATTATATTTAACATTGTTCGGTTTTGTCAGCGGGAAGAAAACGGTTAAAAGCCGACTATCGACTTACAAAAAGTCGCGGAACGTGTTTCCGCTATTCGCGGGTATTGATGTTGTATTTAATATCAAATAATTACCTATTTAATAAGCCCCCTAAATAACTTGTCTCCGGTACATAATCGGTAAGTATATTCATTCAAAATATATTAATTTTCATAAAAATATGCAGGTCATTCATGATCTTTAAAATAACTGACAAATAGTCTTGATACTTGCCATTTTATGCATATTAATATGTTTTTTCAGGATCGTGTAAAAGTACCTACGGTATCTCGAATAAAAGACCGCTAAGTAGGTGATATGCAAGAATTCGTAATCTACGTGCCGGATTCAAGCACATCCAGTTCCTCACATCAGTCCCTGGTTGTTCTGAAGCTAGCTCAAACACAAGTGACATTGAATATTTTAATTCAGACGTCGATTACAAAGAATAAAACCTTTTCATAAAAATATTTCTTTATTAAGTTCGTTTACTAGGTTCTGTTAGTTACGAAATTATAAGTAATGATACTAATATCGGCGAAGTAAAATATCGTGACATGAGAGAACCGGACATATCCCAAAAAGGCCTACCTACTTATGCACTATTTTTATTCATATTCATATTTATTATTAATAATGTACACATACATTACAAGTCAAGTTTACAATGGGTGAAATATATCCCAGATAGTAAAATTACAGTTCTAATGCCCAATCTCTACCCGATCTACCCGGTTTTGTATTAAAATAACTGTTGGACTGCACAGATTAGGTAGTACATAAATGAGACTCTATCTTGTTTGGTACTAAAATTTCAGTTGTATTGGGCAGATTCTTAACTAGTTTTAGCAGTTTTATCAATCGCACTGTCACTTTTTAGTATCTGAAACATAAAAACAAAAGTGTTTTTTAAAAAGAAAACTAGTGCCTGCGCTAAATAAGAGGATTGATTTGACGAGCCGACACCACCACCAGGCTCCGTTTAGTAAGCCGTGGTAAAAAACCGGAACAAAAGGGATACAAGTATCATGACCTTTAGTGTCGTACTATAATCACGTGACCAGTGTTGTCAGCATAGCAAAAACTATAAAATAGCACTGGCGCGCCCTCAAATCCCACGACTCTTCTCTTTCCGCACAGACTTTAATAAAAAATCATCTGTGGGTAGACTTGTAACTTGTGCTGTACAAGAATCGTAAATATAACTTAATTTGTAAGTCTTTAAGGTACAAGGAAAAAGAGAAAAAATTTATAATAACTGTAAACTGGAAAAAAATCCTAAAATAGTAGGTATAGCTCTAATTTTGCGTAAACAATAAATAAAAAATAGTAAAATAAAAATACATACAGTACCTACATAAACGAGCGAATCTATTAGTTTGTATGTATTTATTGGAATTTATGTGTTCGTGTGTGTGTGTGTGTGTGTGTGTGTGTGTGTGTGTGTGTGGGTGGGTGGGTGTATGTGTGTAAGTGGGTGTGATAGTGCGTGACTACCAGGAAAGTTGCTTTGCAATTTGTGATTTGAAAACACGTCTGGAGGAGAAGAAAGGGTCAATGTTTTGGAACGATTTATTATAGGTACGTGCGATTCTACTCAGAATTTAATAGAATAGAATTTTGGCCATAATTGGTACGATGACAGGGAATATGGAATAGTGTGGTGTGACGAGTTCGGCGCGTGGGAGCGCGGAGCCCTAACTGTGACAGCAATCCAACGCAGTCTAGATGCCCGTTGAGAACATCGTGGAGGAACATTTTACCATTTATTTAAATTTTGGAAGGATCACGTGCAGTTTTTCCTCTTATATTAGAGTCTGTGCGGAAAGAGAAGAGTCGTGGCAGAAACGGGAACTAACATTTTAAATTTTATATGGCAATCAAACCTTTGACACCTTGTCATGTAAAAAGTAAACAAACTTCTGTCATTGTATATTTATTAACAAAAACCGCAAGTTTTATGTATAATATATTTTCAAAACACGATAAAACCGTACATAAAACCACAAGGAAAATTATATTTAACATTGTTCGGTTTTGTCAGCGGGAAGAAAACGGCTAAAAGCCGACTATCGACTTACAAAAAGTCGCGGAACGTGTTTCCGCTATTCGCGGGTATTGATGTTGTATTTAATATTAAATAATTACCTATTTAATAAGGCCCCTAAGTAACTTGTCTCCGGTACATAATCGGTAAGTATATTCATTCAAAATATATTAATTTTCATAAATATGCAGGTCATTCATGGTCTTTAAAATAACTGACAAATAGTCTTGATACTTGCCATTTTATGCATATTTATATGTAATTTTTTTTTTCAGGATTGTGTAAAAGTACTTACGGCATCTCGAATAAAAGACCGCTAAGTAGGTGATATGCAAGAATTCGTAATCTACGTGCCGGATTCAAGCACATCCAGTTCAGATGAAGATAGTTCTATGAGTGTCCCTGGTTGTTCTGAAGCTAGCTCAAACATAAGTGACATTGAATATTTTAATTCAGACTTCGATTACAAAGAATAAAACTTTTTCTAATAAAATATTTCTTTATTTGTAGGTTCTGTTAGTTACGAAATTATATTTCATATTTAGCAGTGTTGTGACATAGGGGAGGGGGGAGTCACAAACATTGTGACGTCACTTTAACTTCATCAATATTCATCAGTAACCGAAAATTAATTTATATTTTTTTAATCGCTGTACATTTAAATAATGATGTAGGTAGGAATGTAATTTTCGTTCCTAATTGGTTTTGCGTTATAAAATTACTAATATTTCTTTTACAAAAAATATTTTTTTATAAAAAAAATACAGCCGAGTTAGTATTGCCGATTTCGTTGAAAACAAAATTGCCTAAATGTGACGTCACACAAGGTGGGGAGGGATTTGCAAAATGTGACCAAGTGTGACAAGGAGGGGGGGAGGGGTCAAAAAACCTAGAAATTCGTGAGACGTAATTAATGGATGATTCCTTATGCACTATTTTTATTCATATCCATATTTATTATTAATAATGTACACATACATTACAAGTCAAGTTTACAATGGGTGAAATATATCCCAGATAAAATTACAGTTCTATTGCCCAATTTCTACCCGATTTACCCGGTTTTAATAACTGTTGGACTGCACAGATTAGGCAGTACATAAATGAGACTCTATCTTGTTTGGTACTAAAATTACAGTTGTATTGGGCAGATTCTTAACTAGTTTTAGCACTTTTAGCAGTTTTGTCAATCGCACTGTCACTTTTTAGTATCTGAGACATAAAAACAAGTGTGTTTTAAAAAGAAAACTAGTGCCTGCGCTAAATCAGGGGATTGAGTTGATGAGCCGACACCACCACCAGGCTCCGTTTAGTAAGCCGTGGTAAAAAACCGGAACAAAAGGGATTCAAGTATCATGACCTTTAGTGTCGTACTATAATCACGTGACCAGTGTTGTCAGCATAGCAAAAACCATAAAATAGCACTGGCGCGCCCTCAAATCCCACGACTCTTCTCTTTCCGCACAGACTCTACAAGTGTTCGATTGAAAACTAAGCTTTGGTGTATACCTGGATCACCTGCACGTACAAGAAGGCGTTTCATATACGCCCGCCCATCAGATAGGTACACAAAGTCATGATGCGTATGGAATACAGCATGTGTGGTCCTATTCTAGCTGTCACGTGGTATCACAAATTTGGTCGGACTGCAAAAACTGCCAGGCTACGGTGAGGCCGACCAAGCCATACGTCAACAGGTTTATTTTAGGTATTATAATCCGTTTGTTTCATTCTATTTTTCGATGAGGTAAATTGTAGCTCTCACGTGGTACCACAAAATTGGTCGGACACAGGAACCTGCCAACAAAGGATTTGGCCGACCACTTTTTTTTTACTGTCCTCAAAGGCAGCTATCTTACCATACAAGTTTCATACGATTTTTCGATAAAAAATTTTTGATGTTTTTTTTATAAATTTGGTCGGACTGCAAAAACTGCCAGGTTAAGGTGAGGCCGACCAAGACATACGTCAACAGGCTTATTTTAGCTATTATAATCCGTTTGTTTCATTCTATTTTTGATGATTTTTTTATAAATCTGGTCGGACTGCAAAAACTGCCAGGTTAAGGTGAGGCCGACCAAGACATACGTCGACAGGCTTATTTTAGCTATTATAATCCGTTTGTTTCATTCTATTTTTCGATGAGGTAAATTGTAGCTCTCACGTGACCCAATAAATCTGGTCGGACTGCAAAAACTGCCAGGCTAAGGTGAGGCCGACCACTTTTTTTTTACTGTCCTCAAGGTCAGGTATCCTACCATACAAGTTTCATTCTATTTTTCGATGAGGTTTTTTTTGATGAATTTTTGTCCAACGTTTTTGCCATTTGTACAAAATCTGCCAGGTTAAGCCTAGGCCGACCAAGTGCGTTGGAATCTACTAAATGTCAGGTACCTCTACAGGGTAGGTATATTCTATTTTTCGATGAGGTTTGTTTCATGCAGCCGGCTCCCGAACTATAACTATTTCAAGAATGAAAAAGCGGTACCTTCAACGTCTGCCTCCTCTTGAAGGCCTTATTGCAGTACGAGCAGACGTGCCGGCACTTGTCTTCGTGTACGAGCAGATGCTTCCTCAGCGTCCGGCGGCTGTTCAGCACGCGGCTGCACACGTAGCACGGGTACGAAGTCTCTTCGTGGATGTCCATGTGAGTTTTGAGATTCGAGTAAGTTTTGAAACTGCAACAAAACAGTCAGTTTGAAGTGACCACGCGGATTTTACCAACATTGTTAACATTACATATATCTAGTGTCGTTAGTGCATGGAGTGGATGGGTCAACATTTTTTCGGCACTCGTCATACCTACGGTATCTTTCCTCCGATTACTCTTTGAACAAGGTTGTATTACAAGTCTATAGACTACCTCTATAGACTAGAAGATGGTATACCACCTTGGGCCACCTAGTATGTCAGTACTATGCATAGACAAGGAATCCTCTAGACGTAGTTTAGAGCAATTATTTCATGCAACCGATGCTGCCAAAAATGCGGGGGTGCGCGGGACGAGGTGAGCGAAGTCCCGTGCCGTGATTGGTCCGTTCAAACGACGAACGAGTTCACGGACGTCACGCAGACATTTTCGACTCGAACATGGAGTAAAATTACCGTATGCGTGGCAGCGGGGGTAGCGCGACTATGCTCAGTCTAGAGGATGTTTTGTCTGTAGTTTTATGTAGTTGTGTTACAACCCTTAAAACATTTTAACCCAACATACTTTGATGTTCCGATTTTCTCCAGGATGACGGAACATAATAAGAAATAGTCGATCCAACCTCAATTTAGCGGTATGTATAGATGACTTACGGCTTGGAGCACTTCCTGCACACGAAGGGCTTGTCGTCGGAGTGTATGGCGCGATGCTGCCGCAGCTCGCCGTTGGTGCCGCACGCGTAGCCGCACAGATCGCACACATAACTCTTGATTTTGTCGTGTACCACGCGCTTGTGCGACGCCGCTGACGACCGGGTTGTGAACCTAGAAATAACATCATACATTGCAATATCTTCGCGAGAATTTCCAATCAAGTCGCAGTCGGCACTTATAAGTTATGAGCGGCAGAAAAAATAGGATAAAATTAAAGTTACGGCTACTGCAACAGTAGGTATGTTTTTATGATTTTTACATGGTGGAAAAGGCAATGTAGAAAACTTTTTTTTTTCATAAATGTTTGAGTGTAATTACTAATTAAATTTTGTGCTCTGTTTAAGTTTCTTGAAGTTTCTTGAAAATCCGTTTTAAGGTATATAAATCTATTTAGGTACTAGCTGTATATGTATTCAAACTTACTTCATGTTACAAATACCACAGTGGTAAATTTTCCTATCTTCTATTGGAATGTGTGATCGTTCATGAGATTTTAACGCGTCCTTAGTATTAAATATTTTATCACAGGATTCGCACGTGAATTTCCGTTCCGATTTAGGGACGTGTCTCATTTTATGTTTGTTTAATGCTGCCATGGTTTTCGTAATTCGTGGACATTTGTCACACCTGAAAATAACGAATAATTGTTTAAGACATTTAAAGTAAAACACAAGTATAATTGAATACCGTAAAATGGGTTTAAACTTTGACAATTCCGTTGAATGTTATGGTTTTATGCAGCACCATATCTTAAAAAAGATTTAAAACATAATTCGCCTTCTATAACAATTTTAACTTGTGTCTGCAATTTTTAGGCACACTTCGTTTTTTTTTATCAAAACTTTATTATATTTGTTGTACTGCAGTTAAGATCTTTGTTTGTACATTATTAATAAAAAAATAGCATCTTCTTTCTTTGTGTCTCCATAATATTAAACATATATTTAGTCAACCAGACTAGTTGTATATACTTACGATAATACATTAGGATTTTTGTGATCATTTATATGTTTGTAGAGCACTGACTTTGACTTGAGAGCAATGCCACAAACACAATGCACTACTGGAAGAATCTTGTGGGCTCTTTCACAGTGTGACTTCAGACTATACCAACTGGAGCACACCTTATCACAGGCCTTGCAATTGAAACTGTAGGTGAGAAAGCGAATATGATTAATAACAAGCATAATAAAAAAACACCTTACTGATTGTAAAAGTATTATAGAATAGAATAGAATTTTTTTATTTGTGACAAAACTTATAGCAACTGTGACTCCCAACCTCAAGGTAGTTGAAGACATGTTCAAATTTATTTGAGCTGAACAGTATATTACAGAAATAGTTACAACTTTTAACAGACTAACAATTGACAAAATGAAAATATTTAATTGACATCATACATTTATCACAAAAACATCACAGATGCTTCATCATATTATTCATATTATTTGCCTTCAACAAACTTACTTCACAAAGTTATTAATTTTTAGATCTGAATATTGAGATTTTTCTGGTCTTTCTTCACACAAATTCTCAGCACTTCTTATTTTTCTACTTTCCAACTTATGCTGAGAAAAATGTTTATAGAGAACACTTTTCGATCTTATTGCATATCCACATAGGCAGTATGCTACAACTTTGCTTCTATGATTATTGAAGTAATGCACGCGCAAGTTACTCCATGTATTGGACTCTGCTCCACACAGGTGACATATCAGCCTGCAAAAAACAAAAACCTGTCATTTTGCACACTTAACCACTGTGACAACTTTATTTATTTAAACTATATTGCACAATAAAAGTAAGTACAAATGGCGGACTTAATGCCAAACTTAACTTTAATGTCAAATTTTTAGATTATCATTGATGAGATAAATAAGATGAAACTTACTGAACAAAATCTTTCACTTTCAAGTTTGGCTGTTTTAAAAGTTCACTAAACTTCATAGAGTCCTCTTCTGAAATGACTTTCTTTTTGATCCGCTTTTGCTTTATTTCCTTCAGTGATGCTATTGCTACATCATCCAAGTCATCATCATCTTCATCAACATCATCATTTATGTCAATATCATCATTGTAATCTACTGCTTCAAATTCGGACAACGAAGCATCATTTGAAGTGATTGCACCTAAACAATAAATAATCTAATTAATGTAAGCAAAGTAACTTTGATTTAAAATATCCATATATCCACATGACATACAAAATATCCATTTGATTTAAAATAACCGTGATTGGCATTTTGGATGAAACACCATGGTATATCAAGTTGAATTATTAATATGCATTTGCATAGGCCTTTGAGCCCACAATACCTTGGAAAGTGCTTGTATGACATTAAAATATAAAATATAATTGAGGTATTCCTCCCCGAGTTGCGACCAAAACACCAATGACTGATTATAACTAATATGTCTTAAAATATACTTACACACTATATCCTCCGCAGTTAACTCATCTTTAACCTAAAAATTAATACTCATTAATAAAATTGGTATTTGGCAAATAACCAAAAAAATACCTATAATTATAATAAATACCTCAGATTTTATCAGAGATGCTCCATAGTCTAAAGTAGTATCTTCAAGCTTGATTTGCAAGTCAGTACAGATGTCTAACTGCTCCTTATCCAATTGTTTTCTAAAATCCTCCTGGACTTTATAACATTCTAAGACAAACAATTGAAAAGATACCATTTTCTCTTCACAGTTAAGACAGATTCGGGTTGGTAAATCATCACTTTCACTTATCTGTAAAGTAAGGATTAAAATGCAGGAATATAATGAATTATGTGAATTGAAGCAACTTGTACATAAACAAGAGATGGTTTTCAATTCCCTAAAAGGTATGGAAAGAAATCGACCATTACAACTGTAAACGTTTTATACTTACAGTTATTTGAATAAAATCTCTTATCATGTTCATAACGTTTTTGTTGCTTTCCTCGAGTAAATCCTTACAAAACTCATCGCTTTTCGCACAAAGTCTACACAAGTACTTCAAGTGTTTAAAGCTAGACATTTTGTTAGAAACGTGTTCTTATATCGTAGAGTATAGAAGGTCAATTACATGTTGAAACAGATTATTTTCAGTAAGACAAAATAAACTGTTAATAAACAATACTGATATTAATAAATAAATAAAACAAGAAATGTTCACACATTATCTCGTAAGTTGCTTGACGTTTAGTGGGTGCCCTCTGTCACTTTCGGTTTGCAGTATTGTCAGCTACAAAAATATAAAGGGCTACACAGACCTTGCAACAATTTCCTATAATTTTCCTATAATTTTAAGAATAATTATAATAGTTTGTCAAAGGACCGTCTCATTTCAATCAAAGACAGAGAGAATCATACTATCTTTGTCTTACATTAGTACTAGCACAAAGAAAAGGATAAGTATAATTTTCCTTTTTTTAGTAGTTGCATGGAGAAAGTGTATGCAGAGCATTACAACTTTTTTACATTGGTAATGTCATCTTTAAAATGACAAGCGAAGATTAAAAAAAAGTCTGTGGAACAATGCTAAAATAAAATCGCGCTTCTAAACAATATATGGAAATCAGCTCACCTCAATGTGTATGTAATAAATGAAAAGAAAGTTATATTAATTATCGTGAGTTAGTGATTGAAACTGCAACCAAATAAAGTGTCATAAGGTTTCGAATAACGAACAAGTTCAAGTTGTGATAGCATCGGCGTCGTGTCAAATCAACCGTCAACTACGGTCGTTATTATATTTTTTACTTATACATTTCGTGGCGGCATGTTATGTTGGAGGTAAAATACAGTCATGACGCCGTTGGAAGCAATGTTTACTTCGATCACGTGAAGTTGGCGCGGAAATGCAGCTAAACAATTTTTCGTTTTAAGTTTGCATTCAACATGGATACGCTTTCTGATATGATGGAGCCCGCCACCCCAGTGCTATCTTGCGATGGTGTCAACTATTGTAGAACTGAAGACAGTGGATACCATACATTTACTCCCGGCTCCATCGACTGTTCAGAATTGTCGTCTGAGAATATAGATCCTGTTATTGTTCAAGCATCTATATGTGAAGGTAAAGGGAATCGTCATAGAATTTATAACAATACTCCTGAACCATGCTACGATCTGACTAATTTCTCAGATAATGGTGAAAATTACCCAGAAAGGTTGAAGAGAAGAGGTGTGAAACGCCCATATCCGAGTGATACAGAACCCAATGACAGCTTTGGATCTGTTCCAACTCCTACAAGTATAATAGCTGGTCAAATACAGAAGTTAAAAGTAAATGAATCTGGAAACTACAGTGGCAACTATACAATATCACCAATAAGCTCTGATTACAAAGATGCCAGTAGTATCTATAACTTCAATGCATATTCATTGTCATTCCCGTCTACACCCATAAAGAAAATATGCAAAAGCAGCTGCAAATTAAACAGGATAAGATCTAACCACAAATCGAGTCCATTGAGGCCATTAAATAGTAATAATCAGCAACCTAAAAAGTTTGCTAGACAACTTGATTTTGAAACACACTCATTGGCCTGTGAGCCGCAGAGTCTGATAGTAGTCACTATCCCACCGCCAAGTCCTGCTGTTCCAGTACTCTATAAACCCAATCAGAAGATTGATATCATCAAGCTCTTAAGTGAGCGAGTCTGCTCAATACCAGTTATTGATACTATATTGAGTTTTATGTCACCAGTAGACATTTTCAACTTTTCTTTAGTCAGCCCTACATGGTCTCGGGTTTGCGCGGATTCATTAGCAGGCAGAGAAAAGTTGAAGACTTATATGAGATTGTCTAAGGAAAATCAAGAGAACATAAGAAGTAGCCCTAAGATCAACATTATTGACATCAGAAGGAAACTTAGGGACATACACAATATTGAACATGTTCAAACTACACCAAGCTCTCCAAGAAGCCCTCCAACTTCTCCTCGGTCTATGAGATTCAAAACATTTGCTCGGGTAAGATATCAAACTTTCTTCTTGCACCCCACATTGTGATCCCCCAATAGAAAAAAATTAAATCTGTCTCAAATTATAGGTTGGATATTTTGAATTACTAAAATTCCATGAAATGTGAAACTTATCTCTTAAGAACAAAAGAAAATCAAAGGATTGATATCTTGTGGGGAGTTAATCATATCAATCTACCTGGTCATAATTGGCCTGTGTTAAAAAGTTGCACTTCTCTTTTGTTCCAATGAGATAAGATCTTGGGTGCTGATAACCTTTCTACTTTAGTCAGAAATCGTTTTTGTTTAGGCATTTTTAGAGTGTTGTATGAATAACCTACAGGCTGGATTTTTTATATGGGGCACTGATGTTTACAGATGTTGGAAAAAATGTACAGTCAGTGTCCCTTCATAATGTGCCCTCAGTGTCCCAATTCTTTGCCCAAAAATCTTTCCTGTACTTTAGGTACTCAAAGAGCAAATAGTTTGATAAAAATTGCTTACCCAATTAAAAGTGTTTTAATTGATTCAGGAATCCTTTGAATTGAGTAAGTTTCATGCAAGAAGCTAGGATAATCATATAGTATATACCATTCTTTATGCTTTTATGAGTTTAACTCCAACAAAAGGGAAGAGTGCATTGCTTATTAAATTATTATATTTTTGTTTGCAGTCAGCATCTTTGGATGTGTGCATTCAACTGGCCTGTGTGCGGTGTCAACAGCCAGCTAAAGTGACAAAAGATCCTTCTGGTGAGATTTGGGCAGCATGCACAAGAGCTACTTGCGCATACCAGTTCTGCAAGCTTTGCTCCTGCGATCGCCATCCAGGTAAGAGCTGTATTCGTTTTGACCTTGAAGGACCCAGCCCGTCTAAAAGGAAAAAGAAAACTTGTGCTGCTGGATCTAGACAAAGTAAGACCAACCTGCGCCGACTTCTCATCAAATGAGACTAGGTGGTTAAACTAATTTGATTATGTGTGTTACTTATAGTTGCTAGTGTCGACGAAAATGTAAGCTGGATGCGTAGGGGGCCAATTCGTTTTAGTATGTATTGAGATTATTTTTTCAAAAATTCCCAGTGTTAGGTGTTGTGCCATTTTTATACAACTTTTTATTCGAATTATTCTCGTTTTTAATGTTTGGCTATAGTAGCTAATTAAGAAAATTAGCTGTAAATTTGTGTGCGTAATGTAGAGTATACACTTTTGAGCATTCTTTTTATGAGCCCTACATTCCAAAATGACATTATAATGTTAAATTTCAAGTATAAGTAAAAACTCTGGAAGTTAAACGATAGACTGAAATATTAATGCCATGTTAAAGTAATTTACAATTTATAAGTTGGTTTTAATTTAGAAATAGTATTTTGACTCTTAATGTTGCCTTTAGAAGGAGATAGTTAGTGCCTATGTTGTGCCTGTTTATGATAAGCCGAATTATGTACCTTCATGTAAATGGCAATTTCCATTTACCCATAATACCATAAATTTTGTGCTGATGGCAAACTTTGGTACTATATTTTTTAACATAAAATTGAAAACAGTGATTGATTTTATTGAATATTTAACATTGCACTCAGTGATTTTATTTTATGATCTTGACATTATTTTGAATTTGTTTACTATTTTTGGTAAAATCAAACATTTTGAGCATACAATTCACTTTTATACCGATATCGTGAACTTGAAAAGGTTAATGTATACGTGGATTTGTTGTCAAACATGAATGTTTGAGAAAATTGAATTAACTACCTACACCACAACATTCAGAAGTTATTCTGCAAAATTTTAATGGTTGTTCATCAATTATTTAGGTACCTATGTTCTAATATCAGCATCCAGTCTGTTTAAATAGTGCCATATCTTTGCAGTGTAATGTTCGAGTAGGTACTTACCTAACTTTTACTTACTTAGTAAATAATTTTGGTGATCTCCGTGTAATAGTTAATTCACCCCAGTGATCTATATATTAACGAACCTTTATACTAACTTTTTGAGTATCAGGTGCACAAGTTGCACAACGTAAAAAAAAATAACAATGTAAGGAGGACGTATTTACTCATAAAAACAAGACTGTTCTTATTACATCACTACTTTTAACTTTCACTCGAATTACATGGACAATATGGCATTTTTAGGTGATAGGTTACATTTTAATTATTTTTAATTTGGTTTTATTGCCTTTTATCACATTGATTATTTGAATACTTAATATTAATAGGATTGTCACACAAAATCCTAATTACAATCAAATAAGTATCTAGTCCTTTAACATTATTAAAATAGTGGTTTCTAATTTGTTCGTAATATTTAAATAAATAGTATTACAATCAAAAGTCAACTTGTGTGCTGGTAATACTTGATTTTAGTAATAATTATGTTCTGAGATCATACTTTTAATTACCTAAAGTTAGTTATCAGATTTAAATTTAATTATTAAATTAGAAAAGATCAAAAAAACTGAGAGCCAATTTTTGAATTGCGAGCGCACGATTTGATATTTTTGAAATATGAGCAATAGAAATAATGGTATTGGTGTATTAAGTATTAACCACTCCGTTTTAAATTCTATTAGTAGAATTTAAATGCCTAGTAGTAGAGATATTATTGACGGTAGCCAAACGAAATCGAGCGCTCGAAATTCAAAAATCGTGCCATTTATTTCATTTTAGGTACTTAAAATATTTACCAAGTTTTAAACCAACTAATTTTATGAGTTACTTGATTTCTCTAGTGAGTGCGTAACTAAAAGTTTTAAGTATTTTGCATTTTAACTATGATTTTATTATTAAATTCAAGTACTATTGCATAACCTCTTTCCATAATTGTACGTAATGGTATTGACTGGTACATACCTCATTTTTAATTATAATTGTATTTTATTTAGGATAGCATTCAGTTAGTTTCGCATTAGTTATCGCTACTAAGTTACGTATTTAATGCTCTTAATTTTATTGTCACAAAACATCGAATTACTCAATGTCATAGTGTAGAATTATCAATTTTGGTTATGCAGACATAATTATGGGCACAATTGTGTTTTGACACATTTTAAATAATTTTAAAGACTCATTTGATTTTAATGTAAATACATAATTATTATAATTCGGGACGCTTCGAAAGCTCTCTATTTCTGTGAATTGAAGTTTTAAAGATAAATAAAAAGTTGATAAAATATTGTATTTAATTTATCTTGGCCGAACCCTTCGAAAAAATATCAATAAATTAAAAAAAAATGCCGTGACCATTTAGTTAACTAAAATGTCCTAATCAACTACATGATATGGTATTAGTTATGCTTTTTTTTTCTTACAATAGTAGGTACCCTATATTAATGATAAAGACTGTAAAGTAGGTATAACCAGGGGTGCGAAGCTCCTGACTTCGGCCAAACTCGGCTCCGCTCGGCTCAGCATTGCTCCGAGCAATTATTAGGGTTGGCACCACTTGACTTCCTTTTGCGTGCACGACCACAGATAAGATAATCACTTGAATTTTGACAACCCTAATTAGCCGAAAGGGATAGTGCCATGTATTAGAAAGAGATAGCATGATTCGACCCTGAACCGCTGTCAAACTTCGGTTTTGTAGGAAGCTTCCTTTCTGTACGGTAGTACTATTATTTATTCTGTGGTATAACACTTAATGAAGCACATGTATACATTTAAAATCATTTAATTAAAAATTTACAGATTTGTAGATATGTACAATATAAAATTACTTAAATTATTATTAACATCAAATTATCATTAAGTCTATACAAGTTTCAGTATTTAGTACAGTTTGAGACCACCGTACGAGTAGTGTGAATCAGATTATGTTTTAAATTTGATTCGAAGCCAATGTTAGGAACCTTATTTTTAAATAATATTTTAGAATAGATCTATATGGTTGAAGCTATAAGTCATCAATGTTACGTAGAATAAAAAATAATAACGGAATCAATGGGACTAATTTACTAGTCTTGCGTAAACACACAGATCAATTAGATTGTTCGAGATTAGGTAATCAGTTCCCTGTAATAATTGAAGTCACTACAGCAGCTTTACTTAACTACCGAGCTTCCGGCGCTGATCAAACTTCCGCTGTTTTCATTCGGCACTTCTCAGCCGAGACCCATCACGAACTTTGGTATCGAATATGCCACTTGAGGTATTTGCATTATCATTGACATCCTGAAATGAATTGTTAATACAGTTTTAAATCACTGTAATACCCTCATGACCAGTGGTTACCAGATAACGGACCACGGTCCGGATCCAGGCCGCCGACCTATTTTATTTTTTTGCTTAAATATTTCTTCTTCCTCGCGTCATCCCGGCATTTTGCCACGGCTCATGGGAGCCTCGGGTCCGCTTGACAACTGATCCCATGATTTGATGTAAGCACTAGTTTTTACGAAAGCGACTGCCATCTGACCTTCCGACCTAGAGGGGAAACTAGGCCTTATTGGGATTAGTCCGGTTTCCTCACGATGTTTTCCTTCACCGAAAAGCGAAAAGCTTTTTGCTTAAATATTTAGTAACTCTCAAGTAGAAACGGGCCGCGATGGTCACTTTATTTTAAAAACCGGGCCACAGAAGACAGGTCAATTCATGATTGTCAATAAACAATTCTTGGTTACCCCCACTCGCTGAGCTTCAAAATTATTTGTTCTATACCTACCCTGATATTGCTATTCGATTCTTGCAACCAGGATAACTTATCCTGCATAGGTATATTGCTGCTTGTATCGCAAGAAATCCCTTAACCTTTTGAACGCCAAGAACGCTTATAAGTGCTGTGGCGTACCTTGTCAAAGTATGGTTTATATATTTGCTAGCTTATGCTAGAGATATTGCCGTGTGCATGACGTTCTTGGGTTTGTCAGATGTTCAAAAGGTTAAGACAGTTTAATGTTAAATTGTACCCACCTTTGCGTTTGTTATATCCACCACCTTAAACTTGCTGTACACTAGGTCTGTACAAAAAGAAATAAACAATAATAAGGTATGTACAGTCAAATGCAGTTAATATCAAAAGCTGTTTAATAGTTAATACAGTACCGGCCAAAACATCTGTTTTTTTTTATTCATACTCAATGATTCCTTGTCAGTCATGACGAAAGATAACTTTTATCTTTACTTGAAAATTGAAATTGAATTGGCCGATACTGTTTATGCAGAAATGCGAGAACCATCACCATTTCAAGCTGTAGGAACAAAAATCCGATTTAGTACGTGTCAGACCACGCACAATTAAGGGTTCCATATATTGTATAGTCAGCCAAGAAAGTGGTTTACCACTTTTCGACTCTATCATCTGACTGATAGAGTCGAAAAGTGGTAAACCACTTTTTTGGCTGACTGTACCTATTTGATCGTATCATCATAGGCCTTTTCGTCTATTGCAGACGATTTATATATATATCGATTTGGTCCTATATAAAATCTTGCCTGAGATAAAATCAATTTATTTCTTTTCTTTTATTTATTTTTATACGAAATACGGCACTCAGCACTTACACCCTTTGGTTGAATGAAGATAGTTTTTATTTTGAGTTATCCTGTTAAAAACAATTTTAGTATGAAGTATTTCCTTATCAATATCTACATTGACTATTTATATACCGTAGTTAAATTTGTGTCCCAAAATAGTTTCTACTTAAAATACATATATTTGACATACGGACGAACAGACGGGACGTAATTAACCTTACGAACAGCTTGATAACATTGTAACTAAGTTGGTAGATGATTTCTTTTTCTTATGAGCTGAGATGGAAGTCGCCAGGTGGTAGAATGCCAATGAAAATTGTACATATTTTATATTATTCTGTTACGTAAATAAAATTATTTTGTTAGTAAGCTAGATTTTGCTGTTTAGGTAGAGTGCAGTACGTAAACGATGTTGAGAGAAAGTAATAGAGAATTCTCTCCATGCAGGTATTAACTATGCCTTTGGACCGTAGTCCAAAAATAGTTGGCATCAAACTTCTTACGATGTTGAACTGTATGGAAGCTTTAGACAAGTTGCAAAATGGAAAATGGAAGCGAAGGGTATTGAAATACGCCACTGATCCACTTTTTACAACTTTTAGTTATTACTTATTAGGCCTAGGTGCAGTGCATGTTTGTTCATCGCTAGTGCAGCTGTAAGTGCAGATACATGGTGTTTAATACATATTTTTACCTTGACATATCATTCCATTATTTAGTAGAAAAGCAAAATTTATAAAGCATCCAAAACTACTTTGATTAAGTTTTCTATAGCTGTGAAACTGAAAATACGACATAAATAAATGTATACGTACATAAATTACATAAGTACCTAATCATTATTTATTCAAGGATGTGAAGATACGGGCAGGCAAATATTTACATAGATAGGATAGGTAACACATAGTACTTTTAGAGTACAAAACAGTGTCGCTGGACTATAGTTCAGTCGTTGCACGTGTTGCACTGCATTCTGCATTCAACATGCTACAAGACTAAGTGCTTTTTTATTACATTGTTAAAGTGGGATTCCATCTAGAGTTGAATAGGTAATCGATTACTTAGCGATTACAAGTGCTTAAATCATAATTATTAATTATGCTGCAGATTGTGAGACCGAGTAATTCATAATCAATCAAGTTTATAGTATGAACTTGTCTTTAGTCCAGACACTACTGTGATATATCTATCGGGTGTATAATATCGCTTTTGATTGAGTGAAATATGTACACTGCAGTATGGCTCTGCATTTTCTAAATTTCTCGAACACTGCTGAGCTACTTACGAGACTGAGAGCCCATTATAGAACCATGCTCGCCACGTTTGCGGCGCCGGCGCCGAACCGTCGATGCGCGCCTCGATGTGCCCGCACAATGCGCGGCGGTCGTGCGAGCGGCCCGAGCGCGCGTCGCATACCAGCCGCTTGCGGCATTCGCCGTCGCAAGTGCCTCGGCGAGGACTGTTCTTCCAGTAATGCCTGGAAGATTATTATCTAATGCATTATAGAAGAAATACAGAAGTAATCCCAGTGGAGCAATACTTAAGAGATGAGCACTAGCGACCATAATTCACCTACAAAAGGGGGAATACAAGCAATTTTCAACTGACAGTTGTAAGGTGATTGATGTAGAACTAGCCGTCCTGAGCCATTATGGCGACGATTTATTGAGAGAAAAATGAAAATTGGTCCAATTAGCTGAAAGGAAGCAAAGGACGCTGCAAGAGATTTGAGGGAGCGTTGTGTGATCACGTCAAGGTCCTATATAGTCGCAAGAGTGCATCGATAATAAATCTTCCTAGGTGTCTACCTCGGTTAAAGGGTGTACTATCATAAGCAGTCGCCATTACGAAGATTGAACCTCCACAGTACTGGCACCTACGTTACTTAGTTATCATGTGTTGTCTAATTTACTTTAAATAAGGCAATAAAATAATTGGAAACTTTAATTACTTGAAATATAAATTGAAAACATCTTCCTTGGCTGTCATGTCGTCAATGAACTTGTCCCAGTCTTGCGGCCGCAGGGCGTTCATTGTGTACGCCGACCGCGCAGAGTACAGCTTGTACCATATCGGGTAGCCAAACAAATTGGCCTCTTTCAAGTTCATTATCCATGTCTCGTGATCCACCACTAACTGAAAATTACAATAAAACTTAGAAATTGATTTTTGAACGCTAATCACTAACCATGCCGTCTTATGATGGCTAGAATCACGGATCAACAAACTGAATAAACTTCACTCTACAAGTACGTTTTTGTAGTGTATTTTAGCCATACATTTTCGCGATTCTTGCTGTGTAAATAAGTACCTACGTTATTGACCTAGCGTTGGCAAGGGTCTCCGTTTCAGCATGGGCAAAAATGCTTTCGTATGTGCTGATGTTCTCCTTTGCAGGTCGCATTTCTCAAACGATTTCTTAATTTTTCTGTCGTTTCGTTTTTTGGAAAATGGCGTAAGTGCAGGTTAGGTCTATGGTCTATGCCACCTAAGAACGAGGTTGTTTTTTCAAGCTTATGAAGCTTATTACGAGGTCTACAGCCCACATAGCCACTAGTAGTTTAGACAGTTTACATCTAGACGTACCCGAGTAGTTGCTTCATGATCTCCGTCCACATAATATATTCGATACCCAAGATTTAAATCATAGTAAGGCGATACAGACGGTCCCACATAGGCTATACTTGTTGCTCTGCCTGTAAACAAATAAAATACGTAAATGTTAAGTCATGTTTTCCTTTCCCCTAGAAGGATAAAAAAAATAGAGCAGCTATTTTCACGAGCATATGACGTATAATTTTTTTCTTAATATTTCGGAAAACGATTAGACCTGCCGATTTTGCAATAAACGTAAGGTAGAGACGAGTTTGTAGCATATTTTTAGTATTTACCTAGATCGTTTGGATCGTAAAACACCTCGAATTCATCAAAATGCGTGTGTCCGAAAAATTGTGCAGTAATCGTGGACTCATAACGGTTAATGATGGCGTAGTAGTTTCTGCTCCACACTTTTAAACAGTCAGAGTGACCGGGCGGTATGTGGCCGATTATGTGAACTTTCTCCCCGCTGAACTCTGCCGATTGCAGCTCGTAGATGAGCCACTGAAGTTCGGTCGCCGGGTCGGTGCTGTTGAGTAACAGCCACCTAAAAAAATATAATTTGGAATTAATATTTTTCAAAATTAAAGCAAGATTCATCTACCTATTGGTAGGGTGGTTGTCCCCGAAATTAAAGACCGGAAGATAAGAAGTGTGTATATTTATTACCTATGTACCTACTTATGTATAACCCATTTGAATATTGATACGACACGTATCTGTATAAAGTCCCTTACTTATGACGCTATTCTGTGAGAGTGTACTAGCCGTTTTACCGGCATTCTGACTACGTATTAGATAAGACAAAGGCGTGGATTCCGAGGGAAGAGGAAGTTTTGCAACTGTTGCAAGCGGCGGAGTTAATTAACGTCTCTAATTTAACACAAAAGAGCATCAATTTAACGATCATGTCATCATTGCATGGGAATACCGAGGTGGCACAATCACCAGCAGAAGTTGCTAAGTAGTGTTCATAAAGATCTGAGCACAACTGTACTGTCAAGACTGTCAAGAGAGTGGGACCCGTTTAACCACTTCGCCCGTTAAGCTACTACACTGCTGCTTACGGGACATAGGTACGTTTGAGTCTATTAGAGCAGCTACTCTAGAGGTTATTTATTACCTATGCCAACCTATCAGTGGCAGAGCGTCCATAGAACTCGATTCCCATCGGCTTGTCTGATATTCAGGCTCTTGGGCCATTTTCTTTAACCCTTAAATGCATGATCTTTTGTATTACTTCAAAAAAAATCAAATAGATCAGTAATGTTGGATAGAATCAGGGAAAAATAAAGAAAAAAATCATAGTAATTAAAAAACATACATTTTATCAAAAAAAAGCCTTGATGCATATATACATCACTATGCATTAGCGTCTAAACATTACTAAGCGTCTGAAGATTACTAATTTATTGATGAAACTTTGTGAAACAGTTATTTCTTGGATTCAAGCAAAGAGGCACTTTACATTTTGAGCAAGACCAGGTTGTTGTCCCGTTGCAATTAGGTATTTTGCACCTAAGACGAGTATCAATCATAGGCCAGTGATCAAAGCCATCTTTTCTTACATCGACGCTTGGCAGAGGATGACTAGTTCCTTTTTGTTTCTTCGCTTGTAGTCCTTGTTCGATGGAAGCGTTACTTGGACGTCCTCTTTTGATGCCGTAAGTTAATCCAATATTGCAAAGGACATCAGCCAATTCATTGCGAAATTGCCCAAGGTTCGGTAGTTGTTTTGTTGGAACATCCTTTGCAATGCAATTCTTTTTCATTAAAATCCAGGAATTTATTACCGCCAAGTCCAAAAGGTGATAAAATAAACGCAAGTACCATTTACGGCTTTTGACCCTGATACGATAGCGGCCTAAATAGCTATCCATTAGGTCCACACCACCCATATGCATGTTATATTCTTGCACAATTTTTGGACAAGGTATTTCCACTTTTTGTTTTTGTTTTTTGTCATAACGTGCGGAAATTCCCATCGGCTCGGAACCAATGTAGTCAGATAAAAGCGTAACTATCTTGTTATCTTTCCACGCCGTCACCGAAAAGTCAATTCCGTCAAAGTGCGTAATCCTCTCTTCATGTGTTCCCCTTGGAACTGATGCCTTCAACATCTCTTTTTTATCCGGTAGACGACAGTTTGGAAGTCTATTTTGCTGCACGGTGCCAACGCAGTGTATTCCTTGTTTTGCCAGATGATAAACCAGAGGCAATGAAGTGTAGAAGTTGTCGAAGAATACTATGTGATTTCTCATTCTCGGAATCACCCTGGCTAAACGTAAGACTACATTGTTTGTTTTTCCCAGGTCCGGCTCGCCTGCGGGTCTATCTTTCTTTTCTTGCCCGGAATAAACTTCAAAACGGTATGCGTAACCCATAAGACTACACAAAACGAAGAGCTTATATCCCCATTTATGAGGTTTATTAGGTAGATATTGTTTGAGGAAGTGGCCGATTTTGGTAGAGCACATTTGCTCGTCTACAGAGAGACGTTGGTCCATTGGTATTGATGAAAACTTTTCATTTAGATGTTCTATTACTGGTCTTATTTTGTGTAAGCGGTCGTGATCTGGGTGCTCTCTTGTCAAATGTTTTGTGTTATCATTGAAATGCAGTAAACTTCGTATCCGCTCAAATTTATTTACTGGCATAACGCTTTTCACAGGCTCGTAACCGTATTTTTCATGCCAATAAGCCCGCACACTTGGGAATTGTTGGACAGACATAAATAAAATAATACCTATAAATTGTTGGACGTCTTTAGGTGTTATATTCTGCGAACGAGCCGGGTCTTTTTGACATGAATATAGATTTGATTCATCAGAAATTTGTTGGAGAAAATCTGGTGTAAAGAAATAATTAAAGCATTGATATGGCGTATCAAGATCTTGTATTGTTCTGTCGGTGGATTCAATGATGTCGGAATCAGGTGTTATTTTAGTTTCGTCGTAAGACATATGGCCTACTTTCCAAATAAGCTTCCGTTTGTCGAAATGTTGATTATCATGCCTATCTTCAACAAGTGGTGGATCGCTATCATCCTGTTCAGTATCAGCAGTACGTTCTTCGTGCGTTCCACGACTACCGTCAAAAGCTTCCTCATCCAGTAAGTCTCTCAAAATTTCTCTAGCATCGGTGTAAAATAAATCCTCATCATCATTCTCGTCATCCAAGCCATCCTCAGACACGTTGCCATCTTCTAACGCAGCCAATAATTGTTCGATATCCCTATCTTGTAGCCGTTTCGCCATCCTAACAAAAAATAGAAAACGCCAATAATTGTATTTGCAAAACTAAGCTTAGTACTAAAAAACGTAATTTTTGGGGAATTTTCTTTGAAACTATTGTTTTCTTTTTAATTATTGACCCTAAAAAATAGTCATTAATATCATTAATTAATTATAGTCAGTCAACCTTTAGGCTAAGCAGAGAGGTTGAGGGCAGTGCTTTATAGTTTGAAAAAAAAAACTGGTTATTTTTAAATTAAAAATATAAAAAGGTGGCAAAGTTAAAACACCTATTTTCATTTCGTTTCACCTTTGTTAAAAGCATAAATTAGGTAGATCGACTAAAGATGATGAAATCTGACGATTTAACATTGTTTAATTTTTGTTATTGGCAAATTTGCGAAATTATAAGAAATAAGGTGGCCCTAATAGCATTTTCTTGTAGGGATTTTGTTGGGCCTTTGTTTACGTATAAGTTGGGCAACCGTTATATTTGGCCGTATGATTTGCTGGAGGGCCCTCGACAAAGGCCCTCCCGAAGATTCCCAACAGAGGGCCATAAGAGTAATTTTTTCGTTGGGCCTATTTAAATAAATCATACAATTATTCAACGGTGGTGGTTTTGGTTGGGCCGTGGTTGGGCCTATACACATTTGTTTGATGGTTGGTTAATTGTTACATTTGGCCGTACGATTTGCTGGAGGGCCCTCGACAAAGGCCCTCCCGAAGATTCCCAACAGAGGGCCATTAGAGTAATTTTTTCGTTGGGCCTATTTAAATAAATCATACAATTATTCAACGGTGGTGGTTTTGGTTGGGCCGTGATTGGGCCTATACACATTTGTTTGATGGTTGGTTAATTGTTACATTTGGCCGTATGGCTTGCTGTAGGGCCAACTGCAAAAAAATAAAAAAGGGAAATTTTTTCGCTGTGCTTCTGTTTGCAAATTCAACAATTACCCAACGGCAAGTCAGGTAGGTCGGTAGGTAGTCGTGCACCAGGTTGAAGGCCCAACACAGCTTGTCCCACAAAGGGCCAACATTGTCACTTTAACGTTGGGCCTTGTGTAGGATTCGTACAATACTACCGTAGGTAAATAGTTGTGTAATTTATAGTGTGCCTACAGTCTAATTATGTAATGGGCTTTTGTTTACGAGTCCTACAGTTACCCTACGTTAGGTAAGTGGTTGTGTAATACGACGTTGGGCCTTTGCTGATAAATATTACAATTACACTACGGTAGGCATTGGTTGTATCCACATGAAGGCCCTAGGCAGCAGTTGTTGTTAATCTTCTCTGTATCGTTCCAATTTTAGTATATGTACTGCCGAAGCAAGTACACTTACTATACACTCTAATTTGTATATATACTAACCGCCCTTCGAAACTTCGTAAGCGAGATTTATGTTTTTTGAGATTTAAATTGAGAAAATGTTGGTAAAATACAATTTTTTAAATTTATGTATACATTTTATAGTTAAAGCTATTATATTTATAAGTTACTTTAAAAAAATATTATGATTATATACGGAATAATCGAGAAAATAACTATAACTTCGATGTTTGGAGACAGTAACGCCATCTAGTGACGCCACAAGCAAACTCAACTGGTATTGTTGGGCATCAGTACCACAGCCAATGTTGGTAAACGCGATATTTGTGCTCACTGGGCCAATGAATGTTATCGTTGTTTAGCCACCGGTACCAAAATACACAAAGGCCCATTGTTAGGCGTCAGTGCCACAGCCAATGTTGGTAAATACGATATTTGTCATCATTGGGCCATCGGATGATATCTTTGACTAGCCAACGTTACCAAAATACACAAAGGCCCATTGTTGGGCATCCGTGCCACAGCCAATGTTGGTAAATGCGGTATTCGTCACCATTGGGCCAACGAATGTTATCGTTGTTTAGCGAACGGTAGCAAAATACACAAAGGCCCATTGTTGGGCCTCAATGCTACAGCCAATGTTGGTAAATGCGATATTTGTCGTCATTGGGCCATCATATGATATCGTTGATTAGCCAACGTTACCAAAATAAATAAAGGCCCATTGTTGGGCATCAGTGCCACAGCCAATGTTGGTAAATGCGATATTTGTCATCATTGGGCCATCGGATGATATCGTTGATTAGCCAACGTTACCAAAATACACAAAGGCCCATTGTTGGGCATCAATGCTACAGCCAATGTTGGTAAATGCAATATTTGTCGTCATTGGGCCATCGTATGATATCGTTGATTTGCCAACGTTACCAAAATAAACAAAGGCCCATTGTTCGGCATCAGTGCCGCAGCCAATGTTTGGGCCATCGGATGATATCGTTGATTAGCCAACGTTACCAAAATACACAAAGGCCCATTGTTGGGCATCAATGCTACAGCCAATGTTGGTAAATGCAATATTTGTCGTCATTGGGCCATCGGATGATATCGTTGATTAGCCAACGTTACCAAAATAAAGAAAGGCCCATTGTTGGGCATCAGTGCCACCGCCAATGTTGGTAAATGCGATATCTGTCATCATTGGGCCATCGGATGATATCGTTGATTAGCCAACGTTACCAAAATACACAAAGGCCCATTGTTGGGCATCAATGCTACAGTCAATGTTGGTAAATGCGATATTTGTCGTCATTGGGCCATCGGATGATATCGTTGATTAGCCAACGTTACCAAATAAACAAAGGCCCGTTGTTGGGCATCAATGCTACAGCCAATGTTGGTAAATGCGATATTTGTCGTCATTGGGCCATCGGATGATATCGTTGATTAGCCAACGTTACCAAAATAAACAAAGGCCCATTGTTGGGCATCAGTGACACAGCCAATGTTGGTAAATGCGATTTATGTCATCATTGGGCCATCGGATGATATCGTTGATTAGCCAACGTTACCAAAATACACAAAGGCCCATTGTTGGGCATCAGTGCCACAGCCAATGTTGGTAAATGCGATATTTGTCATCATTGGGCCATCGGATGATATCGTTGATTAGCCAACGTTACCAAAATACACAAAGGCCCATTGTTGGGCATCAGTGCCACAGCCAATGTTGGTAAATGCGGTATTCGTCACCATTGGGCCAACGAATGTTATCGTTGTTTAGCGAACGGTAGCAAAATACACAAAGGCCCATTGTTGGGCATCACTGCCACTGCCAATGTTGGTAAATGCGATATATGTCGTCATTGGGCCAACGAATATTATCGTTGTTTAGCCAACGGTACCAAAATACACAAAGGCCCATTGTTGGGCATCTGTGCCACAGCGAATGTTGGTAAATGCGATGGTGGGCCAATACAAAATTAATGTTGGCTACGGAACGAACCTCATCCCAACGTTTTCCCTACCGTTGGCACCGTGGGCCCCAACGAAAATGCTACTAGGGGGATTACTTCATGGAAAAGAACTGCGAAAAGCCACTTCTAGAAAAGGTGCCTATTTTTTCAAATGTATTAAGTACTTGTTTTATTCTTTTATTATTAACATCACATAGTTATATTTTTTGTTTGTAGCAAATGTTGTTTAATTTATTACAGGTCAACAGTATCAAACAATCAATCTTTAGATTGTGGCTTCCTGATTGTATATTATGCCAATTGTTATACGATGTTCTCCCAATTTGGATAATCGATCTAAAAGAAGAAAATATAATATTAATAGGAGACCTGTGTAAATGTGGGCACAATAATAATTTAGCACATTACAATGACATAGAACGATATCTGCCCGATCTTTTTTGTGTAAGATGTGCCAGGCCTCTATTTAATTTAGAAGTAAAGTCGTAAATTATAGCATATGGTTGTTTTATTAACTACATGACTGTGACTAGAGTCAATAATATTATATTAAAGCGTCACACTCAACTGACGCTGCCAATTTCCAATACCACGGATGCCAATTTATAAGAAAATAATATCTAAAACTTCTCAATAGTTATTCAAATAACGAAATAATACAGTGAATTCTATTAGGACCGATTTTGCATGGTGATGTATTTACGCATCACATATAAAACACTAATTTTTAGAAAACAGTACTATTATTATCAAACCTGTTAATAATATACCTTCCACTTACTTTATTTCCTTTTCAGAAACAATTATTCCTTCCAGTGTTTTTAATTATTTGTTAATGAAATTTAAACTTGAAAATTTCGTGGCGATCAGTTTTGCAACTTACGCGCCAAAGTTTGTAAATATGATAATACAGAAAAAAAAATAATCAAAAGTTTATGGATGCGTTCAGAATCTACTACGTAAATGTCACATTTATTTAAAAAAAGTAATAAACGTTATATTAAATATCTGAATATTGAGCCACGAGCCATCAAACATGTGATGTATATATACATCACTATGCATTTAAGGGTTAAACTTTTGAAGAAAAGGAAGGGCAACTCAGCTACGGCTTGCCTACGAACAATCTAAACGCGCCGCCACTGCAACCTATGCTCATGATAATGCTAGGTTCATACTCGGCATAATTTATATAACATGTAGATAACGTATTAAGATTAAAAAGAATACGGACCAGTTTTTGTTGTTGCAATAGTTCATGTTGAGTGATATGATGCGGAAGCCGGGGCGCACGAGGACAGAGTAGAACGCCCCGCGGCGAACCGTGTGGGACACTCCGGCGGGTAGCCACCGTCGCCACTGGGCGTCCAGTTCGTCGTACAACCAGGCTATGTTGGACTCCGGTGACGATATGTATGGCGGTGGGAAACTGAAAACAATAGGAATATGATTTGGAAACAGAACACGGCATGATTACCTACATGCGGCCATGGCGACCTCACTGATAATCGCAGCGTGTGGGTAAATAAAAGGATTCAACTTAGATACTTAATGGATTATATCTTTTTAATATGAGCATAGGGTAAGTTAGTAATAACTGACATTTATCTCGTTTGGTACATTCCTACTCGACATGTGGAATTCAAAATATGTTAATCCAAAGAAAAAACTGATCGGAACTGTACCAGAACGTTCAACATGTTTTTATATAAAAGTCAATTTAAAAATATCAACCTTAATCAAGCACATACGAGCGCTCGTGTTGATTGATACGACCTCGAGCATTATGTACATGAACACAACGGAACGAGTAATGAACCTGTATCCATAATTGTATCCGTACCTATTAACTGGAGAGGACTCGTGGTTACCGAGAGCGGGGAAGATGGGAACACCCGGAAACATATCGGACATCTGGGCTACAGTCTCCTGCAGAACTTTGAGGTTTTCTTCCTTTGTCTGATTCCAAACGTCGTGAGGAGGCAAGTCACCAGTCCACAAAATATAGTCGATATCCTGGAAAACGCCATAAGCAAATCGTTGAAGTCTATAAAAGGTGATCTTAATCCATTGAAAGCCATGAATACTTTGTGAAGATAAGTATAATGAGGCTACCTAGTAGATGAGAGCAAGGAGACTTTTCTTTATGGCAAGCTGCTCGGAGTCTGGAGTAGTCAATGATTAAAATTAGGTAATAAATTGAAGAGGCGTCAATTGACGAGTCCAATTATTCCGGACACCGGGCATTTAGATAAAATTAATTACCGTATGCGTATCAGCGATATGCTTCAACATATGGTCGATGGTCCTCTTGGGCGTGTCGCACTTGCGGTAGTCGCCCCAGCGGCCGGCGCCGCCGCCGGGCGTCACCGCAGGCCCGTTGGACGCACGGCAGCACAGCGGCTCGTTGCATTCTGCGTTTGCACCTGCGCAGAGCAATATTTACTTACTTCAAATATGATATTTAGCATCATTAGTCAAAGGCTTCTTAACATTGGAAAAAAAAACATCATCCCGGGGTGAAATTACTCGCGTAAGATTTTTTTTAAATCTGAGGTTGAAGTCTCTTTGACACATTCCTGTTCCTCCTCCAAGCTGGAGCTAGTTTACTATAGAACTATTATTGACTACTTACTGAACTCTAATGAGATTTAACATTTTTCCAGACTAGACCAATTTACAAGGCTTTCCCAAATATCCAATTATATTCCAAATAAACCAAGTTTGATGATTGACTTGAAACCAAGTCACATTTCCCGTAAGTTCAATCTAATTCGAACCTTAAATCGGATTGCTAATGTTGAAATTCTATTGGCTGAATGTGGTAAATAAATCGTAATATGCCTGGAAAAGGGTTAAATATACAAATCGATAATTACGAAGACCTTAATTATTACACGCGTGTTCGCGTTCTCCTTTCTTAAACCATATAAGGGTTCAGTCCTAATTCGATTTAATTTTTATGCGTAAGTCGTCCTAGCGACGCCTTTAGCGTTTTATTCTAATTTTGTAGCTTTGCCATTCGCCCACTACATAGGTTACTAAATATTCAATGGATTCTGCAAGAACGCTTGCTCTTAGGTCAACGACTTATAATGGAATTTTTAGGTAGCATATGATTACATGTCTGCGTAACAATTTATATTCGTACCTACCGTTGTAAAAAAGTAATAAAAAACGTGCCTATTATAAAATCACAGTATGAATCGTGACCCGTATTCGATCAATCTTAATCGCGTGACATTCTTCTACAGTATCTGTTTAAAAGAATGCCAAGCGATGTTGAACTAAAACGATGATTATTTCTGTTACTATTTATAAATATTTACCTTCAGCGTAATACGGATCGAAATGAGTATCAGAAATCTGAAGAACTTTGAACGTTGGAGCCTTGTCTACCGGGATATCGAGGACTTTCGAGGCTGGCTTCGGCACCGGAGGAAAAGCAACCTCCCATTCATGGTAAGGATTATACACGTCACCACAAGCGTCGCCTATGACGAAGCTGCATATCTCATCGGGTCCTATTGTTACACGCTTCAGTACGTATACAACTTCACTCTGAAAGTGAAAATAAGTGTGAAAAAAGAAATGTGCTGTCTAATCGTGTGGTCAGTTAACCGCACACCACAAGCATTCAAATGCCTAGGTACAGTCAGCATCAGATATACCTGAGCGGGCAAGGTGTCCAAGAAAACATATACACTTCAGTCGTCACAAAAACAAGGACATCTAAGTTGTCATTTTCACGTAGGCTTTCAGTTCGTCACATACATCTTAACTTCTGAGTTTTTCTTTAACACATGCACCCTTATTTAATCACAATGACAATAACGGTTAGAAAGCCAGTGGTAACTAAGCACTCAAATTCAAGCTGCTGTCATTAATACCTACACGCACTGCCAATCACTTACGTCAGCAGCCAGGGTGCCACCAGTTGCTAAGCAGTTGTTATTTCAATGGTAACTAAGCATCAACATTTTATCTGTTTAACTTTTAAAAAAAATACTGTAGCAGCTTCGAATTGATACCTCCTTTCATAAAGAAGTATTTTATCGTCAAGTGTCAAACTTAGACAATAAATAAGTATTAGGTTCTACGTGAAATGATCGGTTTTTATTTTAACTGTCATAGGCGGCCGTTCTTCCAAATCGTAGAGCATATATATTATATATGTTAATATATTTATTTAGCCCACCTATTGAACTAAAATATACTAAAATACGATGCTCCGAATCGATCAAAGAACGAAGGACAAAATAATTGAATTGAAACGTAACACGTTCACTGTCCCAATCTGACATGTAAACCTTATGGTTTTTTAACACATTCACTGCCCCCAATGCACATGTGCGTTCACCGTCATACAAGTTTGTTCCTAGGCCACGCCCCGTGGCAGTGAATGCGTTAATAGAGGCTAGCCGTGGCCCCACGTCCTCACGTGGGGCCACGGGCAGTAAAGGTGTTAAACATATCCAACCATGACTTCTCTCTTTATTTTGTTGGTTTGACTCATGACCCGCAAGAACGGTGACTCCTCTTTTACAGATATAGGGTAAAAGTGGGATAGATGCCCCACTCTTTGAAATTACTTGTTATCTCTTAGTACAAAAAAATTATTTGTAAAACGGGTAGGCACTGTACGAGTAAAAACACCAGAGCACCACTTATAGGTCTGAAAATAATATGCGACCCGTCCTTGCGCAAAACCAATCTAAGATGGATGACACCTCTAGTGATGTGGTATTCCGGTCATGGTAGTGATGTACAGCACCGATAAATGACGGTTCCGTCGTTTAGTACTTAGGTGTATTATCTTCAATTTTATGAAAGGAATAAACATTATCTTTGATACTTCCAGAGTATTGGCGATTATTGCGGACCTCTAAATTTTGGGACAACTATCCCCTATATGGGATAGTTGCCTAATCCATGTAAATTACGTTTAGGATAGATGCCCCGTCGAGAAAGAGGATATTTATTCCGCAAAAACTTTGATCGCACCTAGCCGTCCCATGCAATTGCACAGAGATATGCAACACGGTTAACTTAGTTGTAGTTGCAGTCTGTCGATGGATAAATAAAATAACATTTATTTCATTCGCAAAACTAGAGTAGGTAATTGCAATCGCTATGCGATAAAAACATCACTGCCATGCATATAAGTAATAAACTGTTGACCATAGGAATGAGGAATTTTGTTTTTACAACTTAGTATAACCTAGCAGTAAACATCAAATGGCATTCCGCACAGGAGTAATCTAAGGAACGCCCACTGCGGGTTCAAACCTACAACGTCCTGTTAGAAAGTCGTACATACTCTACATGTGACATATCTTCAAAAATGATATAAACTAATGCGAAATTAACATAAAACCAGAAGACACAAATTAATAATAGAAATGAAACACAAAAAAATAAAAAGCTGTAATCTCTGGGTGCGTGCGACTGAGATTTGAACCCGCGGTCTCTGCTTTGTAAAGCAAACGCCTGTTACTGAGACCACAACGTGCCTTGACAATTGGCTCTAAATTCAGCTTCAGTTACCTTTCGCTATGTGTCATTCGTTTTGACGATTCTGCTAAAAGAAATAATTTGCCCTGCAGTAAGTTGACCGAGAAGGCCCCTGTCAAATGGTTGAAGAGCATAACGTGAGATAGATGTATGTGATGACAAGACTGTACTGCTTTCGATGATTGTCAAAACGCTTTACCTGAAATTAGCATGGCTATTTTTCATTCAATATTCGACCATACTTGTATGCTTTAAACGTCTATTTTCCCATATTGTTCAGATATGTTTGACACGTTGACCGCTTAGATACCAGTGGTTTTTTGACAGCTAAGGTATCAATGACTTGTTGTAAGTGTAGAAATTAATGAATAGCGACTGTTAAGATATATGTGACACGTTGAGCGCTCACAACTAAATAATACCATGAGAGTTAACAACTTTTTGACAGTTTAAACGTTTACCTCTCTTTGAGCACCTGGAGTGTATAGCGACTTCTGCTGCTGACTGTACCTACAACGTTATGTAAGTGCTTGTTTGTGGTTAGATGTTATATTTTGAATAAATAGAAACGTCTTACCCCGAAGAGTCTTGTTATGCCCTCACATACTCTGGCAGACTGTATTTTCAAGGAAACGCAGAACTGATATATTATTTTATTGATTTCCTCATTGCTTTTGCCAGCGCGTATGTAGTGTTGTAGGAGACCTGCGCCCGCTTTACACGCGGTGCACGACACTTTAGACATCACAGAGTGTTCTACTTCATAGTAAACTTGCTTTAAATTAAGCAACTTCAAGGCTTTTTCTACAAAAAGTGGCAAGTTTGAGCTTTTATCGCTGTCCCATAAAAGGCGAGAGTAATTTCTTTTCAGGGCAGCCATGTGCGCAATTAGTTCTGTCTCGTTCGCTGACGGCGGCAGCTTGTGCTCATGGTTGGAAGGCATGAAGAACAGTTCCTGGTTGCGAGGTTCTGTCGTCCAGTTCCAGTTGTCCATTGGGGGCGACCATTTTATTACAGGATTTTTGTTCCATTTTTGATCGAGAAATATTGGATTACCTGAAAGAGAATATGCATTTTGTTACCAAATTTATGCAGTGGTGACATGCATCTGGCGAGTAAGTATATTTATAAAATGTAGGTAGGTATATACATTACAGGGGCCCACATATTACCAGTGCGCCGGACGATATCAGCCTGTCAGTTTTTCGGATATGTCATCTTTTGCGATTACTTAACTAACAGGCTGATATCGTCCGGCGAACTGGTAATCTGTGGGCCTCTTAATTACTACTTAGTTAAGTTGACATTAATTAAAGTCAATGACTTGCAGGCATACTTAAATTAGCCGGTGTAATGTACAACACAGAAACCAGAAAACTATACACAAAAAAGATTAGGTACATAAAAACGAAACAGATGCTTATATTATATAAGAGAGCAGCTATTATAAGTCGACGATTGCAAATGGCAGACGCATTATCAATCTTAAGCCATATCACTAGTGTTGTGATGTGATAGGGGTCATCCATTAATTACATCACACGTTTAGGGGGAGGGAGGGGGTCAAGAAAATGTGACATATTGTGACATGGGGGAGGGGGGTGACACAAAGTTTGTGACGTCACTTTAACTTCATCAGTAACCGAAAATTTATTTAAATTATTTTATGCGCTGTACATTTAAATAACAAGTTTTTAAAACGATAATCGTTTTTATTCATTTACTTTTCTTTCCTAAGCAGTTTTGGGTTATAAAATTACTAATATTTATATCGTCAAAAATATTTTGATAAAATATTAATAATTGGCCTGATGACAAATTTTGAAATCCCTTTTAATATTGTCGGTACACTTGTATTGGTTCTAAAAAACACAATATTTCAGCTATACTCATAAGATTTAACATAAATAATTGCATTTTATTATAGCTAGTTTAAAACTCGCGCGAAAACGCCTCACACGCCATTTGTGACGTCATAAATTATGGTGGTAGACAATGTTTACATACTTACAGTTACGAATTTCCCTTGAATCCGAATGATATTGTTAATTCAGCACCATATATTACGATTAGGGATGATAAATACATTACAAAAATTGTTCACAATATTATATACAAAGACTCTCACACGGTTGCAATTTAAGATGAATTATTAAATACATGTAAATTTTGAGTGAAAATTACCGAACGCCGGTTTTACTTTTTAATTTTTTCTAGTTACGACAGCCAATATGGTAATGATAGTTCCAATCAGCCAAATAATTAAAAAAAGTTTTTTGGTGAAATATATTATTTAGCATTTTATTTATTTAATAACAAATAAACATGTACTTTTCATCGTGTAATAATATTTTCTGGACGTAATAAATGTTTAGTGGCGAAATAACATTTTTTTTGAACCTCCAAACTCTTTGGTGAGGATGTATGGATTACGGTCAATGAGGTTGTCTATGCTGCTCTAAGAAATACGTCATGGATTGATGACGTCACTCCTTATGTCGCTTCTGATTGGTGTTTCAGTCAAAATGGCTGATTGGAGAATTTTACACTTTTATTTTATTGAATATATTAATAATCCTAATGTTTATACTGAGATTGGACCATTTTTTAGAACCATATTAACATATATGTTTCTGTGAAACTATTATTTCCATGATTCTTTGTTACTGTCATCAGGCCAATACTTAGGTACTTACTTAATTCGATTTGGCGATTTCGTAGAAAAAATGTGACGTCACACTAGGGAGGAGGGGTTTGCCAAATGTGACCAAGTGTGACAAGGAGGGGGGGAGGGGTCAAGAAACCTAGAAATTCGTGTGACGTAATTAATGGATGACCCCATATGTGCGTATTCACTTCAACTTTCTCAGTTCGTCCGCCCCTTTGCTGCTTTTCACGTAAGTGGTATGTGTATCAGTGCTATCACCATTTATTTGAACCTACATGTATTTTCCTTTTTATAGTAGGTACCTACAGTCGATGTCAAAGATATGTCTTACCATTGTTTTACATATTTGGTCGCCCTATTACAAAATAGTAGGTACCTAAGCTTAAGGAGCAAAAGTGTAAACATATAATTTAAAGTCGACTGTACATAAATAAATAATTGAACGGTGATTTACCTAATACAAAAGTAATGTAAGCAGAAGTAAGTAGTATCAGCTGCAGCGAAAGCCATCGTATTCTGATAATCATCACTGAAGGTGAAGAAAGAAAGTTATCTGAAACAAAGAAAATATCATTAGTCAGGTAACAATATTATCATTTTACATAAAAGTGACATGATGATGGAGATTATGTTAGTCACGCAAAAATGGCTGCACATAATTAGATGAAATTTGTTACACACATAGCAGGTATAAAATAAAACATGGGATACCTACTATCTATCCCGAAATTTAGTTGAAAAAAACAACACGTACTTATCTACAGGTAAGTAAGTACATAATACTTTATATCTTTGTCATTACAAAGTATGTATAACTAGGTAAGTAGTTTACATTCTAGTATTGTAAATATGTGTACCCGGACATGGCTAACCACCAGCTTATGGTGAATTATGTGTACCTAGTCGGAATCACATCACATTCTGGGTGAGTTTTATTCATAGTGTTTTACAATCTAGAATATGGCCTTAATTATTTACTTCACTCCTCCAGCACGGCTACCACGGGTTGACATTTGCGTTAGCAACTGCATGAACTCGATCGCATTCCCTCTCAATCGCATCAATATATCAGTGGGACTGAAATGGACTGCGATATGCAAATAAGGTGTAATTGCAAGTTAACTTACATACCTTTATAAGATAATCTGTTCGTGTTGGAAGATACATATTGGTATTTTGTTCCATGAGAATTGAGAAAAAAAGACCTTGGTGTAGTAAGACAAATAAAGGCAATCGGCAGTTACGTAGGTATTAGTAGAAGAGCCGGCCGCAAATTTTCTAACCGACTTGATACCACGATGAAATGCACAATGGTTTCCCATAAAAGTGATGCTAAGTCCGAATTCGATAGTCTGCCACGGCGGAACTTGCCGAAAGTACGAAAAAGAAGGCCACTTCCGGTGCGAAAAAAGGGGGCTGATTTAACCCATCTGATACCGAAATAATAGTTATGGCAGCAGTTAGAAATTTACATGTAGACACATAAAAGCGAAGTCTGCCAGTATTTTTTTTGCCGGAAGTGCTTGGCAGACGCTCTCAAAGGTGGCCAGCGGGACCCCTAATTTAACCCATCTGATACCACCATGAAACCAATTCCAGTCGGTAGGTATGAACCCTCATGTCAGGAATATATAAGTCTGCCAAGGCTTTTCCTGCCGAAACACCTTGGCAGACGAGATTATGTAAGCAAGGTCGGCATCGGTTACCCTACACTAACCCATCTGATACCACCATGAAACCAATTCCAGTCGGTAGGTACGAACCCCCATTTTAGGAATATATAAGTCTGCCAAGGTTTTTCCTGCCGAAACACCTTGGCAGACGAGATTATAAACAAGATGACCATCGGTTACCGTACACTAACCCATCTGATACCGCCATGAAACCAATTCCAGTCGGTAGGTATGAACCCTCATTTCAGGAATATATAAGTCTGCCAAGGCTTTTCCTGCCGTAACACCATGGCAGACGAGATTATGTAAGCAAGGTCGGCATCGGTTACCCTACACTAACCCATCTGATACCACCATGAAACCAATTCCAGTTGGTAGGTATGAACCCCCATTTTAGAAATATATAAGTCTGCCAAGGTTTTTCCTGCCGAAACACCTTGGCAGACGAGATTATAAGCAAGATGACCATCGGTTACCGTACAGTAACCCATCTGATACCACCATGAAACCAATTCTAGTCGGTAGGTATGAACCCTCATTTCAGGAATTTATAAGTCTGCCAAGGCCTTTCCTGCCGAAACACCTTGACAGACGAGATTATGTAAGCAGCATCCACATACGAGGGATCCGTATTTTGGGATTATACAGATTACGGACATTATTAATAGCTGTAGGCTTATTTATTACTTTATGCTTATACATATTTGTATATTATTATGTTATTAATAAAATATATTTATAATTTATTAAACCTAAACTTAATACATTGGGAATTCATTACCTGCTTACGGCAGTAGTAGGGATAAGTGGGTCAGTTCTGGCTCACTGAGCCAGGCCAACAGTCCCTCCCCCTTTTTTCCCTTGTTGAGGCCCTGCAACCTTGCCTTGAACCCAAACTAATGTCATTGTAGCTCGAATCTAACCTAATTTATTTTTATTGCTTTTAGAATATTTCAATTATCTACTTTTGCAAAGTTAAATGTTGAAATCTCTATTTCGAAAAATGGAATTTTAATGTGACTTTAACACGTTCACTGCGTTACGGGGGCTTTAAGCCCCGTACGATGTCATCATTCAGTGCGAAGTTAAATTTATTTTAGAAGTTAAAGGGGGAGGGGAGGGTGCACACATTTTACCACTTTGGAAGTGTCTCTCGCGCAAACTATTCAGTTTAGAAATAAATGATATTAGAAACCTCAATATCATAAGCGATAAGACCGCCTGTTGTTACCTCTATTGTCTTTTTAGGGTTCCGTACCCAAAGGGTAAAACGGGACCCTATTGCTAAGACTTCGCTGTCCGTCCGTCCGTCCGTCCGTCTGTCACCAGGCTGTATCTCACGAACCGTGATAGCTAGAGAGTTGAAATTTTCACAGATGATGTATTTCTGTTGCCGCTATAACAACAAATACTAAAAACAGAATAAAATAAAGATTTAAATGGGGCTCCCATACAACAAACGTGATTTTTGACCAAAGTTAAGCAACGTCGGGAGGGGTCAGTACTTGGATGGGTGACCGTTTTTTTTTTTGCTTTTTTTTTGTTTTTTTTTGCATTATGGTACGGAATCCTTCGTGCGCAAGTCCGACTCGCACTTGCCCGGTTTTTTTATGTTATTGTCCATTTATTGTAAACTAAGTGTATGTGAGGCGTGCAATAAAAAGTATTTTTTTTTTTAATTTATTTATCATAAAGTACACAACACTTTTATAAACATTATATTCCTCGCCAAACTGCAATTGCAGTTTGTTGGCGAGATCGCGCTCATCTTCACAGACATACATATTATGCTATGCACTAAATACTAATAGTTAGGGAGGCGAGGTAGCTAAATGGCGTAATTCAACGGCGCCGTCGAGACCTATCAAAATCGAAAGATAAAATAATTTCGAAAAGAAAAGCTCGTATGGCAAAAACCATTTTAGCGGTGGGTTTGGCGTGTACGGTTTTTCAAAAATGTTAAAAAAAACAGTTACTTGGGCATTCTCGAGCGCGTCAGATATTCATACTACGTATGCCCCGAGTGCCTCTGATAACAACGGTATACTAATCTGCCGGTTTGCGTGGTGGGGGTAGGCATATAAAGTAGTCGAAAATGCAAAAAAAAAAAAAATTACTCGAGCGCGTCAGATTTTCGGAAGGGGTGTTAAGTAGGCCCCAAGGAAGCTTCCTTTAAAAAAAAAAACAAATGTATTGTATTGTATTGTATCATTTTTGAAGACCTATCCATAGATACCCCACACGTATGGGTTTAATGAAAAAGACATTTTAAGTTTCAGTTCTAAGTATGGGGGACCCCCAAAATTTATTGTTTTTTTTTCTATTTTTGTGTTGAAATCTTAATGCGGTTCACAGAATACATCTACTTACCAAGTTTGAACAGTTCTTATAGTTTCGGAAAAAAGTGGCTGTGACATACGGACGGACAGACAGACAGACATGACAAATCTATAAGGGTTCCGTTTTTTGCCATTTGGCTACGGAACCCTAAAAAGGAGGTATTAATTCGGTTTTTTAATGTTTGATATCTCCGTCATTTTGGGATCGATTTTGAAAATTATTTTTTTAGTTGAGTTGTAACTTGTAAGTATATACATACAGATTGGTTCCGTCTTTGTCAAAACCCAGTTCTGATGGTGAGATTTATGAGGAATCGAGGGCACTCTTCAAATCTTGTAAGGGTGGTTCACGTTTGTATGGGAAAAATTCAAACTCTAGCTAGAAGAAGCGGCACCCCCTCATTTTGTTACACTTATTATGTTGACAAAATACGCCAAGCATCTTGCAATCTTAACTACAAGGGGGTGCTCAAACACATTGAAATTTTTCAAATTGTATGAAATCAAAAAAATAAATAAGTTACTATTTTTTTTATTTTTATGTAAGTAGTAGTTTTCACATTATTTGAAAGTGTGATTTAAAAGATATTATTTTGTAAGAAAATGTTTTTCTACTTCAAAACTTATACATCACATGTGCAAATAGTGTGAAACCAGATATTTTAAATAAAATTCTGAATCATAATTACTCTTTTTGTTGGGTTTCAAACAACATACAAAATTTCAACGTGGTTAAGCACCACCTTGTATAGTAGTGTTGAGTCGCTCACTCGCGAGGCACCTCATTTGTACCACTCAACTCAAAAAACTCAAAAAACTTCACTCCTCTATTCATTTTACTCATTTACTCGCGCGCATCACAAACACCTCTTGCCACACAAATCATTCACACACTTCTAATTTCAAAAAAACTCTTATCCTTTCAAATTCACTCGCGAACCTCAAAAACTCAACGCTCCTCACAACTTGCAAAAGAGTCCCTGGATGGCACGAGGCGCTAGGTGCTCGCCTGCTCGCCGACATACAAAACTCAAAATGTCTCAAATGAAGAAAAGTTGCTTCTCTGTTGCACTTGTAAATTCCTACGTAAGTGTGACAGGGAGGCAACATGACGAACATGGATCGCGGTACGCACTCTGTATACCAGACAGGCATTTACGAAGCTTGCTTATAAACAGTAATCCTTTAGTGACTAAAATATTATTGAAATATAATACTGTAGCGTACACAATATATGATCATTTCAATAAGTTTCAAGTTTATTAAATAAAAAGTAAGTATAATTTGCATAGGTAAAATAAACATGTAGATGTAAATTATAACGATTTGAATTTGCAATACTTTTTATTAACATTATTTGTAAACGACTTCGGACTGACAAATTATGATTGTGACATATTTTTATTTATTTTGTTCGTTCGTACGTCGTTGTAGCTAATTTTAGTTCTCTAATACCTAATACCTAGTGATAATTCTTATAATTATACCAAAATAACAAAATATGGACATCGTTTTCGCCATTAAATTTACCCGCGGATCTTCCTTGGTGCCTTTTGCATGAAAAAATGAAATGTAAATGTAGCCGGCGGCGTCCGGAGCGAATGGTGCTTTGTTTAATATCATATTGATGATATTACTGTTAAATTATCTGAAGTGGTAAGTTAGTCATTTCTATATAATAATGACTTGTGAAAATATTGAATTTGTTCTCCTTAGTTTGTTAAAAATGTGGTAGTTTTATGGTTATGAAATATATCACTACATATTATGAAACAAAGTCCCCCGCCGCGTCTGTCCGTATGTGTGTTTGTTTGTATGTTCGCGATAAACTCAAAAACTACTGGACGGATTTTCATGCGGTTTTCACCTATCAATAGAGTGATTCTTCAGGAAGGTTTAGGTGTATGTATAATTTGTTAACCCGTGCGAAGCCGGAGCGGGTAGCTCTCGCTAGTGATTATTATACTTAAAACTATATCAAGTAGCAAGGAGGAGGACAAAACAATCTAACAATAAAAAAGAGCTAAATTAGAACAAGTTTCATAAAAGCAGCAAATTAAGTTACTATGTGGGATCTTTCTCCTATAAGTTCTATTCTTACCTTCTACCTCCAGAATTGCACTCCTTAATTATTATTATTTATTAATTTACAAAGGAAGTGATGAATACATAAATATGTATATTTATTAAATATTTTTGCACCGTTGGCCCGTTGGATTAATAGAATAGTCGACGCTAAAAATATGCTAGTACCTCACCTCATTTGAAGTAAGACATTGTAACACCTCATTTTAGAAAATGAGGTACTCATACAAACTCATTTAAAATTGATGTCCTACCCATCACTATTGTATAGTTCGTTTTTTTAGCATTAGAAAGAACTTGCAAGAAGGTAAGCGATCTTAGCATGTCTTAATTGAAAAACGCTTTTCAAAATTCAAAAACTATTACTTATGAAAGCAGACGAATATAAATGATCGTACTAGATTAATAATTGTTACATATTTGCCGTAACTTATTTTTAAAATTGTGTTTTTCAATTAAAAGACACATCAAGATTGTTTACCTAATTTCTAATGCTAAAAAAAAACGAAGTATAGTTAAGAGATAAATTAAGAAACTTATACACCAAGTTTCTTAATTTATCTCAACTATAATCTCAATTTATCAACATAATAAGTGTAACAAAATAAGGGGGTGCCCCTTAGGAAAAAAAAATGTTTTTTGAACCACCCTAACATATAGTGATACTGGTGGATTTTAAACAAACCAAGCATTTACATTCAGAATTGTGACATTTGATGAAGTGAAACTGCTGATGATGATCAGAATGGAACTCTTCAACGACGCATAGCTCATGTTTGGGGATTTGTCCTCTTCGTTATGTTTGTTAAGCACGTTAGATTTTTAAGTCATATTTTCGTGAAGCTCAAGTTCTGATGATGGGATCCATAAGGAATCGAGGGAACTCTACAAATCTTAATGGCATTGTATAGTGACTCTTGTATTTTCATCAGGCAAACAAGGATTTACATTAAGAACAGTGGCATTTGATGAAGTGGTATTGCTGATGGTGATCAGAACGGAACTCCTCGACGACTTGTCTTTTTCTAATTGATTGTTAAGCAAGTTACCCCACTGGCAAAACAAGCAAGATTTTGAATTCGACTTCTACCTGAACCTGGACCCGGACGCAGACCCGGACTCGAGATCGCGAATTCGGACACGGACCCGTTTTCTATTTGGTTGGTGTAAATGGAGTTGGTGAATTTTTTGATTAATTCGGGCGAAAACTGGAAGGTTAGGTATCATAAAATGTTCATGAAGAGAAATTGTAAGAGATGGTATCATTACCAACAACTGTGGAAAATACTGTTTAGTTACTCTTTATTTAAAAATAGCAAAATCAAATTGCATGATTTCATTCGTTTTCTCCACTGTACACAGAATAAGTAATGATATTTATACTAGACAAAAAAAATCAAAATCGCTCTCCTTCTTGATGCGACTGGCAAATCATATTACTTTTTGGAAACCGGGTTTTTTAACCTAATTAGACCCCCGCTGAATCCGATCCGGTTGCTCGATCGAAATCTTGACCGGAAGTGAGATATTTGACATTAAAGGTCCGTTTTTTTCGTTTTCCGTAAATAACTCTTAAACGGTGGTGTATAGCAAAAAATGTTCTATTACATAAGTAATATGCATAAAATTGCCTACAAGAAAGATTCAGTACAATTTTTCGCTAGGATCAATATTAAAAGAGATTTTAACGCGGGAAATTTAATTATAATCACTTCTAAGGTCCCGTTTTTTAGGTTTTCGTAAATAACTCATAAACGGTGGCCAATATCAAAAAATGTTGTTAGACGTTAATAATCTACACAAAATTTTGAACAAAAAAGATTCAGTACACTTTTTGCAGGGATCAATATTTAAAAAGATAATAAAGAGGGAAAATTAATTATACTAAATTCTAAGGTTCCTTGTTTTTATTTTTTCGTTAATAATTTGAAAAGTAAAAATCTTATACATAAATAATAAACGTAAAATTTCCTACAAGAAACATGCAGTACACTTTTCGCTAGGATCAATATTTAAAAAGACAAAGCAGCGGGTAAGTTAATTATACTCAATTTTAAAGTCCCTTTTTAGTTTTTTGTAAATAACTCGTAAACGGTGTCCCATAGCGAAATAGGTTTTGAAGAATAAATTATCTACATAAAATTTCCCCCAAAAAACATCTAGAACACTTTTCTCTAGGATCAATATTTCAAGCGATATTAAAGGAAGAAAGTTAATTACAATCAGTTCACAGGTCACTTTTTTTTAGTTTTTCGTAAATAACTCGTAAACGGTGGCCCGTTGCAAAACAATATTCTACATAAATATTAAACATAAAATTGTCCACAAAAAAGGTTCTGTACACTTTTTCGCTACGATCAATATTTAAAGAGGTATTAAAGGGGGTAAGTTAATTATAATCAATTTCCAGGTTCCTATTTTTAGGTTTACGTCTACAGGGTGACACAGAAGACGTAATACAAAACATGTTTTTCAAACTTACCTACCTAGTGCTAATAATCCAAACTATGTTCCGTGTTGTTTAAATAATAGCAATCGTTGTACCATTGTTTTAATAATTTCCGTTATTTTTGACCCCATTTTTTACTCTAACTACTTTGTGTAGAACAAAAAGGTTGAAACTACTTTGTAGTAAACACTCACCTTGTTTATCATCAAAACTGATAATTTAAAAATAAATGACGCATCGTTGAAGTTACTTGTCATAACAAGAAAATATTGATTAATCAGTTTCATTTGGCGATTGGAAAAATTTAGAGATTGGTTAAGTAATAATGCCACCTCCTTATCCATTCACAAACATTCAACGATTACGTATGGTAGAATTTTATTTTACGTCGCGGAGTACGGTGCAGACGCAAGCTCTTTTTCACGAACTCTACCCAGAGTGTCCGATCCCCACACGGCAATTGATAAACGACTGTCTGCAAAATTTGAGGGACTATGGGCAATTCGGAGTTCCAATTCATGCCCAAGGCAGAGGCCGGCAACCAAGATACACAGAACAGTTTCGAACACGAGTACTTAGGTATTTTATCCGCAATCCTGAAGCAAGCACCCGAGAAGCAGCGGCACGATTCGGAACAACCCAAGTTTTTATTTGGAGACTATTACAATAGGAAAAAATTTTCGCGCCTTTTTCATTTTCAACGGGTGCAAGATTTTGTTCTAGCCGATTATCCCAAAAGAACACGGTTTTGTAGGTGGCTGTTGCAAAACCTGAATCATAACATTTTGTGGTCAGACGAAGCTACATTTACAAGAATAGGTTTATTTAATACACACAATGAACATTGGTGGAGCGATGTCAATCCGCATGTGACACGAAGAGATTCCTTTCAAACCAGATTCTCGCTTAATGTTTGGGCGGGTATCCTCAATAATTATGTAATAGGACCTTATTTTATTGAAGGTAACCTTAACGGAGAAAAATACGAAGACTTTTTGAGAAACGTTTTGCCAATGCTGATACAACACATACCAGAGGAAAATGTTCAAAATCTGTACTATCAACAAGACGGAGCTCCAGCTCATTTTTCTCTGCGGGTTCGAAGGTACCTTGACCAAGAGTTCCCCAGGCGTTGGATAGGGCGTAACGGTCCTGTAGAATGGCCACCTCGTAGTCCAGATCTAACGCCGCTGGATTTTTTTTTGTGGGGCGAAGTTAAAAGGCAAGTTTATAAACGCCAATCAAATACGGTCGCAGAACTCCGCCAAAAAATTGTACAAGCATTTGAAGTCGTAAAAGCCAACGAATTTGTACTTGGAAGAGTTCAGAGGAACATCCGACGTCGTGCAGAGCTTTTCGTTGTGGAAGGCGGTGATCATTTTGAGCACCTGTTGAAATACGTTTAAATTTTAATAAAATACTGCATGCTTGTAAATAAATGATTTGATTTGATTTGTTTTATCAAATGTTTCACTTGTGTATTGATATCAGAAATTACTACTTGCGACTGACTAATTGACACACAGATTACGTTAGATAATGTGACAAGTACCTAAGTGTAACTAACATCTCCTCCTTCCTCGCGTTATCCCGGCATTTCGCCACGGCTCATGAGAGCCTGGGGTCCGCTTGACAACTAATCCCATGATATGACGTAGGCACTAGTTTTTACGAAAGCGGCTGCCATCTGACCGTCCAACCCAGAGGGTAAACTAGGCCTTATTGAGATTAGTCCGGTTTCCTCACGATATTTTCCTTCACCGAAAAGCGTCTGGTAAATATCAAATGATATTTCGTACATAAGTTCCGAAAAACTCATTGGTACGAGCCGGGGTTTGAACCCGCGACCTCCAGATTGCAAGTCGCACGCTCTCACCGCTAGGCCACCAGCGCTTTTACACAACTAACATGACGTATGACGTCACCAAACGTCCATAGGGTGACCAAACTTACAGGAAATTATTAAATTATTTTGTTAGTAAATTAGCAAAAGTTATTTAGATGAATTTTAATTAATGATGTAGTGAATAATGTTCGTTGTCATTAACCGAACCATAATTAGTTATTTTGTATTACGTCTTATGTGTCACCCTGTATATAGGTAAAGAACTATTTTATTTTAATTTTATTTTCAAAATTTAGACCCAGTAGTTTCGGAGATAAAGGGGGGGGGGGTGGTATTTTTTTGTATTTTAATGTTTTATTTTGGGGAAGGGGGCTTTATCTCCGATACTACTGGGTCTAAAATTTTGAAAAGATATACAGAATAGAATCTATAGATGACAGGAAAACCTATTTGAATTATGCAGTCAAGCGCGAGTCGGACATTACTTAGTTTTTGAACCGATCCCTACAGGTTTTTTTAAAGGCAATTCACTCGCGTTTAACATATATAAAATACACTGTTAAAAATTGGGTAATGTACGGAACCCTTGCAACGCGAGTCCGACTGGCGCTTGGCCGGTTTTTATTCATTTTGAGGTACGGAACCCTAAAAAGAGAAAAGTGTTCCATATGTCTTTCGTAGAAAATTTTATATCGATTATTTATTTACAAGAACATTAAGAACTTATTTTGCTATGAGCCTTATTTTACGAGTCATTTGCGAAATCCTAAAAATAGGGACGTGGAAATTGATTATAATTAACTTACCCCCTTTAATACCTCTTTAAATATTGATCGTAGCGAAAAAGTGTACAGAACCTTTTTTGTGGACACTTTTATGTTTAATATTTATGTAGAATATTGTTTTGCAACGGGCTACCGTTTACGAGTTATTTACGAAAAACTAAAAAAAAGTGACCTGTGAACTGATTGTAATTAACTTTCTTCCTTTAATATCGCTTGAAATATTGATCCTAGAGAAAAGTGTTCTAGATGTTTTTTGGAGGAAATTTTATGTAGATAATTTACTCTTAAAAACCTATTTCGCTATGGGACACCGTTTACGAGTTATTTACAAAAAACTAAAAATAAAACTTTAAAATTGATTATAATTAACTTACCCGCTGCTTTGTCTTTTTAAATATTGATCCTAGCGAAAAATGTTCTGCATGTTTCTTGTAGGAAATTTTACGTTTATTATTTATGTATAAGATTTTTGTTTTGCTATGAGTCATACTTTTCAAATTATTAACGAAAAAATAAAAACAAGGAACCTTAGAATTTATTATAATTAACTTTCCCTCTTTATTATCTTTTTAAATATTGATCCCTGCGAAAAGTATACTGAATCTTTTTTGTTAAAAATTTTGTGTAGATTATTAACGTCTAACAACATTTTTTGATATTGGCCACCGTTTATGAGTTATTTACGAAAACCTAAAAAACGGGACCTTAGAAGTGATTATAATTAAATTTCCCGCGTTAAAATCTCTTTGAATATAGATCCTAGCGAAAAATTGTACTGAATCTTTCTTGTAGGCAATTTTATGCAGAATACTTATGTAATAGAACATTTTTTGCTATGTGCCACCGTTTAAGAGTTATTTACGAAAAACGAAAAAAAGGGACCTTTAATGTCAAATATCTCACTTCCGGTCAAGATTTCGATCGAGCAACCGGCAAATTCGGATTCAGCGGGGCTAATTAGGTTAAAAAATCCGGTTGCCAAAAAGTTATATGCTTTGCCAGTCGAAATCGATTTTATGAAAAATATGACCAGTCTAATTACTATATATGTTCAGAATATTATTTGAATAAACTTAGGATAGGATACTTAGGATAGGAAATAAAATGTGTGTTTTTATATCTTTAAACCCAATTACTAAGTAGACTGCACATACATTAAAGTCACATTAAAATTCCATTTTGCGAAATAGAGATTTCAACCTTTAACTTTGCAAAAGTAGATAATTGAAATATTCTAAAAGCAATAAAAATAGTTTAGGTTAGATTCGAGCTACAATGACATTAGTTTGGGTTCAAGGCAAGGTTGCAGGGCCTCAACAAGGGAAAAAAGGGGGAGGGACTGTTGGCCTGGCTCAGTGAGCCAGAACTGACCCACTTATCCCTACTACTGCCGTAAGCAGGTAATGAATTCCCAATGTATTAAGTTTAGGTTTAATAAATTATAAATATATTTTATTAATTACATAATAATATACAAATATGTATAAGCATAAAGTAATAAATAAGCCTACAGCTATTAATAATGTCCGTAATCTGTATAATCCCAAAATACGGATCCCTCGTATGTGGATACTGCTTACATAATCTCGTCTGTCAAGGTGTTTCGGCAGGAAAGGCCTTGGCAGACTTATAAATTCCTGAAATGAGGGTTCATACCTACCGACTGGAATTGGTTTCATGGCGGTATCAGATGGGTTAGTGTACGGTAACCGATGGTCATCTTGTTTATAATCTCGTCTGCCAAGGTGTTTCGGCAGGAAAAACCTTGGCAGACTTATATATTCCTAAAATGGGGGTTCGTACCTACCGACTGGAATTGGTTTCATGGTGGTATCAGATGGGTTAGTGTAGGGTAACCGATGCCGACCTTGCTTACATAATCTCGTCTGCCAAGGTGTTTCGGCAGGAAAAGCCTTGGCAGACTTATATATTCCTGACATGAGGGTTCATACCTACCGACTGGAATTGGTTTCATGGTGGTATCAGATGGGTTAAATTAGGGGTCCCGCTGGCCACCTTTGAGAGCGTCTGCCAAGCACTTCCGGCAAAAAAAATACTGGCAGACTTCGCTTTTATGTGTCTACATGTAAATTTCTAACTGCTGCCATAACTATTATTTCGGTATCAGATGGGTTAAATCAGCCCCCTTTTTTCGCACCGGAAGTGGCCTTCTTTTTCGTACTTTCGGCAAGTTCCGCCGTGGCAGACTATCGAATTCGGACTTAGCATCACTTTTATGGGAAACCATTGTGCATTTCATCGTGGTATCAAGTCGGTTAGAAAATTTGCGGCCGGCTCTTCTACTATATCCAAATTGAAATGTTAAATGAGTAGGACGTAACGATACCGATACGAATCTTAAATTCGCTCTCAAAATACTTAAAGGGGCCCACTGATTAACAGTCCGCCGGACGGTATCGGCCTGTCAGTTGTTCGGAACTGTCAAAATTTTGTTCTAACTGACAGGCCGATTCCGTCCGGCGGACTGTTAATCAGTGGGCCCCCTAAGTCTAGATAACACAAATCACGCAATTTAAAAAGTAGGTAGACAAACGGGTTTCAGTATTCTAAAGTTTCATACAACTTTCGTATTCGATTCGACTGTACTCAAAACTTTCTTCCCGCCTGCCGTGAAACTCGTAAAAAAATCTCTACTTTATTTGGGTGAGTTCATAATTGTCGTAAAATCAATCATTTTTGTAATAGACTGACATTTATGAATAAATCCATAAATACTTGAAAAGAAATAACATTAGTAATAGTACTATAAAATAATTCGGTAGTAAAAGTCATTCTACTTTCGGAAAATGTAGTGAAAGTGGGACAACGGACGATCAATGACCTATTAAAAGAGGCTTTACATAAATTTAAAGCAATCATTGTTGTATTACCTACGCAATAAAAGTTGAAGAACTCGGGACCCATATTTCCGGTAAGCTTTTATACGACTGTGGGCACGCGCGTCGTAAACATGGCTTATGTAATTTGAGTCATAGCTCGTCTCATATTACATTACTCGACCCACTTTTCTCCTTTAAAATGTGTGCTATATAAACTCAAATATTGTCACCTACTGTTTAATATACATATCTACATATGATGGACAAAACCTACACCTGTAGGACGCAGAATGGGTACAATTCGATTCTGGACAATTATTAATATTTAAATTTTTAAATATGTAATTTAAAAAATCGGTTGAAGCTTACTGCACAACGTATTGTACGCGTAGATTTTTATGTCGTGCGCTTGGTTTTAGGTATATGCATACTATTATTATATAATGTATAATAACAGTTTTAATTCCGCAATCTATGATATTTTATATGTAGATGTGTTATACACGTTCCAAAATTGAAGCACTCACCTCGTGTCATGTGTACGAGTTTGTCTCAGTCTGCCTGACGCAAGCGCGAAGGTGTACACCGGTTAATACTTTTCCACAAATAACGTGTTTAAGCAACAAAATGCCGACCTGCGTTATGTTGAAATGCTCAAATTATCCGCGGAAGCGCAAAAAAATTGACGGCGTCACATATCATTGGTAAGTAAAAGCTGAAATAACCCGTTTTTCTTCGGTTTAATCTTGAATTAAATAAACCCAGCCGCCATTTTCGCCGGCTGACAGAACGAGATAAGTTTATGTTCTCATCAGCGAGAATGACAAGGACGCACCAACTGCGTACATAGATTATCATAGCAGACGCGTCATGGTAAGTTGCATTCATTGTTTGGTGCTTGTCGTACAAATAAAAGAAATATACTTAAATTTCAACTTTAATATTGAAGTTTTTTACTTGAACGCATTTTTTCTTGTATTTAAGTACAACAATTGGCAAATTAAAGATTATTATTGGCCATATTATTGTCCGGGTCGCGTCAATTAAGTAAATAGGTATATTGCTGTTTATACAAAGATTACTACAAAATTAGTATTTATTGTCAGGCATTTCATTTTCTCACACAGTAACAATTATTAATAACATAAAATTGTTAGTAAAATAAAGGATTTTGTTGTTATTGAGTTTGCTTTTTGTCAAAATGTTTCAATAGTATAAGAAAAATGATGAATAAAGAGTATAATATAATATCTTTTATTTACATAACTAAATATGAAAACTTTTTACTTCGGTAGCGAGTATATTACTACATAAAACTGCATTAAAATGATTTGCACCTTCTGTCAAACATCTTAGTCTTTGATATTTATTTTTCGTAATAAGTTTTACGCTTCGCGCCATATTCACTGTTTGCCGTCATGTTATGGTGGTATCACTGATTTACCAAATTCACGCGCAAGTGACAAACACTAGCCGTCTCTTTTTTACTTAGGTATTATTTTAATTGTGCCGTCTCTTTTACGCATTTGCGTATGAAGTTGTAAACAAATTGTAACTAATGCTGCCGTGTCGTTGGCAGCATTGGTGGGCATCATTTTTTTCGCTTGATATGTTAGTGTATGGCTTATCTACATATAAAATATCATAGTCCGCAATGGGAAAATCTGATAGCCAAAGTGAATGGGCGCATATCGCTTTACGGTTGCAGCGACGGTGGACCAGTGTTGGTTCTGCGGATGCGGGCCGCCTTTTCAACGCAGTCGGTACACATATTATATGCTATTTGAAAAAAAAAGGAAAACAATGTGTGATTTACTGTACCTGTATGAGTCAGCGGATTTTACAGACTGTACGCGGACGTGGGGGTCGGCACTTTCTCCGCGCTTCATTGACTCGCTTCAAAGAAAGTGACGGTTGTATCGCACATTTGCACGCGGTGACTCTGCTTATTGACACATTGTTACCGTGGTAAAATAATCCGATGCAAGCAGTCAGTCGTAAACTCTTCATCCTTATCCAACATGTAACGGCAACGGTAACGCGCGCGCCTAGGGCGATGTAGCGGCGTATCGGTATTATTTGCTACGCCTTGGTTACCATGCCATAAAAATCAGTTTCATTGGTCAATCGTGAAAACGCGACCGATAAATATATTTTAATATGCCTTACCAACTTTATTTGAGAGCCTAAAGGTTAGGTTTTAATAATCTTTGTTGATGTTGGTATTTTGTATATTTTCCCTAAATCCCTATGCACACGCACCAATAAACGTGTTTAAATGTTAAAATCATCCATCAATTATCTTTCAATCTAATTATAAGGTGAGGGCCGTGCTCGCACATATTATAATTGTTTCAAATATGTACGTGCAAATGACCGCGTAAAAAACAATATGATTATATTCTGAAATGTAAAATTTTATTTCAATATTTACATCGTAAATGTATTGTAATGTAATAATAATTACCGCACAGTTAAGTACCTAGGTAGGTACACAAGAAAAAATTAACTCTACACCATGTCAAAACTATTGATATGGTACCGTCAAGTGTATAAATGGACGGTGTTAAGCAAAAATGTGTCAACCCACAAAAATTTTGCATTAAGATGTCAACTCAAAAAACTGACGCATAAAGTTGACATTTTATTGAAAAATTAATTTGGGTTGACACATTTTTGCTTAACACCATCCAAATATGGGTGCATATAACTTACCTACTCAAAAATATGTCGCATATATAGTTCTTAATTCACCGACATAGGAATAATTAAACATCTAATCTGAACAATTTAAATTACTTCTAAGTATGTACTTTGAAGTAATTATAGTTAAACTGAGAATTATTTGATGCTGGTAACTATAATAATAGTTACCTACTTGTTTTTATTTGAACGCCACATTATACTCCCCCTGTAGCTTTACTTGACGCTTTATTGCTTCCTTTTTGTGGCTAGCTGTGAAACTTTTCGTACAACTATAAGGATAAGAATATAAGGAAGAGTATAACAAATAACGGTAAGTACCTATATCTTCTATAGGGGTCGATATTATTATGTATTCGTAAATAATTACCTAATATGTACTAAATGAGCTTATGACTAGAATAACTTCATTACGTCCAAAAAAGCTACTAAATTCATAATTTATCATAATTACTTTCCGCAGCCCGTTCGACCCGGATCCGGACATGGCGCTTTCCAAAAGAAAAAGTTACGTGAGTCATTTTAAGGAAAACCCATATAAATTATATAACGAGTGCGAATATTTTAAGAAATTCCCGTGGATCCATTCATTTTCGTCAGATAGGTGTCAGAAACTTATTTTTTAATAATACAGCTTCATGATAACTTTTCATCTTTATTAAAGACAATACCTATAGTTCGTTTTTTTTAGCATTAGAAAGAACTTCGCAGAAGTAAGCTTGTGGTTCCAAATTCGGCACTTTTAGCGGTAATAATTTGAAGTAAATTATATGTATTGACCATGCTACATTAGATAATTCAATAATTATTAACAATTAAAGAGCCTGATAAAAACTGCACGCTTGCTTCTGTGGAGTTCTTTCTAATGCTAAAAAAAACGAACTATAGGTACCTAAATATTTATTCCAACACTTTACTTCATTCATATATAGGTACATAATACATATATGAACCTAAAAACAGAAGTTTTAAGGTAGGTAGGTATCCTATGTTTTATTTAATAGGTATTCTAAATTATATTTTGATTTGTAAGAAAGATCATACTTACCTGTATTCATTTCATTAGTATTTTAGGGTGATTCATTAAAACTATTACCGTTTTGCAGATATGGAAGAGAAACCTAATTACTAGGACACGTTTCTTTCTCGAAGAAACTAAAGACATCAACGCACATTTGGACAAAATGATCAAAAATTGGGAATTGACACCTATTATTAAATGATTACCAGGTACGTATAATATAACCGATCTCTATACAGTTGTTAACAGTTGTTAATGATGACTCTGGGACCTATTCGACTTGTCGGAGTGTGCGGTCGTGACGTATGGCGCCCAACACAAGTCCATTTTACAAGCTTTTTTCATAAAAATACGAAATGAAGTTGACTTATGATGATAATCGCAATAAGCCATATATAGTATAAGTATTTGTTCTGCGGATATGATATAAGGACCACAAAGTATATATATTATTGTAATAAAGTTGATTTTGGTATCACTCGTTAGAAGATTTTATCGATGGCTACTTCAGCATGAAATGGTTTAATCACGTTGCACAACAATGTTTACAATAATTTTATCGCTTAACTATTTAGTTAAAATCAAACGAGGTTACAGTATGAGTTTAAGACTGCCTTCGTCTGTCGTTGTTTGTTTATAATAATTAATAAATACATACTTAATTTGCCCGCTATTAAAAATGGAACTAATTAAACAGAGTAGCTATACCTACATATACATACAGTTCATAGTAGGTACATAACGGTAGAATCCATTTATTTATGAATTATTATGGACGATTAGTATTTATATATTCGTACTTACATAACTACTGTCCACAGTCCCTGAACTTACGCTGAAAACATGCCTTACTGGAGAGGGCTCCAGTAAGGCATTTTTAAGGAAAGGACTAGGGATTCAAACTTACATTTTGATATCTAAATGATATCATGATCCCGTGCGTCTCGCTCGCGCGAATACGGACAAGTACGAACGAAATTCTCGCGCGAGAGATAACTAAATGACAATATTTGGATGTCTGTAAGTTTGAATTTGCCTCCTGTTTCCATTTATGGCTACAATGCCGATGCCGGCAATGTGACGCACTCACGCAAGATGCAAGTTTCGCCCGCTACAAGGACTATCTCCAATCTGCATACTTAACAACTTTCTTTCGTGCATATACGATACTTTGTTTACGAGAATAATTCGACTACACGAGGTAGGCGTCCTTTTGTTTTTACAAGCAATATAGGCATATTCTTGTAAAAATTACGGATTCATGAAAGTAATGACAGTGTGAGAATTTACTTTTTATTTTCTTCCGCAACTAACCCTCACTAATAAGTTGTCTCGCTTCTAATTTTCTAAAACCGTCAACCGAGGATCGAAACTGGTCTGGGCGCTAGGCACTTAATGCGGTCGGTATGGAGAGATACCTAGCCGGTCTACCTGCGAGGAAAAATCCTGCAGTAAGCATGCGGATTGCGGAGACGCAATTACACAAGCATCTACACGATAATTATAATAAATGATACGGGTAATTAGCATTAGCAATTCAATACAATCAGCGTGACCAATGTGGTAAATATCCTATTCAAAATAAATACCTTACAGAAAATTAACATAGGCTTCTTTGTGATCATTAATTATTTTTACGATGAATCGATCTAACTTTATCTTTAATATAAAGTACTTATAAAAATGGTTTTCCCCTGATGTTAATCAAAGTAGTAAAATATACATAGTACCTACCTACCTACAAAGTGAAAAATCATAGCCATTTGCAAATCGATAACAATAATTTACTATTCAGTTCAGATATGATTATATATACTATTACTTATTCTGCGGTTCAGATAGACTTCCAAAATATTTGTTTGTACAAACCATGTTTTTTCACGTAGTATTCACATTTTAATAACTATCAGTATGAAAAAATATTTGGACCACACGCCTACCTATTAATTTAGAACCTTGAGCGTAGAAAGGGACTCATAGGACATGAGACTCATAAGATTCGTGTGGCACATACAACTTTTCACCTTCATAATTTTAATAGTCTGTGTTACACGTTCTCCACATTGGCTATGCAAAATTATACATATTTACATCTTTCCGTCCTAACCTCAGGTCACACGTTCGCCCGGATACTGTAAATATTTTTTTCATTTCACATGCTCTGAAAGAGTCATTGTTGTTCTAAAACGTGTGCAGAAAATGATACGTTTCTACACTAGAGCATTTTAGGTTCCAAGTACGATTATATTTTTTTTTATTGAAATTTGTGTATAAATTGGATTTGTTATACAATTTCGATTCTGATATTTGACTCCCCATTCCATAAGTAACGATACCTACTTTCGGCCAAATTGTTAATTGAAAGTACCCTCAAAAAAACTGTTAAATTTTTACTTAGTCATGTTTTGAAAAAAAAAACTCATGCATTATACTTTCCTCGTATTCGAAATGAAAAGTAAGGCATCATTTATCCCCAAGTTGGGACTATTGGCGCTCTTACTGCGTTCGAGCGCCAAACTACATAGGCAGAAATGAGTGCCTTTCATCCCTTGGTTAACAATCTACTATTTCTTTACAGTTCCGTTATAGTACGTAAGATGTAGAAAGTTGCGCCTGCAGCTACTGTTATGATTCTTATGCAAGCCTTATAAAATATGCAAGCCATCGCTATTATGTGTTAATTTAATTGATCTACTCGTCTAATAATGGAAGAACAGGTAAATATAAGTGTAACAAATCGTCTTTAATAATTGCCCACTCGTATCACGATGACAAATATTTTTTACTAATATTTCCCCTGTGCCGCAAGATTCTATTTCTGGTTAATTAGGTTTTCATTGAGAAACATAAACATAAATATGACTTCATGTTTAAATAAATGATCATAAGTAGTATCTATATCTATTAACGACTCAAAAATTAACTATTCAGCCGCCGAACCAGCCGAAATGCATTTTAATCCACTACAAAAAACGTATCAGTATTGTAATGAATTGCTTTCTTTACAATTAACGTTCATTCATCCCGACAGGCGTGACCTTTTACTTTCTGGATCTCTACCCGATCCAGACTCCCTTTGTTGAACAACTTTCATTTACAACTAGTTCATCGAACTCACTTTCTCCCGATACCCGAACTCCCAAGGCTCTCATCGGAATGCATTATAATTGTTAGCGCCATCCACGTGCAAGGAAAAATCATATTCATACATCGGCTCTACGCTCTCACGCCTCCAAAACATTCTATCTTATTACCCTACACCAGCAACGCAGTGTTTAATATTACTACGTGTGACATTTTAACAGCGAAATGGTGACATGAAAGATTTTGAAATATTGATGAACTTTTATCAAATGTGTTTAGAAAAATTGATTCACAATGCTCCCGTAAAAAATATGATTCGGAAACGTCTTAACGGATTGAAAATTCGAATATTTACCTACCTTGGAAATTACCTATTAGCTTAATTGCATGGAGATGAAAAATTAGGCTAATGCAGTTTTTATTGTGAGCACTACTAGGGAGGGCAGATAATTTCATCAAGCATGCTAATTAATGTCCCACTGACAAAGCAGCGGCGCACGTGCCTCGTGTAGCGAACTTAATCAGTTTTACCGATTAACTTAATTCTAACACGCGACTTGTCTTTCAGCTCAGAATTCACTTTCAGCTATAAATTGGTTTTGACACGTTTGTCGAATATGAACGGCAACTTTTTAATGAGTCGGTTTTTCTATAGATGACTTCAGAAATTCTAAGATACTTTCTTAATAAGCTTAACTAGAATATACATTTCTTTGAGTGTAAGTACTTAATGAAATTAGTGACATAATAAAATACAAGACAAACACTTCTATATACAGAGAAGAGATAAAAAATACTTATAGAGGCGGTATCTGGAATGAACCATAAATTTGATAAACTTTTGATTGAGAAGTCAAATAACTAATGCCTAATAACAATCATCAGTCAGATAGGAGTCACATTATGTATTTTGGTGTGTACCTAAATGGCATAGGTTAGTCGGGTCCGCGCTGCGGGCAGCGCCTGTTCGGAGATCGCACGAGAAGATTTTCTCATTTGATATTCACATTCAGTGTTTAAGACGCTTCGCCCCAGCTATCTATAAAGCGAATCACTGTCGCGTATAAATAGTATTAGTCGTAGTGGCCGGTCTGGATGCCGGAAAAACATACTAACATTAAAATGCTCTGCTCGTGTCTGCCTCTGTTGTGTTTGTGGTTTGGATGAGTTACTTTTCAACTTATTGCACGTATGTTTAGTATCCGGATATGAGAAAAGGTAAGCTTGTGATTACATGCATTGTTTAAAAATCAAGTACTTTTCTCTATTTGTTTATCTAACAGAAACCAAACACGTATTCAGAAATAATATTTAGGTCAATGATTATTATGATGAGAACATATCTGAAGTTTATGTAAACATGGATGATGAAAAACAGATAATATTATTCTAGTCGTTTGTTAAATAAATACACAACACAGAGCTCTAAATTAAATGAAGTTAATAGAAAATCAGGCGACAATTGACCCTTGTGACCTGGCGCTCGCCGGGTGTGCGATAAACACCGTAGTACCGATATATACCTCTATTTAGTAAATGAACAATCATCTCAATGTATTGCAGATAACATTTGTAAAAAGACGCAGTGTAATTTGAATGTAAACAATGCGCCTTTTGTACAAAAATGATATGTAATAAATATTCCAGACCATTTAAACAATTTCTCGGTACTTAAAATAAACAGCATTAGTGTACGTTGTACTTACCTGAGTATGTAACTATAAGTACATATACCTATTTCAGTGCCTACCTAATGTAACTAATTTTTATTAAACTTTATTGCAAGACACAAAATTGCACGACCCAAATTTGCACAAACAGCGGACTGATCACCTTAAAGCATTCTCTACCTGTTAACTATTGTCAATTTCAATAGGTATATTTTCATATACCTAGGTAGATCTTCAAGTTTTGTTTGGCTTGCAATGCAGAACTTATCGTAGGTAAATATATTTTTTGCACTACCTATTTCGGTTTTGTCAGATGTAGGTAGTCAAGTGTCGAGCGAGAATTAACCCTGAAATCACGACTCATCAATTTCCCGAATCGATGAAAAGACAAAGAAACAAAGAAATCTGACGTAGTGTATCAGGAACGGTAAACTGTGTGAATAATTATATTGCCTACCTCGTAATTAATTGAAGCACGTTAGAGTGACTAACTGATGTAGCCGATTGACTAGCCTACTTATAAGTGCGTATTTGTATATCTGACCTCAACCCTGTTTTCATAGAAGAGCCAATAATAGTAGTCTTCCTTGTTTGAAAACATGCTGATAAAATTATTATTAGTTAGATATAATATAATATCGACTGATATCGTTACAATTGTATAGTACTACGCTACCTACTAACGGCCTTGTATTTATGTTTCCATCAAGGTAGGTACAAATAATTATTTTTCTCAAAACACCCAAGAAAACAATGCAATGCAATCCGCGGCCCCGGTTGAAAATGGTGTAGGTATTGAAATTTCATTGTCAAGGTCGAAAGAGAGGTCGAGGTTCGCGATACCCGAACCGTAAAGAGATATTTAAGTCTAAGTGTAGGTATATTAGAAAACGAGATGGCTATATTATGAATGAATTCCATTCATAATGTGTCAATGCAATTTTCAGTTTGGTGTAGGCCGAGCTTTGCTCGGAAAACATATAAAAACTAAAAAATTCGCGTTTTCCCAGAGATACCTAAGACCCAACGAGATAGATAGCAAATTTCTTTGAAATCGTTAGTCCTTTCAGAGATCCCCGATATATATAAATACAATTATCCCCCTACCCTTATTTCTATAAGCTTAATTTTTTCAAGCGTTTTTATTTAAATAATATTTCTAAGCAGTTTCTCCATCAGAAACAATAGAATTGCCTGGAGGTACTCCTGTGTCATTACAATGCTGCCGAGTATTTGTGTTCTTCTGTGTGATAATGATAAGGAACTTGTCTTTCTATTGTTTATCGTTGCATAGTGTTGGTAATAATTGCTGATCAGATTGATTCGGTAGTACTCACATAACATGTATTTCAAGCTTCAGTGTTGAGAATCATAGTTGATTACGATTAGTTATTTATTCACTATTTATTATCATAGTTTATTATTAATAGTGATCGGTAACAATTATTTCATGACAGCGTGATTGAGTTAAAGTCAATATTTTGAAACATACGACCAATTAAGGTTCATGTAAAGGTTATTATTAACTTTAATTAATAATTCCAGCTGAATTTTACTTTACATAGTCCTTTAACTCAACAACGCTGCCATGAAATTAAAACTTTGTTACCGATCACTAATTATATATTAGTTATCTAACTAAATATTGTTTATTAAATAATTATGACGTTTTATTTATAATGCTTTAATACGAGTATATTAAAGCATTATAAATAAAACATATTTAATATATTATATATTAGTTATAACTAGCGAGTCCTTTTTAAGCATTTTAGTATCGTTTGCAGAGGTTTTTGTTTACAAAAAAAATGTAGTCTGGTTTTATGCTTCCCAAAGATTTGCAATCCATCGTATAGTCAATAGTTATTGGAAGGTACGGATCACACTCTCTTTACGAGAGATTATGTCAGATAATCAGAGGTATAGAACCACTGATGGCCTATGCCTCTGATCTTGGTCTCCCTATTTTATCCGTACGAACCAACATATCAATATAAATAGAACACAACACTATTTATATGCTGCTATGGTATATGGTATAAAGCTTGCGATTCGCGACACATCGAAATTCGCCGTTAACCTCCTTTGGCTGCCAGAAAGAAAGTAGCTGCCGTGCCTAAAGGATGACATGAATTTATAATGTCTCAACACTTACACAGGCAGATGTTGTAATAAATACTGACTTTACACTCATGTTGCAAGCATTCAGCTAATTTTACAAGTTGGTAGTTTTTGAAAAATATGTAAAATACGTATAATAAAATTTAATTATATTAAAAAGCCTAGCCTCATTTATTATATAATACGTGTTCTAACTAGTAATAAGATTTTAATGTTTACTAATCATGAATGGACCTTTTAGTCTGAATAAAATGTTTTTTTTTTTAAATTATTTAATTGATATAATACTAAAACTAACTACAATTAAAAAGCATGTATATGGTGTGCGAAACATGTCATGTTTACTAGTAAATACCTCGTATGTTAGTTGAAGGGTTCACAGTTAGATAATTCTTGCAGTTTTGTATGAATAAGTAAGTACCTTCATAATAATTAACGTACCTAAACAGTTATATAATCACACTGCGGAATTTTACAATAATAAGTTTGCATTGACAACACTAACTTGTGTTAAAAAATTATCAGTTTATGTTATTTCAATATCGTTGCAAACTTTTCTTGGTGTACTTATCTTTAGGTACGGGATCGTAGCATTATGTTTATCATGTAAACAAAGTATTTGTAGTAATTACTATTTTCGAGTGATAGACATGTTGTCCCATAGATAATTTTTATTGTTCCGTACAAAACTTTGTTCACAAAACACTTGTGGGATCACTTCGGTCTTGTTTATTTTAATTTTTCTACTTAACTTGGATAAATCATGTTCTCAACTGACAAGAAAAAGTGTACATTTCTGATTTAATATGCAGAATTAGAAAGACAAAACTGATAACTGCGGGCATGTACCTATCACGAGACTAACGCGGTATCTTATAAGTCGTATGACTTAAAGATACTTTTATTTACGTAGCTCCATACTTTTTCAGTCATACTTTTATTAAATTTGCCGGAATCCAAATTACATACCTACCTATTTCTTCAAGCTTGTGTCGGTTTACTCTTCCTCATTCTCGTCAGCCACAATAAGTATCAGTTTTAGCTGCCATTTGGTAGCGTCGCGCGACAAAGTTGCGACAGGTTGCGCTAACCGTGTCGTCGTCATAATTTCTAAGTACCAGAGTAAGTATGAGAAAGTCGAGCCGACTAGTCTTCGGCTTAGCGACACTTAGCTCGAACTAACTGGATTGTCTTCGGAGCTATCACGCGCCATAATTGAATAAGTCCATAAGAAACACTGAACAACGCATTTCACTTTTTTTGATAATAAACGGAGATACCGCGTCACACGACACGACAACGGCAATGATTATATTCGCCGCTTTCAGTTAAAAACATACGGAAATAAACGTTCCCATTCATTACACTGAGTTATTATACAATCATCGAGGAAAAACAAACGCCAAACATCATTATTGGAATAATGGTAATAAAATTAAAAATTACCGTTAAATTCTATAATTATGTACGTACATATATAGAGGTGATCATTGTTTTTTCAGTCAATGCCACAATTAATAAGATTAACCAGGCGAATAATATGGCTCGTAAAAACCAAAGTTTAGTTTACTTTATACTATTTATTGCGTAAGTTAGGTTTTCATATTTTATAATATAACACTCTCGCATATTGTACACATATTTAATTTCACAAACGGGTCTACTGCGATATAATATTGTTGAAAGAAAAGGAAAAAGTCTTTCCGTGACCACAGCTGGTGCAATTCGGCCGAAACGTCGGAATTTAAGGTAAAAGCAATGAAATTATATCGCGGTAGGTAGACCCGTTTGTGTATTTAAATATCTTCATATTTTGACTGACTAATACCTAGGTAAACTTATAACTGACGACATAATTAAGTAGAAGAGAGGTACACTACTATATTTGCTGCAGTAAAAAGAGTACGTAAACATTTGAACAGGTCACCCTTGACCACAATTTTACTTATACAAAAACTTGAACCAGTGTTGATTATAAGTGCAAAACTTGGCGGAAAGTGTAAAATAGAATGCCCTCTAAAATATCGTAGCCAATAAACCGGCACGAACTAACAGTTAACAACAGTTCGCCAGTCTGTTTGATGACTTGATGCCGCCCGATGACAAGTGGGACATCTGATTATCTGACCTACACACCTCGCAGTGCTAATAATATTGTCTTCTAACTGGTATTAAGCAACAATGTGATGAAGCATCATCTTACAGATCACGGAACAACTGTTGCACTTATAAAAACCCTAGTCTTAATCAACGTATTTAGCTCACCTAAGCAAAACAGGATATTTCGACCAGTTCCTCATGAAGTCAGTCCAAGTGCAAGACGAAGCGAACGCGGGCTGATCAGCGAATCCACACCATTTCACTCGTTTTCGTGCTGAACAAATACACGTCGCATTCACATACTAATTATTTACGAGAGAAACTGCGCGATGTACGTTGAAACGCGCATACGGATCGCTGTGTGCAAGTACACTGAGTGTGTGTCCGAGTCGGGTGAGCGAAGCGAGGAGTGGAGGCAAGTGACCACAACCGCACGCGGCGCGCGCAGTGAGAGTTGTGCTTGATGTGCTCAGCTTTGATTGCGTGTAGGGCTTCGGCTCGCTCGGCGAGCAAGGTATTTCGCTATGCACCAGACCAGGGAGATGCTGATGTCTGAACCAGCAGCGCGGGCAGCGCCTGAAACTCGACGCACTCGCGCGTTCAGCGCACGCACGCGACGTCATTCACTAACTTACGACCATTGACTTCCTAAAACAATGAGGAAAGTGAACAGCGCCTTGTTATGTCACATACTGTTTGTCTTGCCCGGGCAAAATAAACTATGTTAGTCTTACCCCACCTTACCTTAATAAGTATAGGTGCATACGTCTGACCGCCGATTACCAGTGTTGGGCATTCAAGAATAAAATCATTATTTGAATAAGAATTTCTAAGAATAAAATCATGTTGATTTTATTCCCGTCAAAATTATTCAAATAATTTTGGTCGGGAATAATTCGATGTGAAAAAATTGAATAAGAATAATCTTATTCTTAATCCAATTAATGTAATCATGATTTTATATTCTAAATAATATTCCTGGATTAAAAATCTAGTCCGAGTGCCGTTTAGGCGTTACGTATAAATAGAAGCAAATAATAGTAGTTTCTTCTCTAATTTATACCGATTTTTATGGAATAAAATCTTACAAATTTAATTTACTGCCACATAGTCTTGGTATTAGTACCCGTATTGCTTTTAATGTGATAACTAAATCATCAGGTACAAATCAGCTGATCTGATCGGGTGGTGGATAGCGAAACTCTTGAATGGCTCACTGTACCTAAAATAGTGTAACAAATAAAAAAAGATGTTTTTAAAGGTATGATGAGGAATGGCTCGATATGGTGTATTCCTATTTCTCCCCGCCGGGCACAGAATAGGCGCTTCATATAAATTATTCCCATATGTCCCCGCCTCATGTATCGCGGCGGTCACGTGGGGTAGGAACAAATGAAGAATACACTCATGATTTTTTTCTGTTTTCGAATTATGTTTAGTAGTTTCAGGGTCCGAGTTACTAGAGTTAGACCAAGAAAAGTCTGCAACGATTTTGATAGTCGTCGCAGTGCAAGTGTTATTTTAAATGTCAAACTTCTATGAAATTTTTTTTTTCCTAGCCTATTTGAGTGTCCCACTGCTGGGCAAAGGCCTCTCCCCTTAATTTCCACGACTCCCGATTTGGTGCTTCCTCCGGCCAGTTGTTTAGGAAGCTGTCCAGGTCATCTCGCCATCTCCGTTTGGGCCTGCAAGCGCGCCACCTCGGCCGCCTCCTCCAGCCATGATGAAATTATGACGTATAAGTAACACATGCACTGCGTGGACTATCAAAATCGCTGCAGACTTTTCTTGGTCTAACTCTACCGAGACTTATGGTGTTTTTAAAAGTCCTTCTGATATTTAATATTTGCATTTATTATTAGACGGAAATGAACAGTAGGTATTAAAATCGTTTGACACACCGCCTGCCGCACGTATTTAGCAAATGCTCTCAATTCACCACGACACGACTTAATCCTATTGTTATTGCCAATGAGTAATAAATGACGGTCTCAAGTGGAAACACGCCAAATAATACAATACAATTCATGCTGCGACCTGCGACTTTCTGCAAATCTAGCGATAAGCGTGAACTCTTTTCTTACCTGCTGTTATTTACTATCTCATTCACTTTCCGTAGGTGTGAAAGACATATCATACGTAAGACCTCAAGGCTTAAGGTTGATAGGAATAATAAACTAAATATGTACTTAATACGCAAAGGAATATACATTGAACCATCATAGAAAATCGCAATTTAGCTTCATTATCAAATTATTATCACCATTTCGAAGGAACCAAAAAATTTACTTATCTATCACAATAAAATCTATTTACGTTAAAAAAATTCAAATCAATCCGACCATTGAAAAGGGGCGAAATTCATTTCACAAACTATAACCAATTGTACTACAAAAGTTAACTTAATTCAGAATAACATTTTAATTGAATAAAACGTTATTTATAATAATCCTACAACTGGAATAATTATTCCGTTTTTAGTGTTCCGTACAAAACTTTGTTTACGGAACACTTATGGGATCACTTCGGTCTTGCAAATCAGTTAAATACGTTTTTCTCAGAGACCGTTTGACATAGATACGTAAAATTTGGAACAGTTATAGCAATTACCACCACTCATATTGTAAATAAGTCAAAACTGCTTATTTCTTATTAAAGGGGGAAATTTAGGGGGTTGAGAGGGGTAGGCTGAAACTTTTTTCATTTGTAAGAATCGTGTGGGGTACCATTAGAAAGCTTGCAAAAAATTGAGTCGATGGACTGATTTTGACTTCATTTTAGACTGCAATAGTTTCGTCAAAAATAGCATTTAAAGTTGCAAGTTTTCATACAAAAATTTTCACCTCTGTCCTGGCGATTTTCGCGAAAACTATAGCTAACAGGCAGCTGACCAGTCAATACCCAATTTAAAGAAGCATAGAGACGGCGGGAAAATTATCAGCTTAACTTTATCTTTCTTAGTTTTTCAACTGCAGCTTGACCTTTGGTTGCTTAGGGCTAGCTAACTGATGCTTACACTGGTCAATTCATATTAGGCGAGAAACATCCTTAGTTAAAACTTTGGCATTGAAATTTATGACTTATGTCTTTGACACAAAGTTTAATTCTGCTTGCTTATTTTTGTGGGATATTTAATTTTATCTCAATAGCCTGAGAGAGATCTACAGAATACGACCTTATTATATTGCAAATAAGTTTCAATTTCGAACGGGCTTTCCAACCAAATTAAGAATTCCGTTCTTGACTGTCGTTATGTTTTTTTTTTCCACAATAGGACACATAGAGTTAGTAAGGCGTATAGAGATAATAAAGTCATTTAATATTTATGAACAGCTTTGGCCTCATGTATAGATTTTATTGAGAGTATCTGATTCGTCGAAACAATATACACAATATTCCTTTTCATTAAGTACCATTACATTTCTGTATTAATTGTATAATTATAATATCTATTAATTATATTCAGTTCTTATGTATATTTTTGAACGGATCGATGAGCAACAAGATTCAGGGCTATAACCGCGAAAATAGAAGTTCGCAAATTGCGAGCATTTTTCTCTGTCACTCTAATTACGCCTTCATTGGAGTAAAAGAGAAAGATCCCCGCAAATTGCGAATTTCGGTTTTCGCGGTAGCCCCTCAGTCCTGTTACGAGAAAATAATTTTGGAAGACATTAATAGTATATGACAGTTAAATATTACAGTTTTTAGAAACAAAGGTAAAATTGACGAAATATTTAATGTAAGCCGATCTTGTTTTTTAGCAGTTCTAAATAATATTAAAGTCTATATATATGGCATAGAACTAGAAACAAAATCAAATAAAAAATAATAATGAGTTCTAAATTCAAATTGAAGGAGTATACATTTAAGGTATTATAGGCCAAGCGCGCACCACGATATTAATTTTTGCGACACGATTTTAGAATCGCGCTGTAATATATCGCAGAAAATTCACTGCGCGCACTGCGATGAAAAAGTCGACGATTTGTTCATTCTCAACATGGATTTCGTACCAGTCGCTTGTCATGAAACGTGTCTTTAATATGCGATTGCTGTATGACTTTGAGCATTTATAACACAAAGGTGATCCCCGTCTATTTCCATAATTAAATGGTCAACATCTAGCGTCTCATTTTGAGACTCCATTGGAGATGCAGGTGCCGAGATGTTGGGGTTTGGAGAGCGAAATGCCGACTGAGGTCCGGCCGAGGTGCGATTTTCTTATCATAGTGCGCGCGGGGCCATACAACTCCGCATGCTGCAATTCACTTTGCGACAATCGCGGAAAAATGTGACAAATCACAATTTTAAAATCGCTGCGATTTTTTGTCGCATATGCGCGCACTAACATATAAACACATACGTTGCATTTCTGCGACAAAATTATCGCAGGACAAAAAATCGTGGTGCGCGCTTGGGCTTACTCTAAATTATTATTATACATCAAGCATTCGCGAGATGCTCGACTTCGGTATTCAAACACAAAGCAATAGTACAAGAATTTAACTAAATGCAAAGGCCGAAGGAGCGATTCGAAGATCCGAAGCGTCCGACAGACGCGCGCCTCCCGTAACTTTTCCGAGTATTTTTAAGTACAAGTGTCTAAGTCGCAAGATCCAAAGGCTGAAGTCGCATTGGGCCGAAAGCCCGAAGCATCCAGGAGGTCAGTTCTAAACACAGGTAATTAATACAAGTGTCTAAATGCGAAGGCCGGAGGCCGAGCTCCGCGTAGGGCCGAAGGCCCGAAGCCTGCAAGATGTAGATACTTATATTATTGTTCTGTGTTTAAGTACTAACATCCTGGACGCTTCGGGCCTTCGGCCCTACGCGGAGCTCGGCCTTCGGCTTTCGCATTTTAATACAGTCATTATATGTTTTCAGACAAACAAATTAATATAGTTTTCAAACCTGTGTGAGGTGATACGTTTAGGTGTACTGTTTAAAATGCACCACTCTCCCCCCCCCTCCACCTGACGCTCGACCCCCCCCCCCACCTTGAAATGTGTCCCCGTTGGTAGTTTTTTGGCATTCTCACGAAAACTATAATAGATATCAAAAAAGTGTCAAGGACAGAATTAATCCTCATTAAATTTAGAACAAAAATGGTCTTGTGTGTTTTATTATAAGTTGGACGGTATTCAAGCTATAAGTACTTGTATAACCTTAAAATAACAAAATAACCATACTAGTATGACGAAATGCAGAATATCTTCAAAACGGCTAGACCGATTTTAATAAAATATACCTAAAAAATCACCGCAGTGAAGCCAGCTATCAAACAAAAGAAACTACATCAAAATCGGTTCATCCGTTTCGGCGTTACGAAGTCACAGGTAAACACAGAAATACAAATTTTTTTCAACTGCACCCAATAATTTTGTAAACCGATTAATTTTGATCAATTATTTTAATGGGATCATGTCCCTTAAAGTTTTAGCTTTACGAAAAGTTAAAAAACATGGAAAACGGCCCAGTATTTTTCAAATTATCGGCATTTTCCCGATTTGTGAGTGGTTTCGTGTTATCACGCGCACGAGTTGCCCTTGACCCCTATAAAACGGGGGGTAGGGGAGGGGTTGTTATCAGTCACTTATCAGAAGTTGACCGGTACACATATCCGCATATTTTCCCGTAAAGAAGACCTGTGAAAAATGGAAACCACTGAAGCTGAAGTCCGCCAAGTCGTCCAGCTCAGCTCCTGCAAGAGGGGCGTAGCCAACGTTCAGTAGCTGCCACGCTGAATTTAAGTCAATCTACAGTTTGCAGAGTTTACCAGAGGTTCCAACGGACTGGATCCTTTACTTCAAGACCAAGAAGCGGCCGCAAAAAGTGTACATCAGAGAGGGACGACCGCTTCATTGTCACAACATCTCTCCGAGATCGACACCTGACAAGCGTTGCCATCCAGCAGCGTCTGCGTGAGATACGAGGAGTGGCTGCCAGTGAGTGGACAATAAGAAGAAGACTTAAGAAAGCGAACTTGACACCCAGGAGGCCTGCAACGGGGCCCAGATTGCTGGCGCGACACCGTACAGCCCGAAGAGAGTTTGCAGAAAATCATATGGACTGGACCATTGAGCAATGGACCCCAGTTCTCTTCTCGCACGTGTGCAGAATATGCTTGAATGGATGTGACCGAAGAGGAAGAGTCTACAGAAGGCCAGAAGAACGGTTCGCCCAATGTTGCTTCTCCGAAAGGGTCGCGCCACGGCCCCCGCCAGGCACGAAAACCAGCTCTGTTCGCGCGACGTAGGAAACGTCGTCCCAGAACATCACGGATCCACCGCCATAGGCGACCCTTTCGGAGAAGCAACATTGGGCGAACCGTTCTTCTAGCCTTCTGTAGACTCTTCCTCTTCGGTCACATCCATTCAAGCATATTCTGCACACGTCCGAGAAGAGAACTGGGGTCCATTGCTCAATGGTCCAGTCCATATGATTTTCTGCAAACTCTCTTCGGGCTGTACGGTGTCGCGCCAGCAATCTGGGCCCCGTTGCAGGCCTCCTGGGTGTCAAGTTCGCTTTCTTAAGTCTTCTTCTTATTGTCCACTCACTGGCAGCCACTCCTCGTATCTCACGCAGACGCTGCTGGATGGCAACGCTTGTCAGGTGTCGATCTCGGAGAGATGTTGTGACAATGAAGCGGTCGTCCCTCTCTGATGTACACTTTTTGCGGCCGCTTCTTGGTCTTGAAGTAAAGGATCTAGTCCGTTGGAACCTCTGGTAAACTCTGCAAACTGTAGATTGACTTAAATTCAGCGTGGCAGCTACTGAACGTTGGCTACGCCCCTCTTGCAGGAGCTGAGCTGGACGACTTGGCGGACTTCAGCTTCAGTGGTTTCCATTTTTCACAGGTCTTCTTTACGGGAAAATATGCGGATATGTGTACCGGTCAACTTCTGATAAGTGACTGATAACAACCCCTCCCCTACCCCCCGTTTTATAGGGGTCAAGGGCAACTCGTGCGCGTGATAACACGAAACCACTCACAAATCGGGAAAATGCCGATAATTTGAAAAATACTGGGCCGTTTTCCATGTTTTTCAACTTTTCGTAAAGCTAAAACTTCAAGGGACATGATCCCATTAAAATAATTGATCAAAATTAATCGGTTTACAAAATTATTGGGTGCAGTTGAAAAAAATTTGTATTTCTGTGTTTACCTGTGACTTCGTAACGCCGAAACGGATGAACCGATTTTGATGTAGTTTCTTTTGTTTGATAGCTGGCTTCACTGCGGTGATTTTTTAGGTATATTTTATTAAAATCGGTCTAGCCGTTTTGAAGATATTCTGCATTTCGTCATACTAGTATGGTTATTTTGTTATTTTAAGGTTATACAAGTACTTATAGCTTGAATACCGTCCAACTTATAATAAAACACACAAGACCATTTTTGTTCTAAATTTAATGAGGATTAATTCTGTCCTTGACACTTTTTTGATATCTATTATAGTTTTCGTGAGAATGCCAAAAAACTACCAATGGGGACACATTTCAAGGTGGGGGGGGGGGTCGAGCGTCAGGTGGAGGGGGGGGGGGGGGAGAGTGGTGAATTTTAAACAGTACACCTAGATGTATCACGTCACACAGGTTTGAAAACTATATTAATTTGTTTCATTTTCCCATACATTGATTACATAGAATAACTCAATTATTTAGACACTTGTACTATTGTTCTGTGTTAAAGCACTGACATCCTGGACGCTTCGGGCCTTCGGGCTACGCGGAGGTCGGCCTTTGGCCTTCACATTTAGACACTTGTACTATTGCTCTGTGCTAAAGCGATGACATTTTGCTAAAGCTCGGCCTTCGGCCTTCGCACTTAGACACTTTGTACTATTGTTCTGTGAGTGCAGTTGAATACGGTATCCTAAAAACAGGCAAACAACCTCAAATGTAACGATGCGAGCGGTACGGCTACCATCAGTTTGGCATTGACATAAACGCTACCGTGGGCGTGAACGTAATTTACTTTCTATGCATCTCGCTCGTACTGACATATTAGTGCGAAAGAGATATACCTATAGGAAGTAAATTACGTTCACGATATCGTTTATGTCAATGCCAAACTGATGGTAGCCGTACGGAACACTAAATGCCTCGAGCTATCTCGGACTTGGCCAAATTATTTATTCTTAATTTAAAATAAAAGTGACATGAATTATTCACTTTCATTTTATTCTAAAATAACGAGTGCAGGAATAATTCTTATTCAAATCGATTGGAATAAGAATAAAATTTGTGTTTTTATTCTTATTCAAGTTAATTTTTGCCCAACTCTGCCGATTACCCATTCATTTTACGAGTCTCAAGATCAAGTTATGTTAGGGTCGAGCTCAGAGTGATAATCTTTAGCCCGTAGCCCATGTTCTTTGTTAGGTACGTCGCAAGCACGCTGGTTAACCTGAAGGGCATTGACTTGAAATGACATCATTGGAGATATTGGTATACCTGCCTACAAGTAGATAGGTAGGTAGGTATGTGGTATGTTCTCTTAATACTGAATTCGCAGAGGTTAATTACAAACAATCATGTAATCCGTAATTTATAGATGATATTACTTTAATTTTCATTGTTAATTATATTACTGACTGCCAGATTTTATATTTTTATTTATTACAAGAAATTATTATGGAATTACTATTAAAGTAATCGTAATCTGATGTGACTAAGTATGTAATTGCTTTCATACACTACTGAAATGATTATTATTATGTATGCTAAAATAAAATGAAAAAATTTACTCAGCCACTACTATGTAGGTACCGTTTTAATTAACTTATAACAGTTATAACCCTTCAGCGACGAAAGGGCAAAATAAAATACTCTTGAAATGAAAACTGCTCGGTTTATGACAGATGGCACGATTCGCAAAATGAATTAGAGCTTAACTAGATACGATATAGTAAAGATAATTAACTTTACTATTTCATATCTAGTGAATCTCTAATTCATTTCCCGAATCGAGCCGTTAAACCTATCTTTTAAATGTAAAAGTCAAACTATCTTAATATCTACTTGGCATCACCAAGACATACCTATGGACTTAGTTAGATAGATACTATACATATTTAGTTTTTAAGATGTTTTGTATCCATATAAGAATACCTAATCTAATATCGCAATAATTATTGATAAGCATAGGCACACAAAGACGTATCTGCTAAGTAAAATAAAAAAATCTAAACTTGTCCTCAGCGATTATGTAAAGTAGCTACACCTACTCCCAATTTCACGACACCGACCCGTATTTTATTTTCCTTGATAACTTACTCACTCGCTATTCTATTACCAGAGGTCAAAGAACTTCTACAAGTGTACAACTTATAACTTTCATCTGAATAACAATTACGGTGTCTGTTACCCTGGAGTGCAACGAACATGATTAACTCTAGTCATTACTGAATGGCAGTGAATGATACAGCACTGTACAAGTACACTGATAACTCTGAACTTAACGAGCGAAACTTAGGCATTATATTCTCTGGTACCTAGCTGCCAAGTCAATCCCTGATACCAGTTTCCTTACCACTACTATATGCATATTGCACGTACATAGGTAGTAGATATTTTTGTAGAAATTAGAGATTTCTATTTTATTCCATGCTAATCGTTAAATATCCTTTCACAGCCATCGGGAAATCGATCGTATTAAACCTTATAAGTACCTTACCATGAATTATAAAAGCTTCCCCTTTTTGCATCGGTAGGTAAAATACCTACAAGATAAATTTGCGTAAATATGACAATGGAATTAATCTTGATGAGAGATGCATCAATTAGTTCTATGGAATATACCTACATATATATTGGGCCTGTCGTACAAAGAACACACGTTGGATATATGGAACACAAAGTAACCGAACCGAGTAGCCTAAATTAACCTTTGCCATGCCACGGTTATGCAGGCACGCAGGTACAGTGTACAGTACCCTTGTCAAGGTATTAAAAATCCACAAAAACCATCATTTCTATATATGGGCAATATAAGGTCGTGTACTTACGTATTTTTAGCACTTTTCCGTTTCGTTATTTATTAGCTTGACTGTACGTTCTAATTAAAATAATAAAAAAAAGGAAAAACGACATCAAAAAGGATAAAATATTTTTTATTAATTATAGGTGAGTTTTCAACTGATATTATTATTATGTACCTAACTACTTAAAGATAGTTACACCTACGCTAGCCTAGCTGTGCCTGCTTGTAGGTATATACATATTTTGGTCTATTCATTTAAGCTTGGCTGACATCACAGGGGGTGGGTCTTGAAAAAATAAGTAGCTATTACCTATGTACTTTTTTTTTGTCTTCCTATGTCCAATTGTCCATACTTCTTTCTACGTATTAAATATAACAAAAAAGTTAATTAAGAATTACCAGCCAGAAGAGAGACACGCATGGAATAAGTCTAATAACCATGTTAATTGCGACTTTAAATCTCTCAACACCCAACTAAAAACTATAGCGTGACGTAAGAGCACCTGCATTCATTGTTAAGTTCGTAGTGCATCGCGTTAACTAAGGGCGTAACATGAACAGCTGTTAGTTCAGTTGCTTTCCCCCAATAAAACCTGCTGCGTGTCACTCTTGGCTGAGCACAGCCTTTGGCCACTGGCACCACCATACGTCACCAACCCCTAGCTATATCTCTTTCTAGCACACACTTATTAAAATAAGCATCTCTTTTCCTTGCCAGTTTTACTTCAAAGGGGTTGTGTGGGTTGTTTAATGGTCGTCCCGGCAACGGAGCCCCGTCCACAAGACCCGCGGCTGCCCGGCACGCTGACGTCCTACATTGTACTTCCATAATTAGACAATATTTAATTTAGAAAATGTTCTAGTAAAGTGTCGGTTTAGTACATCAACTTATCACAACACGTAAGTAGATAGCGTTATTAATTAATTATGTACCTACATAGGTTTAATCTAAGTATATAGGTTATAAGATCGTATGCAGACTCAGCTGACGCAGCACGCTGATATTAGAATTTATTAGTTTCTTACTACGTGTCAGATTCCAAATTCCCAAAAGTTGGTAACTGTTTTCCACATATCCTAGATCCTTTTTAGTTGATTGATAATGATATACTTATTGATGATTAACGACTTAATACCTATGTGTTTTAAAATTTACCTACTTACCCTTAGAGGTACTTATTGAATTAGGTACTTCATTTCTAAATTTATATCTTTTAATTATGTACATAGTTACAAAATCCCTTTCATGTTACCCATTAAGAAGTTATATCCATTTACTTATTCAGGTCAGGACTCTCAGGAGGTTCAGATCAAACAAACGAAACAGTACAATTTAAGTAATCGTGATTTAGGCTCAATAATTAGAACTCTTAAGTTTGTTTTTAGGACTAGAAATAACTGTCATAATTCTTATAAATAAGTATGTCGTTTTATGTAAATTGGGCGGTAATTTTAAAGTAGGTATTTGATGAGTAGGAAAAAAATATTGTGATAGTTAAAATCATATCCTTATTACTTGCCACATAAAGTATCTGCAGATAAAAATCCTCATGTCTTCATGCTTTTTACTTCAGATTTTTTATTCGCGAAGTACCTACCTATAGTGGGATTTGGCGAAGCGTCCATTGAACTAAATAAATAAACCGTCTGTGATTTAGCTTACTGATTAAGTAAAGTACCTAAGTATAGGTTAATTTAAACATTTGAACCTCGTAAACATCATGTAGATAGGGCGTTTACGACCTAGTCAATTCGGAGATAATAGCAAGAAAATCGTGAGAAAGTAAGCATGAATGAGGATAATAATAATCATAATAAGCGTGCTCACGACGTAAATATCACTCGCCGTGTGAAAATCACGAGTGCAATGGCTAGACTCTATAGCAGAGCCCAACTGGGGAAATACCTCCACCTTAAGCCTCCTCCACACTCGTGCGCGAATCGCGGCGCGAAGCCGCGAACGTGAGTGTGGCGTCGATTTACGCAGACGGCGAAATCGACTCCACACTCACGTTCGCGGCTTCGCCCGCGATTCACGCGCATAGTCTGGAGGGGGCTATACAGAAAACCGCAGCCAAATAACACGAGACCCTACTCATAGTGTTGTGTTCCTGCCGGTGAGTAAGTTTGCCTAAGCTCAACGAGGGTGCGAGCGTCCGTAGGCTACGGAGACTGCTTACCAACAGGCGGGCCGTGTGCTTGTTTGCCACCGACGTAGCATAAAAAAATACTGTTGCTCCGCGTTCTTCAGTACCAGGTTACCTACCCACTTGAATGCGTCCGCCGTTAAACTTAAAAGATTAAATTGTTTTTTTTTTATCTTACTCGTAATAGAGACGTTGCTGGGCACAGACCTCCCCTCCTGCACTTAATACCCTAATTTTAATTACGGACACGGATACCCGCATAGATTAAACGGTGTCGTTTTCACGCAATTAGAATTAACCGTAAAAGATACTACATGATGCCCTTCTAAAATATCAAGTAACTTGCAACTGAGGTAGGGGAAGGACGCAGGAACACGTGTCAGTTCCTAAAAATGTATTTTCTACCTAACCTGAGGTACACGAGTACCTACACAAAGAAACTAAACGATATATTTTTTTTTTCAGACAATAATATGAATATGATAGACACACAAAGAAGCAACCGGACAATATGACATTGACGGACAGTTTTTCCGGGGAGATATCTAGCGCAACCGATGATTCTTCATCCAACTGGGATCAACTATACTGCTCCCATCTGTGGTCAAACAGCAACCTACGGAAAACAATACTCAACAATGTCCAAAATGTGGACGATAGAGTCATTACGTATTGTTATACCTGCAGGGGAAAGATGAGAAAATATGAGATAAAATCTCCACGAACTGATTTCCGACCAAATGAGCATTCCACTCCACACATAAGAATTTCCAAAGAGGTTAGCTTACCGTTAGATGACCCAAGAGAAGATTCCATATGTGAAGATATTAGTAGGACAGAAGTTTACTCGTGCAGAAAAAGTGCCACAAAAGACTCCGCCATCACAGATGTAGAAATTAACCGTTGCATTCCATCAATATCTCATCAAATAGACTCAAATATTCGCCAAAAATTTACTTCCTATGAAACACAGCCTACTGAAAGTAATCCTCGAAGACTTAGGAAAAGCCTAAAAGGCATCGGATGTATCGTGAATTTTGCTCTAACTGAACCCGTCAAGAAGCGGACTCAGATCCAAGCGTGCTCAATAAGTGTGATGATTGTTGCTATTGTAGTTATAAGTTTTGTTTTGGTGAATTTTACTACTCCTAGTTCTACACGTGTAAAAGTAATTAGTACAACTGTAGTGCCAACCCAACCCGTAATTGTTAATAAAACTTCGTCAGCAGTTACAAATATCGCATTACCGTCGGCGCAACTGCCCGAAGTTGTCACCACTGAAATATCATTGACAACAGAAGACGAGTTCAGCAGTACAACTGAAAATAATTCCTTAATTAATAATGTTTTATCTAAAATCCGTAAGAATATAAGGACTTATCCGAAAAACTCTAACAAAAGCAAAGAAAGCCAAAAACCAAAAGATATCATAAATCGAGACATTGTATCGCAAAGTTTCTGCTCGTGCCAAACAGATGAAATATGCATGCTAAACGAAAGCAGCGGAACGCCAGATTGCAAGAAAGCTATCGACGCCGATGATCCTACGGGTAAGTTCACATTACCCTTAGTACCTACATACATGTTTCCACCAACCATAGTTTAGCCATGACTTAGGTAAAATGCATAAATTTTATGGACTACCAATACCTCCCATAGAGCCACACCTACCTAGCTCTACCTTTTCAAATACCTATAATTAACTTCATCTCCCAATTAGAAGAAGACGTTTAGGTCTGCTCCACGAGTTCTGATAAAGAAAGCGCTAGATTGCATGTTTATCGCCCTCGCCATTGCGACAAATATAAAATATTTAAATATAATTCGTAGGTTCTCGACTTTCGAGGGCTGCGTGTCTTAAACACTAAAGCAAACCAAAAAGTTCTTGAAAGTTGATCTCTGAACGATAAGTACTTAAAAAACATAATTAGACTAGGTATTATTGATATGATTAGGCTTTAGTTATTGTTTAATTGAAGCATTCGTTTATTTTTTAACAAACCAATACGCATACGTATTGCCAGTGGGGCAGGTTCGTGAAGCAGATATTGTTTTCCTACTTATATTCTGAATTTACCTAAATTCTCATCTGCAGGTTGTGGAGGTCTGTGTGCCTTGGAGACCGAGGCATGTCAGCTAGTAGACAGAGTGCGAGGCGTGCGCGTGTGCCGGCAGCTGAATCTGGTGACGTGCTCGCCGCAAGAGTGGCGCTGCCGCAACGGGCTGTGCGTGCCGGCCACGGCGCGCTGCGACGGCGCCGTGCAGTGCTACGACAAGTCTGACGAGACGCACTGCGGTAAGAACCATCTATTTAATATGCTATTGTGGGAAGGTATGCCAATTGTAAACTACTTACTAGCACACTGGCAGCTGGGCCCGTAACGTAACGTGCTCGCGGGAGAAGTGGTGCTGTCGCAACGACCTGTACTTTTCCCACCACGGTACGCTGCAATGTAGACATCAGGTCTGATGAGCCGAGCTGTGGTAAACTTCATTACCTTACATTACCGACTCACGGCTGGACTGCAAGTCTTGTTACTGCTATACCTAAACTACTGACAAAAGCGCTTCATGGGTCAACGAAAAACAATGTTAACCGATTTTGATCTAAATCTCGAGATTCCACCACAGAATAACTAATAGTACTACCGTACAGAAAATTCACTCGTTCACAAAAGTCACATTTAGGTATAAAATTATACCTATACCCGCCACCTGCACGCAAAATTGAAACTTATATACCTACGTAACCGCGCACGAACCGTGAATCTTCCTTGCGCGCCACAGTTTTATGACCGAGCTGTGAGCGTCGGCACAGGGTTGAAACTTGACAAGTTTTTGTACCTATACCTACCGATTTATTATTTTTAAGATTAATATGTAGGAATTACTAACGTTGATTCTGTAAACATATTTTTTTTATCCGGAGATAGTATGTCTGATTCTTACGGAAGTAGGTAGATATGCCACAGCCGTATTCCTTTGAAAATATGTCGGTCAGTTCCTAATATTGTTTCTGGGCGACCAATAATCATTTTAAATTGGTCTAAAGCGCTTAAGTTTTATGCAAACAAAACGAATTAGTTGTCGAATTTGATTACTTAGTATTTATGTTATGTTTTAAAGTATTCACCTTTCAATATCGTCCGGAATTTAATAAAATGTTATTTCTGCAACCTTGTTCTTTAGACATCCGTAAAGAGAACAATATCTTTTATAGGGATTAGATCGAGATATAGGTTTCGAAGCCATTGTGTATTTTCAAATTTGCGCGAGCGCCACGTAACACGACTAAGTATCGTCACAGAATAAATAATAGTACTACCGTACAGAAAGGAAGCTTCCTACAAAACCGAAGTTTGACAGCGGTTCAGGGTCGAATCATGCTATCCCTTTCTAATACATGGCACTATCCCTTTCGGCTAATTAGGGTTGTCAAAATTCAAATGATTATCTTATCTGTGGTCGTGCACGCAAAAGGAAGTCAAGTGGTGCCAACCCTAATAATTGCTCGGAGCAATGCTGAGCCGAGCGGAGCCGAGTTTGGCCGAAGTCAGGAGCTTCGCACCCCTGGTATCGTGCGAGCCGAGCGGCACGCGGCAGCCCACTGCCATACGCCGCGCAACGCGGCGCGCCGGCCAAATGTACCTAAACTGCGTAGTGACACCCCCCTGATTCCACATATGTATATAGATAAACTGACTGAGCTGGTTAGTATGCTATGAGCCCAACAGCCTTGTATTGTACTGTCCATTGGGAAGGCGCCGTACAACTTACGAAACTCACAGCGGTAAGAACAAAATTAAACTGTTTATATTCATGTGCTGTAGATAAATGGATGTTAGAGTGTGCAACACGAACACGACAGAAGTTGATTCAATAAAAATATATTACGTGCGTTAGTTTCTAATTACAGTAACTAGGTACCTACATTAATGCACAAAGGAAGGAACAAGGAACACATTGGAACACCTATTAAATTGGAGGCAACTCGTTGATCTTTAAGAGGACTTGTGACAAAAAATTCGCTGTAAATAACAAGAAATAGGTAAATCAAAATGAAGTCAATATGCTGCAGTATGCTGAGAAAGGGGCTGCTACAGGGACTGGGGCCTAGGGTGGCAGACTGCAAATCCGCCACTGTAGGTATTAGAGGGCATGCCTATAGTTCGTTTTTTTTAGCATTAGAAAGAACTTGAAAGAAGGTAAGCAATCTTGGCATGTCTTTTAATTGAAAAACGCTTTTTTAAAATCAGTAACTATTACTTATGAAAGCAGAAGAATATAAATGATCGTATTAGATTCATAATTGTTACATATTTGCCGTAACTTATTTTTAAAATGTGTTTTTCAATCAAAAGACACATCAAGATTGTTTACCTAATTTCTAATGCTAAAAAAAACGAAGTATAGAATTAGAACTGTGATATCCTACTTCTATATTTCTATACCTAACCTACCGTTCACTGGGTAATTCGAATAAGTAAATGATGTTATTCAAATTTAAGCAACTTGAAGGCCAAAAAGTGAGATAGATAAGTAAAACCATGTAAAATATAGAGGAAGCAGATGGGTTTTACCAGACATACATTCTACAAATGGCGGCGTAAAGGAGAAATTGATTTGATTGTTTGCTTGTTACAGAGTGTGATCTAACGAAGCAGTTTCGTTGCGGTCACTTCATATCATGCTTCCCCAACAACAAGCTGTGCGACGGGATCATCGACTGCTGGGACGGTTTCGACGAAGTTAACTGCACGACAGGTTATTTATCAATTTGCTCACTACCTACCATATTACCTGCCCATCAATTTTGCGAAATCGTAACTTTCTAACTGGTATCTTTTTTATACTGCCCCTTAATTTTCACCATTGCACGTTGTCGTTATCACGGCTGAATTGACCGTTGCCAAAGACTTTTAACTTGGGAACTTACTTAAATACATATCTACAATATAACATGGATGGTAGGCATCAAAGATAATATGGATTCATCATCATCATCTCAGCCTATATACGTCCCACTGCTGGGCACAGGCCTCCTCTCGAGCGCGAGAGGGCTTGGGCTATAGTCCCCACGCTAGCCCAATGCGGATTGGGGACTTCACATACACCTTTGAATGTCTTCGCAGATGTATGCAGGTTTCCTCACGATGTTTTCCTTCACCGAAAAGCGACTGGTAAATATCAAATGATATTTCGTACATAAGTTCCGAAAAACTCATTGGTACGAGCCGGGGTTTGAACCCGCGACCTCCGGATTGCAAGTCGCACGCTCTTACCGCTAGGCCACCAGGCCGCGTAGCCAAGATGCCAATCGCTTACGCTCCGTAGCGATCGAAACGCAACTGTCACTGTCACACTAATATGGAAGAGTGATAGAGAGACGTAATGCTTTTCGTTGTCGAAGCGATAGCGATTGTAACCTTGGCTAGGCCGGCTGCGCTTCATATAATATGGATTATAGGTACTTAACTAGTAACTACGTTCTAGTCTAGAGACTTAAGACTACGTTATTTGTTGAATTAGGTATATTTATATATGTAGGTATGACGATAACGAAGTGGCATTAGGCGAATCATTTTAATTTAAGTCTACAAAAAAATTTGGTGGCTGCATCCAGACTCGTGAAAAACGCTCGAGGCGTCTTTACCAGTTTCTCTTTAACAGTGCAACCTCGATCAGTTTTGAGCGCTAAACCTTTACAAACTAAAGGGATCATAAAATATCATATTCAGTTGATATCGACTTGCTACACTTTGTATTGTAGCAAGAGTAGAGTACGCCTAATTCATAGGGCCACAAACACTGATTTTTTGTTTTAGGATTTTTCGTACTTATTATACCGAATGTAAAGTAAATCGCCGTGACCTTCATTCAGTTGCCACGAAACTGGGTTATGAATGTATTCACTCCAACTAACGGGAGTTCCTACTCATTATAATCTATATTGACATAAATTTAATACTTAACGAACGCCGGCGTGACACATTTTTTCGAACTGCTAATGAGTAAATACATTTTGTTAAGGTCACGAACAATATGGGTAGGTAACTGATGCCTAGGCTATCAACTCTTAGCCCCTAACCTCAATAAGCAGACTCGTGTTAATCGTTATTGTCATAGTGGCAATTAGTTTATCTCGTAATTAATGAAAGGTAGTTATTATACCTATAAGATACCTATGATTAATTTGACGGGGTCAAATCGACCCCATACTGCAGAGATGTACCTATGATCAAAGAAATTGAAACGTACCTACTCATTGCATGTATTGCAGGTACATACCTTTTTGTGTTTTGACACAATAACCGTCGCGCACACGCTAACAGCATTGGTAGAAACTAACAAATTGTTATACGGTTTTTATTGACAGACAAGTGCTCTGTGTCTGAAGAAGAACTGACTGACTCACTTAACACCGTACCGAACCAGTCGAACCACTCACTTACAATAAAAATCTAAATACATAAATAATAAATTCATGTTGTCACAGATCATTTTACAAACGATACTAAGAATATTCAGTTCTTGGCAGCGAAAGTATTAACTTTTGATAACTGTTCCAGAATGTCCCGAAGACCAGTTCACCTGCACAGACGGTCAATGCATCCTCGAGTCGCGCTTCTGCGACGGCTACGCCGACTGCCCGGACGGCAGTGACGAACCACGCGGCTGCGACGGCGGTTGCAGTAAACACGAGCTGCAATGCAGGAACCGCCGCTGCGTATCTAACACCATGAGGTGCGACGGACATGACAACTGCGGCGACGCTACTGATGAAGTTAACTGCTCTTGATGATGCATATGCTTCTCTTATACAATATTCCGATTGTACCTACCTACTTGACTACGACGATGGTTGTAAGGTTGTAGCAAACACGAGCTGCAGTGCAGGAACCGCCGCTGCGTATCTAACACCATGAGGTGCGACGGACATGACAACTGCGGCGACGCTACTGATGAAGTTAACTGCTCTTGATGATGCATCCTTCCGATTGTACCTACCTACTTGACTACGAGGACGGTTGTAGTAAACACGAGCTGCAGTGCAGGAACCGCCGCTGCTGTCTAACACCGTGAGGTGCGACGGACATGACAACTGCGGCGACGCTACTGATGAAGTTAACTGCTCTTGATGATGCATCCTTCTCTTATACAATAGGGACAATGCACTAGTTTTCGTCCGGCTCTAGTTTTCGCCCACTTGATGACGAAACTTGAATATAAGCCTTCATATCTGCACAAATTTGGACTTATTGCAATCCTTAATATCTAAACAAAACAATGTATAATACAAAAAATATATATTTCAAAAGTAGCAAATTATAAAATTATAAATGAAATGTATTATTTGCTAATCCGTCAAGTGGACCGAAACTGACGCAATTACCCTGTTTCAACTTTCAATTGTACTTGACTACGACGACTGTTGTAGGGTTGTATTACTACAACCCTGTGTCTCGTGTCTCGTGTTTACACACGAGATAGGTACAGTGCAGGAACTGACGCTGCGTGTTACACCGTGGGATGCGACGGCCTTATTAACTGCGACGACGCTACTGATGAAGTCAACTGCTGTTGGTGATGCATTCTACCCTTATAAAATATTCCGATTTTGTTTGCTACGAAGGCGGCTGCAGTTAAGGCTAGTTTTAGTGTCGCGCTGACAGGCCAAATAGGTATCATGTTTAGGGCGCGTTTAGAAAAACTTCGATCATCTGTTTGACACTAAAACCAGCCTAACTCTGGCGATGCCACTGATGAAATTCACAGCTCTTAATTATCTGTCCTTCCCTTTATAAAATATTCAAGTTTTGAGTGTAAGTGTTGATAGAGTGACTGTTTTAAGTTGTTTTAACTGGGAGTGATTTCAACTTAGTATACCTAAGTATAGCTGAAATGGCTAAAATAATTATAATTATATAAATTTTGCGTTATTAATGAATTACATTACTTTGTATATAATTAGATAGTGAAATAAATAGTGACTGAAATGAATTACTCTTTTTGACTCCATGAACTCAGTGTCCCTATTATTAAACCCCGAGGGGAAGTGAGAGGTGAAATAAGTCTGATTTGAGTGCGGTTTTTATTGGGTTTTTATAATCAAAATTGTAGATGTAGATGGCGTTTTTTAATTTTGTCGGGGGTTGTTTACCTACAACGAGCTGACTCGCATTAAGCACAACATACACGTGTGTGCATGATGAAATTTGCTAAACTTAGTGTAGGTAGGTAGAGCGACTTAAATAATTCATTTATACTTAATTCATTAATATTAACTTCATAAAAACTGATGCCTAAATGATTAAAAAGTTATCTATGTTTTTTTAGTATATAAAATTACCACTATCACTAGGTAAAATAAATAAATGAATAAAATCATCATCATCATCTCAGCCATAAAACGTCCACTGCTGAACATAGGCCTCCCCCTTTTTTGGGGGGTGAATGAATAAAATAATAAATAAATATTATAGGACATTCTTACACAGATTGACTAAGACCCACAGTAAGCTCAAGAAGGCTTGTGTTGTGCGTACTTAGACAACGATATATTTAATATATAAATACTTAAATACATAGAAAACAACCATGACTCAGGAACAAATATCTGTGTCATCACACAAATAAATGCCCTTACTGGGATTCGAACCCAGGACCATCGGCTTCACAGGCAGGGTCACTACCCCTAGGCCAGACCGGTCGTCAAAATGCGAGAAATTTATAATAAACGCATAAAACGTGCATAAAACTATCGGTGATGTGATCGTTTTGGTTTGATCAAGTTCAAGTGAAGTGATTCAAGTGATTGTGGGGTCACCTATACCTATACAAACTTTGAACTTCGCGCCTTTACTTTTCACGGAAATGAAATGGTTAGCCAACTTAAGGAAGATTATAATATCTGGAGTTTTCAGACTATTTTTCATATCGAATCAGTCTAGCCAACATTAAAATGCCAAGTTGAGTTATCTGTGGTTTTTTACGTGAGATGAAATGCTATTCTATAATCTATGAATGAAGTTTCTCTCTTGACTTTACGATACGTGCCTGGTGCCTGCCAATCATTATAATTTTATTAGTTGTTGATTCAGCAAAACTCGTAATTAGTGTATAAAATAATAGTTGCCATTACGTTGCACTATGGCTGACAGTGATGATGAGTACGATCGTAAGCGACGAGACAAGTTTCGTGGTGAAAGAGGTACAGCGGAAGGCAGCAGCTACCGGAGCAGCGATCGGCGGGAAGAAAGAGGTCGTGGACGCGAAGAGTGGTCTGAGAGGTACAATTATTATTCTATACGTTAGCGTATGTGGCAGTTATTTTATGTTTACATCATAAACACTGAGCTTTCTTTTCTAGATCCCATCCTCAAAATACCGAGCCTCCTAAGAATCCTATACCTGCCCCTAAATATCCTAAGCGTTGTTTTACCCTAGTAATAAGGTACAAATTAAGTTATTGACTGCTACTATGCACACCATCTGTCTTAGCTTAGACTTAGAGATGTGACTTATTGTAATTTGTAACGTAGTTTGCTTTCCTCTAACTTTATATGAAATAAGTATTTGTATTGAAAATCTACTAAGGTATATTACGGTAAATCTGATACTTGAGATCTTCGGGTAACTTCAAGAATGGACTATGGACAAACTGATGAAATTATTGGTGACTTTCAAACCAACCGACATTCTGTGTGGCAATAGCTTTACCTAAATACACCTAATGTCATTTCCAAATAAGAAGTAAGTGTGTAATAGTAGTAATAACGACTTATGTTCCCTCCATAGAAAACTTGCTTAAAGTGAGGGAACGTAGTAGCATGTAGTAATTGTAGTAGCATGTGTATAATAGGTAGCATGAAGTGAATAAAAAAGAAAATATAATTTACTACAAATCAGCCCTATAGTTCATGCAGAAAGAGAAGACTCGTAGATCCTATTATACATTTCACAACTCATCTCTAATGCATTTCATCCAGATTCCTTAAATTCAAGCATGTCCCATACAAATTGAAAGCAAATAGAGCATAGAGCTCAATGCAATGGTCAATGGCAATTAGGTATTCTGTTTGATAATAATCATGGTGAATTTTATTAACCGCCATGCCTTGTTCTGACAAAGATATATTTATATAAACTAATTAATCAAAATTTCATTTTGACGCATTTCCTAGACACTAATTAGTATAATATTGCTTCAAGATCCCGAGGTGGAGGTCGCTCGGGACCTGATTACAGAGACTACCGCGGAGGAGCCAGTGCAAGCCGCGGCTACTCCCCCATCCGGGGTGAGGGGCCACCCAACAAGAGAATCCGGCCTGACTGGCCCATGGAAGACAGGAGATATGGGGGGATGCCTCATGATTCATACGGGTCCTATGGTTGGGCACATGATCATTTTGGGCCTCATCCTGCCCATCAAGGATATGGTCAGCCCATGCCCCCAGTTCCTGCTAGGTAATCAATGTTCAGCTTCAAATTACAAAAAAATATCTATATAAAACTTGTCATGATGGTATTTAAAGACAATCTTAAACTTCAAATTGAACTTTAACATTATTCTTTTTTCATAAAATTTCTTTAAATTAATAAAGCTATTAACTTCTTAAATCAGAGTTTTCATAACCTATGAATGGAGCTAAAGTTTTGCTTTTATGGCCATTATTTAGACCTTAAAATCAGACTTCCATATGGAAAACTGGATTTCAAGGGCTTTATGGGCCTGGTAATTCAGTTAAAATATTTCAGATAATATAAAACCATTCCTCTGGTGATATTCTTTGTTTTCACCCAATGATCACACATGTGTCTATAGTGTAATATACTAAAATAGGATTATTATTTTAGGGACGCAGTCCTCCCCATTGGTCCATCAGACGGCTCGTCCACCATGATGTCCTTCAAGGCGTTCCTCGCGGCGCAGGACGACTCCATCACCGTCGACGACGCCATTGTCAAGTACAACGAGTACAAACTCGAGTACAAGCGACAACAACTCAATGAGTTCTTCGTGGCTCATAAAGACGAGGAATGGTATGTAGCATTTTTATATTCATTCTTTACAAATCTTGGAAAACTTTATATTTACATGTATTTCAATTTACCAAAAAAACTTGCTTTTTGTTGCAAGCAGACTCATAAAAAAACCATAGAGTCTTATGAAGATTGATTGTAGAATTTTTGAATAATAACTTGAAGTTTGAATCGTAAGGAAATTTTCTATACTCAGCTGTATATTAATGTTTTTGCTGGTAATTAAAAGATTCTAAGCATTAACAAACATTGCATGAGATGAAAATATAATTTGTGATTTTTTAAGATCAGTTAAAGCTTAAAATCTTTTAAAGACCTTATGCAAATTATAATGTAACCTTTTTTCCCTACAGTCAACCGCGTAAACGCGTGGAATTGCTGGACACCGTTGAGAAAAATATATTGAAACTTTGTACAAATAAAAATCGTGTGTGTAGCTAGTTGATCTCGCGTTGACCAGTAGCGCGCAATGCTACCGGTTTCGATACTGTAGGGCTGTTAGGGCTAAATTCCACAAGTGTGGTACAGGTGAGAATGAAGTAATTTTACAAATTATTACTAAGCTCTTTAGTTTTCTGAACACCAACAGTGGTTGAGCAAGACTGGTGTGCAACAGAGGTATAAACTGCTATGACATTCTTTCTAATAAAAGCGAAAGTTCTGTAGTTTTTATGAGCCTTTATTAGTGAGAAAGTCATGTCTATGTTGTTGTAAGTCTGTTAGAAGTGATTTTTATGAAATATTCTCTGGAACAATCACTTGCGCTTCTAAGAGACTTAGTATTTGAGTGTATGACAAGACTAGACAACTTGTAGTCGTGTTGTGTACTCTACTCTGAAGGCATGATAACAATTGATTTTGATTTAGGTTCAAGATCAAATACCATCCTGAAGAATCGGTTAAACGGAAAGAAGAGCAACTCAATGCGCTAAAGGTTAGTCTTGTTTGATTATTCATGTTAATTACGTAGTTGCTCTCTCAATTAGATGCCTTGATTGATAGCTCAGTTTAAATAGGAACTTGTGTTATGATATCTATAGGCAGATATTTTTTTTTTATAAGCAGGAGTGTATCTTATTGAATAAGAGACTGATGGTAAGTCGTTTTCTAGAACCGCGTCAACATCTTCCTGGAGCTTCTAGAAGGTGGGGAGCTGGACAAAGTATCCGTGGACGTGGACAAGTCCGACCAATTGGTCCGATTGCTGGATACCGTGGTCATAAAACTAGAAGGCGGAACTGAGGAAGATCTGAAAGCGCTCGATCTGCCGCCTGCGCCCGAGAATACTAATTCGATAAGTGAAAAATCAGGTACCTATATACTTATTTACGGAACCTGTGTTTAAGACTAGGATCCTATTGTATGAAGTTACAAGTTTACAGGTGTAAAACGGCGTTTAGGGCCACCCCACACTAGCGTCTAGTCAACTCCACAGCTGCTGAAAGCAACGTTAGCGCAACTGCGAAGGGACGCCATTTTCCATAGCGCTGACTAGACGCCGACGCTCAAAAGACGCTAGTTTGGGAAAGTCCTTACACGCTCTTAACCAGTGGCGAAACCGAGGCGCGTTTTAATTATTGATACCGCTTTAAACTTTGTAAAATTGTTACTTGTATCTTTATAAAACTACTTACAGCTTACTCTTCGTAATAAACCCAATGTTGAAACGCTGTTATTAAAGTCTGTTTTTTGTTGATGTAGTTCGTTTATAAGTGGCTTGTTGCAGATAAACGTGACGACCAACCGGTCGTCATTGACGTAGACGCTGTCAAAGTAAAAGAAGAAAAGGACGATTCTGAGAAAACAGAAGAGAAGGTATTTGTCTATTGTGCAATTTGTAGTTCGTCTCGTTAAGAATGTAGGAAAATCATCATTTTCCGCCGGACTAGCGATGCTCGTAATCAATCAAATCGTTCCTAACTATAAAGTATGGCTTCAACTGGTCACTGCGAACTTAACTATGTAATTAGAAACGATTTGATTGGTTATGGGCGTAGTTAGGCCGGCGAACAATGATGATTTTAATGAAATGCGAACCCACTATAGCGCCCAAGTTATTAAATTTACCGCGTTGCTAAATTTAAATTACATTTTAATAGGAAAAGCCCAATCCCAATCCGCATTGGGCTAGCGTGGGGACTATAGCCCAAGCCCTCCCGCGCATAGTTTGAGGCCTGTGCCCAGTAATGAGACGTATATAGGCTGAATTATTATTAATATTTTAATAGGAAAAGAAACCGGAGTCACCAAAGCCTACGACGCCATTGACTATGGAGATAGACCCTCATCTGAAGCAGCTGCAGGAGCAAGCTAAAATGTTCTCGCGGTTCAACTCCGCGCCGGGCACGGAGCCGGGCGACGATATCGATGTGCCCGAGAAGGAACCACGTAAGTACTTAAGTGGCCCTATTTGTCGTAAATAAAGTAGATAAGAGTGATACACCAAATAAAAAAAATCTATTTTGGGGCAACTTTTAGGCCCTTAGATAAGTACCTTACAGACTAATGTACCTACATACAATAATAATCTTAAAAGCAAAAGTAAGGCCATATATCTGCTATAGACCCACATCTCCAGCAACTGCAGAAGCAACCCTAATTGTTCTCCAGGAAATTCTTTTCATTCTTAGGAAATATGTACCTATCTATATGGATCACGATACAATAAAAGTCTAATAATTTTCTAGTATGGTGACTGCTATACTTCAAATAGGCCACAAGGGCACTTTTACACGTCAAAATTGAATTTACATACTAGCAAAAATAATAATAATACATAGTTATAATTTATAATATAGTTATTGGCCACCCTTAACAATAAGATTTCTATTGCCTTGTTTCTTTCTGTCTTACTATACAGAGTGGCCAATTACTATGGAGGGATCAATAACAATAGCAGTCAACCTATACCCCAATAAGAGCAAGATTATTATCATCATTTTTATTTCAGCACCGCCTGGATCTTCATCAAGTTCCTCCTCATCCAGCTCGTCTTCCTCCAGCTCTGAAGACGAGGGCGACACGGCGCCGCGACGCAAATCCAAGTCCAAATCCAAAACGCCGGACAAGTCTCCTAAACGCAAGGAGAAATCCAAATCACCAAGCGCCGAAAAAGACGAGAAGCCCGTCGATATTGTTAAAGAGAATGAAAAGAATGGAGACAAGAGCGGCGATGAAAAGGCGGAGTCGGTTTCTGATGTCGTCGTCGAGAAGAAAGAAACTAGGGCCCTTCATAAAACTACCTCCATTTTCTTGAGAAACTTGGCGCCCAGTATTACTAAGGCTGAAGTTGAAGCTGTAAGTCTTATTTTCAACTGTCTACTTTGTCTTTTTGTTAAGGCCCGGCACAAATCCTCATAGATATCATGAAAGTTACAAATAATTCATGAAACACATACGGTTTAGTAGCCCACGTATAAGCGACACATTGCCCCATTTGGTGTCTAAGGGTGGTATTCTGTCGAATGTCCAAAATGTGCATACCACACCACCCTAAATCAGTCCTTTGTTTCCATGAAGAAACACGTGATTGCAGGGATCGTGAACTGACTTTAGGGGGCCCTATTACCGTGAATTGTCATTATGTCATGATATTAATTTAGATTCAGACTACAAGGTAACACACCCATCAGCCCAATGGTAAAGACTACAAGGTAACACACCCATCAGCCCAATGGTAAAGACTTATTGCTTAACATATAGTAATGCTTGCATACAGATGTGCAAGCGCTACGGCGGTTTCTTACGTGTCGCGCTGGCCGACCCGCTGCCCGAGCGGCGCTGGTTCCGCCGCGGCTGGGTCACATTCCGCAGAGAAGTCAACATCAAGGATATCTGCTGGAACCTCAACAACATTCGGGTATGTCATATTTTTATTTTGTTATCTAATTCTAAATGTAAATCTTTTGTTTTCTCCAAGTATGAAACGGGTTACATTAGTGTCTTAACCTCTTGAGTCCTAGAGCTTGAAATTTGTCAGCCAAAAACAACCTTGTTTAAAGTTAGATTCGCAATTTGAATCTCTTTGCCGACTCGATATCGCGTTTGTGAAAATCAAGGGGTTGAGGCGATGACGTGATATTCATGGTGAATGGTGAACTCGCTTAAAATTGAATACATTGACTCGTCTGTTGCAATCATTACTAGGTACAGTTGAATATCGCGAATACGGCAATCGATGAAAACATTGGTGATGTAAACGAGCACTGCTTAACCTAATCCGGCTTGGTTTAACCTTTTGGACGCCAATGACCGATGTATCCGAACCGCAGGTCCAACGCCAAAGACCAATTAATCAGTCACAGACCACAGAGCAACATAGACCTACGTGCATTATGCATAAAGTTCAATTTCAGTTTTGACACTTCGGTGACGTGGCGTCTGGGTGACAGCTTTTGTGTTTGACATGGCGTCGAAAAGGTTAATTTGTTCCTGTTTGTATTTGTGTAGTTGCGCGAGTGCGAGCTGGGCGCGATCGTGAACCGCGACCTGGCGCGGCGCGTGCGGCCGGTGACGGGCGTGACGCTGGAGCGGCCCGTGCTGCGCGCCGACGCCCGCCTCGCGGCGCGCCTCGCGCACCTGCTCGACACGCGCACCAAGCTGTGGCACCGCCCCAAGGAGGACGCCGCTGGGGAACACCAGGAACCAAAGCCGGAGGTAGGTTGTAAAGGTTGTCGCAAATCGGTGACGTTAGATGCATGTCGATGCGCGGCTGTCTTGACGGTGTCACCTCATTTATCGACGTCGAATAGTGTTACGCGGAAGTAGTTTCTCACGTTTCATATAAACTGTATATGTGATGATTGCCAATGTCGGAGCGACCGATTTGGTGACGAAAACTGTGGTGATATCTTTGTATTACTCACAAATCATATATGCATATTCACACCCGCACTTTTTCTCATTAAAACCTTGCTTTCTTACAAGTGTCTGCTTTAATAAACAAAATACTTATAGTAAGATAGTGTCCTACTCCCAGGGTTTATTAAACACCAAAAAATAGTCCAAACCTTTTGATTTTTTACTAGCAGGAAAAAAATATTTTACGCCTAGCTCCGTAGCTAGTCGGGCCATAATATAGTACTCATATATAACATAATACTCAATAATAATGAAAGCATGTATATTTTATACCAGGTTTCTTCACATAATGTTTTCATCCTCATTGCTTTTGTGTGTAGCTAACACTTATTTACTTTTAGGACGCCCATGGTCAAATAGTCAAGAACAGTCGCGATCCCCGTCTCAATAGAACAGTCCCTCATGAGGACTCGGTTAGTAAAACCTTCATTCCTTCCCAAGCACGACAAGCTAGTTCTACAGTGAGCATGATTATTGAACATTGAGTTCTACGTTTACGTGTAACTCATGCGCATCCGTCTATTAAGGGTGGAATCACATCTGTCAGCATCGAATCGAAGCATCGAATGCGTACGCATCGGAAAGCTGAAAGCATGCGTACGCAATACTAACGAGCAATTTCTCATATATAAAAGGCGGCTCGATGCTGACAGATGTGATTCCACCCTAACGAAACTCAACTAAGTAACACGTTGCACGCAACACAAATACGAGGCTTTTTATTGCCTCTATGGTCAGCTGCTAAGATCTATTCATGGAAGCCCTCACTCAAGAACGTCTCAGCAGCTGACTGGACTCATCAACTTGCTCGGCATTTTTGCTCGTTATGCATAAGTAGTATTAAGTAGGTAGCCCTCATGCATGTTAATATACAGGTATGTAGTATTACTTAACTATGCATTTATGTCAAACGATTCTAATGATGTAGGAATTAAAGCTAAGGTGAATTTTTTGAAGATTAGGTGGCATGGTCATCACGTAGCACGTCGAACAATTTACATTAAGTATCTGTCCCTTGTAGTTGTCTGTAGCGCATGTTGTGTAATGTACTGTTAGTAATTACCTTAACAATAGAAGCTTCATATTGTCTTCAACTGTTTATCTTGCATACACCTGCAGAAAAGAAATTAATTTATATCAGAGCGGAACAATCGTAACGTAATAGTTGTCTATACCAATTATTTTGGAATTTTGATAATGTTCTTTGTGGTTATAAAGATAGGCCTCAGACCCAAAAATCTTAACTTAGGGCCCTGTAATGTCCTTGCCTTTATCAAGTACCAGTCAACATGTAAAAACACTAACCGCCCTATGATTGGACAAGTTATTGTCTTTCTAGTAAATTTCATCATAGTCTTTTATGTTCGTTTTAGAGCTTCAGCCTGAATGAGTCCCCAAACCCCGTGCTCCACAAGATCACCGAGCATCTGATCGAGGAGGCCTCCACTGAAGAGGAGGAGCTGCTAGGCGTAGAGCCCGATACCGAGGCGCAGACCGACCAGGCGGATCCCGAACTGGTACGTCAGAATTTGTTAATTTCAGAAAAGAAATGCATTCGAAATGAATGTGCTTAGTTCAGAACTATGTCCGTAATATTTATCACTAGGAAAATTTATATATATCTGTCCAATATAAAATACAGTTTTTATAAAATCGTTCGTCACATTTACTTAATTTTCGTTCAAGATTTTAGACCTTGTAACCTGATATTTCTTATGTTATAGTAGAGCTTCAGAAAACTTGAACCTCTGAAGGGGTGAAAATGTGGTTGAAATAATTGAATTACAAAAGTAAAAACGAACGAACGAACAACACGATTCTCACAAAACATACCTCCTTCACAAGTTGTCTAAGCATCCACTCATGGCTACGTGAAAAAACTGGGGGCTGCGAAACGTGGCTGACTTACTTTATGTCGTTGGGTATTCAACCACGATGCTACCAAATGACTCGGTCGCCCTCGTCTAGCCATTATCTATGTATTTATAGCATAGATAATGTTGTAAATGTTGTAATATCTGGGAAAACCGAGCTTTGCTCGGAAATTTTAAAAAACTCAAAAAGTTTTCTCAGAGAAAGACCTAGCAAGATCGATTTTTCGCCCCCAAAAACCCCCATATAGCAAATTTCATCGAAATCGATAGAATCGTTTCGGAGATATACAAGAATTGCTCGTTTAAAGGTATAAGATTAAGGGCCAGTTGCACCAACCGCATTTGACAGACTGATCAACGTCAGCCGGCGCGCCGGGGCGCTTTACTATGAAACTTTCCATATATAAAAATTTAGCGAACTCTTTAACGATACGAACAGTTTGGTGCAACCGACCCTAAGTACATGTTTGTCGTGACAGATGCGCGTACTGGACCGTCTGGTGCTGTACCTGCGCATCGTGCACTCGGTGGACTACTACAACCACTGCGAGTACCCCTACGAGGACGAGATGCCCAACCGCTGCGGCATCATGCACGCGCGCGCCGGCCCTCCCGCCACTAAGGTAACGGAATACGACCGATATCGTCATTTTTACAAGCTTTTTCTCAAAAATGGACGGCAAAGTCGACTATGCCGTCTAAAAAAAAGGTCGCGGAGCGCGGAGTTTATGGTCAGTCAAAATTTAAAAAGTTAAAAACATTGCAGTCTCGATTTTGGGACTGCAATGTTGCATACAAATTCCATTATTTGTCGAGTTCCAAACTTTTTAAAAGTTCAAATGGCCATATCAAATGAAGGCACAGGCCCATTAAACAGCCAAACAGATGATTAGTACCGCGACTATTTAGTTGTCTCAAATAGGTTGGCGTATTTTCGGCAGAAAAATACACTTCTATTTTTTTATTAAAAAAATAAAAAGGCGGCAAGGGCTTTTCTCTGTGAAAATATATACGTAAGAACGTTGCTTTTGTAAAATGTTTCTATGATATTTATGTTTCTTGCACCATTTTTGAGAAAAGCACTATATATGACTCGGCTGGAAGGCTACTTGCTGGCTTCGGATTCAATTAAACGGACTCCCAAGGTCGTCCGTTTAAAACGAATCCTCAGCCTGCAAGTAGCTACTTCCGAGCCTCGACAATAATGTACTATTATTTACTTTCACCTGACCGTTGTTTGTCGGTCTGTAATCAAATCTTGCAAGTTAAATTTGATCCACTTCCCGGTTTCCGATTGAGCTGAAATTTTGCATACATACGTAAGTCGGGTGACAATGCAATATTATGGTGTCATCGAGCTGATCTGATGATCGAGACAGGAGGTGGCCATAGGAACTATGTGATAAAACAACGAACCTAATTGTGTTTGGGGTTTTTAGAAATGTCTCGATGAGCATTAGTTACCCGTGGAAAGAAAAGTACAGTCAGCGATAAAAGCTTGTACCAAAAATGAAATTTTTGCCAAAAACTTATTACCTGTTCCATTTGACGCCATCTGTTGTCCTCAGTGGTGTAAATTAAAACTATCATTGTCAATATTGCCATGCAAAATGTTAAATTGAAATAACATAAAACATTACAAATTCGCGTTAAATACGTAACTGGGGGTAGTTTCTTCTTAGATGTCTATAGTGCTAATAGGTAGGACGTCTTATTTATTTCCACCAAGGACTAACAAGGGGAGACATGGGAATAGACTGTAATTTATTATATTTTTGACTGTGGGTACAGTCACCTGCAATAATATGTTACTCTTCGAAGGCCGCAAAAATATGCGATACGCTCTCACGGCTCTATAAATAAGATCGTGTCAGATATTTTTGCGGCCTTCGTTGTGTAACATATTATTGCAGGTGACTGTACATGATTCGAGTCGATACTTAATTACGCAATTTATTTTTTAGCCCACCCAACAAGAAGTGCAAGATTACATCAAAACATTTGAAGGGAAAATGTCTGCTTTCCTCCAAGACGTCAAACCCCTTACTGAAGAAGAGTTACAAAAGCTTGGAATCAAGGTAATTTTGTAGAATATACAATTTTTGATTGTGACTTAATTGATATTGAATGTTATATACTTTACTGATAATTCTATTTCATTGTACCAGGATCCCGATGCAGAAGTAGAGAAGTTCATCCAAGCTAACACTCAGGAGCTGGCCAAAGACAAATGGTTGTGTCCACTCAGTGGCAAGAAGTTCAAGGGGCCCGACTTTATTAGGAAGCATATCTTCAACAAGCATGCGGAGAAGGTGCGTTTTAAATTATTAATATCGCGCCAAAAATAGTCCAATGTCAATGTCACTAAGTCATAGCCCCTTTGATGGAGCACTGGAGCTAAATGTGTTTTTCCATTTGTACGACCTACGCCCTATTAGTACGACCTGAATTCGTTTCCAATATGCGACCGACTTAATTATACCGCTACAGACGTTTGAGGCGGCTCAGTCAGTATAGATTTACTCAAGGAGCATGGAACGCACGCTCGGCGCTGACGCCGACCGCCATACGTTTGACTAATGTAAGGTCTAGCGTGTACACTGTGTGCATTACATGGCCGAACATATGTCACATTTATGAACTTGTCGAGCATGTGTCCCTAATTCAATCCATCCAATATCTTTGTCCAATGTCATTGCAATATCATTCTCTCATTAAGTAAGAAGTGAGAGCAAATGATGATGATGATGCTCTCCTGACCGATTTCGGCCACAGCGACTGTGTGCTCTGGAGTAGGCAAATTTTAACTCGTGTTATTAGAGTGTAGCTGATCCACTCTCTGGTGCGCCCTTATGTGGCTCACGTACCCTATCTTCTTGCTAAATACTCGAGCGCATTTTGGGCACGTCAGCACACCACCTAAATAATTGTAGGAAATTGAGGCCAAATACACATTGGACAGGTGGAATACCACTCTAAGTTCCGTCGTATGTTGGGTAGGTGGATGAAGTCCGGCGCGAGGTGGCGTACTTCAACGCGTACGTGCGCGACGTGCGGCGCCCGCAGCAGCCCGAGCCGCCGCAGCGCGCGCCGCCGCAGCCGCAAGCGCCGCCGCCGCAGCCCGCGCCGTGAGTACATTATATCACTGCTAACAAGTAGCGTAACAGCGTAGGACGTCCACCCACAAGATTTTTTATTTTTTTTATTTATGATGATGGACAGACGACCTTATTAAGGTCGCCGGAAGACGCTGGATGCGGGTCGCTTCCATATGGAGGTCCAAGGGGGAGGCCTATGTCCAGCAGTGGACGTCTTATGGCTGAGATGATGATCATGAACACGTGCGTCACACACGTAAATACATAGCGATACTCCGATACTAACAACCAGTCGCTTTCCATATTATAACACCGTAAACTAATTTCTAAGAGCGTCCGCTAGCTGGCACGGTTGCCCGAAGCAGGTGAGTGGGTTAGCGAGAAATAGTATGAACATCCCAGTTAGCGTTAACTGGGGTGGACGTGTGCGATGTATTATGTCTACAGCTCTAGCTAGCGGACGCCGTAAATGTTTACAGATATCGGAAGATATTAATCAGTTTCATAATTTATGTTATGTTGCCGTGTTATAGACCCAGTATTTAATCAATAAACTTTATATTAAATAAATTAAACTATTTCGCTTATTGTGTAGTAGTCGCAAAGGCTCAAATAGACTGTGCGAGACCCAGGGGGAAATTTTCGTTCCATTACTGACTGATTATGATTACTATGGAACAACCAATTGGGTAGGTAAAGTTTTTTGAAGATAGGCAAATTATATTTTTTCCCGATAGTATTCATTATAGCGATCACGGAAATGCAGCTCTTTTATTTTTATATCATTTTATTGATTAAATATAATTTTTTAAATGATCGATATGACGTTTGTGAGGTGAAATGGCAGATTCGAGTAATTAATTCCTTGGCGCGTAGTAAATGGGACGAGATAGAAAAAAAATCGATGTCAACTGTCAGTGTCATTCTTGGAAAATAACTTGCAAATAATTGGAAAATAATGGTCGGACGAAACATTTGTGTTTTCTTGTAATTGGACGTCGGTGTGATTTCTAGAATAAGTATTTTTAACGTCCCTAGCACGATCAACACGGATATTTTGATAATGATAACGATTGCTTTCGACTACTTGGCACTGCTTCTTGGAGAACATTTTCATTAACGCCTCCACCACGACTCTTGGACTGCTACACGAGTCATTTTGGATCTCAGTATCAACACAATAGATGGAGACGATCCCGGAAACGTTCGAATGGAAATAGAATATTACAGAGATGAACTCAAAGTGCGTCGTACCGTCTTGTAGGAAGTACAGACGTTACTTTCCAAATTCAGCGTATTTGAGCACACCAAAGTCTTTAACAGCGATTCGGTGCCAAGCTTTGAAGCTATATTGGCCAAAATGGTAACTTATACGTTTGTGAGGACTATATAAACGTAATTGTTGTATTATACATACATAATGATTAAGATTGTAATAGTCTTATAACTAGGTCGTTATTGGCTATTATATATGGGCTCGGCAAGGTGTTCACAATATCTGAACACGCACGCCCTGATAATAGAGGCGTGTTCAGATATTTATGAGCACCCTAGCTGCACCAATATATCTGATGGCGACTGTACTTTAGAAAACTTATAATATAAATCCAAAATAATATAATATAAATCCAGTAAATTTCGTTTCGTTTTATTTTAAAATCCACAAATTATTATCCTTAAGCATTAACATTACAACAGTATATAGAATCACGCTGTGTGGCGTGCCCTTGAAGAGAGTTGAGAGGTTCAAATATGGTCAATATGGATAAGTATGTCTGTAGGGTAAATGTGCTTCACGTTGGGGCCTGTTTACATATTGATTAGTGTTGATTGCGGGTTTAATACATTTGCCACTATACACAAGTAGCAAGTGTATCAACTCGCCAAAATACTACATTTTTGCTTCCATTGAGGTATACATAGTAAGCACTATTCTCAAATTATGTGAGGAAATAAAACAAATTCAATTTAGTAAAGCGTATTTAATAGGGGTAAAGTGACGCGAATACAATTAAAAAAACAACGCATATTCTTAGTTTATATTAAATGTAGATGGCTTTTTAGTTTTCACTTGGTCATAGAAATACGCTAAAAACCACTTTCAGAGTAGGTGTTTCTTGCGTTTTGGCTGTCCTTCTTGTGTCCTTCCACAGCATGAGCATGTCGTAAGTCCTGTTGTATTTGTCCCAGGACTTAGCAGGAAGCTAGTTATTCATTATTAAGTTTGCTTCTGCTTTCAAATGAGGCGGTGCATGCCGTCTATTCCAGGTCGTTTTCGTCACTTGAACTCATTTTGTTTATTACGAGTATTAAAATAACAAGCGGTAATTTATTGAGTATTGCACAACGAATAAACTTTGCCGCCTTTTATTTGCATATTTTTTAAAATTATATTACCATAGATACAAAGCATACGCGCATGCGTCAATCCGCGCGCACCGCGCAGCGCCCTTTCGCGGTGCTAAAGCGGTATCCAGACGGGACTGATCAAATCGGTCGATTTGATCAGAAATGAAATTGGCGTCAATCTCCAATTTTAGATTTATGGTGATATTAGACCCATTTAAATTGAAAAAATGCCCCATAACGAAAATACTAGCCTCACAAATTGGTGTTCTTGTGTCCGCACCTCATTTTATTGGTCATTATCGGCGGTTGAATTCGGCGAGCCAAATTGGCGTTTGCGTCCGTACGTCCCGATTCGATCGGGCAATTTAATCAGATTGGCGAAAAATTGACTAATCTGGATACGCCTTAAGCAACATCGAGTTCACGATAATTTGACATATAATAATAATAGATTTTTAGCATAAGTTGCATTTCATAAAACTTAACCCAAATCATTTGTACATTTTCAAGTCAAAGATAAAGACATGTTGGTTTTAAAATTTTAATAAGTATAGACCATAACATTGTCATGATCTTGTAACATTGTTAAAATAAGAGAGTCTCCCATTTTCATTTTATTGCATTTTTTATAAAATGTCTTTAGATTCTCGGGATATCTTGGTCCTAATTCGATTGCTCTTTTTTATGGAAATAATTATATCCTTCAGATTCACAGGATGCTCGAGGCTTAGCCGAATAACACTGCAAGGAAGTATGTCATGGCTCAATGGTTCTAATTAGCCATCAGTATAATACCGCCAATGAATGTTTACATCCACCTGAAAATAAGAACAACATTCATAAAATGAGGATAACCACACAAAACTAACAGATGGTTGAAATTGTTAGAAAAAATTAGACTGATTTCTTGTTTACGAACTTAACAGCTCATGGCAATTTAATAATAAAAATCAAAACACAAGCGAAGAAAGTTTTATGTACCTATGTATTTCACGGATACGTACTCCTGTACGGCCATTGCTCCTCTAATTCAACGGCATTGTGCTTATCACTGTTATGATAATAATTTCAAATGTGTAGAATCTGCTCGCAATCTCGTATGAACTCGCTTATTTTTCTTGCGAAACTCTGTCCAAGGGTCAGCGTAGGGGCCGTCGTGTAGGGGTGGGGAAGAAAACGTTGTCCAATAATTTATGCAGTGCCAAGTTATCGAAAGTAAATTCAATCTTTGTCCAAATACGCGCAGATGTCGTGGGGAATCAGAAGTCCGTGGGTCGTGCTGAGGTTGCCGAAAATCTCAATGATAACATTAATAGCAATTCGCAAGGTAACATGAGGCTTGTCCGTTATTTTTCGGGAATGAGAGCTAAGTGACACTGACAGTTGACATCGTTTTTTTTTCTATCCCGTCCCATTTACTACGTGCAAAGGAATTAGTCGGATCTGCCATTCCATCTCACAAACGTCATATCGATCATTTAAAAAAATATATTTAATCAATAAAATGAAATAAAAATAAAAGAGCTGCATTTCCGTGATCGCTATAATAAATACTATCGGAAAAAAATATAATTTGCCTATCTTCAAAAAACTTTACCTACCCAATTGAACCGATCGATATAAATGAAACTAGATATAGTTCTCACACCTAAACGAGCATATTAGTGAGTATATGTATAAATATGAATTAGTTGTGATTATCGAGCCTTGATGTCCGGGCAGGTACGGCGGCGGGCCGCCGGCGGGCGGGCGCGGCTGGGGCTGGGCGGGCTGGGCGCCGCCGCAGCCCTACGCGCCGCGCCACCCGAGGTTCTCCAGGCCGAGGTAAGCTGAGCCTCTTTATCCTCACCCTATATTAAAATAGTTATTTGTACAACAAGAGATCAAAGTTTGATATTTCTTCGAGTGCTTATTTTGAGTCCCGTGCAAGCGAAAGATTCTATAATAGATTCACGAGCGTAGCGAGTGAATCTAATTTAGAATCTTGAGCGTAGTAAGGGATTCAAAAGCGCACGAGATGTAAATAACTTTGATCTCGTGTAGTACACAAAATTTTTCACCCTAAGCAGTGAGAACATACCTAGAGGGACAGAGATAATAGAACCCAAGTATATCGAACTTTGTATTAGACCCCGCATGTTGAAATGACATTTGACTATAAAAGTCACTTGAATGACATTTTGTCTCACTCAGTGAGCAAAATGCGATTTTGCTCACTCATACTGTCTCACTAAGTGAGCAAAATGCGATTTTGCTCACTGAGTGAGACAAAATGACTCAGTGAGCAAAATCGCATTTTGCTCACTGTTTTTAAGAAGCAAAGTACCCTTGTTCGAGCTGCTGAGGTGAAAAAAAATTAGTAAGTTCCAACTGAAAACGGGACGTGTAATATGAATGTAAATCGTCCGTCATTCAGTCGCAAGTTTGCTTTTCGGTTTCAGGAAAAATAAAATGTTTATCATTATTTTTTATTTACTTCTAAATACTCATTGCTTATATTTCGCATGTGAGATTTAAATAAAGTTTACCAGTCGAGCTAGTTGAGTTAAACTGATGTTTTATATTTTTATTTGGCAAATTTGTTACTGAATGATCGACCCGAAACGAATGTATTTCAGGGTTTCTTGCTTTTTTAACCAATATTTAATAAACTATGATTTAATTTGATTGACAACGATATGGCTTGAATACCATTTATTAATATTATTTTTATTTAACTAACGCTTACTTGTCTTCTTTTGCATTAATCATAGTGCTTTATTTCATTAATCAAGTATGGGCATCGTACATATTTACAATCGATAATGAAACGACTTGCAATTCTGATCTTAACGATACGCTAATATGGGTTATGCGGTTTCTAGATAACACAGTCATTAGCCTGGTATGGCCCTCATGCCGTGCCTTAATTGAACATCATAAAATATTATAAAGTCTATTAAAAATTATGATGTTTTAGTTTACTTATAAATAAACTTATCATGCACTTTAGTTATTGAGATAAATCGCCCGTCAATTTGAATAATACATACATACATAGGTTAGGTACATGCTGCTGTTTTAATCTTTTCGGTAATTTACACGCAGGTATCTAACTAATTTCGATAAAACCTACTATTACTCTGAAGTCATCACACTGTGCTTAAAATAACCATAAAAATATAATATCATTAATAAAATCCGAATTTAAATTTACATAAACACAACTGATAAACGATAGAACATTGCGCAACATCGAACTATTATTATTGTCAATTTTTTTGACATGTTATTTGAAAATATTTCCTATAATAAACATGATTTACATCTAATCATATATTTAAAAGGATGTAATATTGTACTCGTTAAATCGTAGTTAGCATTAATCTGTGTCATCATTGCGGAACCGTCCGATTCATTTTCTAAACATAAGTGGCGATCATAACATCATGCTGTTCAATGACAATTTATGCATGGTTTCCTTTTTAAAACTAGGTATAAATAATTGTTTTTTGGGTTTTGCATGGCATTTGTTTTTTCTATGGATAAAATATTAATGTTAAATTATATATTTTATACACTTCAAAAACAATTAGTTAAGTTTAAGGAAATAATTTGCAGGGATAATGTCGACCGCTCCCGGCCTATTATTGCCTACAACGATCTTGACTTCCCGGATAGTGGCGATATATTTTAACTTTTAAGCATTGACTAAAAATCATGACAGATTATATTTTATATTTGATATTTTTGTATTAATCATTCCGACTTATAAATAATGTTAACTTATTTCAAGCATATTTCCATGTTCCACCAATATAAGATGACAACTATATAAACTCTAGCTTGTTCTAAAGTTCTAAGTAAACAAACTTGTTTGACTGTTAATTATACAATAAACACTTTCTTAATAATTCAAATGCACAGAAATAGATTCATCATTGAGACATTATAAGACACAAAATTATCAATTAACTGACTACCTATATGCCAGTCTTATAAACCTATATGTTGTAGTCTCAATGCTATGTATTTCAATTCCTTATCAAAATTTTGGTTGTGTAATGTTACCTTAGACTTTTACATTATACCTAAATGTGTTCAGTTGTGCATTCAGTATGATTATAATTTAAATAGTACATACGAGTAAATGCGAGTATTAATTACATTGCAGTAAATATATCTTAAATTTGTGTTATTACTTAACGCCAGCAAGACACTGTAGTACAATATACATAATACAATCACTTGTAAGACTTTTTTGAAATAAATTATCTTATAATAATATGAGGTGTTACATCTGTTTTTCCTACATATACTTCCTATACTTTACAACCACTGTAGCGTATATTATATAATCTCCGGGAAGCCGAGATTATTTTCTTTCCATTTCTAGACTGAACAGAAATATTTATAAATAGCATATCGTATTGATACCATTCTTTGTATTCTTTGTGGCGTACCTATGATATAGAACAAGCCTTCCGCTATGTACCTACATAAACACTTTACATTTAAAATTACATGCCTACCTATACACTTTGCATTAAATGTGTGTTTTGCCGTGTGTACGAGTTTTAGTAGAAATTACTTCATTCCGAAAAACATTTTTCCGAAGGTTTTCTTTTTTTTTCGTTAACCATTCCACAGGATGATTACTATGGAACATTTAATGTTAGAATATAATTTGAACCTATCATATATTAAATCAGTAATGGTAAGGGCCACCCCACACTATCGTCTTTTGAACATCGGCTTCTAGTCTGCGCTATGGAAAATGGCGTCGATGCGCAGATGCGCCAACGTTGCGTCGAGCAGTAGCCATAGAGTTGATTAGACGGCGACGTTCGAGAGACGCTAGTGCGGGGTGGCCCTAACATCGACAATTCCTTCAGTTGTAAATGATTTTCTGAATTAAGTATGTAATTTAGTATGATATGATAAAGTATGATGCTTTTGGATCAATGATTTCGGAATTTGGAGTGATCCCGATTTAGTAAGTTTGAGTAGAGTGGTTCCTAACCGTGTGGTTGCTTGTTAAAGGGGCGGCGGCGCGGACTACCGCCCTGTCATACACTACCGAGACTTGGACGCGCCGCGCGAACCAGACGAGTTCATATAACTTGGATACATCACCCAAAGGACGCCCATTACACACACTCGTAGTATTTTGACAATGTTCCGTACACAAATTAACTTATTTAGGATTTTAGTAGGTTTACTAATTTGTTTCCTTCGAAATTGTTCGTAGTTTTAAGGTAAAATTGTCGTAATGGTTCGGCGAAATATGCTATTTTTAAATAAAATACATATTTTATTCTGGTGAATTCGGCTTTAATTCAAGTCAACCGTATTTACGAGTATAGTACATAGGTATTTATTAAATTTGTGTTATGTATCTTTCCCTTAAGATATTTTAAAACAATAATCGGGCGCATTTGCTGTAGTTATTACCACTTCAACTACATAGAGTCGAATAAGAGCTTGAGAATTGATTTTAATGAGTACATCGTGCAGACCTTTTAAACAGGAAATTAATTCTAATGCTCTCGAGCAATGCAACCTTGCTTTGTTTCGCGAAATCAAATTTCTTAAAAATCAAAATGCGTATGACCGATACAATTTATTCACTCGAGCTGTAAAATTCACGGCACGTAAAAGCAATGAGTAATTCTTTATTTATTATACATAGTAATATAATGTTTGTATTGGTGAAGCCTTGAACTCTGAATCTCCCGTTCCGTCATAGGCACAAACTATTACTTACTCATCAACCTTGTTATAAGGATTATATTTGAATACTACTTTAGCGTATTCAGACACTTTTATTAAGTGATTAGGTAAACGAAGATCTAAGAATATACGATTTATTTTCCGAGACAAGTTGGCTCTATTGAGCCATAAATGTGCACATTGTTAGCTACGATATGGATATACCATTTACCATCTAAGTCCATGCCAAGTTCATGGCATGATTTATAGGAGTATGGATGAAACATATATAGTTTGGAATGTATGGAGAATTAGTGGTAAGTATGTGGGCTGTACGTCACCCGGATGTGGATGCAACACACGGCTGCGGTCGCACGACATAGGTCGTTATTCGTATCGCGTACCGACCGCAAGGGAGCGATCGTGTCAGGCGAACCAAGTGTGCCCTCAGATAAACTTTTTCAGAAATTTTATTTTTGATATTAACTTGAGTAATTTTATTTTCGATTGAGACGCTAAAGTTTACCGCTTAACTAGGGCGGTTCGCAAGAAACCATATTATGGTCAACTTCGGACTGGTTGAAGGCTATAAGGCTAGTAGAGCTAAATGCTAGTAGGTTAAGTAAAAGTCGCAGTGTAGTACATAAAGTATAGTTTTAGTCAGATAACTAGTCTACTTTCTACTAAAAGATCACCACACTACTTCTTTACCAACTGCCTGAGATAATGGTCGATCAGTTCTCCTAGGTCGAGCTTTTTCATGAATTGAACTTGGTAAGCTATGGTAATAATATAGAGCTAGACGACGCGCCACGCTTTGTCACGTTATAAGGCCACGGCCACACGGCGCCTGCGGCTGACACTTGCAACGAAGACCAGGATACATCGGCTTGAAGAACACCACAACACCAGAATACACGACAGAGATGAACTGACGTTACAAATCAAAGGTAACAGGGTAACATACACAACATGGTAAGGAATGCAAATTGACAAGCTTGGATTAGTATCAACTGGTCATATGCGGTTCTAAGTAAAACAATCTTAGCTTCATTTTTTAAATTATTATGAATGAAAATTAGCAATTGTATTCCTAAAGTATTTACTTGACATCGAAGAGCCGCTTATGACATATTGCATTTCTATACGCCTGGGTGCCTAGCCAAGCTACCAATCACTCGCTCCGTAGCAAAGGATACGCTCACGGCTCGGCCACGACATCGAGCGACTTGCGACGGCGGGAGCGATAACCATAGGTTGGAGCGAAAGGTCCGATCGCTGTGTCACGCTCCAACCTATGGTTATCGCTCCCGCCGTCGAAAGTCGCTCGATGTCGTGGCCGAGCCGTAATGTCTCTGTCGCACTAAGTAAATTATTTGTAAGAGAGATAGAGTTCCTAAGTGCGATAGAGAGAGAGACGCGTATCGTTTGCTACGGCGGCGCAAACGATTGTCATCTTGGCCCCCGATATGATCTGACATGAATATGGATCAATATACATATGCAGCACATATGGTCCTATTACTAGTAGAATTACAAACTGTAATGAAAACCATTGGCAATTGCTGTAAGGACACTAATAAGGACCTTTTATTGTGTTGATTTAACTCGTCGGTCGTGGCTATAGATACATATCTTTGCCCGTGATTTAGACTACAATATTCAATCGGAATCGAGATTAAGAAGATATTGCATAACTGCAGGAATAAGGATAAGGAAATATTAACCCCCCCGTACCTAAGTATGTAGCCTGTCAAATTCGATCATTGATAACTTGACATTTAAAATCTCACGCACGGATCCGTGTCTAACCATACGAGGGGTAAGAGAATCTAAGGATCTTATATAATGCATATACCCTGGCAACTCTGAAAAGCCAACTTAGTCAGTAGAAAAAGCCGCGAAATTTGTATGAGGGGCGATCGATCTCTCGCTCCTCATTATTCAAATATGCCGCCTTTTTCTACTGACAAAGCTAGCTTAACAGTATACCTACATGGTGTCGTAGCATTATAGCTGGATTTCAGTGCTGGCTTAAAGTATTATTATTACCTACTTAGGCAAAAGTTCAAGTTGAACATTGTGTGACTAACCAATGCTGATTCAAATGATCCAGTTTAAGGTACTGGTAACAGTAACACTATCACTTGTCCTTGCTCGTATCTGCATAGGAGCAGTATTTGTCTTTGTTTTAGAGCAAATTCGTCATATGTCCTGGGTGCGTAGCCAACGTGCCAATCGTTTACGCTCCGTAGCGAACGAAACGCAACTGTCGCTGTGGTACTAATATGAAAAGTGCTAGAGAGACGTGACTACGCTACGGAGCGCAAACGATTAGCATGTTGGCTAGGTTGTCCACCTCAACTCAAAAATGTCAAATTTTTTTGAGGTTCTTTAAGTTAGAAATAAATTAATTCTAGATTCCATACGATAAGAGGGAGAGAATATTGAAGGTTCCTACTATGCCTCCCCAAATGCATTAATCCATAGCCTTTTAAATTTGGAGTTTTTCAGGAAACCATTTCTGACCAATGCGGGACAATTATAAATACATAATAGGTAGTAACTTCCGGAGATACATTTTTAATAGATAAATTAAGCTTACAAAACTTACATATTGTAAACTATATAGGTAGGTACCTACCTACTATGGCTAAGACGTAATGTCACCAGCGGTCATTAAAATAGTCGAAAACCACCTACGGTTTAGCAACATAGGCAGGTAGTTATGCAGTCATTCAGTTTTCCCCACTGTCATTGACACCGAGATCACATTTTATAAAGCTCCAGATGACTTCGCGTTGATGTCATATCTTGTTTAATTTTACATTCATGCACATATGGATGTAGTAGGAAGGACCGATTGTTTGTCTGTAATTTATGCCAATGACGTGGCTGTAATACAGTAAAAAAATTAATCTATACTAGATACCTACTCGTATCTGGTTTTTTTTACTAGAAGCTTTTATGTAGGAAAGCCTCCCCAGTTTAATATGCCTAACTTGTTGAAAAAAAGAACTTTAAGTGAAACTAACAGCTTTAAATTATACTTAATACCTAATATTTAATGTCACGTAATTCGCTTTTTCACGCCGCGCGCGCATCCGGCCTATTTTAAAATAAAACTGATTAATAGAGTTAGAGTACCTAGATAAGTATGTATAGTTTTTTTATTTACTCTTCTGTAGGAATCATAAATACGACCGAAGGGAGTGTTTTAAATCGACACGAGTTGCGAATTACCTATTCGCACGCGTATTGTACAAAGTTTTAAAATACCTATATGCTTACAAAGTGCTTATTCCCGCACTGGGAAAGTAGTACCATTTTCACTGTGAAAATATGGACATATTAAGTATCATACCTTATAGGCAGTTAAATAACTGCAATATATTGCAAATTATTTGAATGCATATATTACTTGCCTTCTATAAATACATTCTGTAATAAATATGGAGTACTTATTATAGCTCCATTTCCATGTTTTTAGGTGTTTACGAATAAAGATGTGACCGTTAGTTTTAATTGTGGTCCTATTATTTATGGCTGATGCTGATGAATTGTTTACTTACCTATGTAATTTTAAGGCGTTAGTGCATAACCTAGGCAAGTATACATATAGGTTCAATCCAGCATGTACTCGTAGGTATCTTTGTTTTTGTATACCTACACACCGACAGTGTTTATAATTCAAATGACTAAGCGATTATTGGAATTGATTTGTAAAAGTTATTGGTAAATACCGGTTCTTAAAAAACATACCTATGGAGGCCGTTACCTTGTAAACAATATCAAAATCATCTCAAACGATAACCCTAACAACATCAATGTATTTTCCTGTAAACACTTACCTAAAAGGATATAAAAAACATTAGCGGATACAAGGATGGCACTCACTGGTAAATTCCTGAATAGATTCGCGCATGGTATCAAGTTCATATTATGTTAATAAGCGTTAGTTAAGGACGTTACTTACGTAATAAAATTTGAAATGGAGTACCCCGGCTCCCAATTACCATGCACTGCGGAGCGGTGCCTCTAATGAATGCGGGAAACAAACGTGAAGTCAACATTTTGATTCGCGGTAAACGCCGACTGGTTTTTTGCTATACATTATGAACTGGCTATTTGTGTATCGCTTTATAAAGGCAAGGCACCCGTGGCTGTGCCACATTGTAATCGCGAGGCTTCACTGAGATGGAGCTCAAGTGCGCCTTGGTCTTGACCCTCGTGGGTGTAGTGGCATCCAGTCCGTATAATAGCTATGGCGTTAAGGGCGGCGCGGGGGCTAAAGGTAAGTCTTTCCTTGTAAGGTTTATTTGTTAGGAAAATAACAGTTTAATTTAAACTTTGATTTGGTTATTCGGTAATTAAACTATTAATTCGTCTGCAGTTTATAATTGTTAAGAGTTAGTAATAAACCGGCTTCTAATTTGAATAACTGGAAACTAGAAGTAAATAATTAATATAGTAATGTCATCATCAATCATAATTTAGGCTTAGATTGTAAAAGATATCAAAGTATTAAAAGTGTTTATATATTTGTTTTAGCCGATGCAGCAGCGGTAGCCGGTGCTTTTAGTGGCGCTGGAAGCATCCCCGCTGGGGCCGGATTTTCGGGCAGTTTTTCTAAATCCTCTGCCTCCAGCTTTGCCTCATCGAGTGCTAGTTCCAGTTCAGGTTCATTCAGCTACAGCGGTAGTGGTTCCATTGGCCCGGGAGGTGCGGGTTGCACTTCCGGAGGGTGTCAGAAGAGCACAGACGGTCAACCTGGAAACGGTTTTCCAGCGTTCAGTGGTGCGAACGCGGGGGCTATAGCATCAGCAGGCGCAATCGCTGGGGCATATTCACCTAATGGTGCTCCTTGCACTAGTGGTGCGTGTTCTGGCCAGAAACCCTCAGGCTGTCAAGGATCTAACTGCGGTGACGCTGCTAAATGTACTTCAGGAAAATGTGACACACCATCATCAAATGATGGACCAGAAGATGACGGTAATGACATTCATGTAAATGTTGCTGGTACGGCAGCTTCGAAAACTACTGAAAATGCTCAAGGATCTCAGCACGACAAATCTTCCGATAGCTATCAACCTTTCGGTTGTTCCAACGGAAACTGTGGATCGCCGTCCTCTACAAAGCCATCATACCCGCAAACGAACCCTGGTGCAGGACCCGATTATTCCAAGCCTGAGAGTGGAGCACAGGGTAATGCAGATGTACCTGTACCTGCTAAAGATCTGACGGCTCCAAAAGAATACCCCAATCCAGGAACTGGGCGGTTGCCTTTGATTAACAATGCTTACCAAAACGTCCCTTCAGCGAATGGTAAAGTTGGTCAGTGCTCTTCCGGAAAGTGTGATAATAAACATCCGGATAGTGTATACAATCCCGCGAATGGTGATTCTTATTCAACTAATTACTTAGGCCCCAACTTCCCTACGCAGTCGGCGGAGAGCAACAAAGAAAACTGTGCATCCGGAAATTGTGGCACGTATCCCTCTTCCGGTTCTAGTCCGTCAGCCCCTGGTTATACCCCGACATCGGCTGGCCCCAATGGAAACTGTGTTGGTGGAAATTGTGGTACCTTTCCCTCAATCGCTCCTGCTCCTACAGGAATATATCCCGGACCCAAAGCCCCAGGCTATTCACAATCGCCTTCTACTAATGGTGGTTGCACTAGCGGAAATTGCGGTGCCTACCCATCCTCTGCACCTAGCCCTACTGGATCTTATTCACAAACGCCATCGGGCCCTAATAACAACTGTGCTAACGGTAATTGTGGCAGTTATCCTACATCTGCCTCAAGCTCTTCGGGTTCTTATGCAGGTTCCAAAGCTCCCGGCTATTCATCTGCACCATTAGCTCCTAGTGGTAACTGTGCTAATGGAAATTGTGGCAGTCCTTCTTCAGCCCCCAGTGCTACAGGATCTTACCCAGGCTCCACAGCCCCAGGCCTTTCGCCTACGCCGACATTTCCTAACGGCAACTGTGCCTACGGGAACTGCGACAGTTATCCTTCACCTGCCCCAAGCGCTACGGGATCTTATGCCGGTTCCAAACCCACAAGTTATTCACCTTCTGCCCCCAGTAGCAACTGCGCCAACGGAAACTGCGGCTCCTACCCTTCATCTGCCCCAAGCGCTGCGGGTTCGTATGCAGGTTCCAAACCCACAAGCTATTCACCTACGCCTTCTGCTCCCGGTAGTAGCTGTGCCAATGGAAACTGCGGCACCTATCCTTCACCTGCCACAAGTGCTGCGGCATCTTATGCAGGTTCTAAACCCACAAGCTATTCACCTACGCCATCTACCCCCGGTAGCAGCTGTGCCAATGGAAACTGTGGCACCTATCCTTCACTTGCCCCAAGCGCTGCGGGATCTTATGCGGGTTCCAAACCCACAAGCTATTCACCCACGCCTTCTGCTCCTGGTAGCAGCTGTGCCAATGGAAACTGCGGCACCTATCCTTCACTTGCCCCAAGCGCTGCGGGATCTTATGCTGGTTCCAAACCCACAAGCTATTCACCCACGTCATCTGCTCCCGGTAGCAGCTGTGCCAATGGAAACTGCGGCACCTATCCTTCACCTGTCCCAAGCGCTGCGGGATCGTATGCAGGTTCCAAACCCACAAGCTATTCACCTACGCCTTCAGCTCCCGGTAGCAATTGTGCCAACGGAAACTGCGGCACCTATCCTTCGTCTGCCCCTAGTGCTGCGGGAACTTATCCAGGTTCAAAAGCCCCTGGTTATTCACCTTTGCCGTCAGGTCCTAGCGGCAACTGTGTTAACGGCAATTGTGGTATTTTCCCCTCGTCAGCACCCAGTTCCACAGGAGCTAGCACTTATCCAGGATCAAAATTCCCAAGTTATTCGCAAGGAACATCCCCTACAATCCCATCAGCGAGTGGAACTGCTCCCACCAATTGTGGCACTCCTAACTGTGTCGGTTCTTCCGCACAGCCTAGCCCAGGAGCAATCACCAAACCAAGTATTACATATACTCCTCCATTTACTTCACCTTCTAACTCTGGCCAGTACGGTGCGGCGGCTGGTGCCAATGCTGGAGCGGGACCTTTGGGAGCTTCTAAACCAGCTAGCGGAACATATCCATCTTCCGAAGAAAAATTACCTTCTTATACCGGTGGCTTTGGCGCCCCACCCGGAATTTTAAAACCTAACGATTTTTCACTACCTTCTAAACCTGCATTCCCAACAGGTCAAAATCCTACAAGTCAACCCGCGCACCCTAGCACAAGCGCAATCCCGTCCACTACACATGGAGTAGCTCCAACGTCTCCCACTTCCAATATTTACAATAAACCTTCCTGCACATCTGGGAATTGCGGAGCTCAACCAAGTCAGTTATCCCCTTCATATGGTGCTGGCAACTCGAACAAGGGTATAGCCGGGGCTGCCGCCGGTGCAAGTGCGTCAGCCAGTGCCAATGCTGTTGCATACTCAGGAGGGTTTGGCGGTCCACCGGGGCTTCTGAAACCTTATGATGAGGGGAAACTGGGAAGCAAGCCAGGCGCTTCTCAAAACAGCCTTGACGCTGGTAGTTTCGGCAATAACGGAAACAACAATAACCTGAATGCAGGAACAGCAGGAACTGGAAACCATTCGCCTTATAATTCCCTGAATGGAGGTGGAAGTGGATCACAGGCTAGTGCTGGTGCACATGCAGCTGCCGGGGCAGCTGCAGGTGCATTTGGCTCTGGAAGTAACCAAGGTGGTCATAGTGGATGTGATGGTGGTTGTGGCGGAAGTGGAGGCAGTGGCGGCAGTCCGTATGGAAACTTCGCGCTGAGTAACAGTGGCGCGATCGCATCCGCAAAGAGTCTCGCGGGAGCCACCAGCGGAGCGTACAGCCAAGCCGGCAGCTTTGCGAGCAGTTCCGTTAACGCGCATGCTTCTGCTGGATTCCCTACTAAAGGAGGTTAGTATTTATTTGTATTATTTCGAATTTAAATGAATAGGTCTGTACCTATCCGATGTGTTTCATTCCCATGTCGGTTTAGCAATTTTGTATTGTTTTGCGAGTAGTTACTCGTACCTAGTTACTCAAGTTAGGTTAGGTTAGGTTACTTACCTATCACTAAGTTTGAAAGTGTTTCTTTCCATAATTGTTCACAGTTACTTAAGTAAATTTTTTACCCACTATTACTTGGTTTATACCTACCTTTAACCTCCCCCCAAAAGTATATATGTATTACTTATCCAGTTTATGGTACTTAATGTAATTTAAAGTCCATACCCAAATAACATGCCTAATAAATAATTCGTTTCACCTCCCAATACAACATGCAAAACTCCACCGTATCATATTGACAGACTACATGTTTCAAATTTTGAGCAAGTTATTAGAAGTATAAATCGATCTGTAGCTGTACCTACAAGTGTATTTACATGTTGATATTAGTACTAATTCACCACTTATCTTGTTCCAGGTTACGGAAGAAGATAACTTTAATTACTTCACGACAAGACTCCATACATGGGCAAGCTGTTAATAAGGCACCCAAGGCCTATGTGACGACCTGATTTAATTTAATCCATTAACTATAATAATTGTTAATCATTAGGAGATCTGAATACGGACTTATTGTGATATTTAAGATATAGACTAACCAACTGAGATTGTTGTAACAACCAATTAGACATCGACTTAGGATTTTTAAATAACCTATCAATGTAAGTATTAACTATGCGCATATTTTTGTCGATACTGAAGCTAAATTTTCTGTACTGTTTCGTCGCTTTAGCAAAGTACAATGTCCTTAAAAATACATATCTTTGCTACCTCTACTTTGAATAGAAGTGGCAAAAGCAAGTACTTTCCAACAAACATAACAATTATGTATATACTTAAGTACAAAGTATTTTCTTATAGGAATACTTATAGGTACATATCTACCGACATATTCAAGAATTGTTAACGATTTAGCCATATAGTATTTTAAGTGCAATATAAACGTGAGTAATAGATAGTTCAAAACTACTTAGGTCATTATTATTTAATTAAAGGATATGTTTAATACACTGTTTTATTATACTTCTTTTATTGCCTCTTTCCTTCTTCCTTCTTTATTAAGTTTTATAATAAATGTAACTTTTAATAGATCGTAAGAGCGTTCATATAAAGTGACCTTAGTTTTCCCTACGCAACACTGTGTCTTATTTAATAAGATTTGTGATTATGATTAGGCTAGTTTAATGTGGTCGCTTTATACTTATCCGTGTAAAAAAAAATATCTCACTTTTCTGACTACATTGTGTGGCTTAGCATAGAGTTCAACGAGCTTATGATGAGATGATATGATATGATATGATATGATTTATTTATCTCACAATATACAATGTCACTTAAAATTACACATGGTAAATCCTTATGAATTTATATTGTGATTATCATTCAAGATCAGTTTTTATTATGTTATGTTAAGTTATGTGGGAGATCTTTTTGTAGGTAGTGGTTGTACCTTTGTGAGAAGAAAAAAATCAGGTTGCTTACAAAAAGCAAACTAAGCAATTGAAAGACACTGCACTCGAGCCAAAGAATCCTGATTTAATAAATGTTATAGTTAGTACCTATATAGTTCCTCAAGATCGCATATACCTTAAAAACACAAAGTCTGACATAAACGAAAGGTACCCAAGGCTGTAATCAGACCAGACGTATATCTCAGAAACTGTGTGAGCACTCTACGTACACTAGTTTCATTTTTACTACACGGTTTATCACCTGATTAAAAAAAAAGGATAAGGGAATAACTATATAAGGTAGTCAGTTAATTATGACTGTGTTGAATTTTTCAGCTCGTTAGCACTTGCAGTCATGCACATGGTTCCGTATCGAAACTGTAGATTGTTTAGTTTTGCTGGTACACACCTACTTAAGTTACATAGAACTTGTCAAACCATTCATAGACCAGCTGTCATTTGTTTTAACAATTGCAAAGCAAAAAAATAAAAGGTCACTTCTTACCTCGCAAATATTATACACGACGGGCACACCAAAAAAAACGACACGTTTACTTGAGGGGTTTTTCAATCCAGCGAATTTCTGACGTCATGAGAGCACACATCTATTAGAGTTCAACGACTACTGACTTCCTGCGTAAGTATACTTCCGTGGAATTATCTCGTTAAATACTTTTTTTACCGTGATGGTCGACCATATTTGATAAAAGAAGAAAAAAAACTAAAAGTGGAATAGGTAAATCCAGTGGTAATTTTTTGCAAAATTAATGAGATTATGCCGCCTACTTATACCTAATACCAGATACCTAAATTATACAGACTGATGTTGGATGTTAATCTTCGTGGTTAATCTCAATACAAATTCGCCTTCCTCGTCACAGATTTTAACATGACATCCCTTCACGTTGGGCCAACGCCAACGAGGGACGCATTTATGCGTTAGAGGGAGCAAGTGATACTGCTATCTCATTCTACCGCATGGCTGCGTCCCTCGTTGGCGTTGGCGTTGGCCCAACGTGAAGAGGAGCCTTTAGACTTGACCTCCTTCCTAGCGAGTTATTTTAAAGAGTTAAAATAGATGTCGTTATGGGTGAACTTGTGAACCAGGGGCCAAAGGACTTACAACAAGTAGGGTCAAGGTGGGGGACCACTGGGAACAGTTTACAACAATATGACGAGGACAGGCCCTTTAACCCTCTGAACGCCAGACGGCGCGCGAATATGCCGTGCCCCGGACGCCAGGCGATCGCGATTATTTAAGCGAAATTGAACTTTATTGAATTGGCGAAGCTAACGGCTGTAGCCGTCGATGGCTCCCTTGGCAAGACTTTCCGATGACGTCCACAGCCGTCTGTGGCGGTCAATGGGTTAAAAGAAGATTGTAAGTCCGCATTATTTACTTGTCTCTGGCACAACTATGTCGACTTATTAAATATACACCGTGTTTTTATTGAATTCCGTTAACTTCGGGGTATGGTTAAGTACGTTTAAGAGAACTAAATGGCATAGTTAATTTTGGAAAAAAAAAATTTTTTTTTTCTTTTTTGTTTAAAAAGTAATTAAATGTAGCATATAGCGTTGTTGTAACACGGGCATTACATTTAACTCAACCAAACAATTGAAATCTGTGACATATGAATGTCATTTCATACATCAGTCGACCGAGATTGTACTTAAGTTTAGTAGCAAATGTAATGAACTCATTCTAAACACTAATCAATATGTAAACCGGCCCTAAGTCAAGTGTAGACGCTTGTAGAGGCATTATAGGAAAAAAATAAATTATTGATTATCTCCGAAATGGACTTAATTAGAACATCGGTGTCTTTGTGAAAGTTACTTGATTTAAGCTCAGGAATGCACCCTTGAAATTAACGGAAATCAAAAAAAACACGGTGTATATGACGTATATGCAAAAAAATGCTAAACTGCATATAAGGAATTTTTTTACTTATATGTACCTTGTAACAGGATGCTATGGATCGACGACTATTAACGACTAAAAATATTATAATTTATGTGTGTGACTAACGCTTTTTAAACTGGTAAAACTGGAATTATTAAGTAGAAGCAATTATATATTAAACTATCATATAAATCTGTCATAACTAGGTACAATCAAAGTTATTTTCAAAGCTAGCGTAAATTATACCTATCTCTGATGAAAAGTATTTTACTCATCTCATTAGAGTAGGTAACTTCTGCAGGCAATTCCAGTGTGCGTAGGCCGTAGATATGCGTAGTAATTAATACTGATTCTGCAATTTTGCACAGAAACTATTACTCTACCTTAAATAGTAGTGGTAAATGCCTACTTAATATTATTAATGCGAAAGTAACTCATATGTGAGTATGTGAAAGTACCGATGTATCGTACAACGTTTTACAGCCTGGACTGTAAAAACCTTTAAACTTTCAACATACGATTACGCACGGAAAGTGCTAGCACCATGTGTACCTACTGTAAAAAGTTTTGTATTGTACTGTATCGTAACCCTGTCTATCTGTTACCTCTCCACGCTTAAAAACACCTGAGGGCCTAGCCAAGATGACAAGCATTTCGTACCTATAATATTTTAATACTTATACGGCTCTCTTTTTCATCGATGGTTAAAAAAGATTTCAATATGACATTTTCTATTGTAGTTATTTGTTGTGGTGTATTATTAACCTATGCGCCTCAGATAATAAATTTGTTTTGTAATAGATCCTTTACCTTCATTACGTCTTTATCCCAGCTTGACAGAATAACAGTGATTGCTTGCATCAGTCCTAATCGTCTGCAGATTCTCAGCATCGATCGTAAATCTCGTCAACCGTCACATATATCAGTACTTATACTATTACCACAGCATGCCTGACATATAGCTGTTAGCAAACAAGTGTTAATAGTGTTTGCGATTCATGTTATTATCACGGATCTTCAGATCATAGTTGTACTGGTTAGCTTGATTTGAACGCTCGCTGAGCGGCGGGAATGCAGTGTATTTGCTGATACAATCATCCACTTCTCTCCATTGTTCACGACTCGTATGAACATCACGGATGCTGATGCTGATCAATAAATATTCATTGTGGGAGTCGCCCCTCCTTACATTGGCACTCAGGTAAGTATAAGTAATAACAGGCACAGATTAAAAACTTAGCTAAAGCTTCTGTTGTATGTAGTAGGTGTTCCTACTGAAGTGTTCCGATAGACTTTCTATATTTTAAGGATAAAAGTGGCAAGAAGTGATCCAAATGCCCAAATACTAATACCGATACCAAAGAGTTGCTGGTTGTAGAAGAGGTATACAAATCAAGATATATAGCTCCCCCCCCCATGTCTGACAGCTGAACTAGATGGCGCGATATAGTTTGTGCTAACTGAATTGTCTGACGACAACTTTAATTTAGCAGCCAGAATTACCGCACATATACGGAGCCGTAATATTAATTCGGCTATTTAATTCGAGCACGATTTTTCCTTATACTTTAAACGTTTTATGTGAATACCTACTTAGCCAACTTTTTTAGCACAGGACTTATACTAAAGGATAGAAAACATGGTTGGTGCACTATGGTAGAGTAATTTCCTCTGATTTATATCAAATTCAAGCGAGATTATATTCCGCTATACCCGAACACAGGCCGTATCGAGATTAAATCGATTTTGTTTGTTTGAACTTAGTTTGCACACTGTCTTGTCTTCATAACTTCTTTCCTCTATCGACAAACTTTGACAATGTACTTGTGTAGGCACTAGGCAGTCTACATTGTTTACATCGTTTCCGTCGCGGTAACGCCTTAGATTATGTTTACTGGAAGGGCTGACTAATAAACGTCGTCACTACCTTCACCCACTCACAATATCCACAAAGGCTCGTCATGGACACCGCACTCTGTTTACAGAACCTATATTAAACTATGATACCTAGAATTACTACAACCCATCGATAACTCACTCTGCATGACTAAATTCGGTAAAAATAGATTACCTATATGATATGGATGGATTATAAGTACAATCAAAATGCCAATAATTATTTAACCCTTATTTAACAAACACATAAGAGTGAAAAGTAATTCAAGAGCTATCCGTAGTATCTGTACCAATGTAAATTATCGTTTTTCGCGGTACGCCTAAATATTTCTGTTCTTCCTTTGCTTCCTATTCAGAATTCTGAGAAAAAGCATAGAACAGACGAATTAAGTTACAAGCCTACACCATTAATTCCATAACATGAATCCGAGCCACCCGAGCAGAAAGTAGTAAGTAAGTATAGGTAGGTCCTGTGCCTGAGGTATTGAACAGATGTGGTAGTTCAAAATAGGTAATCTAAAATTGTTAGTAATCATGTTCATGTCTCTAATTAAGTTAAATATCTTAATTCCGTCGTTATCTCATAGATTGCATTTTATATCTACCTAAGTAAATATTTTTTCACCACACCAGCTCGGAAAGTCTTACTTTGCACTTCAAAAACTGATAGCAAAGTTGCATTTTATTCACATGTGAGGCAAAGTAGTCAAATGCAAATTTTGAGTTGTTTTCTTATGTTTGCTGGTAGAATTGACTTTAAAATTATGATTTTGGATAATACATATTTAATAACATTCATTTGGATTTGATTAGGTTCGATTTTGTTTGATATTTTACATTTAATATTTGCCTCGGGTTGGTGTGGTGAAAAATTTTGTGTTTCACTCGGGGGCAAAGTTTGTTTAATCCTCGTGCTTTGAAACCCTCGCAACGCTCAAGATTCCATTTTTCGAACCACTCGCTACGCTCGTGGTTCAATTTTGGAATCTTTCGCTTGCTCGGGTATCAATATTAGCACGAGCGGTTAAACGACAACTTTGCCCCCTTGTAAAACAAATAACTATTCCCAATAGGTAAATAATATACCAATGGCAGTAACATTATTCAATGAAAATATGGAATAAAGTGAAAAATTGAAGTAATTACACCTACCGTGACCTACGCCTCCGCTGTAAGCTCTAATGAAGCCTTCAACGCTAAGCTCTTTCACTTCTTTAATATTTCCCCCCTCTTTTTCTTGCATCTGATTAAAAATCCATAATACTCATCTCCACAACTTTTTTTACCTTCATAAATTATTTTTGACAAGTAGCAACGTTACTGCTATTCATTGAATGAATTAAATGATCAATATTTACCTACTCCACTCAATGTATGAACCTTGCCCAACCGTTATGCCCATTATGATACCCCGTGGACAATGGCATTAATCAATTAATTTATGCGCATGTAATTACTTATATGTATATAGTAGGCCTTCGAAATTAAATAAAACCAATTGGTAAAGACGTCCGAATAACAATATTTATATACTATACGATCACTTATGTAGTTGATATAGGCATCTGTAAAATAATACCTACTGTATAATCTCACATAAACAACGAAGTGTAAATCGGACATGAAAAAAAAAGAAAAAAAATTTAATCAATAAAAGCTAAGGGTCATCGTAAATCCCATTGAAAATAAAGCAATAAATAACAAAAGGCTATCAATTAAGCTTCTCGACTTATTTGTGGTTTAATCAAAAATGTGAATAAATTTATTCAAAAGGAATATATTGTTAAAAGTAAATAAACAAGTCGGGGTTGCGTGGCAAGAGGCTCGTGATGTTGATATCCGGGTCACCGAGCCTCGGGCGTTCATATAATATGCAGTAAACGCTATAATTTCTGTCGTCTCATCCGTAATTCATCTTTAAGAACAATGACCGTTTAGAGTAGCACAGTGACAAGCCATGGATAACGAGTACGACATTATGTTGAACAAATGCTCCTCCTCCAAAACATGGACCGTGCAATAATTATACCTTAGGGGTCATCCATTAATTACATCACACGTTTAGGGGGAGGGAGGGGGTCAAGAAAATGTGACATATTGTGACATGGGGGAGGGGGGAGACACAAACTTTGTGACGTCACTTTAACTTCATCAGTAACCGAAAATTTATTTAAATTATTTTATTCGCTGTACATTTAAGTAACAAGTTTTTAAAACGATAATCGTTTTTATTCGTTTAATTTTCATTCCTAAGCAGTTTTGGGTTATAAAATTACTAATATTTATATCATCAAAAATATTTTGATAAAATATTAATAATACTTAGGTACTTACTTAATTCGATTTGGCGATTTCGTAGAAAAAATGTGACGTCACACTAGGGGGGAGGGGTTTGCCAAATGTGACCAAGTGTGACAAGGAGGGGGGGAGGGGTCAAAAAACCTAGAAATTCGTGTGACGTAATTAATGGATGACCCCTTATGTTAATTAAGAGCCACTCCACGCTATAATATTATAGCGTCTCCCAGGCGTCGCCGTCTAGTCAACTCTTAGCTGCTGCTCGACTCAACGTTGGCGCAACTGCGCAATGACGCTATTTGCCCCAGCACTACTTAGACGCAGACGCTCAAAAATATATAGTCATTTTCACCACACCAGCTGGCAAGGGCTCTCTTAATCGTTAATTCAAAAGCTGATAAGAAAGTTGTATTTTAGTCATATGTGAGGCAAAGCAAATTTTGAGTTGTTTTCTCATGTTTGCTGGTACAATAGACTTTTAAATGACGATTTTGAATGATAAATATTTAATATCATTCATTTTGAATCGATTTGCTTTAAATCTGAATGATATTTTGCAGTTAGTATTTTCTTGTGTTGGGTGGTGAAAAATTTTGTGTTTCTCTAGATGGCAAAATTTGTTTAACCCTCGTGCCTTGAAACCCTCACAACGCTCAAGATTCCACTTTTCGAACCATTCGCTACGCTCGTGTTTCAATTTTGGAATCTTTTGTTTGCTCAGCTATCAATATTAGTACGAGAGAACAAACAAAACTTTGCCTCCTTGTAAAACTAATAACTATTAGCGGTGACTGTACCTACCTCACCCTTTAACCTTTGTTGACTAACCGAACGCTACCTGCGGCGAAAAATTGAAGTAGGTACATCGCAAGTGTACACGTAAATATAGCGATTTATCATCGATACATGTTTACCATTGGCCGTATAAAAAGTTCATGATTTTATTCATGCATCATAAATTACTCACACACATATAAAGTAAGCTTTTTCTTCTTAAACAATCGTAGATTCGTATGTCGCCATATAGCTCGCATCGCTGGCAAGCCGAGTGGCTTTAAGACTTGACTTGACCCCTTGCAGCTAACCACTTTCCCTATTGGCATAATCAACTTTAAACTTAAGCTGGTCAGATTAAGAGATAAGTTAGGGATTAAGACAATAGCTATTGAATCTCTTAGACGTGACTGTGCAAAAATAATGTACCTACTTACTTATTACGAATCCTATATAAATAAGTTATTCATTATTTAGATTCACCTGTCGATAGTCGAACACAAAAATATAACTTACCTAGGTATACTAGATGAAGGAATTCAACAGATAGCTAATGTGATGAACGGGGATCAGAGCTTAGACAAAAAGGGCCGGATTTTGAGGGATTTTGATTTTGCGCGCGGTGAAACAAGAAGGTCGGCAATAAATGCATGACCCTATAAAGTCACGTTTATCTTATCGTTGATTGCAATATTTGATTGCCCTATCTATTCCGTCGTCGGTCTACGATTCCGTGACCATCGTGTAGGCTCGCTTGAGTAAAGGTTTCGCAAAACGCTTTTTCGGACAATGCCGCGACAACCGGCGAAGACAAATACTTGTTATCTTATGAATAATGCCGATTATGTTGGGTAAATACATGCGTGCGAGTGAATTTTTCACAAAAAAAATTGTCATATACAGGCTGTAGATTTTTTAGATTGTCTTACTTCTCATATGTAAGTAATTATTTTATACGTAACGATACATCAGGTAAGTGCCTTGTTTGCTAAATGGTATGGTATTTGATTACTGAAGTTTTGTTGAATTACGAGATTTCCAAATTTAATTTTGGTATAGTCTGTGGTAGAGTTCTTTAAAGCTGAAATGACCCGATCATTATTATTTACCTATCTAAATAAGCACAACTTTATTTTGATCTAACACTTGGGTGACAGCGTCTCCTAATCTATGATATTTTATATATAAAATATCATAGCTCCTAATCTCACATTGGATATAGATAAATACGTACTCAAATACATAGAAAACATCCATAACTCAGGACTCTCCGAAACAAATATGTATGTTGAGCACACAAATAAATGCCCTTACCAGGATTTGGACCTATTAGGACCTCCTGCTTCGTAGGTAGGGTCACTATCGACGTACCTACCGACAAGACTAGATGACCGTTAAATATTCCTTACCTATCATATCAGCATCACTATTAATAAAGGTTAAGGTTGCAACCAGGAGTTAGTACCTAAATAAGCACCACGCAATCCTTTTGTAAATCTTGCAAGTTTGGTACGTTTTCTCTCCGCTTTCACGAGCTAATTATGTATTCTGCTTTCAGTATACTCCATAATTACACGACCATTCCGAAGGAGTTTAGCATACGACATGCAGATTCGGCACGGCCTGTGCATCGCACGAGTCACCTAGTTGTCGCGCCTATTGTCCGCTGGGTGAGCCACCATTACCTCACACTATCAATATTGGGCTACAATGAACCTCAAGGTCCCCTTTTGGGGAATAGAGGGGGTATAAATACAAGAAGAGGCAACAATAACATGCAGTCGACGCCGATACTCGTGCCAAAATGAATGCGCCCCTTGCACTCTTGCTGTGTTGTGTTGTTGGTACGTGATGTGAACTTTTACAAGTGATGCGTATGGTGGTTGTAGACGTGCGCGCCGACCTAAAATTTGCCGGCGGCGGCGCGCCGGCTTTTTTGGTCGGCGCGGCGCGGCGGCGCCGGCGTGTAGCAATTTTTTTCATTTAGGTATTACCTCGGAGTAATTAACAACGGAGACGCCATGTCTAAAATTTTCGGTACAAAATAGTCTGCCGTTTTTTGCGGGGGAGGGGCACATCAAATGTATAGGTACGTCATGTCAGATAAACGTCAGTCCATACATATGGTTGACATGTGGTTGACCATTGGCCGCCTATTTTCGACAGAGGGGAACGCCTGTTAATGGCGGCTCCATTGTTAATTACTCCGAGGGTATTACCTACTAAAACTGCAAAAATTAACTATGTATAGTTTTTCACTAGCATTATACTTACGCACACGCTATTCTTGTACATATCCCCGATTCTAATATACATTTTTTTTTAAACAAAAGGGGGTGGCTGTCTTCACGCTAGCCAACCCAAACCACTTTTTTTAAGTTTTATTGGTCTAGATAGCAAGATATTCGTTAGTTCATGATTGTTCAGGCATTAGAATCATTAGGGCCCCGAACCATTAAATTTTTATTTTTTTGGTCAAAGTGGGCTGTCTTCACGATAACCACCCCGAAATCAGCCAAATTAACTATGTGAAGTCATCGGGCGACGTTAGTTCACGTTTGTTCAGGCATTAAAATCGTTAGGATCTCATTAGATTTGCCATAAAAAAATATCGAAAATAGTACATTATTATCGAGGCTCGGAAGTAGCTACTTGCAAGCTGAGGATTCGTTTTAAACGGACGACCTTGGGAGTCCGTTTAATTGAATCCGAAGCCAGCAAGTAGCCTTCCAGCCGAGTCATATATAGTGCTTTTCTCAAAAATGGTGCAAGAACTATAATTATCACAGAAATATTTCACGAAAGCAGATACAGATCTTACGTATATATTTTTACAGAAAAAAGCCCTTGCCGCCTGTTTATTTTTTTTTATAAAAAAATAGAAGTGTATTTTTCTGCCAAAAATACGCCAACCTATTTGAGACAGCTAAGTAGTCGCGGTACTAATCATCTGTTTGGCTGTTTAATGGGCCTGTGCCTTCATTTGATATGGCCATTTCAACTTTTAAAAAGTTTGGAAGTTTGCAGTCCCAAAATCGAGACTGCAATGTTTTTAAGTTTTTAATTTTTGACTGACCATAAACTACGCGCTTCGCGACCTATTTTTTAGACGGCAAAGTCGACTTGGCCGTCCATTTTTGAGAAAATTCATATATACGGCCGTGCACCGGCGCGCCGAGTGGATGAGCCGGCGGCGGCGGCGCGTATGAATGGTGGCGCGGCGCGGCGGCGCCGGCGCGGCGCGCACGTCTAGGTGGTTGTAATGGTTTCAGTTTGAAAAAAAAACTTTTCAATAGTTCAGTTAAATAAATGTGATGGTCAACAATGGATACATACCTAGTGAAATTTTATAATATACCTAATACTCGTATGGAGCAATGTCGTATGTTAAAAAGGGGCGCTAATTATTTACACTTATTATTGCGATACTTCCCCAATACTTCTAAAAGTAACTTTGAGCTAAATTTTATCAAACATGGAAAGACACTTTAATTTCGGTCCTAATAAACTAGTTTCAATTGATTATGATTACAATACCTACCTACTTACCTATCATTGTGCAACCTGATTTTTTGTAATCGTTAATCTTTTGTTGTAATGGAGTATTATATTAATATATTTGAATTAATTTTAAACACCATGCCAATAAATACGACATTGATCGAATAAGCATATAAACAATTTTAAGAATCATAGACAACTTTCAAGTATCAGGTTTCGAATTTCAAATGAATAGGAGCATAAATCACATTTTAAACCTACCTTTTAAAATTATCGCTATAAGTAACTTATTCCAGAATATTTAATTTGGTCAAAATGCACAACATACATTTTTTACCTATGACAGTGTTAAATATTTGTGTTTTAGGAAGTGCCGTAGGGTACTACGCGCAGCCAAACGCACCCTACAACATCGGGCCGAACGATCCGTTCGCGGTTGACGTCAACCATAACTTCCTCGAGCAACCTTCGCAACGGCTGTTCTGGGGCAGCAGCCAAGGCAGCAACCAGGTCGGCGGCACCGGTTTCTGGAACCACCTCACCAACAAGTTCCCGTTCCTAGGAAACATGTTCGGTCGGATGGAGCTGCCCACGCAGTACGGTCCTCCTTCATTCAATAACTACGACTACCAGTACAGCGCGCCTGGCTACCAATCGTACAACCCATACCACCAAGCGCAGCCGCAGTTCAACCAGGTGCACCCACAGTTCAACCATTTGCAGCCTCAATTCAACCAAGTACCACCCCAGTACCCCCAGCAGTTCTCCCGTCAGTACCCTCGGAACTTCCCAGCGGGCCGCGATGTGGCTATAACTGATGACGCAGTGATAGTGACTCCTCCGCACGTGCCGATAGCGCCGCCTGCGCCAGCGCCGGCCCCGGTGGAGCCCGCTGAGGGCGGCTACCAGTATAACAAGCCGCAGTACAGACTCGAATTACCCCATAAGTAAAGTTCACACCAAATTCCTAGGAAACCATTGATGAGACTTTAATTTAATATTATTGCAAATTTCCTTCGAGGCCTTCCAGGCATAATACTTAGCATAATTTTACGGGTATTAAGTATTGAGTTTAGAAGAGGCTCTCTTCAGTATTAAGCAAAACAAATGTTCGGAGAATGATTTAAAAAAATTACGGTAACTCTAGTTAAACGAATAAAAAAGTAATGAAATATAAAATGCATTTATTTATTTGTGACCCATCCTGAACAATGTACCTAACTATAATAAATCAAACTATAAGTATCACATGAAAGTTACTTAACATAAGATATTTACTAAAAGCTACAACTGCAGTAATACAAATCTACACAATTGTAGAGTGCGAACCATATCACATAATGTTGCAATTAATTTTAATTAACACTAACACGCATAATTGAGCTTATATGTGCGTGTACTCGCATATAATTTTTGGGATATTAATTCAATTGTTCAATGTTAAATTAGATTTTTCATGGTTTTTTACACAATTACATTGACACTAAGTAGGTAATATATAATCTATATACTCACACAAGTTCACACATTAAATTTTAGCTACAAGTAGGTAACCCATTTTATTTAGTTATTAACGAAATAGTTAATTATGTCAAGATTGGACCTTTCACTCAGTAATTCGTAAGATTAATTAAAACTTAAATATTAAACAAGGTAACGAATAATTAGGATTACGACAGAAAAACAATTCTGAAGCCATGTGTCGTTGTATCTTAGTATACACATTATAGGGCTGAACGGCACCCGATTAACTTTTTAAGAAATTGAAGCTGCAGTCAGCCCTATTCGGTAGATACAGTCGGATTTGATGGAGGCACTTTTATCTTCTATCGTAGGTATCTTGCATCACTCTTGTATACGTAATCTCGTATATTAAGTATAATTATTAAAACACGACGGATAAAAGCTCAACCATCACTCGCTGTTCATGGTGGATTCGGTTTAGTAGCCAACTGAAGAGGACACGTCGTAAGACCCGTTGCCTTCCCCGTCGACATCCACCGAGGAGCTGGCAGAGACAGAGTGGGCGCCGTTCACCGCACCGAACATACGTCGGGTCATACCGGGGCTGTTGAAAATACTCTATTACTTATTACTATATTTTTTATAGATCGATTTTTCGCCCTCGGAAACCCCCAATTAGCAAATTTCATCGTTAGAGCCGTTTCCGAGATCTCCGAAATATGCAAATAAATATATATTTATATATAGGTACCTATACAAGAATTGCTCGTTTAAATGTGTAAGATATTGATATACATACTTAATAGAAACGTTGCCAATTTCATTCGTGCCGACTATATATATATACCAAACCACAACGATATAGGTATACGATGTATATAGGTACCAAGACCAACTCATATACCAACTCAAGTCCACGTTTTGTTAATGTGATTACGGAACAAAAGGTGACTTGAGCAATAGTTATTCAATTTGTAATATCCATTCAATTACCCTTTTATTTATAAAGATGGAATATGGAGTTCATTCGTAAAATGACCTCCGGTGCTATTATGTAAGTCGTAAATATTTAAGCATACATAGGTATACTAGGTATGATAGGTATTCACTGTGCACACTACTAGGTACCTACTTTCAGTGGCGTAGCTAGGGGGGGCTAGGGGGGGGGTGAACATCAGAAGTGCCACATATAAAATTCGTAAAATGAAAGCGATGGAGTAAATCCTGAGTTATTTTGCAAAAATTACAATTACTCTTTTTAAATATTACTAATATTATTAAATATATTTTACAATTTTGATTGAATTTTGGGGTGACACCCACAATTTCCGCACCGGGTGCCACCCATGCTAGCTACGCCACTGCCTACTTTACTTACTCACTGTGCACATAAAAAAATGTTTTAATTTCTTATTTAATACAATTAATTAAGTATATGCTTCGAGTGATATTTTAAAAGTAAATTCGGTTCGGTGTATAAAAACATGGGACTATCCTTATTTCGATAGCCATGGGGCCATGGCTAAGTTCATTAAGTAATTAAATATGAATGATAAATTGAAAAATATGAATTTATCAAAATCTACCAAGGTTGTTGCCTATTCTGAGAATTAAGTACATCGAAGTATTTCCTAAACTTGTATTACAAGTAGGTAACTGTTGTAAAAACCGGCAACATGATTATTTTTTGTTTATTTTTTTGCACCTCCGTTTTTACGTGAGTAATGTGTGCCATCAACTTATTAGTTTTGCGTTTTGCGGTTATTGCTGACATCCGTTAGCTATTTAGTTCAGTAGGACATTATATAGGTGGGTCAAACAGATCACTGTGTCATGTCTTTCCTGTAGACATACACAAAAGTTAAGGGCTATAAAAGTTAATTGTCTTATTTAACCCTTATCCACGTGAAAACGTCATCCTTTTATTTAGAGAACTATGATAAAATCATTACTTACATGCCCACAAGCTGTTAACTATTGCCCACAGGAGAGAAAACTAGTACGTGTGTTCGCGCGAACTGTACATTTTTCTCTCCAATGTGGGCAATAGTTAACAGCTTGTGGGCATGTAAGTAATGATTTTATCATAGTTCTCTAAATAAAAGGAGGACCTTTTCACGTGGATAAGGGTTAAATAAGAAAATTGACTTTTATAGCCCTTAACTCTTGTATATGTCTACAGGAAAGACGTAACACAGTGATCTGTTTGACCCAGGTACCGTTTTAGACCCTGTGGTAGGATTGACCGAAGCGTATTAGGTAGGACCACTAGGTACCTTCATTGATATGGGGGCACAAATGAATTCGCATTTAATCTTGATTAGTATACGAATTGAAAGCGCTATATGATGAAAAATGTAGTTCCGTATAGTAGAAACCCTGAATCACGCTATTAAGATTTTTCTTGGGAAAATGACCCCTGTGCTTTGTTTGTTATAAGTACCTATAGTATTTGTTTTTTTTCATCAGATTACTTGTTACTGTTTAGTTGCCAAACCAATGTTCTGCCATAAGACATCGACGCCACTAATAGTTCGAGGTTCAAGTGGCGTTAACGAAAACGCGAAAAGTAGTCAAGTGGCGACGCGGATTTCCACGGAAACAATCAAGTGGCGGGGCCTCGATTGGTAAGCGCAGTTATCTTTGTATGAATCATAAAATCGTTGAAATCGGCGTTAAATAAGCGATTTGTATGTAGCAATTATTTTAAAAGATTCCAATGTGCATGCTTTTGGTCATATCTAATAGTAATAATTAATAAAAGTAAGACTTTTACTTCTTTGGAGGTATGCCAATCGGAGTCAGTGTCGAGCATGCGTTTCGTTTATGAACAGTTAACTAAATATCCCATCCAGTTTACGATGATGAGGTAAAAAGTGAAGTAATTAAACATTTCAAAATGCGTTTTTTATTAGTAACAACTTAGATACAATAAAATGGTCTTCCGGCAGCTGCACGGTAGGCCGCGGGGCGCGGGCAGCGGCGCGCGGCGTGTGCAGCTGGTGGAAAAGTTCAGGATGGCCCACACCGGAGTTAGTTATGTTGCTCGCCCGCTAGGCCCTAGGGACAAAAAGGGCAAATTAGTCACTGATGTTCTTTGATGGTGATGATGATTAAGTACTTATCGGTGTTCTTATCGATTGCAGGATGCTAGCAACAAGACATTTAAAAAACACATGATATTAAGGGCCGGTTGCGCCAGCCACAGTTGACGGGCTGACTAACATCACTCAGCAGTAAACTATGAGACTTGTACATACAATAAAATTTTGCGAATTCTTTCGATGACAGACGGTTTGATGCAACCGACCCTTAGGTTTTAAATAATATTAATGACATAGTTAAGTAGTAGACGAACCCTATACCCCATGCGTGTGACCTTTCATAACCACAACGTGTAAATCAATGAGATTTGAGGCCGTTAATCCTTACGTACGAGTATTAATACATGTATTATTAGCAACCCATATGAGTCATATGACATTAACAATCTGTCAAAAAAATCTTAAATCTTAACATCGATTAAGGTACGTACTATTGGATAATCTCTACTCCTCGCGGCGAATCCTGATCCCTGTGACGTTTTCAATCACTAGCTGTTCCTACATATTTTTTGGATGGCATAGTGCCATTGTCAATTTATCACTTAAGTCTTAAATGGTCCTAACCCCTAACCCGCCGGGAGAGGTGCAAAACAATATAAATATTATATGTTATTCGTCCATACACACATTCACTGTATGTATAGCCAAATAAACCATTTTCTGTTTATTTCAGATAGGAATAGGGTTTCTTGGTAACATTTATTCCCAGTGGCATAGCGTGAACCAATTTAGTCGTTGGCGAAAACCACATCTGCGAGGCCCTTTTCAATGTGTTTTTCCCAAGGTAATAAAAAGGTTGGCTTTGCGAGGCCCCCCCTAAGTGCGAGGCCGTTGGCGAAGGCCCCATTCGCCCATGCCTTGGTACGCCACTGTTTATTCCTTATCTTTTATATAATTTATATTATCAATTATCGAAATAAAAACGATTTCTGGTTCCTAGGTAGGTGGTGGTTGGTAGGTAGGTAGGTACTTACAAAAATTTTTAGGTCAAGGTTTTAAAAATTGTGAAACACAGTGTAGGTATATTAACTCTACAAAACTATGAGCTATGGTTCCTTTATTTAGATTTAGGTTTATTGTCATAGTTTCAGATTTCCTATAGATATCCATCTTTCATGTATGGTTCGGCGGGCTAAGAAATTTAAGACTTATGTTTTATGAATTATGAATCTATGCATGCTCTACATCTACAACACTATGGAAGCCAATCCGAAGTTTCCTACTTCGACATGCTTTTACCTAGGTAAACTAAATATTACACTATATAGAGTTATTTTATCACGAAATTGTAATTAACTAAGTTAAACAAATGCCAAAATATTTCATTTGCTTACCGATAAAACAATTATTTTCTCCAAAATTAGATTCGCTGTTCACTTGACACTCTTGACAGCTGACAGATGACGTTTCTTGACAGTTTTGAACGAGAACCACAGACTAAAATTAATTTTTATCGACTTGGCCGGTCGAATATGCGATAACTAAAAAGATTGCCTCTTGGCTAGGTTATTATAAACATTATCGACCAGTCGCTCCCCAACTAACAAATTGGTCATAAGATCTGAACCTTTTACGACTGATTAATCGTAGATGCGTCGTAAATAAGCAAGGTTTACAACGTGACGTTGTATAAATGTCATTTATACAGCACTTTAGTTTTAAAGCAAATTGTGCTTAAATCACAGTTGTACAAACGTTTGTATAACATAGTAATAAAGCAATTTAGTCATTGTCGTATAAAAGTTTTAACCATGACCTTTTCCCGGATTTACAACTTCAATATGACATCTTACAGCACTTTGGTCATAGAAAAGCTTTATGAGTTACTACTGTACAACTAGTCATAACATCAGCTTTTTACAGCTGTTAAATTGCTAAAATGCCATACAACAGTCACAAACATGACCGTCTTATAGCTACTGCGTGATGATCATGGTAATGGCGGCCGTATCGTGTCGGCTTACGAGTTATAAGTCGTATATGAGTCATATAACTAACCAAAGATAAATATTCAATTAATTTATTAAATTATATATAATAAATAAACAATATTTAGAGGGGGCATTAAAAATGTCTTACAAAACCTAGTAACATTCGTCGAAAATATTATGTTCGCATGCGTATCTGATTTGTTATACTCGTATCTAGTAGATGTCGAGTTGAGTTACTAGTACTTAAAATGGTAAAAAGTATAATACTAACTTATTACTGCTTTTCACAAATTGTTTGACCTGTTATGATACTTATGATTGAAACTGCTTCGCTGTTGCATTTCACCGACTCATATGTCGTACAAACGTCTGCGTTATGATCACTCTACAAGCAATTGCACTTACAAAGCGAGAACTTACGATACTTTTCCGACTAAAAAGTCGTTTAATATATTTTTTATGACAGCTGTAGGACTAAATGTGCTTGCTTATGACGATTGAGTGACCACTCTACGACTGTTTAGCCATAAAAACTGCGCCAAAATCGCGTTGTATAAACGTTTGTATGCCTAAAATTGCATACCAATAAGTTTTAAGAAAAACGTTTGTAAAACATATTTATGACTTATTTTTGCTAGTTGGGTCGCGAACGTAGAGATCGAATCGATACGGAGCGAATGTAATTTGGCTACGGGCCCTGTACGGAAAGAGAGTAGTCGTTAAATATATGGGATCCAATACATTCTACAACTCTTCTCTTTCCGCACAGACTCTATAATAGGCATCAGTTTTTTGGTGCCATCTCTTAATTGTCGACAAATGGCCACGTTTTTGTAAAAATCGCTTAATATCCCTGGGATAAACAGGTATACAAGAGCAAATATTTAGGGAATCCGTGCACACTGAAGGAGGTAGTTAGCAACCTAAAGACTTTGCTAGAGTTGCTAGGTTGCGTGGAGAAGGGGTGGTTAGAGTAGAGAGAGGGCTACCTCGTTTCACGGAAAATAGTGGATACCGTTTGCGGAAAATGCCCAGTAAAACTAACTAACTATAACTATACCTGGGAACTCATTCGACTTGTCAATGTGACAGGTATGGCGTGGCTACTGTTCGAACCGATATGTAACCTATCCTATTTTTAATAAATTATTGGTATTGGTAACGTAGCAACTTATTTAAACAAAGTAGTCCTTGGAGCCGTATCTTTGTGATGCTTTACTTTTCTTCCCGTGGGTACCAGAATTCTAGTTAGTTCCCGTTCATTTCATCCTTAATTGGGATGAGACAAATTAAACCTACAGAAGATTGCTTCTTTCTTTCTTCTTCTGTATAAGGGAATGCAACCGGTAAATTTCTCGAAATAGGTTAAGAAGAACGTAGTTTATTTGTTCGAGGCAAGACGAAAAACACGACGATTCCACAAAGTCTTCTTCTTGTCCTGGTGTTCGTCGTAGGTAGGTCCCTCATCTCACCTTATGAAAAATTACTTTTAACGGTAATTTCTACACATTTTTTACCGGTTTCTCTTTATGAGATAATGAATTAATGATACTCAGTTACCTACCCTAGAGGCCTATGTTCAGCAGTGGACGTCTTATGGCTGAGATGATGATGATGAGTTACCTACCCCATTGGCTTCGCAGCTCCGTACGCTCCGGGGACGCCCCAGCTGCCGCCGGGGAAAGCGCGCCCGGCGCCGGCATTGGCGTTCGCGTTCGCGTTAGCGTTGCCACCTGAAAATAACGTCACCATATTTTTATTTCTGAACTTACTTAAACTTATATTTTGAGTAACTAGCGCATCAGCTGGCGACGCCCCTCGTGTGTAGGGTGTGGGGCATTGTGACGAGTAAATGTACCTATATTATTTAAATATCCTAAGCATGCCTAAGCTGAGGTAACTGGAATAGTACCGATAGAGATTTGATTGATAAAAGAGCCTCTCTATAGGTATACCGGGTGTTTCCTGTAACAGGTGCAATAAATATGCACCAAAAATTTTCGCACTTTTAAAATATTGACAGAAATAAAACTATTCATGGTAATTCTATATTTCATTTATTCAACCAAACAACATTTCAATTTATTTTTGAAAAATTACATTATCCATTCCCTCCGTCCCTGACTCTAATTTAATATACTACATCAAAATTTTATAACCATTGCCATAGAGAAAAAAATACATTGGTCTATACTGTACCATCCACCATCCACCTGCCGCTCTAGGCATTGTTAGTTCGCTGAACCTACTTTGTTATTATACCAAGAAAAGAGTCATTATAAACTTATTGACAATGTGGTAAGAGTCACGAAATCTATTTAAGTTAGCATACCTACTTTGGGTGTCTACTGAAAAGCAGGTTCCTCACGTTTCGTCACGGAAGATTGAACTTCAAGTAGCTGACACTAGTTTTTGTGACAAACTTTTTAAGAAAGTAGTTAATGATTTCATTGAACTTTTTTTTTCTATTTGCACTTTGGCGGGTGATGGGTGATTTAGAACCGTTATTCGAACGGCGCCAGCGGCGATACACCTTGGCCGTGTTGCGATCGTATAGAGAAGAGAATTCATATCATTAGAACAGTACAAACTTCCTTCAATCGCGCATATTAGTTTCTGGCTCAAGTTCACACTTATACTGGTTTGCCTGAGACAGAGGTGAGGCAAGTAGCTCGAAAAGCGATTAGAATTTGGTGGTTGCCGCGCACGTCGATGATGCTCTACTTAAGTAGTAGGTACTTAAGAACTCATTTTGTGCATATCAATTACCATTCCGTTTCCATTCCACTTGAACGTGTTCCGTTGTTTAAGGCAAGACGAGTATACTTCAAACAGTTATGTTTGTGGTATTTATTTAGAGCAACCTCGTGGTTGCAAAATAAAATAATAACTTTATCTAGGCTTATTAAAACGATTTCTATGGGACAGTCAAATTTCTTTTTCGCGATTTTGGCATTAGGCCCATGATAAAAATTGTTCAGTATGACCAATAATTATTTTACTACGCAGAGTATGGCTGGCGATACAAATACACCCTGTATTATCGTTACCTCCAATTAAGAGAATTTTATTAGGTACGACGACGTTATGTTACTACCGCGTACCGCGGTAGGTGATAGGTAAGTACATAATTAATTAATAACGGCATTTTAATTAATAGGAAAGTCGTGGTTGGCCACGATTAGCTTCGGATCATCAAGGATTTCCTCGACCGGTCAGTGAATGAATGTTATTGCGATGTCATGATTCTCAGTCATCTTGATTGAATCACCCATCGCGTTTTAGCGGTGATTAGTAAAGTTCCGGATTCAATAAAGTTGAGCTAATGATATGTTTACGGTAATCTATTACCTATCAACTTTATCATTAAGAAAAATGCACTTTAAAGAAAGTCTTTAACGACTTTAAAAAGAACATTAAAATACGTAAATAAATTACTATATTAGACTTTATTTTTGAAACCTTCCGTAAACCATACAAACGAAAAAAGCGCTTTTACTATCCGCTAGTATAAATATATCTATGTACTTAGTAGATTTTGAGTAGTTATTGTGCTGTACAGCATCAGTTAGTTATCGAATACCTATAGAATACAATACTTGCCTGCCAATACTTGCATTAGTTCGCATGTTTCATATAATAGGTATGCGAAATAGTAGAGTGTCCGTATAGGTAGAGTCATCGCATTATGGTGGTCGTAAAGCATCAGTTACTGTGTGTACGTACCTCCCCATGCGTTGGCGTTAGCGTTGGCATTAGCATCAGATCCAGGGCCGGGATAAGGGTAGAAGGACCGGCGCAGGCGCTGCAGGGGCACGGGCGCCGACGCGTGCCCTGTAGAGTCGATCGTGTAGTATGCGCGGGGCACGTAGTACTGGCCCTCTGGAATTTACATCAGTAGTAAATGTAGTAATGTACACAGGGTGCTCTTAATACACAATTAAGGGTTTATGTCGATAACACAATTTAATTTAATCCATTGTCAACGAAGTTACGAATAGGCGGTTTCGAGACAGTGGATTAAATTGTCGATGAATCAAAGCTTTAATTAATTAAGAAGAGATTTAATAATCGATCGGTTCTCAGTTCGCGGCTGGACAATCCTTTGGGTATATTCTTTCTTTAAAAGGTATATCTTACAAGTGGTTCCTTTTGTCGTTACGTCAGGATCTGGTCATGGGATTCTAAAGGTACAGCTTTACCTAGAAAGTGATGACACACTGTTTTGTGAAGTCAGTCAGTTTTTGAATGTAGGTACCGCCGGGTTGTTGGTGTTCATACAACTTTGTGTTAAGCTGGGTCAAGTCATCAGTGTAATATGAACGCGCACAGTAGGTACCTATTGTTGGCTCCACTGCCAGGAATGCACACCCGTAGTAACAGTACATGCATTGTTTCACTGCGCTCCGAGTGCAGTATGCCGTTCAACATTAGTTATTCTGTGGTTCAACGTCGTTCTTAAGAAAGTACGTTACGGGTAGGTACTGTTAGCTAAAAGGGGGCATTTCAATTCTGGTCTTTGGGACCATTGTTTTTTCTTCCAAACATCAGTAGATTGTACATTCTGGCGGCATCTCGGTCGGCTTATGTAGGTGTAGGTTTGATTTGAACCATGTGCATCCATTATTTATATTTTAATATTGATCTCAGCAAGGTAAGTAGGTTTACTGGTACTATATACCTACATACATTAAGTCCGCCGTATCTATTTTCTTGTAATGTGCAATAAAGAAGTAAATAAATACTATATATAGGTATAGGTACCAACCTTACCCTTGACAAATATCTGGTTAATTCCGCATAACGAATCTTAAAGAGTCTCCAATTAAATCAAAGTATGTACCTAATCATACATGGATATAGAAAATCAACAACCGATTTGTTGATCATTAAAAGTAAAGTTAGTCACGATCGGGTAAGGTCGCATCAACTTAAACATAAAAGATAAATTACGTACTGTGATCTCAACCTTGTGAGTGCCTCGATCCTATCTATTCACAAAACTGATTTTCTACAAATTCTTGATGTATAATTTGACCTCGGGATGGCAGACAATTCTGCACGATCGGAGGTCAAACTTGCATGGTACCTACATCTGTAAGCTTTGTGAATTGTGAGGCTTGTTAAGCGTTTTCGTTTTTTACTCGATGAAACCACAATACTTTTAAATATTTATCGGCAAAAAGGAGACACTCTGAATTCATCAAAGTGGTACAGTCAGCGACGGCTCTTAATGAGACCACAATAAATGAGAAAAAGGGAATTTTAAGAAAGCTCGTTTAATCACGGGTAGAATTTTTGAATTCTGTTTCTGTGTAAACATTTGTTTTTTTTTAACTTAAAAGATGTTATTAGCATTTGTTTGGGAGTTTTTATCTAGTTTTCTGGCCAAGTTTAATTGTTTAATTGTTTATTTATATATTTTAAGTTAGTTAAGTTAGTAGTTAGTTAAGTTATATATTTTAAATGGTTTCTCAGATATTTTTACCTACGTACGTACCTACGCGTACATTGCTAACATTTGGTACCTATGAAAAGTTTGAGGAAATGTTAGATGGTAGAATTTACTTTTAAGTGATAATTTTGAATGATAAATATTTAGTAGCATTCATTTGGATTTAATTTGTAATATTTTTTTACAGTTAGTATTTTCTTGTCGTTAGTTTGTTGTTTCACTTGGTAGCAAAGTTTCTTTACCCTCGTGTGTGCCTTCTGAAAATATCGCAATGCTCAAGATTCCACTTTTCTAACCACACACTGCGCTACGCTCGTGCTGGTCAATTTTGGCATCTTTCGCTTATAACCCCTCGCTCTTGTAAAAAATAACTACCTATTCATAAAATAGTTGGGTGCTCAAGAAGAGTACCTATATACTACTAGCCATAATTTTCCAAAACTTCTTATCATTGTCGTCAGAACAGTGGAGTGGTCTGATAATGAATACCTATCATATAAAGTGAGTCATCCATTTGACATAGGAAATTATAGTACTTATTTGATTCGTGAAAGTTCACGCCTATTAATAAGTATTCAGACAGAAATATTGCAGACCCAAGGTTTCCAAAAGTTTGAAAATCAACGACATTCACGCGAGTTCCCGCGTTAGTCGTCCCTATTGTTTGGCAAATAAGGACAAGTTGCTAAAAAAACTTGATCGTATCGGATGTTACCAATCCAAAAAAAACAAGTGACAGTCGCATCGAACGGCGGCAAAAACTAAACGAAAGGGCACTAACCTGCCAGAGCGACAGCCAACACCGCCGAGAGTAAAAACAAGGTTAGCCGCTGCATGGTGAAGGTTGATACGTCGGACTCGGACAGATTCTGTGGAGGAACTGCCGGGCGCTCCGCTGCCTCACTTTTATATAGCTACCTAGATATAACTCAGTCCAAAGCTTTGAAAGCGCATCATGACACGGCACGCCCGCTACTTACCTACAGTAACGGTTACCAGCGAAAAGATATCGTAAATTTGATTAGGTAGCAATGAAGCTTGATGGAGTCTCTCCACGGCTGTGATTTTTAGAATGCGTGCCTATAAACCCACTTCGTGCCTACTAGGTTACTGGTAATTATAATTAGGTATAGCAGGTCATCTTGTAACGATACTATTTTTGGATAATGGTTCAACTGTAATTTATGGACCACGCGAATAGTTAGAAATCTACGTTTACTTACAACATGGTCGCTGAATTGAACCCATATTAGACCGTTGTTCCCAATTTTATGCAATGCATGTACCTACATCAAGTCCAGTCTAAGTATTATAGGGGAGCGAAACTCCTTCCTTCGGGCAAACTCGGCTCCGTTCGCCTCAGCATTGCTCCGAGCCTCCGAGCGATTATTAGGGTTGACACAACTTAACGTCCGTTTGCAACACGACGACAGATAACTGTCAAACTTCGGTTTTGTAGGAAGTTTCATTTCTGTATGGTAGTACTATTATTTATTCTGTGCCCATATGTACTGTAATGTAAGAGTAAAACGATGTACAATACACGTATGAAAAGGTAATTCGCAACTCGTGTCGATTTAAAACATGTCGGTGATGCTATACATTTATATACCTTACCTAATCTAATACCTTTAAACGAGCAATTCTTGTTTATTTATATAGGTATTTATATAGGTATGTATTTATATTTCGAGGACCTCGAACACGGCTCTAACGATTACGATGAAAGTTATACCGTGTGTGGCCTGTAATATGAGCAAAAAATTTAACTGTAGGCTGTACTCCTCATACTGACCAACATTTGTTCAGCGACTTTTAAAAATAACTTGTGGTTTGATTTTTAATACACTTTAAAGTTTATTCCAAGACGCAATATATTGCGAATTTTGTTATGTTTAAGGCGTGACAAGCAACGTCAATCAAAATGATATGGCGTGGCGATGGCGTCCATTGGAAATAATATTTGTTTTGTATGAAAAATAGGGAGTCTAAATACTTCAGAATAATTTTTAAAGTTGTTGAAAAAAAGTGTCACCGTTTGAGGAGTCCAATCTATGTTTTCATTATTTGCTCATGTTACAGGCCACACCCGGTATATGGGGGTTTTCGGGGGCGAAAAATCGATATAGCTATAGGTCTATTATCTTTGAGAAAACGCGCATTTTATAGTTTCAAGAAATCTCGGTCTCCCAGATATTTTACTACTTACTTACTTGGTTGGCGCGATGACCCAAAATGAGTCTTGGCCTCCAACACAAGAGCACGCCACTTTGATCGGTCTTTGGTTAAAAGAGACGATGGCAGTTGGACGATCCGAAAGAATGCCGAGATAGAACATCTGATAGTCGAGCCGAACATAATATGTGAGACCAAAGCGCATCGTCTCCGCTGGCTTGGCCATCTCGAAAGGATGGGTGAAGATCGGGCAGCCAAAAAGGCCTACTTGGGTCGACCAAATGGACGCCGTCCTGTTGGTCCCAGATATTTTAAATAAAATAATAAATATCTGCAAAATACCTAAGCGTGGAACCCGGAAAATAATCCAAATACATAAAAACGTATTAGTAGAAGAGCCGGCCGCAAATTTTCTAACCGACTTGATACCACGATGAAATGCACAATGGTGTCCCATAAAAGTGATGCTAAGTCCGAATTCGATAGTCTGCCACGGCGGAACTTGCCGAAAGTACGAAAAAGAAGGCCACTTCCGGTGCGAAAAAAGGGGGCTGATTTAACCCATCTGATACCGAAATAATAGTTATGGCAGCAGTTAGAAATTTACATGTAGACACATAAAAGCGAAGTCTGCCAGTATTTTTTTTGCCGGAAGTGCTTGGCAGACGCTCTCAAAGGTGGCCAACGGGACCCCTAATTTAACCCATCTGATACCACCATGAAACCAATTCCAGTCGGTAGGTATGAACCCTCATGTCAGGAATATATAAGTCTGCCAAGGCTTTTCCTGCCGAAACACCTTGGCAGACGAGATTATGTAAGCAAGGTCGGCATCGGTTACCCTACACTAACCCATCTGATACCACCATGAAACCAATTCCAGTCGGTAGGTACGAACCCCCATTTTAGGAATATATAAGTCTGCCAAGGTTTTTCCTGCCGAAACACCTTGGCAGACGAGATTATAAACAAGATGACCATCGGTTATCGTACACTAACCCATCTGATACCGCCATGAAACCAATTCCAGTCGGTAGGTATGAACCCTCATTTCAGGAATATATAAGTCTGCCAAGGCTTTTCCTGCCGTAACACCATGGCAGACGAGATTATGTAAGCAAGGTCGGCATCGGTTACCCTACACTAACCCATCTGATACCACCATGAAACCAATTCCAGTCGGTAGGTATGAACCCCCATTTTAGAAATATATAAGTCTGCCAAGGTTTTTCCTGCCGAAACACCTTGGCAGCCGAGATTATAAGCAAAATGACCATCGGTTACCGTACACTAACCCATCTGATACCACCATGAAACTAATTCTAGTCGGTAGGTATGAACCCTCATTTCAGGAATTTATAAGTCTGCCAAGGCCTTTCCTGCCGAAACACCTTGACAGACGAGATTATGTAAGCAGCATCCACATACGATGGATCCGTATTTTGGGATTATACAGATTACGGACATTATTAATAGCTGTAGGCTCATTTATTACTTTATGCTTATACATATTTGTATATAATTATGTTACTAATAAAATATATTTATAATTTATTAAACCTAAACTTAATACATTGGGAATTCATTACCTGCTTACGGCAGTAGTAGGGATAAGTGGGTGAGTTCTGGCTCACTGAGCCAGGCCAACAGTCCCTCCCCCTTTTTTCCCTTGTTGAGGCCCTGCAACCTTGCCTTGAACCCAAACTAATGTCATTGTAGCTCGAATCTAACCTAATCTATTTTTATTGCTTTTAGAATATTTCAATTATCTACTTTTGCAAAGTTAAAGGTTGAAATCTCTATTTCGCAAAATGGAATTTTAATGTGACTTTAATGTATGTGCAATCTACTTAGTAATTGGGTTTAAAGATATAAAAACACACATTTTATTTCCTATCCTAAGTATCCTATCCTAAGTTTATTCAAATAATATTCTGAACATATATAGTAATTAGACTGGTCATATTTTTCATAAAATCGATTTAGACTGCCAAAGCATATTACTTTTTGGCAACCGGGTTTTTTAACCTAACTAGACCCCGCTGAATCCGAATTTGCCGGTTGCTCGATCGAAATCTTGACCGGAAGTGAGATATTTGACATTAAAGGTCCCTTTTTTTCGTTTTTCGTAAATAACTCTTAAACGGTGGCACATAGCAAAAAATGTTCTATTACATAAGTATTCTGCATAAAATTGCCTACAAGAAAGATTCATTACAATTTTTCGCTAGGATCAATATTCAAAGAGATTTTAACGCGGGAAATTTAATTATAATCACTTTTAAGGTCCCGTTTTTTAGGTTTTCGTAAATAACTCATAAACGGTGGCTAATATCAAAAAATGTTGTTAGACGTTAATAATCTACACAAAATTTTGAACAAAAAAGATTCAGTACACTTTTTGCAGGGATCAATATTTAAAAAGATAATAAAGAGGGGAAAGTTAATTATAATAAATTCTAAGGTTCCTTGTTTTTATTTTTTCGTTAATAATTTGAAAAGTATGACTCATAGCAAAAAAAAATCTTATACATAAATAATAAACGTAAAATTTCCTACAAGAAACATGCACATCAAACATCAAACATCAACATTTATTCAGCAAATAGGCCACAAGGGCACTTTTACACGTCAACATTGAATTTACATAAAAGCAAAAATAGTAACATCAACAATTTTATAAAATAAAACTAACAATTCAATCTAACGTATTACAATTACTAAGATATGTATATGGTCTCTTAATGTCGAATTACATACAAAATACAGATAAAAAAACACACGAAAAAAAATCTATAATATTTAGAGGTGTAAATGTCTCTAGGTGTCAGAACTATAAGATTATATAGTTTATCAAGTTATCCTTAGAGATGTATAGGGTCTCCAAGAGTCAATTTCCTGTATAATTAAGACATTCATTAAGAGAAAAGAAACATACGAGAACAGAATGAGGCGTCTCACTGTAATTAATTAATAAAAATTAAGTTACTAAGTATAATAGCTCGTGTTAGCTTAAACAGACCAGTCTCCACAAACAGCACCCGTTCACGAGTATGACGCGTATCTCAGCCTCGGAGTAAATATCTATGGAGCGGCCATTAACAGGCGTTCCCCTCTGCAAAAAGATCGCGGCCGCCGGTCAAGGAGGTTATATAAAACTAGTTGCCACACGTCATACGCCATTCAGCAAACGTCAGTCTAAGCGGAATGATAGGAGCCGAAAATGCCGAATTGCAGCGTTTTCTCGTGCAAAATGAGATCGGAAACGTCTAGTCTACAAAAAGAACATGTTTCTTATCATATGTAAGTACTATTACATCTAAATATTATCAAATAGTGCATTAACTTTGCAAATAACTAAAAAACATTGTCAATCTGACAGTGATACCAGTTATATGATATTAGATCTAATTTAGGGTAATTCTAAAGAAGACTTTCTAAATATTAATTAGGTACGAGTAGAATTTCTAATAGGAAATATTATGCGAAACTCTGCGTAGGGGGCGCGACTATCACAATCCATCACAATCTGGGGGTCCGCCGCGGAACAAGAAAATTTAAATTTCGTTATCTAACCTCTCTATCACTATTGCATATTTGAGCGATAAAGAGAAAAGAGAAAATTTACTAGCTAGCTTAGTGCTACACTCTGACGGCAGATCATTGCAGTTATATGCCCTATTTGCGTTGCTTTTTGTTATTATAATTTATGTAACACATTATTTTTATATAACACCTTAGTTTCATATCAACCTAATCTATTTAATCAAATAAATTGATCTATAATAATAAAGAAAAGGAGGACGGGGGATCAAAAAGTAGTCGAAAACATCTCGCGTGATTTGTGCACAACCCCTAAATAACGTTAAATTACCGATAGACTATTTTTTGAAAATTATTTTTTCTTTAGTTTCTACATATAGCTGGTCAAGCAGATCTTGTCAGTAGAAAAGGCGGCAAATTTGAAAAATGTATGCGGGAAGGGATATCGTCCCATAGAAATATCGAATTTCGCGCCTTTTTTACTGACAAGATTTGCTTGACCAGCTATATATTTTTATTTAACATGGCAAATATTTTATTAATTTAAGGTATTTACGGCTGTCACTTTCCATAAATAGGCACTTTTAATTTATTACTCTGGTATCACCGTACCAATATTAGTGATGGGACACCATAAGAACCAATATCGGTAAAATCGATATAAACAATGAATAATATACAGATGGTCATGATGCCTAGCGAACACCAGCCATATCGTACAAACCTCAAGGAGTGATATTCCTAGGCAGATGATGATCTGCCTAGTGACCACCAGCCATATCGTGCTAACTTCAAGGTGTGATATTCCTAAGCAGATCATGAAACGCCGGCATGTCATGATCTAACTAGTGACCACCTGCCATACTGTGCAAACTTCAACATTTAGGCATATCGAATAAGTAGGATGTCCTAAATTTTAGCAAATGATAACCATTGAAATGGCTTAACAGCCTACTTATAGTACGTGTTTGGGTAGCGTATGATTTTAGTACCTACCTAGTACCTACGCATTCTGCTCCAAATGCCACATAGAATGCAGCACTAGCAGTGGCAAAAAATGCAAAAGGCAGATTATTAAATGGCGGCGTTTCATGATATGCCTAGGAATATCTCGATATGCCCGATTTTACGATCTACCGCCGATATATATACTAACTATCCCCTACTCAATATCCCTTAAATGACATCCTATGGCCGCGTTCCATCTCTGTCATCAGATCTGCATGCTCGATAGTATATTGCATTGCTTTCAGAAGTAAACCAACATGTAAAATATTAACTAATGAACTGATAACAAAAAATCATTCTATATCAGCTTGCAAGATTCGCCCTAAACAAATTGACAAACTATTAGAAATAACATCTAAACAATACAACAATTGAAAGTTAGTAAAATGCTCGTACAAAGACTTGATATTGTTATTATTATTATAATTGATAATAAGCAGAAATTAAAATTCATTGTCAATTTTATCGACAATATTATCGGCGCGTCCCTCGCACTATCTAGGTTTACTTAGAATTGACGTCATCTCGTTCACGGACAGGGTTGTCTGTGTTTGTTCTTGTACTTGTGTGAATATAGTTTTTGCTAGTGTTTGATAATTTTGTCGTGTGCGTGTGTAGCGACGCATGCTAAAAATGCATTAGTGTTAACATTATTTGTGTGCGTTACCTCGTCCCCCGCGCCAAAAACGACAGAATTTTTCAGATAGAAATTAGTGCGCGTCTCTACTCCATAGATATTTACTCCGAGATCTCAGCCATCGCCTCCCTCAACCTTCATTCGGGAAAGTGGCGACCCGAGTGGGAAAGTGCAGAACACGTTTCGCTAGGATCAATATTTAAAAAGACAAAGCAGCGGGTAAGTTAATTATAATCAATTTTAAAGTCCCTTTTTAGTTTTTTGTAAATAACTCGTAAACGGTGTCCCATAGCGAAATAGGTTCTTAAGAATAAATTATCTACATAAAATTTCCTCCAAAAAACATCTAGAACACTTTTCTCTAGGATCAATATTTCAAGCGATATTAAAGGAAGAAAGTTAATTACAATCAGTTCACAGGTCACTTTTTTTTAGTTTTTCGTAAATAACTCGTAAACGGTGGCCCGTTGCAAAACAATATTCTACATAAAATTGTCCACAAAAATGGTTCTGTACACTTTTTCGCTACGATCAATATTTAAAGAGATATTAAAGGGGGTAAGTTAATTATAATCAATTTCCAGGTCCCTATTTTTAGGATTTCGCAAATGACTCGTAAAATAAGGCTCATAGCAAAATAAGTTCTTATTGTTCTTGTAAATAAATAATCGATATAAAATTTTCTACGAAAGACATATGGAACACTTTTCTCTTTTTAGGGTTCCGTACCTCAAAATGAATAAAAACCGGCCAAGCGCGAGTCGGACTCGCGTTGCAAGGGTTCCGTACATTACCCAATTTTTAACAGTGTATTTTATATATGTGAAACGCGAGTGAATTGCCTTTAAAAAACCTGTAGGGATCGGTTCAAAAACTATAAGTAATGTCCGACTCGCGCTTGACTGCATAATTCTAATAGGTTTTCCTGTCATCTATAGATTCTATTCTGTGTATCTTTTCAAAATTTTAGACCCAGTAGTTTCGGAGATAAAGCCCCCTTCCCCAAAATAAAACATTAAAATACAAAAAAATACCACCCCCCCCTTTATCTCCGAAACTACTGGGTCTAAATTTTGAAAATAAAATAAAATAATAAATAGTTCTTTACCTATATAGACGTAAACCTAAAAATAGGGACCTGGAAATTGATTATAATTAACTTACCCCCTTTAATACCTCTTTAAATATTGATCGTAGCGAAAAAGTGTACAGAACCTTTTTTGTGGACAATTTTATGTTTAATATGTATGTAGAATATTGTTTTGCAACGGGCCACCGTTTACGAGTTATTTACGAAAAACTAAAAAAAAAGTGACCTGTGAACTGATTGTAATTAACTTTCTTCCTTTAATATCGCTTGAAATATTGATCCTAGAGAAAAGTGTTCTAGATGTTTTTTGGAGGAAATTTTATGTAGATAATTTATTCTTAAGAACCTATTTCGCTATGGGACACCGTTACGAGTTATTTACAAAAAACTAAAAAGGGACTTTAAATTTGATTATAATTAACTTACCCGCTGCTTTGTCTTTTTAAATATTGATCCTAGCGAAAAGTGTTCTGCATGTTTCTTGTAGGAAATTTTACGTTTATTATTTATGTATAAGATTTTTTTTGCTATGAGTCATACTTTTCAAATTATTAACGAAAAAATAAAAACAAGGAACCTTAGAATTTAGTATAATTAACTTTCCCTCTTTATTATCTTTTTAAATATTGATCCCTGCAAAAAGTGTATTGAATCTTTTTTGTTTAAAATTTTATGTAGATTATTAACGTCTAATAACATTTTTTGATATTGGCCACCGTTTATGAGTTATTTACGAAAACCTAAAAAACGGGACCTTAGAAGTGATTATAATTAAATTTCCCGCGTTAAAATCTCTTTTAATATTGATCCTAGCGAAAAATTGTACTTAATCTTTCTTGTAGACAATTTTATGCATATTACTTATGTAATAGAACATTTTTTGCTATGCACCACCGTTTAAGAGTTATTTATGAAAAACGAAAAAAACGGACCTTTAATGTCAAATATCTCACTTCCGGTCAAGATTTCGATCGAGCAACCGGCTTAGGTTAAAAAACCCGGTTGCCAAAAAGTAATATGATTTGCCAGTCGCATCAAGAAGGAGAGCGATTTTGATTTTTTTTGTCTAGTCTAAATATCATGACTTATTCTGTGTACCGTGGAGAAAACGAATGAAATCATGCAATTTGATTTTGCTATTTTTAAATAAAGAGTAACTAAACAGTATTTTCCACAGTTGTTGGTAATGATACCATCTCTTACAATTTCTCTTCATAAATATTTTATGATACCTAACCTTCCAGTTTTCGCCCGAATTAATCAAAAAATTCACCAACTCCATTTACACCAACCAAATAGAAAACGGGTCCGTGTCCGAATTCGCGATCTCGAGTCCGGGTCCGCGTCCGGGTCCAGGTTCAGGTAGAAGTCGAATTCAAAATCTTGCTTGTTTTGCCAGTGGGGTTACTTGCTTAACAATCAATTAGAAAAAGACAAGTCGTCGAGGAGTTCCGTTCTGATCACCATCAGCAATACCACTTCATCAAATGCCACTGTTCTTAATGTAAATCCTTGTTTGCCTGATGAAAATACAAGAGTCACTAAAATTTATTTCATAATAGCAAAGACATATATGTAACATATTGAATATAAAATAACTTATTAAAATAAACTAAAACTACAAAGAAATTAAAATTAATACTAAAATAAAAGAAACTTACCTATAAAATAAAAACCTAATTATAAAAAGAATACCCCCTCTAGCAGGTCCGCATGTGGCATGGTACCCATTACGCTGGCGGCGTTTCCTCGCTGAACCGCCAGGGCGATTCGTTGCGAGAAATACGCGCCAGCTCTGGGATCCCCTGTGGCGTCAATCAGCCGTCCCGACAGGGCCCTCACAAAGGCCTGCATGTCGGCTGACCAAGGGCCCAGTGTCTCTACCGCGAGTGCCGCAAACTCGTAGTCCTTAAGTAAGGACGAATATTTGCGGCGCTTGAGAACCTGGGCCTGGTCAGCCGCGCCGCCGGCCTGGGTGCGGGCCGCCTGGATATGGGACTGTGCGAAGGTATCTACGCACGTTGCGTCCCACAACAGGGCCCTACCTAGTTTCCACGGCACCAATGTGGCCCCGTCGGGGCGCTTGCCATCGTCCCTCGCCATGCCCGCGGGTTCGAGAATCGCAGGCACAGGGGCGGTGGCAAGCGACCGACGGACCAAATCATTGATGGTACCGTGGCGAAATAGGCGGCCGGCTGCCAATAGCTGATCGACGTTTTTGCCACAGGCGCAAGTATGAGGGACACATATTTTGGACCCAAGCCTTAAGCATATAGCTATTCTCAAGCTACTTGGGTCCAAAACGGTGCCTATTTGACGGGAAGGGAGTGCTCGTAGCCAATGGCCCGACTCGGGGGCTTATACGGCTAGAATTCGGGCACGTTCGAAGTCGTCCGGACTATCCTCTAGAGTCACTATACAATGCCATTAAGATTTGTAGAGTTCCCTTGATTCCTTATGGATTCCATCATCAGAACTTGAGCTTCACGATAATATGACTTAAAAATCTAACGTGCTTAACAAACATAACGAAGAGGACAAATCCCCAAACATGAGCTATGCGTCGTTGAAGAGTTCCATTCTGATCATCATCAGCAGTTTCACTTCATCAAATGTCACAATTCTGAATGTAAATGCTTGGTTTGTTTAAAATACACCAGTATCACTATATGTTAGGGTGGTTCAAAAAACATTTTTTTTCCTAAGGGGCACCCCCTTATTTTGTTACACTTATTATGTTGATAAAATACACCAAGTTTCTTAATTTATCTCAACTATACTTCGTTTTTTTTAGCATTAGAAATTAGGTAAACAATCTTGATGTGTCTTTTAATTGAAAAACAGATTTTAAAAATAAGTTACGGCAAATATGTATGTAACAATTATTAATCTATAGTTCGTTTTTTTAGCATTAGAAAGAACTCCACAGAAGTAAGCGTACAGTTTTTATCAGGCTCTTTTATTGTTAATAATTATTGAATTATCTAATGTAGCACGGTCAATACATATAATTTACTTCAAATTATTACCGCTAAAAGTGCCGGATTTGGAACCACAAGCTTACTTCTGCGAAGTTCTTTCTAATGCTAAAAAAAACGAACTATATAGTACGATCATTTATATTCGTCTGCTTTCATAAGTAATAGTTTTTGAATTTTGAAAAGCGTTTTTCAATTAAAAGACATGCTAAGATCGCTTACCTTATTGCAAGTTCTTTCTAATGCTAAAAAAAACGAACTATACAAGAACTATGCTTAACCACGTTGAAATTTTGTATGTTGTTTGAAACCCAACAAAAAGAGTATTTATGATTCAGAATTTTATTTAAATATCTGGTTTCGCACTATTTGCACATGTGATGTATAAGTTTTGAAGTAGAAAAACATTTTCTTTCAAAATAATATCTTTTAAATCACACTTTCAAATAATGTGAAAACTACTACTTACATAAAAATCAAAAAAATAGTAACTTATTTTTTTTTATTTCATACAATTTGAAAAATTTCAAATTGTTTTGAGCACCCCCTTGTAGTTAAGATTGTAAGATTACAAACTTGGCGTATTTTGTCAACATAATAAGTGTAACAAAATGAGGGGGTGCCGCTTCTTCTAGCTAGAGTTTGAATTTTTCCCATACAAACGTGAACCACCCTTACAAGATTTGAAGAGTGCCCTCGATTCCTCATAAATCTCACCATCAGAACTGGGTTTTGACAAAGACGGAACCAATCTGTATGTATATACTTACAAGTTACAACTCAACTAAAAAAATAATTTTCAAAATCGATCCCGAAATGACGGAGATATCAAACATTAAAAAATCGAATTAATACCTCATTTTTAGGGTTCCGTAGCCAAATGGCAAAAAACGGAACCCTTATAGATTCGTCATGTCTGTCTGTCTGTCCGTCCGTATGTCACAGCCACTTTTTTCCGAAACTATAAGAACTGTTGAAACTTGGTAAGTAGATGTATTCTGTGAACCGCATTAAGATTTCAACACAAAAATAGAAAAAAAAAACAATAAATTTTGGGGGCCCCCATACTTAGAACTGACACTTAAAATGTCTTTTTCATTAAACCCATACGTGTGGGGTATCTATGGATAGGTCTTCAAAAATGATACAATACAATACAATACAATACTCTTTATTGCACGCCTCACATACACTTAGTTTACAATAAATGGACAATAACATAAACAAAGACAATAGCGGTAACAACAGGCGGTCTTATCGCTTATGATATTGAGGTTTCTAATATCATTTATTTCTAAACTGAATAGTTTGTGCGAGAGACACTTCGAAAGTGGTAAAATGTGTGCACCCTCCCCTCCCCCTTTAACTTCTAAAATAAATTTAACTTCGCACTGAATGATGACATCGTACGGGGCTTAAAGACCCCGTAACGCAGTGAACGTGTTAAAGTCACATTAAAATTCCATTTTGCGAAATAGAGATTTCAACCTTTAACTTTGCAAAAGTAGATAATTGAAATATTCTAAAAGCAATAAAAATAGATTAGGTTAGATTCGAGCTACAATGACATTAGTTTGGGTTCAAGGCAAGGTTGCAGGGCCTCAACAAGGGAAAAAAGGGGGAGGGACTGTTGGCCTGGCTCAGTGAGCCAGAACTCACCCACTTATCCCTACTACTGCCGTAAGCAGGTAATGAATTCCCAATGTATTAAGTTTAGGTTTAATAAATTATAAATATATTTTATTAGTAACATAATTATATACAAATATGTATAAGCATAAAGTAATAAATGAGCCTACAGCTATTAATAATGTCCGTAATCTGTATAATCCCAAAATACGGATCCATCGTATGTGGATGCTGCTTACATAATCTCGTCTGTCAAGGTGTTTCGGCAGGAAAGGCCTTGGCAGACTTATAAATTCCTGAAATGAGGGTTCATACCTACCGACTAGAATTAGTTTCATGGTGGTATCAGATGGGTTAGTGTACGGTAACCGATGGTCATTTTGCTTATAATCTCGGCTGCCAAGGTGTTTCGGCAGGAAAAACCTTGGCAGACTTATATATTTCTAAAATGGGGGTTCATACCTACCGACTGGAATTGGTTTCATGGTGGTATCAGATGGGTTAGTGTAGGGTAACCGATGCCGACCTTGCTTACATAATCTCGTCTGCCATGGTGTTACGGCAGGAAAAGCCTTGGCAGACTTATATATTCCTGAAATGAGGGTTCATACCTACCGACTGGAATTGGTTTCATGGCGGTATCAGATGGGTTAGTGTACGGTAACCGATGGTCATCTTGTTTATAATCTCGTCTGCCAAGGTGTTTCGGCAGGAAAAACCTTGGCAGACTTATATATTCCTAAAATGGGGGTTCGTACCTACCGACTGGAATTGGTTTCATGGTGGTATCAGATGGGTTAGTGTAGGGTAACCGATGCCGACCTTGCTTACATAATCTCGTCTGCCAAGGTGTTTCGGCAGGAAAAGCCTTGGCAGACTTATATATTCCTGACATGAGGGTTCATACCGGGTCTCTATTGTTTCCCAAATAGTTTTAAGTCATAATATATTGTTTGTCCGAATTTTCGTAAGTCATAATTGATTTTTCTCAGAAACGCGTAACTTTTCAGGATTGCCATAAAACAAACCTAACCTAACCTAAACTACCTACAGAATAACCTTACGAAAATCCTGAAAACTTAACGGTTTCAGTTTTATGACTAACGATAATATGACAAACAATACATTATGACTTAAAACTTTATGGGAAACAAAGGGACCCCGTTCATACCTACCGACTGGAATTGGTTTCATGGTGGTATCAGATGGGTTAAATTAGGGGTCCCGTTGGCCACCTTTGAGAGCGTCTGCCAAGCACTTCCGGCAAAAAAAATACTGGCAGACTTCGCTTTTATGTGTCTACATGTAAATTTCTAACTGCTGCCATAACTATTATTTCGGTATCAGATGGGTTAAATCAGCCCCCTTTTTTCGCACCGGAAGTGGCCTTCTTTTTCGTACTTTCGGCAAGTTCCGCCGTGGCAGACTATCGAATTCGGACTTAGCATCACTTTTATGGGAAACCATTGTGCATTTCATCGTGGTATCAAGTCGGTTAGAAAATTTGCGGCCGGCTCTTCTACTATATATTTACCTATGTTTAACTAAAATAGATGGTTAAACATAATTTTCTCAAAAATGGACGGCAAAGTCGACTTTGCCGTCTAAAAAATTGGTCGCGACGCGCGTAGTTTATGGTCACACAAAAATTAAAAAGTTAAAAACATTGCAGTCTCGATTTTGGGACTGCAATGTTGCATACAAATTCCATTATTTGTCGAGTTCCAAACTTTTTAAAAGTTGAAATTACCATATCAAATGAAGGCACAGGCCCATTAAACAGCCAAACAGATGAATAGTACCGCGACTATTTAGATGTCTCAAATAGGTTGGCGTATTTTTGGCAGAAAAATACACTTCTAGTTTTTTATTAAAAAAAATAAAAAGGCGGCAAGGGTTTTTTTCTGTCAAAATATATATGTAAGAACGTTGCTTTTGTAAAATATTTCTATGATATTTATATTTCTTGCACCATTTTTGAGAAAAGCACTATATATGACTCGGCTGGAAGGCTACTTGCTGGCTTCGGATTCAATTAAACGGACTCCCAAGGTCGTCCGTTTAAAACGAATCCTCAGCCTGCAAGTAGCTACTTCCGAGCCTCGACAATAATGTACTATATCTATTTGCGTACCTATAGCTATTTAAAAATGGATGTCCCATTGTTTCACCAACGTAAGTTATTGGGAGGTAGGTACAGTCGAAGTCAAAATTATGTTTACATTTTGCACCTTACTCCTTTGTAATAAGGCGAAAAATGTAAACATAAACTTTGACGTCGACGGTACCTACTAAGAAATAATCAGTAGACAAATGATTTATCACAAATGATTTGCTATGTTTATAGATTTTTATAGGTGGTATAGGTACGTAATTTAATATAATTTCCATGGTCGGTTGTTGCTTTTAATTTATTATTGACGTAAATAAAGATACAAAGAACAAATGATGTGGACATGCAACTAAAGTGCATAAGTTAATAGCGCGGGAAGTCACAGATTACTTTTATAGTGCACAGAAAACAGTATGTAAATAAGGTACCTACTTTTAGTGGTGTGATGTCACGTCTATGTGTTGATGACTATGAATGAACTAGGGCTACGAAGTTAGTTTGGAATTTGCTGCGGTTTACTGTAAGTATTTATTACTAGCTCCAGGCAACTAGTACGTAGCTCTTTATCGGTGGTCGGTATACATGTAATAGAACACATGTTACACTATTTTTGTGCAGTCAATTTTGATTTCCTACGCTGGGCAAAGGCCTCCCTTTTCTTCTGTCACTCTTCGCGGTTTGATGCATGCTCCCGCCAGTCGCTACAAAATGCAATCTATTTTTATGGCTTGCCTCTGCCCCGGCTTAAATGCTGCATAAATGCTGACGCAAGAGACCATTAGGTATCTTTGGCTTTTACACCTCTACAGAATATTTGTATTTATTTGAGTAGCTTATATACTGCGAAATTCGACAAAACCCGTCATCTAGGGACACAAAAAAACTTACATTATTGTTACAAAATTTATTCTGAAATAAAAATAACATCAAGCTTTTTAAAATTGACAATTCATGTTAAAATAATAACTATAAATTGTGAGCACAAATTTCACATTTAGGAAGAATAATTTCATTTATGCTTTAGTTCACAATGTTTACATACATAACAACAAACATGGATCCAATCTCATGGCGTAACAGAATGCTCCCCAGCGAGCTCGCGGTCGGCAACAGAGCAATCTATTACAAAGCCTAAAACCTTTCATAAATTAAAATCTCGAGAGCACCAAAACAATTTTCACTTCGAATGTTACAGAATAAATAGTCACAAAAATAAAAGAACTTATGTAATAAAAAGTAATCCGCATTACAAAAATAATTACGAATATATTTAAAATAACTCAGTATTGGAATTCTTGAAAATATATATTAAAAATGCAAATTAACTATGCAGTTCCTCCGTTTAAAGTGTTGAACACACAGTACCTCGTAATCCTTATCAATATATTCATATAAACAACATTTTAACCTATTACATTTATTTTTACACTTTAGGAGATATTTTACAACCCTGTATCCACTATACTTTTATATGACAGTACGTTCTGCTATCCAAATCATGACTTGAGAAAATTAACGCCACATTTACGTAGAATATACCTACCTAACAACTCAACAGAACATATTTCTTGACGAGTAAGTTTTATTATTATCACGTCGGGGTAAAATTTTCTGGTAATGGTTGGATATACATAAAAAAAAATCAAAGTAGGTAAAGCCATGTATAGTTGACCAAATATCGATATACTTTGTGCTCTAACTTGTTAACACAACATTGTTTATTAATTACATGAAATAGGAAGATTAAAAATGAAAGACTCGTTATGTAGTGGAAAGACAGATACGACAGGACGAGGACAACCTTCATTGAACTAGATCAAGCCCAGACGTGCACTTCAGATGGTCGTCACTTCTCCAAACCTTTAAAAAATATCTCCCACAAATGGTTTGCGACGTTTAATTATGTCATGGTATAACTTTAATAACCCTTGGGTCGTGTAGGAACAGTCAATACAATGTTTTCTACCCTCCTAATGCCCAGCCATACAAATGAAAAATACGAAATTTGCCATAGAAATCTGAACCTGAATAGTGTAGGAACTAAAGTTGATTTTGCGTTGTTGGAAAGCTTTACGAAACAAAGCAAAAGCGACTCTGTTCCTATTGAATAGGATTTAAATTTCATCGAACTGTAGAGTAACTATAGGTAGGACCTTGGACCTTAGGAAGCTACTACAATAAATATTTCGTCATGTCAGTGTCGAATCGTCAATGCTTTTAGAATATGCAGTGATGGCCGTTCGGCGTGTCGGTTCGGAAGTGCAGGTCTATGGGCTACCAGGAGGGCTTCACTTGGCCTTGGCGGCGGCGGCTTGTCGCTGCCTTAGAGTTTTGTTCGTGTTCTGGTCCACCTCCGGCAGATCGGATTCTTCGACGGGTGCTTTCTTTACTGTTGACAAATAGAATAGATTTAATATTATGCATTACAGTATAGTTCGTTTTTTTTAGCATTAGAAATTAGGTAAACAATCTTGATGTGTCTTTTAATTGAAAAACACATTTTAAAAATAAGATACGGCAAATATGTAACAATTATGAGTCTAATACGATCATTTATATTCTTCTGCTTTCATAAGTAATAGTTTTTGAATTTTAAAAAGCGTTTTTCAATTAAAAGACATGTCAAGATCGCTTACCTTCTTGCAAGTTGTTTCTAATGCTAAAAAAAAACGAACTATAGAGATGGGCCGATTATTCGATAATTATTCAGTATTTCAATGTTCGTATTCGGCCGAATAGTTCGGTTCGATTTTTACCGAATAAACCGACGTGCCGAATATTTACGACATTCCGGGCCGGTATGGGGAAAGTTAAAAAACACGTCATATATCAGACAGAAAAATAATTTTATAGGCATATAATAATGGCTTATTATTAACTTATTTATAATTTTAATTTATAATAATCTTACCCTTTTCCTTTTTAGGTTTGTCTTTCTTTTCCTTTTTCGGCCTGTTCAGGGCCAGCTGGCGGGACTCTTGCCTCTGCTTCATGGCTTCAGAGATGAAGTTGAACATGAGGTAAACCTTAAAAAGAGTAAAAATACATTAATGTTTAATTTTCATTATCCAATATGTCGATGAATACATCTATTTGGGCCAGATAGCATCCTTCGATAACAGGCAGTCTAAAGAAATCGATCGACGCATCGAAAACGCCTGGAAGAGCTTCTGGTCCATGAAGGCGCTAATGAAAGGCAACCTTCCAGTGACACTATAACGCAAACTCGTCGACATGTGTATCCTCCCTATCCTAACTTACGGCGCCCAAACTTGGTCATTAACGGAAGCCCAGAAGTCCCGACTCAAGATTTGCCAGCGAGCAATGGAGCGCAGCATACTAGGAGTTCGCAGAACCGATCGGGTTAGGAACACCGAACTGCGCTCCAGAACTGGTATAGTAGATATGGGTGTTAAGTGGGATTGGGCAGGACACGTCTGCCGTATGCACCCGGGTCGGCCGATTGGCTACTGAATGGACACCGCAAATTAGCCGGGGCAGAGGTAGACCAAAAAAGAGATGGCGGGATGACCTTGACGCTTTTTACAGCGACTGGACAGCACCAAACCGTGATGAGTGGCGGAAGAAAGGGGATGCCTTTGCCCAGCAGTGGGACACAAAATAGGCTATTAAATAAAAAATATGTCACTTGAATTTTTGCCTACAGCAATATAAATTATCACTCCTACATTTAAAAGTGCTTAAAAACATAATTCTGATACATATTAGCTTAGCTTTTCTCTTCTCATCAAAAAGTACTAACAACCCCTCATGGTCAAATTTTCGAATGTAATTAGATAAGATAGGATAAAAACCGGGCAAGTGCGAGTCGGACTCGCGCACGAAGGGTTCCGTACCATAATGCAAAAAAAAAAACATAAAAAAAAGCAAAATAAAAAACGGTCACCCATCCAAGTACTGACCCCTCCCGACGTTGCTTAACTTTGGTCAAAAATCACGTTTGTTGTATGGGAGCCCCATTTAAATCTTTATTTTATTCTATTTTCAGTATTTGTTGTTATAGCGGCAACAGAAATACATCATCTGTGAAAATTTCAACTGTCTAGCTATCACGGTTCGTGAGATACAGCCTGGTGATAGACAGACGGACAGACGGACGGACGGACGGACGGATAGCGAAGTCTTAGTAATAGGGTCCCGTTTTACCCTTTGGGTACGGAACCCTAAAAATTACAAATGTGTGCTACGGGGCTGTTCATAAATTGTCATCTATTTTTGACGATTTTTGACCCCCCTAAAATCATCCAAAAATCATCCTTCGAATGACCCCGTTTCCTCCTACGTCATGCTACCATCATCCGATGTCCAGACCCCCCCCCCCTAATTTGAAATGACGTAATTTATCAATAGCCCCTACGTCCTAGTGTTAGGACAGTGGGTCGTTATTATATACTATACAGGATGCTTTTGATTGTAATTTTTACCATGCGTTTTTGTTGTCACCAGCAATAATTTACGGGAAGAATATATAGGTCATACTGAACAACTTTTACAACAGGCCCAACCTCGAAATCGCGGAAAATAATAGACTATAGATTTTAGCTGGTCTGAGTAGACTGTAAAAAGTGTATTGTAAAAAAACCGGGCAAGTGCGAGTCGGACTCGCGCACGAAGGTTTCCGTACCATAATGCAAAAAAAAAAAACATAAAAAAAAGCAAAATAAAAAATGGTCACCCATCCAAGTACTGACCCCTCCCGACGTTGCTTAACTTTGGTCAAAAATCACGTTTGTTGTATGGGAGCCCCATTTAAATCTTTATTTTATTCTGTTTTTAGTATTTGTTGTTATAGCGGCAACAGAAATACATCATCTGTGAAAATTTCAACTGTCTAGCTATCACGGTTCGTGAGATACAGCCTGGTGACAGACAGACGGACAGACGGACGGACGGACGGACGGACAGCGAAGTCTTAGTAATAGGGTCCCGTTTTACCCTTTGGGTACGGAACCCTAAAAACACCCTGATTTAGGAGGTACAGTTTAATACCTGGAAGGAGACGAGCAGCGAGAGCGCGCCGACGCGGAGCAGCAGCGGCGCGGCGCCGGCCAGCCCGAAGTAGAACGTGAGCACGCCCAGCACCAGCGAGGCCAGCCGCACCAGCACGAACACCGACCCATTCACCAGCCGGCCGACTGCACGACATTCACATAACTTAAGGCCGAGCCACACCGGCTTGCGTGTGCGTGACGTGCGCGTAAAATGTTGGAGCCGCACACGCACACGTCACGCAAGCGGTGTGCCATCTCTCATAAGGATCTGTATACTACAACGCCGCACGCGCACGTGCACGTCGCGCACACGCAGCCGGTGTGCACAGGCCTTTAGGGTTGCAACAACACAACACAATTGCACCAATAACAATTAGCAGACTGATCAACCGGGGTCCCTTTGTTTCCCATAAAGTTTTAAGTCATGTATTGTGATGTAATGTGTCATAAAACTGAAACCGTTAACTTTTCAGGACTTTCGTAAGGCTATCTTTTAGATAGGTTAGGTTTGTTTTATGGCAATCCTGAAAAGTTACGCGTTTCTGAGAAAAACCAATTATGACTAACGAAAATTCGGAAAAACAATACATTATGACGTGAAACTATTTGGGAAACAATAGACACCCGAAATTATTGTGGCTATGTTCATACCATTATGTATTATGTTAACTTAGAAAAATACTTAATGAGATCAAATGAGTAACTGTGTTCAACATTTTTCGATATATTTCAAAAAACATCCTCTAGCTAGGGTTCCAAATGGGACCCAAATTTTAATATGCTTGAGTCTCACAGGAGTTTATCAGATACATCATTGTACTAATATGTGAAAACTTACATTTCTCGATGAAGTCCTCTCGCTCGCCCCTCAGGATGACGTTAAGACGGTAGGCGTGTGACACGAACTCGGCCAGGGAGTGCAGGACAACCAAACTGACGCCAACACGCTGGAATCTACGTAACAATAACACAGAATAAATAATATTTCTACCATGCAGACAGGACACTTCCTACAAAACCGAAGTTTAACAGCGATTCAGGGACGAATCATGCTATCCCTTTCTAATGTTTGGCGCTATCCCTTTCGGCTATCTAGGGTTGTCAAAATTCAAGTGATTAACATATCTGTGGTTGTGCACACAAAAGGATGTCAAGTGGTGCCAATCCCTATAATTGCTCTAAGCACTGCTGAGCCAAATGGAGCCGAGTCTGCCCGAAAGGAGGAGTGTCTCCCCACTGACAATACATTAGCATCAGTTAATTACTCTATGCTCAGCAGTGGGACGTATATAGGCTGAAATGATGATGATGATGATGAATTACTCTACCCTTAAGCAGAGATGGGCATTAATCGATTAACTTTTTAATCGACTAATCAATCGATTAAAAAAGTTAATCGTCAAAATTAATCGGCGATTAATTTAATCGCGATTAATTTAGTCGACCTAACATACGATTGAAATTGAATTAATCTTAATATTAATCGATTAAATTTCTCGATTAACTCTCGATTGAAAGTAGACAGGTGGTCATTTTTATATGTAACTAAAAATCAAAACTTCTTGCGTACACATTAAAAACCATTCCAGTGTTATAAATGTGCTTCAATAATATAAGATGGTTACATTGGTTACTATAATAATGCGGATAACTTAGCGCGGCATCTCTATAGTTCGTTTTTTTAGCATTAGAAAGAACTTGCAAGAAGGTAAGCGATCTTGAAGTGTCTTTTAATTGAAAAACGCTTTTTAAAAATCAGTAACTATTACTTACGAAAGCAGAAGAATATAGATGATCGTATTAGATTCATAATTGTTTCATATTTGCCGTAACTTATTTTTAAAATGTGTTTTTCAATTAAAAGACACATCAAGATTGTTTACCTAATTTCTAATGCTAAAAAAAACGAACTATAGGTAAGGGTTTAGGGCTTGTAGCGCAGGTATAAAAATTAGAAAGAGAACGACGTATGTGTATGAAAGAGCAAACACATTACTTACCTCTTATCAGTTGTTTTCTATAAGGTTTCAACTTGTCAATGCAGTAATTACTTACAATGTGATTTTGGGCACATTTTTCGGGGTTTGTAATAATTTTATATTTCAAGAATTTATCATAGGAATATCACAAATAGTATACCTTTCTGATGGCAGTAAGATTTTTCCTATATCTCTTACTAGTATGTAATTATATATTTACATAAAATATGATTTAGCCTATGCAACTTCCAACACTGATTTCGCAGTAAAAATCGATGCTATATTTTTTTTACCATTTTTCCTAGAATCAGGAAACAATTATGTGATACATATATTAATTTCCGGCAAAAACACAAAATCATGCATTTAAGGGTTAAACACCTGGGTAAGTTGAGAAACTAATAACACGTGGCATATAATACAGTGACATAAAATACTAAGCATACGTACTCTTTGTCGGTTTGTTTTATTGTTTACACAGGACTAGAAATTGCAAAATAGATAACAATCCGTTTATCCATAATTTGCCATTGTTATACGACCTTAAGAACTGTCAACATAACCCGAGATAAGAACAACCTTTAACAAAAAAAAATTGCCTACAGAGCTTAAAATGCCATTATTATATTTTCGTCAGCCGGTCTATATAATTCGCACAATAGTAAGTACCTTTCGAGAGCAAATGCACGTGTTTGTTTAAAAAAATGATAATTTTGCTTTAGGTATGCCTATAGCGATTTCAGTATTTTATTGATAACAAAATGGGACGAACTCTAAAACATCCCTTTTCAAACAAAAACAAAATTCGAAGACGGTCGAAATTAATAGTCTCCAAGTGAACATACATAAAAATTCGTCTGTTACTTATATTATTTATAAATGTTTCAGACGAATTAGGCACCTCGTTCTTTTTTTAAAGTCGGGTAAAAAGACCATATTTATTGCTAAAATTAATCGAGAGAAAATTAATCGAACTAATTAATCGATTAAAAAAATTAATCGCCGGTAATTAGTCGACGATTAATTTAATCGTGACAATATTAGTCGGAGCTTTTCGACTAAAATTAATTAATCGTCACTTTTAATCGTTGCTCGCGATTAAGTCGGTTAATTTTAATCGTTAATCGTCAGTCGATTACATTTTGCCCAACTCTGCCCTTAAGGGACATTAAATTTCGTTTTCAGTCAGATTGGTCTAAACAGGTGAACAACAATATATCCACAAAATTGAATCCCAAAGCCCAAGATACTTATATATTGTTGTAAGAAGTTTGCTCTTACAGCCCAATGTCCTAACAATGTTAGGATTGAAAAGTTATATCAAACAGATATGATACTGGGTAATTATGAATAGATTCTTCTGCAGTGTGCACTGTTTTAAAAAAACCGGACAAGTGTGAGTCGGACTCGCCGGCCGAGGGTTCCGCACGTTTTAGGGTTCTGGTGACAGACAGACAAAAAGTTGAGTCTTAGTAATAGGGTCCCGTTTTACCCTTTGGGTACGGAACCCTAAAAACAGAAGTAAGTCATCAAGTATAATTTTAAATTTGTCCAGTTCAATAACAACATAAACCCAAAGTAACATGACTTAGGTATTTACAAATTCAATTTAATAACAGTACACATTTGTAAATGGGCACTGTAATTAATTACACAAGACAATTAGAGATATGGTTTAACTGTGTACATTAACTTAATTAGGAATCTGATATGAAACTTACTTGAAGCCATAAGCCAGAGCTACAAAAGTGAATGCGATGAGAGCCTGGCGGATACGGCCGGCCCACTCGTCCTTCTTGATGCGTTGGAAGTACAGTTCGGGGAGAGTGTGGATCCAGTATGCAGCCTGGACGATCCACCACAGTTTCAGCAGGAAGCTCATTGGGTGGTTCGGGTAGCCTGAACATGAAATAAAATATAACACAAGTATTAATCAGCTGATTATTGTGTGTCTAGCAGGGCAGACCATGAAAGTCTTTATCTTAGAAAAATAATTATCCTCTTTCTAAATAGAACAGAAGAATGAGAGATGATGGTTACATAATTAGGCTAGGTTTAATAGCTCCTTCATTTAGGTATTTGTGTTTATGTAAAGAATCAGAAAAGGATAATGTTTCTAAACATTTAACTAAACCCAGCCAAAAATGTATCCCTGATCTGTCCAGTTTATTTAAAAATTATTAACAAAATATTTTTAGAAATCTGTTTTTTTTAATTCTGATATTTACCTATTTCTAAAATCTTGCAAAATAGGATTGAAGAAACAATAGTAGATAATGAATGCACTGTTGCAACCATAATTGCCAGCTGTGTTAGTTTGGTTGTCACATCACAGGGTTATGTAGAAGTTAATTTAACTTGAAGTAAAACTTACCATCCCACAGCTGTGAAATGTTGAATGCAAATCCTTCTCGAAGAATAGCATCACCTCCCCATAGCAAGGTCACCAAATGGAACACAACCAGCTGACCAGACTCATTCAGCGAACTCAATCTTGATTTTGACAAGTGGAACTTCTTTGATATTTTCTACAACAAGATAGACAATCTGTACACATATTGAACAATGTACAAGGTAGAACATAAATGTATAGGTGGAAACTTACGTCCAAGAAGTATTCCTGAAGGATTGCATGCATCACGATGCATACGAGCGAGTAGAAGAACACCGCGCAGGAATCTTTCCAACCCGCTTCGTACGAGAAAGGCTCACCCTTAGGATTTTCTCTCGTAGGCTCCACGCCACTAACATTATGGTGCAGACTGATGAATAAACTGGCGATGGGACTCGTCGACTGTAACCAAAACCACAAAGATAACGACCATAACTCAACAAAATGCTACAATATTTCAAGAAACATCGAAAAGCTCGGCTTACGTGGCAACTGCTTTGAACGTACCTGAACCATCAGTCCAACCAGGAAAACCATAACCACACATGATACTATATCTGCGTGATTCTGGATCACAAATTCATGGCTAAATATAGGTGGGCTTTTGTTAGATTTTCTTCCAATTGCAGGCTTAACACCCATTTTTCCCGGCAATAACCTAGATCAGAGATAACTTGTCCTTAACTACTGTTTTACACACGTAAGATGGTTTTCATAAAACAAGTAACAATTATTATTTTTCTCTTTTTCAAAACTAGCGTTATTTCCGTACCAATAAGCAGCCAATACGAAATTATATCGGAACAAAAATATTACTGACAGCGAATTGGCCGACGTGACACTTTCACTTTACGCACGTCAACAGCGCTGTCGTTTGTTGATTGTTGTGTTGGCACCTAAAACGGTCAATTAACAATTTATTTATCTTAAACTTTATGTTACTAAGATAAATTATAAATATTTTAAAATTAAAAATCAATATATAAATATTCATATATTTAGCAACAATTTATGTCGTAAATTTATAGTATAAATTATTTTTACATTTATTCAAGGAAAGGAAACAGTCTAGGTTGGTTCGTTCCACTCACGATCGAAAATTCCATTTATTATTCCAAGAATCCGAATCTTAAGCGTGTTTAAAAAGTACTTTATTATAAATTACGTTAGATCCTTTTGTATTTTATATATTTAATTTAATTTTACTTATTATAAGCATAAAATTGTATGTAATGGCATTTGGGATATCTAGCGATGTGAAGCAAATTTTAGCGCTGGTAAGCGCTATAAATCCGTAGTTCTGTAGAAAGCGACCAACTTTTTATTTTTGTGAAAGTGACTTACACCCTAACTCGGTAGTTTTGGTCGCTTTCTGCATTGATAAAAAAATTGAGTTGGTCGTTTTCTGCATAACTACGGTCTTCATACAATAGCTGGCTGGCTGGCTCGTGTAGCAGATCTTGTCAGTAGAAAAGGGCGCGATATTCAAATTTTCTATGGGATGATATCCCTTCGCGCCTACATTTTTCAAATTTGCCGCCTTTTTCTACTGACAATATCTGCTTGACCAGCTATAAAACCATTATTTCAGTGAATAAAACTAAACATTTGACAACTTTATTTTGTGAGAAACAGAGGCCGCCCTCCACAGACCTTCCAGCAAATCGAGTGCATGCTATAAATATTTTTGATTACTACCGGCTATTATCAACTGCCGCATTGTAACGCAAATTGCATACAATTTTCGGCAAAACGTGTATGTAGATAGATGCCCTTATGAAACGGGACCCTGGACCAGTGCCCTGTACTGTATACATAGACTAGGAATCCTCTAGACGGAGTTTAGAGCAATTATTTCATGCAACCGATGCTGCCCAAAATGCGGGGGTGCGCGGGACGAGGTGAGCGAAGTCCCGTGCCGTGATTGGTCCGTTCAAACGACGAACGAGTTCACGGACGTCACACAAAGACACTTTCGACTCGAACATGGAGTAATATTACCATATGCTTGGCAGCGGGGGTAGCCCGACTATGCTCAGTCTAGAGGATGTTTTGTCTGTGCCTGTATATCAAAAGCTTGTAACTTGTAATACAAGTGGAAGACCCTTTCTAACAAAAGCTGTCAAAATGTCTGTACTAGGATTTTGAATACTTACATGCCATATCCAAGTATCAGTCTAAATCCAGTCATTCCAGTCTAATCGGAAATATTCGTCATGCCGTGTCCTGATTATTCCGGCAGGGTATAAGCTGCTGTTACTTATCCATTAAAATATGACATACAGTAATTATCGATACTTGGAACTGTGCATTGCGTCTCACTCTCTTCAGAATGTGAGACGCAAATACGTATTTATCCTCGTGCCGCCCACCATACAAAATTATAGCCAAGGAAGTTAGAATCTTGTTGTATTTTTAATTAGGTTGAATTTCATTTGTTCAAAAGTTTTATGAGACAAATAAAATGCTACCTACTTTGTATTGAATTAAGGTTGACATTCCATCGAAACTAAGTGTACATCCTAATGTACACTGGGCGGCACGAGGTTAAACGTTTTGTATAAGTTGATGTAGGATTATTGAGTAATATGTATGTAGTTGAGGAAAGGAATAAAAATAATGAGAGCTAAATACATTTATTATAAAATGTAACATGATTTAACAACATTTATATTCGTTTGCCACGAATTTGCTGTTTTTCCGATTTTATAAGCTGCTAGAATAAATAATCTCTAACAATAGTAACGATTTATCGACGAACATACTTTATGTCTCACAATTTCAAAAAATACTGTTAGCAAACTTAATTTCAATATATATTTTCTATTACATATTTAAACCTTAAGTTACTACGCTCGATTAAACATCGATATTATAATAGATTAGTTGTGATTTATCAATATTAAAAATTGATACTTATATTAAAATGGTTTGATAACTTTGATAGATTCACATGCATAGTTGATGTAAGATTAATGCTTATTACATTTTACACAATATTGTACTATATCAAAAATAAACAGTTTAAAAATAAATGAATTGCGCTAGTAATAAATAGTCAACAAAATGAACGGCAAAATAAGCGGTCCCTCCACAGCCCTCATATTTGTAAAGTTAGGTAATGTCGCATTAACTATATTCATTATTAACAATAGTAATAACGCTATGGTTACTGATTAATGTCTAATAAAAGTTGACATTTGTACTTAAACTTACAATAAAATAGATATACCATTTTTTGGTAAAAAGCATCTTAATGAAATTCAACCCATTTAATGCATAATTTTATACTTCACCCATTATTAACTAGTGTCTCCTGTAAAATTGATCTATTAACTGCTAGTGAATCTCATTGAAATAAATAAATAATAATCACATACTAATCACTGTGACTGCTACAGTTTAACGTCTACCTACATATAAAGCTGTTAGTATTGGTGTAAATTCTAACTTTAAAATTCGAATAACGAATCCCACTGAGATAAAATTAAATTAAATGACATTTTCTGAGTCAATCTCTCCTTGTTCAACGGTCATGTACATTCCTTCTTCTTCGTAAGTGGAGTCGTGCTTAGCTAAGATACGAAGCAGGGGACGCAGTTTCATCCACCATTGCTGCTTTGGTATTCTTTGGCTGAAAACGAAGAAATAATTCACATCGCCTCTCAATAAGCAAATAGTGTTAAACAAACATTCGGCCAAAATGATTCTTGGTAGTACTACCAATCAGGCTCTTTTTTCACCACGGTGATAATTGTTACATGACAGCGACACTTTATTCTTTATTGTATTCTTTATTCTTTATCTTCGCCGTGCAAGTAAATATTGACGCTATGCTTTGCATCTTTAGGTATTTCAATTAAAACAAACAAAATTTACCCTCAAATGGCTCCTTAAGCCAGTTGAGGGTAGATGAAAACATTACATGATCAAATAACGTAGGTTGAAGCCAGGTCGTTCAGTGACAGATCCAGGCGGTTTTGTATTTGGTTGGTTAACCAATAAATGTTATCTACCCGAAAATGTACAACTTGTTTGTTTACATTTATTTAAATTCCTAAAGATACATACTATAGGTATTGTCGTTACTTATTGACCCGTAACGTAAATGGACAGGAAAGTCAATGTTAAATCACCAGTCACCGTTGTGAAATAAACAGTGGACATTTCAACACTTACGCAAAGTTGGTCTGAGCCTTGAGATCCTCTAGCGGCGTGAACTTGTACTGTCGTTTGACGATGCCGAGCAGGCAGGCCGTGTCGGCGCCGGTGGCGGGCCCGCGCTGCAGCGTCTCCACCAGCCAGTGCAGGCACTTGGCGGCCATCTTGGTGCCCATGTTGCGGTCGAACGGGGTCGGGGAGCCGCCTTGTTGCATGTGACCTGGTTATACCAAAGTTTACAGTACATAATACGGTGCTGGTGCTTACTTTATCGCACTAGTGCGGTAATTAGCACTTGACGTGCCTATGTCGAAAATTTAACACATTGCCACCCAGCCAAACAAGACGTCCGCGCCAGGACACAACAATTTCGTCATATAAAGCAGTAGTACCACGATCCCGACTATCGTCCTAGAAATAGAAATAACTAGGCCTTGGAACGAAATCATAAAATACCCGATAGTCGGGTTTTCGGCACTGAATGTGTTAAAGGGTCATAAGCCATAAAACGTTGTACGATACGTGCGAATAGGTAATTCGCAACCCGTGTCGATTTAAAACACTTCCATTGGGAGGGTTTTAATTTATCACCACTCGTTGCGACCTTCTGGCCATAATGCCCGTTGCGCGTGATTTATTCATTAAAAATAATTGACAACCGAAAAAATGTGACATTAAACGCTATAAATGAATCGCTAACTTTGAGTAGTAGTAGGGACAAGTAATCATTTGTATCCCAAATTTTAACATCGACCTCTACGTTACAATTAAATAATTCCTGAGCTGTCACAGATACTGACTGTTATTTATACTGTGGTCTTCTTTTAGCCTACACGCCTTACACTACATCATTAGTTTCAACTGAACTGAAACTGAATCTTTCCGGTTCCAACTGAAATGAATCTTTCCGGTTCCCAAACAGTTATATATTAATAGTACAGGTCTTACCCAGCACATTGCTCCTGGCTGTGAACAGTCCCTTGCCCTCCTCCGAGTAGAGCCGGTAGATAAAGCCAGTGTTGTAATTGTCGTTAGCTTTCTCGTTACGCAGGATGAGACCGCGCTGAATGCCGCCCGTCATTTTCAAATTTCTACCTTATTATAGTTGAGATACGGTCACTTTTTGGATGAGAAACAATCAGTACAGGTCTTACCCAGCACATTGCTCCTGGCTGTGAACAGTCCCTTGCCCTCCTCCGAGTAGAGCCGGTAGATAAAGTCAGTGTTGTAGTTGTCGTTAGCTTTCTCGTTACGCAGGATGAGACCGCGCTGAATGCAGCCCGTCATTTTCAAATTTCTACCTTATTATAGATGAGATACGGTCACTTTTTGGATGAGAAACAATCAGTACAGGTCTTACCCAGCACATTGCTCCTGGCTGTGAACAGTCCCTTGCCCTCCTCCGAGTAGAGCCGGTAGATAAAGTCAGTGTTGTAGTTGTCGTTAGCCTTCTCATTACGCAGGATGAGACCGCGCTGAATGCCGCCCGTCATTTTAGACGCCATGTGGTACACGTCTTGCTGCAAGTCCTTGATGGAGAACTTCTCTTCGTAGATGTAGGCAGCGTCGGCGCCACCGGCGAGGCCTAAAAGAATCGTAAGAATTTTTTATAAAACTTTGTTAAATTTTGTCCCTTTCTAACAAACTCAAATCTCAAAATTACAGATATAGTTCGTAGCTTCGTAACTGAGTCCGGCGGCTAATCCTATTGTCTATTGTTAAGTAAAACCGCACGTGCTACTTACCTGTAAAAAAGGGTCATACTTATTCTATTTGGCACCTGAGCGCAGGCTAGTCCAACGCTCAAAAAACCAGTGTAGTTGCGCTCTCCGATAACGCGCCTTTGTTACGCATCTCGATGACACTTTTAGACTGGTTCTGTAGCGTTCGACTCGCCGGCACTCAGTAACCGAAGTACGCAGGTTTTTATGCAGGTGGTGGTGGCACGTGGCACGAGCGGTTTTACTTACCAATAGACAATAGGATTAGCTCGGGCTCTGTTTGAAACCTACGAACTATAACAACAAACGATTATCAAGGATTTGTTAGACGTTTAAGAATAACGCCTTAAGTACGGATATTATTTATATATTACATATTATATTATATATATGTATCATATTTATATATTATATATATCGTTGTCTGAGTACCCACAACACAACTTAGTCAATCTGTGTAAGAATGTCCTATAATATTTATTTGTTTGGATTTATTATGTAATGAGGTAGTGCTTTACCTGCCAAGGTAGCTAAATAGCCGCAATATCCGCCCATGGTTTCAATGACGAACACACGACGTTTTGTTCCCTGTGAAATAAATAAACAAACGTTAAAGTCAAATACTTAAATAGTAAACCTTATGCTAGTATAAATAAGGTTCAAAATCACCTTCGCGGACTGACGGATGCGGTCACAGATCTCTGTAATGTAACTAGTTGAGGGCTGTGTCAGCTCCTAGCGAGAAGTCAGTGCCGGGTACGTTGTTTCTGATGGTTGATGGGATCGCCACTAGTGTTATATCTAATTTAGTTAACTACTAGCCCGATGACCTTATGGTCGTATAAATAAAGTTCAAAATCACCTGCGCAGACTGACGGATGCGGTCGCAGATCTCAGTGATCTCGTTGAGGGCTGTATCAGCTCCTAGCGAGAAGTCAGTGCCGGGCCCGTTGTTGCTGATGGTGGACGAGATCGCCACTAGTGTGATATCAAATTCAGTTAACTATACTAGCCCGATGACCTTATGATTGTATAAATAAAGTTCAAAATCACCTGCGCAGACTGACGGATGCGGTCGCAGATCTCAGTGATCTCGTTGAGGGCTGTATCAGCTCCTAGCGAGAAGTCAGTGCAGGGCATGTTGTTGCTGATGGTTGATGGGATCACCACTAGTGTTATATCTAATTCAGTTAACTACTAGCCCGATGACCTTATGGTCGTATAAACAAAGTTGAAAATCACCTGCGCAGACTGACGGATGCGGTCACAGATCTCGGTGATCTCGTTGAGGGCTGTATCAGCTCCTAGCGAGAAGTCAGTGCCGGGCACGTTGTTGCTGATGGTGGATGGGATCACCACTAGGGGGATATTGAATTCGGCGAATTGGTGACGGGATTCGTATAGCTCCAATCCTGCTTGGTACGCCTGTAAGCAATTATAAATTTAGATGAATGTACATACATTTAAATACTTTTGCTGACTGTAAAAAGACGATACAAGAAGGTCAAATTAAACCGTATGTCTAAGTGGTTGGCCGGTGTACAAGATTAAGCAAATGTACCAGAAAATCTCATAGTTTTTGAGTTATCGGAACTTTTATATACCTTTTATAACGAGGATTCTTATAAAAATGCCGATATCTCCAAAATAGTGATTTTCATTAAGGGTAAATTTGCTTAATCTTGTAGTCCATCAGCTGTTCTCCAATAAGTCCGTTAAGTCTTGGCGTTGGTTTTAGGGACACCCATATGAATCTTTGATTTTTGACTGTATATATATATATATATATATATATATATATATATATATCTTTGGTCGTTCGTACCTCAAACCCACCGATGATCAACAAGCCCTGGATGTTGAACTGCTTGATGCGAGCGGCCATCTCTGCCTTCTTGTCCCCGGGAAGCGTGCGTTTAGTGCCCAGGAACGCGCCGCCCTGCCCCACCCAGCCCGTTACGTCCGACCTGAGTAAGTGAAGTAAAACAAAGAGTTTTTATACAAGGGGAGCAAATACCTAAGCGATTATAAGCTCATTTAGACGATACGAGAACTCGCATGCGAGTTTCATTACATTGTGGTTTTTGATCGGTCGGTTAAATTGGACGTAACCAACAGTCCGCAATGTAGCTAAAATTGCATGCGCCGTCTAAATCAGTCCTTAGGGGAGTTGCTGTTTGTACCGCACGCGGGCGCGCCCACGTGCATCACTGCCAGTGTGTAGCCTCCTTAACAATTAATATAAGTGACGTTATATGTAGTCACCACTTACCAGTCCATCTTGACGATGTTGCCGCTGATGAACCCCTCGACGCCGTCGTGTATGCCGAGCACGGTGTCGCCGCGGTAGATGCAGTTGCGCACGAACGAGCGCACGGCCGCGTTCATACCGCACGCGGGCGCGCCCACGTGCATCACTGCCAGTGTGTCATCATCATCATCTCAGCCATAAGACGTCCACTGCTGAACATAGGCCTCCCCCTTTGGGGGGTGAATGCCATAATCGCCACGCTTGGCAGGCGGGTTGGCGATCGCAGTCGAGTACACCGAATTTGAGGGACGCTGCTGCCCGTCCACCGGTGGTCTTGGACGTAGTTTAAGGACATACCCGGGGCCAGTGTGTAGCCCTCCTTAACAATGAATATAAGTTACGTTATATGTAGTTACCACTTACCAGTCCATCTTGACGATGTTGCCGCTGATGAACCCCTCGACGCCGTCGTGTATGCCGAGCACGGTGTCGCCGCGGTAGATGCAGTTGCGCACGAACGAGCGCACGGCCGCGTTCATACCGCACGCGGGCGCGCCCACGTGCATCACTGCCAGTGTGTACCCCTCCTTAACAATTAATATATCGCTTTAAAAAAACTTACCTAGATACACTGTACATGGCATGCGATAACGTGGTTGATCTTTATTTATGACTTAAGTTAGGTGCAGCATTGAACTATGAACTCAATTTTTAAATATGGACGTTTTACTACTTACCTAATACCAATTATACAATTATTATATAATAATATTCGAGATTCGTTTACAAATGTAGTGTATATCCTCCTAAGGCCCAGCCATACAAATGAAAAATCCAATATGAGCCACTGAAATGTAAACCTATAGTGTAGGAAATAGAGTCGATTTTGCGTTGTTGGAAAATTAAACGTAGCAAAGGAAAGGCGACTCCGTTCCAATTGAATTGGATTTAAATTTCATCGAACTGAAGAGGTACTATAGGTAGGACCTTGGGGCTTAGGAGGATGTCTTCTATTTCTACGTGTAAATAAGAACCTAAAAATCTCTATTACGACATCATTAGTAAAGTAAGTGACGCCAAAGTATAAAGTGCTTCTACGAGTCTAAGTAGCTTAAATTCATATAAGCGATTTTAAAAGTACCCCGCTTCCGAAGTTACCCCAATACGTCTTACCGAGTTTTGTTATCGTGTAGTGGTATAAAATATCACCTACGGAAGGTTTCCCGTCGGCATCGAAGGCCTCCTTGGGAGGCTTCAGACGCGTCAGCATCTTGTAGGTCTCCAGATTGCGAGCGAAGCTGCGACCGCGCAGCTGAACCGCTAGGTCCCAGTTCTTGTCTGCCATGGCCTGCAAGATACCATTATTATTACAGAGCCTAACTAAACTAAGAGGTTTATCTTTCTCCCTTATTTATAAAACTTTACAAGCCTCAATTATTTAATTTATGTTTAATCTCTTACTTACAAATACATAAGTCAAAATTACAGATTAAGGCAACGATTATGAATAACCCCATTATTTTTTTAATTAATTGATAAGATATGATATAGAGGTAACTTTTCTGCGGTCACGATATCGTGTTCGCGGTCGAGGGTGTGAATGCTATAAAACTATAGTCTGTCAAACAACTTTGTCAGTAGAAAAAGGCACGAAATTCAAATTTTCTATGGGACGACAACCGTTCGCGCCTAATGTTTTTAATTTGCCGCTTTTTTCCACTGACGGAAATGGCTTCACAGACTATAGGGTGCCAATGACTGGTATTTTTATTCTGGTTACCTGAGCGACCGCTTTAGTGCGTCGTACGCACTCCATGAGGGGGAGGCGCACGGCCTGGTTGCCGTCCAGGGTCACGACGCACGGCTCGGTGTCCGGGGTGGCCTCCATGAGCGCCATCACCGCCTCCGCTCCCATGCGGCAGCCCTACAGCGTACAAAAATGTGTTTAAAAAATGATTAGCCTTGAGGTGAATTACTTTTTAACGTACAATTCGTAAAGCAATAAAAATAGGTATATAGGTGAGTAGTTAAGTGCTGACGTAGTAAAATTATGTACGGTCAATATTAAACCTACCTATTTACGTGTTACATAATTATTTACATAAAAATATATAGGTAAGTAAGTAGTTAAGTGCTGGCGTGTAATATGTACGGTTGAAATTAAACCTACTTACCTATTATGTTTTACATATTTACATTTATAAATGTAACGTGGCTCATCAGACACTGCAGTCATATAAAAACCGGCCAAGTGCGAGTTATCCGGCTAGTTTCCGAGAAAATAGGCTGTGACAGACGGACAGACAGACAGACAGACGCACGAGTGATCCTATAAGGGTTCCGTTTTTTCCTTTTGAATGAAATGTTAATAAAACTTTAAAAGTAGTGCCTATGGTTCCTCCTGCGTGGGATACAGGATGGGTCAAATCACCCCAGGCGGTAGATTTCCAAAATATTGAAACCTTTATGTTCATTCATGTTCCAACAGAATTATCAGGCCATTCAATTACAGCGAAATCTATGGAATCTGCTTTCACTTGTAAAGTCGATCCGGGCTAAATTAGTAGCGCGCCATTTAATGAACCTGCGTCCAATTATCGTACGCGGGCCAATTGCGCTGTCCGCATTCCGACACTCAATTTAAACAGGAGAATTGCCATTCGATATTTTAACATTATCTTCGTCAGCTGAGCGCTTCTTGGACGGGATATAGTGAGAGCGTATTTACGTCACGCGAAGATTTGAAAACTAAAAACGCATGATCTTTCGTAGAGGACGTGGGCGACTATAGAATCAGAGTTCAACAGACTTAAAGTATCTAGTTTTGAGACACTTCTATAAAAAATCTATGCGGCAGAATGCGGCTAGTAACGTGAACGCATATTTTGAGTCACAATCGGGGATTACCCCGAACCCGTAACTATCAAATAATTATAATGTAGGTACTTACCTAACGTATTTAGGAATCAATTGTCAAGATACTTATTTGACTTGTGGAACATCGCTTGGGTGGGTACGGTGTGAGTTACCTACATATTAGGTATATACATATTTTATAAAGATAATGATATCCATTCTTAATTTGTGTTTTATCTAATAAGTATGGCTTAATGACTAATTTACTTTAATGATTATAATTCGCCAATAACTGGCCACTAAATGAATTCTATTCGCCTATAAACAGAATTAATTTTAGTATAAGGTTTCGATAACTGGCCAGCCTTCAATAACTAATAGTCGCCTTATACCAAAATGAATTCTGTTTATAGGTGATTAGAGTCAGACCAAGAATAGTCTGCAGCGGATTTGATAGCCCACACAGTGCAAGTGTCATTTATACGTCATAATTTCATAGAAGTTTAATATAACGCTTTCACTGTGTGGGCTATCAAATCCGTTATAGAATTCATTTTTAGTTTAGGGCGGCCAGTTACTGGCGAATTACCCTACTATACCTATAATACTCGTATATGCAATCGATAATTTGTCCAATATGTTAAAAAATACGTAGGAATCAGAAATGCCGTTGCATTTCTATTGTGGTCGCGTAGGTCGTCGTTTTTTTTGTCGCGTACAAACTACCGTTAGCGACTTAGGCAAACACTATCGTACATTCACCTATCATGTTTAGAAGACAAAGCGAGGTTGTCAGGTTATCATGTGACCGGAGAATAAAAATATCATGATATTTGATGATCAATCGTTTACGCTCCGTCTAGGGTCTAGGGACCATAAGGTCATAATGATGACAGCAAAACTTCTGAAGGAGACCCTGTGCGTACCGTGCCTCGTAATATAGATTAAGAATTGGTTCCTACCAGAATCCTGTCGAAAGCCGAAGGCGAGCCTCCGCGCTGCACGTGACCCAGCACGGTGATGCGCGTGTCCTGCTGCAGGTTGTCCACAACCACTTTCTTCACGAGCTCGGCCGTGATGGGTTTGCCCTCCCGGTCGATGGCTCCCTCCGCCACTATGATGATGTTTAGCCGCTGGCCCGATTTCCTTTCCTATTTCACAGGAGTTGTGTTAGAGATTGAAATGGTGAAAGTAGGAATGTCATTCGACCAATCATCTATAAATAAAAAGGAATTTCAACTAAGAAGGTACCTACATAAATTCGGCTCAATCGTACTAAATTAGCTACACTTTAAGTATATAATTCATTGCATTTCTAAGCAGATTCATAGTTTATCAATTAGATTACGACACGCTAATTTTAGGGGGAAAATGCAGCAGCTATAAGACATGCCATCCCAGTGGATAATATTAACCCACATGAGTAGGTACATCACATTAAATTTATACTAAGCGCATTCAATGCATGGATACAAGACAAATGAAGGTCTTAGGTAATAGCTTCGGAACTTTTTATGGCAAAGTCTGCATTGTAGGGAAATACATGGTAGAGGTCACGTAGCGCTAAGCGTACAAATCAATTCAACTGTCTGACTTTTTCTGTATTCTTGCAATGCTATGAAGGCTGTAAAGGTTATCTAAATATATTGACTATAGTTTGGTAAGTCAACATGCTACTTAATGTCATTCCAGGATTCAGGGTGGAT